>NC_085845.1:87995523-88595523 GCF_035594765.1 Anolis carolinensis | reverse complement strand
TTAATCCGCTGCACCATCAGGGGCTCCATATTGGATTTACACCACAGTATTTAAGTACATCAGCTGTGAATGGACTAAATAATAAGCAATTATACAGGCTAGAAAAAAATCTTAATAATAACCACCTAAAAGGGTACAGATTGAGGGGCTTGTGCAAGAGAATTTCCAAGTGGATTTTGACCTAAGGAATCAAAGAGCTTTTTTTATAAATACAACACAAGTTTAAGTTCCTGGATATTTATGTTTCATTAATTTCCATGTATGTGCATTTCAATGATTGTCAAAGCTTTGGGATTCCTTCACTGTAACTTAACCATCATTTTAAAAGGCATTTATAATGTGGTATTTGGTGAAACTGAGCTTTAATGAGAGATCTTTAGATGTTCCAAATATAAGCTTCAGGGATAGGTGTACTGTAAGCATGACTAATTCTGAATCTAACCCACTGATTTTATTTTCTGGCCTCTTTATCATTTTGTTTATCCTTGATTTATTTACTGGAATGGGACACGGACTGCAATACTACTTTTGGCGCCACAATGCCTTCATGCATGCTGCCTGGGTATGATCCTTCTAAAGCCATTCCACTGCATGTAAGAACTTTATTATTTGAATTTGATTTGATTTTACATAGAAGTAAACACTGGATGTTACATTGTTATTTTTTGTTTTAAAAAGTTTGCTATTCATTTTATATTTGTTTTGCCTAAAGTTGATTTACTTTATTGTCCAGGTAAATAAAGAGTTTTATTTATTTGTTCAAATGAATAAGAAAATGGCACATTGAAATGCTTAGTATGGAAGTCCGTCTGCTCTATTTCTCTAAATTTCTTTTTACAGTCTGTTTAATTCATTCCATTTTTGCTTATTTTCTTACTCAAAGCAAAATTTTGTTTTCCATTCATCCATTCATTCATTGTATGTATTTTTAAAAGGCAAGTATGTAGAAGTAACCCAAAAATTAAGGAGCCACTGTCCTTTATAAACCTGCTTCAAAGGAATATGATACGTTGGTCTTGTACTATATCTTATTTCAGTTGCAATATTTTATTGTATAAGTCAGTAGAACTTATACAAGGAGTAACATCCCTTCCTTATACATTGATTCTATTATTGTAACTTGACAATTTTAAGGTCCTAATGTATGACGTAAACATTTTATGCATGTTAGGCCAGTCAGTTCTCTATCTGATATACAGTGGGGGGGAAAAGTATTTAGTCAGATCCCAATTGTACAAGTTCTCCCACTTAAAAAGATGAAAGAGGCTTGTAATCAACATCATAGATAGACCTCAACTATGAAAGAACATGAGGAAACACATCCAGAAAATCACATTGTCTGATTTTTTCACAAATTTATTTGCAAATAATGATGGAAAAAAAGTATTTGGTCCATCATATACGTCGTTATATATCCTTTATAGGAAATGGCAGCGGTCAAACGTTTTTTGTAAGTCCTCACAAGGTTGGCAAACGCTGTTGCTGGTATGTTGGCCCATTCCTCCATGCAGATCTCCTCAAGAGCAGTGATGTTTTGGGGCTGTCGCTGGGCAACACGGACTTTCAACTCCCTCCAAAGGTTTTCTATAGGGATAAGATCTGGGGATTGGTTAGACCACTCCAGGACCTTGAAATGCTTCTTACGAAGCCACTCCTTTGTTGCCCAGGTGGTGTGCTTGGGGTCATCATCATGCTGAAAGACCCAGCCACGTTTCATCTGCAGTGCCCTTGCTGATGGAAGGAGGTTTGCACTCAAAATCTCACAATACATGGCCCCATTCCTTCTCTCATGTATACGGATCAGTCGCTGTGGTCCCTTTGCAGAGAAAGAGCCCCAAAGCATGATGTTGCCACCCCATGCTTCACAGTAGGTATGGTGTCCTTTAGATGCAACTCAGCATTATTCCTCCTCCAAACACGACATTGAATTGTGTTTCTGTCAAACAGTTCTACTTTGGTTTCATCTGACCATATGACATTCTCCCAATACTCTTCTAGATCATCCAAATGCTCTCTAGCAAACTTCAGTTGGGCCTGGACATGTACTGGCTTAAGCAGGGGGACACGTCTGGCACTGCAGGATCTGAGTCCCTGGTGGCGTAGTGTGTTACTGATGGTAGCCTTTGTTATGTTGGTCCCAGCTCTCTGCAGGTCATTCACTAAGTCCCCCCGTGTGGTTCTGGGATTTTTGCTCACCATTCTTGTGATCCTTTTGACCCCAAGGGGCAAGATCTTTTGTGGAGCCCCAGATCGAGGGAGATTATCAGTGGTCTTGTATCTCTACCATTTTCTAATTATTGCTCCCACAGTTGATTTCTTCACACCAAACTGCTTGCCTATTGCAAATTCAGTCTTCCCAGTCTGGTGCAGGGCTACCGTTTTGTTTCTGTTGTCCTCCAACAGCTCTTTGGTCTTCACCATAGTGGAGTTTGGAGTGTGACTGCTTGAGGTTGTGGACAGGTGTCTTTTATACTGCTAACAAGTTCAAACGGGTGCCATTACTACAGGTAATGAGTGGAGGACAGAGGAACCTCTTGAAGAAGAAGTTACAGGTCTGTGAGACCCAGAAATCTTGCTTGTTTGTAGGTGGCCAAATACTTATTTTCCACCATAAATTGCAAATAAATTCGTGAAAAATCAGACAGTGTGATTTTCTGGATGTGTTTTCTCATGTTGTCTCTCATAGTTGAGGTCTAAGTATGATGTCAATTACAGGCATCTCTCATCTTTTTAAGTTGGAGAACTTGTATAATCGGTATCTGACGAAGTACTTTTTCCCCACGTTATGTCCCTTTTTCTGTCTTCCACATTTTGACCATGGATAGCTAAAGGCAGGAACTCTACATGCATAGGCTTTCACTTGGTGAAACCTTGTTGAACCTTGTTTGTGAAGGTTTATATAGTACAACCCCCATATCCATGAGGAATACATTCAAAGTGTGAAACCATAGATATTGAATCTGTGGATAAGGGATTCATACTGTATGCCTAGGTCTCACCTTTTCACACATCCATATTGCCTGGATCTGAGTTACAAATCCCAGTGAGATGTGTCACATAAATTATGGAAAGAGCTCAGACAATTCCTTCTTCATGCACTGCTTGCAGCACGCAAGCAAAGCAGTTGTAAAGGTCTTCATTGCATTATATGATTAACCCAGGTGATTTAAAGGAATACTTGCATATCAGTCTCATAAGGTAAAATCATAAATCTGAACTTTATTTTTAAAAGTAGAAGTTTTAAATTCAGGTGTTTTAATACTAATTTAATACATATGTCATCAACAAGGGGGCAATGTGTACCTTTTAGTAGGGGTGTGTGAATCCAGTCTGTTTTCGTTTTGAATTTTGGGTGCTCCCCATTCTGGGAGATTAGGAGGGGGCCCATTCGGATCCGTAATTCAGAAACCTGAGTTCAATTTGGGAAAGAATCTTCCCGAAAACAGAATGGGGGACACGCGAAAACAGAACAGATTCTGTGCCATTTCGCACACCCTACTTTTTAGCTCCTCAAGATACAGTTGTAGAGAAACTTAACTGACGCTGATCTTCCTTTTATTTCAGACAAAGCTGAGAAAGTAATTATTTAGGTCTATTAGTTTGAAGACATTTGAAGCTTTGTCAGTTAAAGGCAGGTGTAATAGTCTGAAATGAAATGTTCATTGCAACCCATTTCTGAGGAGACAGATCTCCATAATGTTCTCATAACTGATTTTTTGTGTGTGTCAGGAGCGACTTGAGAAACTGCAAGTCGCTTCTGGTGTGAGAGAATTGGCAGTCTGCAAGGATGTTGCCCCGGGGACAAACGGATTTTTTAATGTTTTACCATCCTCGTGGAAGGCTTTTCTCATGTCCCCACATAGAGCTGGACCCAGGTTGGATTCGAACCGGCAACCTTCAGATCAGTAACCCAGCCTTCAAGTCATCTATTCCTGCTGGCACAAGGGTTTAACCAAGGGCTTCACTCATGATTTGTAATAGAGATGGAAAAGCTATTTAAAGAAAGCTCCTTTAGACTACATTATAATCTTCTGGTTTTATTATGATCTGGCCCCTATGTAAGAGAGGCTGGTTTTCTAACATGATTTGAAAGTGTATTGGCCTTGCTAACGACTGGCAAGGACCTTTTAACTAATAAAAACTTTTTCAGACTATATATATTAATGTATAATTCTAGAATTTTTATTCCAAAAATTGACCCCAAAACCGGAGTCAACTTTTCTATGAATTAATGTAAATTTCATACTTTAATTCTTATATTTAAAAAGTACCATCTCCTTCTCTGCATAAAATGGTGAAAGGCAAGAGCTTAGTCCATCCCAGGGGAACCTAAAAGAAGTACCAACCCCTTCTACTTTCTCTGTGCTAATTCTGACTTTTTGAGAAAATGGCAGTGACATTCTTTGTGCTTCCCTTCACTGGACTGTTGAGAGAGCAGAGAGGGTCAGTGTTTTTTTAAAAGATTTTTTCTGGGATGGACTAAAATCTCACCTTTCACGACTCAGAGAAGCTGATGATTCCTTTTTTGATAAATATTTTAATACTATGCTGAGTGGCAAAGGACTTTTTTGCATGTTTGGGAGGGAAAATGGTGGCAAAGCAAATTGGTGCTTTTCTCTCTCCACGAAATGACCCTCACCTTATCTACAAGTCCTGTCAAATCCATAGTTTTGACTCTGAACATGTCTTCAATTTATACAAGAGGTTAATTTATATTTAAATATGTATGTTATACCCTTCCCCATCCTAATATCCCATCTTCCTTTTGCCCATCTTTCCCCTCTAATTTCATAATTAACTATTAGCTAATTTTGTTATTAACTAATTATTATTAGCTGCTTTGCCCTACAATTACCTCAATCCAGTTGTAAGTTTCAACTATTAAGTTAATAGGAACTTTTAAAGTCAATAGTTATGTACTGATTCAGTGATTCTACTTTTATAATGACTAATAATTGGGTCAGAGAATTTGAATCTCTGATTCTCTTTTCTAGAATCATTTTTCTATAGTCTGATCTTCCTTCTTATCCTTATCTTCCTTCTTATTATATGATGCTACATCTAGCTTTTCAATTACATCTTCTACCTGTATGATTTGCAAAAAGCTTTAGGTTAAGAAAACAACCTAGAGATATTCTATAGAAAGCATCCAAGCTCTAGTATATTTATTTCCCTTTTATCCTGACTGAAAATTGAAGTGGTAAGTAATTACTGTCTCAGGAGTCTCATTTGTTTTTGAAATAGCATTTGAACTATTTTCAATAATTTGATTCAGAAAGAGAAAACAGTGATAAATGTGTATATAATTTGTTGTTTTAACACCTTCTTGTTCAGAATCCCAAATCGCAGGAGCCAGTGACACTGGATTTTCTGGATGCAGAGCTAGAAAATGATATTAAAGTTGAGGCAAGTATTATTGATATATATATATAGATTTTTGTTACCATCTGGTTCTTTGCTTTTTGGAATAAATAAAAATCTGGTCAACTCGTTTTGGCTGAAATTCAGTTGTTAGTACCAACCAGAGAAGACCCAGTTGTGTGCTGGTTTATCATCAACAATTAATTTGAAGTATATCCTCTAGCTGAGAGAGATAGGCCCCATCCACACAGCTGTATAACATCCACATTGAACTGGATTATATGGCAGTGTGGACTCAGATAATCCAGTTCAAAGCAGATATTTTGGATTATCTGCCTTAATATTCTTAATAATATAAATGTTGTTATGCTTCTATTCAAACATGATCTTCAGAATCATATAATGATGGAAGAATCACATAATCAACTGAGGGCCTTTCCACATAGCCATATAACCCAGAATATCAAGGCAGATAATCCACAATATCTGCTTTGAACTGGATTTTTCACAAGAGTTGGTTGAAATGGAAGTTAGTTGTTTCCCATGTGACAGGGGAACAGACCAGTGTTGATCACACTGGCTGCTTCCCAGTAAGTGGGCTTTGAGAAGGTTGGGATAGAATTCCCTGAATAGCTCCATAACCATAGTGTTAATGCATCCATGAATCCCATACAGGTCATCATGTTTAACTTCACTTTATGTGTGTTTTGAGTAAATGTTAAAACATTTCTGATTTCGAAAACAGCTCAGGAAATGTGCATGGATTCTGTTTAAGGCCAATAAAGATTCTCAAATAATTTCTATTTACTATTTTATTTTAAAAAATTTCTAGATTCGGAAAAAAATGATAGATGGAGAAAGCGGGTATCGGACATTTAGAACACTGGTGAAATCTCAGGATGAGGTAAGATGAAGAGCCTTTGATTCTGTGAGCAACATGTACAACCCCTTATTTATTGATTCAGTACCCATGGTTTCACTTACTCATGCTCCAAAGAAATTCCCCCCAGAAGTGTTTGTGTGTTTCTCTGGGGGTGCATCTATGCTATAGAAGAAATGTAGTTTGGCAAGACTTTATTTTATGTGGCTCAACATTCACATAGCTTTATCTGTCAGATCTGTCAGTTCTATTCTAGTTATTCTAATTTCACCCATTACATATAATTGTTGTGATATGTAAATGATGGGAGTGGGGAGGAGAATAGATCTGGGAATAAATAATATAACAATTATTATTTTCAATGAATAAATAAAAATATTTTTAAAGAGGCAAAAAAGAAAAAAAATGTACTCAATACTCAATACTATGGAATTTTTCAAGGCTTTTAAACATTCTCTCCTTTTCTCCTTCTTATCTCCTAAAGAGTGCTGATGCCTTACCAAGCTATAACTCTGAAATTCCATACCGCTGAGGCATGACACTTAAAGTTTGCCAAACTACATTAATTCTGCAGTGTAGATACACCTTTGGTCCTCCAATACAATTCTGGCCAAGGTATACTCAAAATGTAGGTTCACTATTATTCGTAGTTTCAGATGTTCATAGGGGTTCTTGGGACATATCCCCTGTAAATGCAGGGGTTATACTGTAGTTATTTAATCTGTATTTAGTTGTTTTTCAGACATAAGTACAGTAGTTTTCAGATAACAAGCCATTGTACTGGAGAAGCCATTAACTGGGATGTGAAAAATGAAGTAGGATATGTGTGGAGGAAATAGTCCCTAATAGCTCTCAACTCAATAGAAGGACATTCCTTCTTCTTTTTTGTCTTCTGTTCTCTCCTGGGATTATGTCCACAGATTTGATTACCTGTGGTAATTCAGTGTCTGAAACAGTAGGCATAGTTTTGTATGGATTCATATTTTGGACTTAATGTTGTTTTTCTGCATACATACAAGACTTGTAAAGAATGCTTCTTAGATTTTAAGCAGAAAGTGCAGAGAATCTTTCAGTGGTTCTATACTAGCACTATGTTGACCCTCAACTACCCCTCTTTTTTAATTTTTCAATTTCTGTTAATCGGGCATTGTTTTTCTTACTTTAAGAAGGAAAATTGGAGCTAATTTCCTACTGGGGGAATTTTTAATTTACCTTATGATGTGGGTGAGCTTCCCTTTTGCTGCTTTGACTTGTTAAGATGTCATCTGCATGTCAGAAATGCAGCTGACATAACATCCCTTCTTTCTGTGGAAATTGCAAGAAGTGCTCTTGAAGTGGCAGGTTGTATTTCTGTCCACCTTTTCATCTTCTTTTCTACTGTTGTCTATGCATTTGAAAATAGTGTACAGATTTTTTCTTGGTTGAGAGAGAAAGTTCACATCAAATCAAGTCATTTCTACCCACTGTTGTTTCTCGGAATATTTAGTCCCTGCTATAGAGGACAGTATTCTGGGAAGGATCACAGAAAATTTTGTAGAAGTCCTAAAAATTAGAATCTCTTTAATGATTAAACTACACATAGAAAGATTGAAGACACCTGTTCTGGTGTGTTTTGCCATTATTACTAACAGCAACAGCTTACAGATTTTATTGTAGACCTTTCTATAAATCTTTGCCTCTGGGTATAGTGTTGCAATATGCTACAGCTGGCAAGGAGTTATAGTTTCAAATGATGAAAACTGAATAAGCCTGCTCCTTTGGGATGCATTAACTCTGATTAAACTTCCACAGGGTGTCAGGAGACAGTCTAATGTTTTCCATCACGTGGCCTCTCATTTATTCATTCAGTGTTAAGTGAACAGATATTTTTTCAGTTTTAATTTTGCACTCTTATAATGTGCTTGCATTCATGCATCAGTTGATGCACATGCCCTGTGAAGCTACTTCTCAGTGCTGATAGGCAATTATAAAGAAATCCTAATGGGTTATTGTGTGTTTTTGGGGCTGTATGTCCATGTTCCAGAAGTATTCTCTCCCGGCGTTTCGCCCACATCTATGGTAGGCATCCTCAGTGGTTGTGAGGTATAACCTCACATATACCTCACATCCTCTGAGGATGCCTGCCATAGATGTGGGCGAAACGTCAGGAGAGAATACTTCTGGAACATGGACATACAGCCCCAAAAACACACAACAACCCTGTGATTCACAGGGTTGTTGTATGTCTTTCGGGCTGTGTGGCCATGTTCCAGAAGCATTCTCTCCTGACGTTTCGCCCACATCTATGGCAGGCATCCTCAGAGGTTGTGAGGTATGGAGAAAACTAAGCAAAGAGGTTAATATATATCTGTGGAAAGTCTAGGGTGAGAGAGGTCAGTGTGAATGTGTAGTTAATCACTTAAATTAGCATTGAAAAGCTTATCTGCTGTCTTCTTCCTGCCTCTGGGGCATCCTTTGTTTAGAGTCGTTAACTGCCCTTGGTTGATTCATGTCTGGAAACCCTCTGTTTTCAGAGTATTGCTTTTTATTTACTGTTCTGATTTTTGAGTTTTGTAATACTGGTAGCCAGATTTTGTTCATTTTCATGGTTTCTTCCTTTCTGTTGAAGTTGTCCACATGCTTGTGGATTTCAATGGCTTCTCTGTGTAGTCTGACATGATAGTTGTTAGAATGGTCCAGCATTTTTGTGTTCTCAAATAGTATTCTGTGTCCAGGCTGGTTCATCAAATGCTCTGCTATGGCTGATTTCTCTGGTTGAATTAGTCTGCAGTGCCTTTCATGTTCTTTGACTCTTGTTTGGGCGCTGCGTTTGGTGGTCCCTATGTAGACTTGTCCACAGCTGCATGGTATCCGGTAGACTCCTGCAGAAGAGAGAGGATCCCTCTTGTCCTTCGCTGACCGTAGCATTTGTTGGATTTTCTTCGTGGGTCTGTAGATAGTTTGTAGGTTGTGCTTCTTCATCAGCTTCCCTATGCGGTCAGTAGTTCCCTTGATGTATGGTAAGAACACCTTTCCTCTGGGTGGATCTTTGTCTTGACTCTCATGGCTTGTTCTTGGCCTTGCAGCTCTTCTGATGTCTGTGGTGGAGTATCCATTGGCCTGTAGAGCCCAGTTTAGGTGGTTGAGTTCACCTTGGAGGAGGTGAGGTTCGCAGATTCTTTGTGCACGGTCTGTCAGGGCTTTGATTGTGCTCCTTTTTTGACTTGGGTGATGGTTGGAGTTTTTATGAAGGTATCTATCTGTGTGTGTAGGTTTTCTGTAAACTGTGTGGCCCAATTGTTGATTGGGTTTGCGGATGACCAGAACATCTAGAAATGGCAGTTTTCCTTCCTTTTCTTTTTCCATGGTGAATTGGATGTTTGGGTGGATGCTGTTAAGATGGTCCAGGAACTTGCTGAGTTCTTCCTCTCCATGGCTCCAAATCGTGAAGGTGTCATCTACGTATCTGAACCAAACAGTTGGCTTTTTTGGTGCTGTTTCTAGGGCCTGTTTTTCAAAGTATTCCATATAGAAATTTGCTACTACTGGGCTGAGAGGGCTCCCCATGGCCACTCCATCCTCCTGTTCATAGAATCCAGTGTCCCACTGAAAGTAGCTAGTGGTGAGGCAATGGTGAAACAGGGCTGTGATGTCTTCTGGGAAGTTTTGTTTGATTAGTGTGAGGGTGTCAGCTACTGGGACTTTGGTAAAAAGGGACACCACATCAAAGCTGATCAGGATGTCCTTGGTGCTTAGATTGAGGTTGCTGATCTTTTCTATAAAGTGTGTAGAGTCCTTGATATAATGTGCAGTGAGCCCAATGTGGGTTTGTAGCTGTGTAGCCAGAAATTTTGCCAGGTTGTAAGTCGGCGATCCAATGGCACTTACAATGGGTCTGAGTGGGATGGAGTCCTTGTGGATTTTGGGGAGTCCGTAAAGCCTGGGTGGGAGGGCTTCTGATTTGCACAGCTGTTGGCGTATGTCAAAGTTAATGGAGGAGTTCTTGATTAGAGTGTTCGTTTTTCTGGTGATTTTGTTAGTGGGGTCTTGTTTCAGTTTCTTGTAAATTGTGGGATCTAGAAGTTGTCTGATTTTTTCTTTGTATTGTTTTGTTTCCATGATTACTGTGGCATTCCCCTTGTCAGCTGGAAGAATGATGATTTCAGGATCTGAGTTGAGATCTTTGATGGCCTGTCTTTCTTTTCTCGTTATGTTGCTGGGGGGGAGTTTTGCGATTCCGGCCATGAAACCCTTCAACAACACAAATCCAAACGCCTCATTTCTACAATGAACCTGAATATTGGAACACCTAAATGCCTACAAAAGGTCGCAGGATGAGGTCAGGAAGTAGGGAGGGGTCTGCCATATTGAAATATTTACCCATAATGCTATTCCTTTCCATACATTAATCTGTCATTTTGAATACTCTCAGAGTGCTTAATTTCTTATGTATTTCTCTTAAATGTATATCTAAATATATGTATACATGTCAGCTATGGAAAACTGTGTTGCAACATCGATAGAAGCACAACATCTTCATAACCCTGGATGTGGAGATTTAAGGCCCATCCAGATAGCCCCTTAGAAGTAGGAGCGCCTGCTTCTTTAAGAAGGGCATCCAGAAGATGCCTCAGGTAAATGCGAATGGTTTCGGCACAAAGGAGGAAACTCACCTTTGCCCGAGATTATTTGTTAACTGTAAAGACACGGGTCTTTCAAAAGAACCATGTCTTTCCAGTTGCAGGGACTGTGTGAATTGAGCCCAGGGAATATGTTGTACAATTTCCGATCCCAATGCACAATGCTGTGTCAGGATTTTTGGTCTCCTGGAACCCAAGACAGCCCCTTCCACCCCCTGCCAAAACCCCTTAAAAGCCTTTTAAAAAGCAAAATAACTCACCGGGCCTCCATTTTTCTCCGTTGGCCCTCTCTCGGGTTGTACCAATGATGCACCTGGAAAAGGTGGGGGGGGGGAGAAAAATCGCTCTCCCCCCCCCTCCAGATGCGTCATTGTTATGATCCAGAAGATGACCGGAAAAGGGAAAATGGAGGCCTGGTGAGTTATTTTTCTTTTTGAAAGGCTTCTTTTCAGGGATTTTGTTGCTAGGCAGCAACATGCAGAGGGCCCCGTGCCCTTCCCAGCGAGCGAAGAAGCCCACTGCATGTTGCTGGGAGGGGTGAGATGCGGCGGTGCAGGCCGGACGCTCCAATGGGAGAGGCCTGCTGTGCTGGAGCAACAGCTGATCCGACTGCCTCGGATAATCCAGAGCATCGGATAAGCGGAGGCCAGATAAGTGGGGCTCTACTATAACATTTTTCAGCTCTCACTCTAGCATCAAATCAACTTTTTAAAATGGGAAAGTATGCATATAAATACAAATATAATATAAAATATTGAATAATAAAAGATAGCACAGGTCTACCTGTTCACCTTTTAGTCATGAAGAAAGTGTGCTTAAACTATCTCAATGGGCCTTTAAATATGAATGACATGCAATCATTCCAAAATGTGCTTCATCACTGTAACATATATCAGTGCTGATTGAAGCATCTATGGTATTCTTGGTCTCTAAGTCAACTCAAGGCAAAAATGAAATCATTGTTACTCTATATTTGGAGCCAGACTGCAAACAGTATATCATTTTTTTCTGAGTCAAATAAGATGGATCACATTAAGCAAAGTCTCATTTGAGTGTTGATAAAAGCAAGAAGCAGTTCTCTAAAATTCAGTCAAAGATCTTGTTGGTAATGTTAGAATACCAAAGATAATGTTATAAGGACCTTAGAATATGCTGGATGTGTAGCTAGCCCACTTTCAACCACAAGGTTTTTGCTTTGAAGTCTTTCACATGTCTAGAAAAGGGAGATCCTATCTCTATAAACTTCCAAACTGATTTTCAAAAAGAACTTCAGCTCTTATTCAAAAGGGGGAAATATAGCCACACTTCCACGTTTGCAATGTAGTAAATATGGTAATAGAATATATTTTCTTAAATCTTAAAGCTTATTTAAGAAATTTGTTGCCCAATATATTTTCAGCGCTACATTGACAAAGGAAACAGAACATACACATGGACGGCTGTAAACGGTACTGATTACAGGTAATAATACATAGTTTAAAATATCTTTTACTATCTACACTTCTTTTTTTAAAAAATTACCAATTTTCCTTAGGATATTATTTCTTTATATTTACTTGTAATAATAAGTATGACTATAAAAGTTGCTTACATCTCTAATTGTGGCCTTCCACAGGACAGGCTCCTCTTCCATGGAGACCTGTCTGTTGGCTAAATTTATCATTAGAAGCTTTCTTTTCACTTTACCTGCCTCTAGATGTTAGTCAGAATGCCTTCTCTATGATGGAGTCCAGAACTAGGGAAAGTTGTTTTTTTGGATTACAGTTCCCCATAGCCAAACTCTTTGAGCTTTGGGAGCGATAACTTTAAAAAGCAATTTTCCAAACTCTAGTCAAGTTCAAATTGTGAAGTGATTTTCTGAAAGACATTAATTGGCATCCTGTTAGTGACTCAACAAAGACACTATCCAGGTGCTAAGGAGGGAGATGAATGAATATTCCATAGCTGCCACTACACACACTTGCTGTAATATGAGCTACTTATCCTTCTTTGCTTTTATAGAGCTAAAGAAGGCAACTATAAAGAATCTTGTACATATTAGAAAGGGATGCTGCCTTAGGGTAGCAATACTCAGTCCACAGCTTGGGAGTGGGCAGGCATTGTTGTTGTTGTTGTTGTTGTTGTTGTTGTTACTGTTATTATTCCCATATGTCCATATACATTTTTTACTTTTTAAAAAACATAGATTTACATATTAAAGTTATTTTAAAAGAAGAAATCTTATTGAAAACCCTCATATGCTGCCTTTGAAGGTTTTTTTGAAAGATGGTTTGGTGATCAATCTCTATAAAACAGCAAATAGAAAATGACATAAAAGGTAGTGTCTAGAATATTATAGATTAAAATACCAGTAGAAGGTCATCACCTCAAATATGATAGTGTGCAGTCTCTGAAAATCTGACAAAAGGCTGGATGTGTCTTTGTGATTACTGTTTCTTCGACAATTTCCTTATTTGGTTGCACATTATCTTGCCCTATTAGTGTACTACAGTCACAGGGTTCCCCCACCCAAGTTGCTCTTCTATTGACGATAGCACTTAAACATTTACCACGTTTACAATATTCACTCTGCACTTTACCCAGTTCATTTTATTTTATCTACTTGGGTGCCAAATCCATGTTTTTACCATGATTGTTTTTTAAACATATATGTATTATTTTATTATGTTTAGAGTTTTAATTTACTTTCTGTCTGTATTTTCTGATGTTATTGTATGTTGTTTGCTGTTTTATCCAGGCTTGGCCCCATGTAAGCCACCCCGAGTCCCTTCGGGGAGATAGAGGCGGGGTATAAAAATAAAGTATTATTATTATAATTATTAATGATGGGGAAAAATTAAAATCTATTTCAAATTGTAAAAAAAAATCAATGCTTTTCTAGAATTAAGAAATGCTAATGAGAAGACTTCTAGGCTCACAAGAATTTGTCATTCAAGACTTATTTTGCACAAAATATTGGTATTCTACAGCAATGATTTTCATTGGCATCATCATCATCATTATTTATTCACTTCTATCCCACTTTTCTCCCAGGGGTGGAATTCAAAGTGGCATACAACATATAAAATTCATACAAATACATCTAACCACAATACATAATCAGTTAAAACACCATATTCCAATATAAAACCCAATTAACATATCAAATAAAACAATTTAAAAACTTACAGCAAGCACCATTTAAAGATATCCATAACCTCCGGTCACTGAAGTTATTTGTCATGCATTATCAAAATATTTATCAGACTGAAAGTGCCTATTATCATTCATTTGGGAAGGCCTGGCAAAAAAAGGTTTTAATTTGTGAATTAAAGGCCAGTAAGGATTGTGCCTTATTGGGGAGGGAGTTCCAGTACCGCATAAGTACGGGATTCAAGCATTTCTTTCAATATTAATGGAAAGTGAAAACTGCAGTAGTGGGAATAAAAAGCAGTGTAGCTCCTTTGGAGGATTTGAAAGCTCAAATAAGGCCCAATAGTTATAAAAGTTGGGAAATGCTTCTGCAAAAAAACTGTGTAAAAGGTTTGAGTTTCTGAAGACTAATTGTATTCCTTCTCTTTTGTAGTTGTTACTATTATCATTAGTATTCAAATATATATTAAACAAAAGGCAGAATAATATACACACTGAGCTGTTTGGATGTGCAAATATAATTGAATTACACTTACAAGTCACCAATTATCTGACATCTATATAGACAGATATACTATAGTCATGCAACTGGACGGAAAATGCAGATATTCAAATCTATGTATGTCCTTACACTCAGAAAATACAGGATTTTTTATGCCGTTGCAGCATCCTATAAAGTCATGGAATGTATAGCTTGGTGAGGCACTCACATTTGTTGAATGACAATTTAAAATATGTCATGAAACTAAAAATGACAGGATTCTATTGAATCTCTGGGGTTAAAACAGTATCTGAAAGTACTATAATTGTGCTGAAAGAGACTTGTTCATCAATAATTTTGTCATTTGATTTCAAATACCTACAAAATTTGGGAAGAATGTTCCATGCATAAACTGACCATTTATATTGATTTATGGCTATGTTTTTAGTGTTCATAACTATTTTTTCATCTACAGCTTGGCCTTGGTATTACCATCCTACAGCTTTTACTATATTAAAGCCAACCTAAATGAAGCACTACTTCAGGCTAGATGTGAGTAATGTCATTTCATCAGATCTCTGTTGCTGTGCAGCAGATAGAGTTGTTTTTCTCCCACTTTATTTGAAAAGTCTTAGTTTGTGAAATCCTCTAGTTGTTACCATGATGTATCTCCTACTCTGCCACAATGATTCTAAGTCATTCTGTAAACGTGCAAGGTACAAAAAGTATTCTGCGCCAGCAGAATATGTTCTGCTACCCAAGTTGCACTTGAAAACCTTTAACCTTCCCATCTCCGTGTTTATGTACCTGTAGAATCATTGCTTTGCGTATCTTCTGTCACTGTCTTTTTTAAGGGTCTGAAACTGATGTTTTGAATAATCAATTTGAAAACCATAAGTTTTGTATAGGGCAGCTCTGTATAGTAGGCTATAGTTTATAACACAATTATGTAGCAGTGCAATGTCACCCTATATTAACTGGAGTTTGCTTAGTTTGGTATTTTGGCTGGATCCTTTTTTAAATGTTAGAAGCCATGTATGTCATATGGGTGGATACAATATTGATTTTTTTTTCAAGTTGCTATCAAAATGAGAAGGAAGGATGAAGACCAGAAAACGTACAAGAGAAGCAAGAACCTCAAAGATTTATGATACAGTGTAGTACTTCTGGTCTGAATTTATCTGAATATATGTCTAAAAGGTTCTTTCTTCTCTACATTCTGAAAGTTTCAAAGAATATGTAAGAACAATAACTCTTAGGTTATCTCCAGCAATTAAATAAAGTCTGCATCCATTTAGGTTTCAGATTTAATGAGTGCAGTAGAACCCCACCTGAGACAGAATTAAATTTGTAATTTTGCACACTGAATTCCCATCCCCATGCCTACCATCAATGTTCAAAAATGGTTGCAACCCTTTTCAGGAGAGATATGAGCAAGGCTTTTGCATACATAAGAAACTTCTAGTGGAGTGTTTAATCCATTTAAAAAATAAAAGTCTATAACACATCTCAACCTAGGCATGTTTCAAAGAGTTAACTATGATGAACTGACAGAAATCAAACCAATACTTTTAAATACAATATTGCGATAAAGAGAACAATAAAAATCCAGCATTCCAAGTTGCAGTTGGATCAGTTTAGATGTCAAGAGTCAGATGCCAATTTGAGAGCAAAACAGAGTTTATTCAAGAGATAGCCCAAAAAATAGACACAAACACAAAAGATGGTTTTAAACACTTAACTTTCAGTGTTTAAAGGCAGTCCAAACAAAAATATATCAAAAAGTATGCTTTAACAACCAAACTGGATTTATCCAAGCAAATAGTTCAGATAAAACAAAAGGTGCTTCAATTCAGCTCTAAACAAACTAAGTTGACTTGGAAAAGCAGCCAAAACAAAACAAAGACTTGGAAACTCCCAAGAGTCACTAGCTAGTAGTTTAAACACAAGGCTCTAAACAGAAACTAAAACCGGGCAAAAGAGCTTGCAAACAAAATCGGAGCCGGTGCAAAAGGGAAAGAATGGTTCCAAACCCTTTGTTGCAAGCAACAGGCTTTGGAGATTTAAAGGGGCAGTGCAAAAAGACTTGGTCAAACTGGTCTGGAGTCGAAATAGCAGGAACAGCAGCAAACTGCTTCAGAGCGAAGAGACGTCGTCAGATTGATCCAGGGTCAGGACAGGACACAGCAGCAGGGTCCGGAGGCAAGCCAAAAGTCAAGAGCCATGGGTAGACTAATCAGAGAGCGAAGGCAGAAACAGGGTCGAATTCCAGTCCAGGGTCAGAGGTTGTAGTCATCAATCCTAGGTCCACGAATTGGCACAAAGAGCCAAGGCAACGAAGGCAACAGCAGCTAAAAATAGTAATAACAGTGCAGTCCAGGAAAACCCACATAGTTCCAGCCCTCCGTTGCAGAGCAACCCAGGTAAACTTACATCTGAAGCAAAGTCCCAGTCCAGTCTTCTTAACACGTACTGGAATCCCAATGGTGCCCAGCAATACCTTGCCACATGCAAAGTGAAGTGACCAAACACTCCCAATTTATCCCAATTCTCCCTGGGTGTCCAAACACCAACACCAAGAGCAGGTGTCCCAAATCCTTAATCAGAGTCAGAACTCCACACAGCTAAGGCTCATGGATCGGGCGTGCCTAATTGTTCATCAGAATCCCAATCATCCTGCCCACACCCAGCACCATGCACACCTGAGGATCCATCCTCCCTCCTCCAAACAGACCAAGTGGGATCTGCTTCTGAAGATACCCAAGGTTCAGCAGTATCCATGGGCCCCAATTCCCCAGGCATCTCCAGTGCCCATGCCCAGTCAGTGCCCACATCCTCAGCCACCACCTGTTCACCAGCATCCATTTCTTCCACAAACTCCCCATCTGAATCTTCCTCAGAAAACTCCCCATTGAGGTCCCTAATTCTCTTTCTGTACAAATCCTCCAACGAGCCCTCCTCGCGAGGGTTTTTCCTTCCTCTCCTGATCCCACCACCATCATCCACAGTCCCCGAAGGCACAGTCACAACATTAGAACCCATAACATTAATAGATTTGGCAATGTATTTGCAACCTCAAGGTTCTCATGTGGTGGGATGGATTCCACAAGTGAAGTGTAACCATCAAGAAACACTTGTTACCTACTGAGGGACATCCAAAGGCCATAGCAAGTTAATGCAGGAATGGGTGTACAGTACAATAACTGTCTGTGATGAGTGAGTTCCTTAGCTTACTGTGATAACAAGAAATGATGGATGAAAGTGAATATTGAAATGAATAACTTTTTCCAGAAGTTACCATATAGTCACCTTGGAGGACCCAGAAAACCCCTAGAGAGTTATTATTTCTAGAATTTTGTAAAGTCCTCCAGGATATGTTATACTTCTGCTGGAAGTATGCTGTACTTCCAGCCAAAGTAGAACATAAAGCCTCCTGTAAGACTTAGAAAATTCCTAGATAGTACATATGTCAGATGCAGGTACGTGAAAGTGTTAATACTGGTCCTGTAGATATGCTGTATCTTCAGTTACACAGATTCCAGCTATTTATGGGCTCAGCAGTAAGCACCAACTGAATTATACCCCAAAATGGACTATTGGTCAGTCAAACCCTTTCTAATAATGGGTGTATGACATTTTCTCAATACCCTGTCATCATCACCAGCTTAACAGATATATTTTAAACTTTCTGCTGGTTCCATGCAGTCTTTGACTGTTCCACACATACATGCTTCACTACCTGTTTGAGTGAAGAGAAATGATGATCAAAAATAGATATTTCCTAGTGTTTCTCTGCAAATAGCTGCTCTTTCTTAACAACAGAGGTTTCAAAGCCCATGCTTGCCACTTAATATTTTGTCTCTTTATTGAGAATCTCTTCTGTCCACACGAAGTATCTTTTACCATTTTAAGGCAAGCTTGCACATTTAATAACCCTATTATCACACCCAGGTTGCAAACCCATATCTGTCAAAAAAATCTAGTGCAGTGGTTCTCAACCTGGGGGTCGCAACCTCCAGGTTGAGAACCATTTGAGAGAGATTGAGCTGCCGCCTCCTTCGGCCCTCCGTTGGCCCAGGTCAGCATGGAGGGGCTCCTCCTCCAATGACGCAGGGTGGAGAGGAGTCACAGGGAGATGCTTGGAGGCAGAGGCATGTGTGGCGGGAGAAGGCGGGCTCCCCTCTCTCTATTTCTCCCCTTTTCCTTCTCTTTCCTTTTCCCTCTCTTTTTCTTCCTTGCCCTTTCTCTCCCTTTCCCCCCTTTCTCCACTCTCCTTCTCTCTTGTTCTCTCTTATTTTCTTTTTCTTTCTCTCTTCCTCCCCTCCTCCTTTCTTCCTTCCTTCTCTCTTTCTCCACTTTTTCTCTCCCTTACTCCTCTCCTTTTTATAATTTTACTTTTCTTTATTCCCTCCTTCTTTCTCCTCCCTTCTTTCTCCCCCTTTCCTTCTTTCTCTTTCCCTTTTTCTTTCTCTTGCCTCCCTCTTTTTTCCTTCTTTTTTCTATCCCTTTCCTATCTTTCCGTCTTCCTCTCCCCTCTTTTATCTTTCCGTGCACTGTGGGAGGGCGACAGGTGCAAGGAGAAGGAGGGAGCCGCCACTGATTGGTGGAACATTGCCTTTGTTTGGCCAGGTGGCATTGGAGGGGAGACTGGTAGTGCAGCCCTTGAGGGGTCTCTTTTACTCAGAGGAGGGGAGAGCAGGAGAGCTGTGCTGAAATTGTTGAAAGGATTGTCACATTGAGGAGGGGGGGGGTGCACTTTGTGCTGCTCTGGAGACTAAAATGGACTTTGAGGTTTCACCCCAAACATTAGGAAAACCTTCTTGACAATCCAGAGAGAAAACAGAGCCCTATCCCTTGTCTAGTAGTTCCAGAGTTTCGGACAGCTTGCCCAGAGTCTTTGAGTGTGAAGACCAATCAGCAGCTGGTGGGGACCCAGCTCCACAAGTCAATAGTGTTGCCATTACTAAAGAAGGGGCACCAGTTTCCTGTCCACCTGCAATTATAATTCTTTTACTCTTTTCTTTCTCTTTCCTCCTCTATCTCCCTGCCTTTCTCACTGCCCTTTCTTTCTGTCTGTGCCTTTTTCTTTTTCTTTCTGTCACCCTCACTTTCCTCCTCTCTTTCTTTCTCACTTTCTTTTCTTTTTTCCCCTCTTTCTCTCCCCCTCCCCCCTTGTCCCCTATCTTACTTTCTCAGCCTCAAAGGAAGGCAATAGTGACAACACAATCTGGCCAAGAAAACCCTAATGGTTTTGGCCTAGGATTTCCAAAAGCCAGATTTGGTTTGAACTCACATCAGAGCATTCTCCCTCTAAAGAAGAGACATTCCTATCCACATCTCTGTTCAAATCTTTGCAAATTCATCCCTCTTCTTAAGCATAAACAGACAGTCCCCAAGTTACAAACAAGATAGGTTCTGTAGGTTTGTTCTTAAGTCAAATTTGCATGTAAGCCAGAATAATAGGTACATTTCTTAAGTGTAACTCCAGCCATATATATACACACACACACGTGTATAATAGATTTGAATAGCACACACTTGTGGTGTTTGTTTTGCTGTCTGTCCCCCTGTTCAG
This sequence comes from Anolis carolinensis, assembly GCF_035594765.1. Taxonomy (NCBI): domain Eukaryota; kingdom Metazoa; phylum Chordata; class Lepidosauria; order Squamata; family Anolidae; genus Anolis; species Anolis carolinensis. Next base: position 88,575,475 of record NC_085845.1, on the reverse strand, counting down.
AAGATGTCACCTCACTTTCCTTCCCTGTGAGAACTGGATTTTGAAAAAATTAGATACAAGGATAAAGCTTCAGTAGAGACACTTTTCCTCTTGATAACCCTTTCAGGAGTGAACTTCCCCCTTCTGAAGGATAGATTCCTCTCCCTTCCTGTTGTCTCAGCCCCGTTCTTAACTAGGAGTCATCTGTAACTCAGAGATGGCCTGTAGTCTGAAGAACAACATCGTCACACAAACGTGGACAGTCCTAAGGGATGAAGTCATGAAGTAGCAACAAAAATAATTTTATGGTTGGTGGTCACCACAACATGAGGAACTGTATTAAAGAGTCATGGGATTAGGAAGGTTGAGAACCACTGCTCTATTGGTTCAGCTGAAGAGCAGCATTCCACTTGTTTGATCACAGTTTGTGCAAGCCTATTAAAGGATTTAAAGTCAAACTTACTTAAGAGTTCTCTGTCTTACTGATATGGATGATAGGCTAACCAAGAGACAAGTTTAAATGGCCTAAACTACTGCCCAATATAGTGCATAAAGTGACCAATGTTATTGCTAGCTCATAAGTAAGATTGCAATCTGTTTTTGTTGATATGTACGGGGTATATATATAGTGACATGACATATTCCATAATTGTTTCTCATTCTGAACTTGGGAGCAATCTGTAAAATAAGAGTGCAAGACAAATGCCTCAGGGCTGAATTTGTTAGGAACCTCCTGAGCCAATGGCTCCTTTATACAGACCCTTGAAATAGCTGCAGTATGTAGAAGCTACATTAAAGAAATAATTGACAAAGGACATGTGTTCAAGTTTTCAAAGATGTTTGTCTTTTCTCCAGAGTACAGCTGTACGAAAAAATTGAACCTCTGATCTTTCTATATGCCACAATATTTTTATTCAAGGAGCTGGTTGAATAAAATATTGGTTTGTGACCCCTTTTCTTTCCCTGTTTTTTCTGTTTCCCTGCCTCCTTTTTCTGATGGATTATCACAGTGCCAAAGGGCAAGTATATTCTCATTGCTCAATTTCCCTCTGTTTACTAGTGTTGATATTTTTCCGCTTATATTTCTATTCCTCCTGGTTTCTGTCCTTTGTGTCGTTCATTTCAGGGCTTCTCCCATGCCAATTGTGCATTATAAAGATGGAAAAATGAAACACATACATGTATTATGTCTTTTTAAAAATGATTTTCAATTTATTGTTGTTTTCTTTTTTATTTGTTTGACCCAATCACTTGCTGATTATTGAAGAAAATAATTTCTTTTCCAAATATATGTGCCTTGAACAATCATTGATGATATTTAAAAGATGATAGCTTTTACAAGCTTTTTCTTTGGGTTAGCTAGTGATTCTTTTGTTGTTAATTAATGGTTATGCTTGCTGTATATAATGTGCTAATTTTAATTTGTACTATTTGTTTTGTTTCATGCTGTGTTGCTGATATGTTATGATAAATATAATTTCTATGAGGACAGTACTACTATTGTAGTCATATGAAAGCACCTTTCTCAGCTGGCATAGGGCCATGAAAGATGCTCAAAAATTGTTACCAAATGATATTTGAGATGGTTATGGTAATATTGATAGACAAAAGAAATTGCCATTAGAATCTGGGTGCGAAAATGTAACTATTCTGGATTGTCTTCTTACTACCTGCAAAACTTAATATCTTGTTACATATAGCAAGTGTAAGCCTTGGTGTACCCAATATTTAGCTGTGATGATTATTGATGTGACTTGGTCATCTGGAAACAAGTGTCATATCTACATCATCCAACTAGTCACTCCCTTTCTTCCATGCCCATTGCCACTATCATAAAAAAATTTCAACCATGGCTTTCTATCACATCCAAATCCAAGTTTAAAGCACAATTCTACTCTTCAGATACATAAGGGTTTCATTAGGAAGGAGTAGGGCAAAGATGAACTGAAGTGTCTTTTTCCTGCTTCGATAAATATGATTTGGTAGTTTTGGCAATTCCTAGGGAAAGGGCTCCAACAAAGTTACTGTTGGAAAACCAGTGAATTCAGAGTGGTTGTTATCCAGTTGGTTTGGCTTTTATAAAGCACCTAAGACTAATTTTATCATTTATTGCTTTTTGATCTTTGTAGTTACTGAAACTCTGAAGCTAGATCGCTTTGATGAATTTGGATATACATTTTTAGCACCAAGGTTGGTCCTTTTTCCCAATATTATATTGATAGACATTTCTTTCATTAACATACTGACAATTAGGAAAGCATGAAACATTCAAATATGTTAGCGGTTTTACTTATTTCCTTCTGAACTCAGTAACGGGACCTTGACTAATGAAGCTTTAATTAACTTGCCTGGTAGTTTTCAATGAGACTTTGATTCAATTAATTTAAATTGAATCTATTCTCACTTACAGTAAGAAAATATATTTAGAAGTATTTAAATCTGAACCTTTCAAATTCAGATTCTGTTCAACAGTGAGTGGCATCTTGCCTTAATAGCAACTCACCACTATTTGAAATACTGCAAAAACCAAAGTAATCCTCAGCTATTTTGTACATGCATTCAAGTTTGAATAAATTCTATAGTTCTTCCCCTGCTGCAGATAAAAATGTATATTTCTGTATTCAAGTTACTGGTGAATCCCCAAGTGTTCTTGGAAATTATATTTTACAAATAAACATGTTTCCTGTTAATCAAATATGTGTCACGACCCAGGCTACAGAGCACCAATAACCATACGCAGAGGCCAGATTCTATCTAATATCTTTATTAAGGAAATATATAAGATTAATAAAAACAAATGTAAAAGTTAGTTCAGAAGCGGACCTTTCAGGAAAGGTCAAAATTAGTCCAAAAAAGCAATGTCCAATATGAAATATTATGGTCCAAAGTTGTAATCCAATAACCGAACACTCACTTTGCCAGGCAAAGTGAGGGGAATAGACCAGGTCCTTTAGTCCATAACTTGAAATAACTTGATACTTGAAACAAGGCTTAAACGTGGAACAAGGTAGCTAGGAACAAGAACAAGGTCCGTGGAATAACTTGGTAAAATCCGTGGAACAAGGCAAGGATTGGCCCTGGGCAACAAGGCAAAGTCCGTAGGTAAACAAGGCTGAGAAGCAAGGCGAAGGCTGGAAAGCAGGGCAAGGCTTGAGCAGGAGCGAGGCTTGAATCGGAGCGCGCTGTCCAGACACAACTCGCTCCGTAGGCTGACGAATTGACTCCGCGAAGTTACTACGCGGGTAAAACACCTATATAGAGTCTAACTTTCCCACCGAAGCAGTTCTCTGGGAATCAGAAACGAAAGCTAAACTCTGAGACCAGATGTTAGACTCCTTAAAGATTCTCACGAGAAGCAGTCTTAATTGGCTACATTCTTAGCTGCAATTCTCGCACTCCTGCGCGAAGCTGATTCCAAACTTCTCTGTTGTTTACAAAACTCCCGGCGCAAGAACACGGGAGAAGTAGGCTCTGGGCTTGTTTGACATACTTCTGGGAGACAACTTTCTTGCAGGTGCAAGGTTCCCAGATCTGCCTGGGAAAGATCTGGCTGAGAGGAATCCAGTTCTGACTGGGAAGGTAAAAAACCCAAGTTTTCTTCTTCATCAGGAATTACAATGTCCTGAGCAGGACTACAAGGCCCATGGGTCATCACACTATCCCCCTCCTCAAGGCCCCTCCCAAACTGGGGCCCTCTCCCCGAGGCGCGAGGTCGCGGCTTGGCGGGATAGGTCTGATGAAAGCGGCGGGTTAGATCAGGAGCATGGACTGTGGAGGCGTCTTCCCAAGAGCGTTCCTCAGGGCCAAAACCCACCCAGTCAATGAGATATTGTAGGCGGCGGCGATGAAAGCGAGAATCCAAAATGTCCTCAACCTCGAACTCCTCCTCCCCATTCATCAAAACAGGAGGGGGGGCCGGTTGGTCTGTATCAGGACGCACACCATCCGCCGGAAGGAGCAGGGAACGGTGAAACACTGGGTGAATGCGCATTGAACGCGGAAGTTGGAGTTTGAAAGTCACGGGGTTTAATTGCGCCACCACTGGATAGGGGCCAATGAAACGGGCATCTAACTTCCGGCAAGGGCGGTGGGAGGGCAGAAAGCGAGTGGACAGAAAAACCCGATCTCCTACCTTGATTTCGGGGCCCGGCTGGCGGTGTTTGTCAGCGTGGCGTTTATAGTCCTCCTTGGCTTGGTCCAGTTGCTGGAGCAAAAGTTGTTGCACCGCTGTGAGTTCCTGCAGCCAATCCTCTGCTGCGGGAACTTCTGAAGTTTCAATGACAGGGGGAAAGAAACGTGGATGGAAGCCGTAGTTTGCAAAGAACGGCGTTTCTTTTGTAGAAGCTTGAACTCCATTGTTGTAGGCAAACTCTGACAGTGGTAACAGAGAAGCCCAATTGTCCTGTTGGTAGTTTACATAACAGCGAAGATACTGCTCTAAAGTGGCATTGGTGCGCTCCGTTTGCCCATCTGTTTGGGGATGATGAGCTGAAGATAAGCGAGAGTCTATGCCCAATAGTTTTTGTAGTGCCTTCCAAAAACGAGAGGTGAATTGAGATCCACGGTCTGTGACTAAACTCTTGGGCAATCCATGTAGTCTGAAAACATGTTGAAGGAATAGATCCGCAGTCTCTTTGGCCGTGGGGAGGCCTTCGCAGGGAATGAAATGGGCTAACTTGGTGAAAAGGTCCACCACCACTAAGATCGTGGTGAATCCACAGGAAGGTGGTAGGTCAGTGATGAAATCCGCAGAAATTATTTCCCATGGGCGAGATGGGGTAGGAAGGGGGTGTAAAAGCCCTGAGGGCTTCTCCCTTCTTATCTTGGAGCGCTGACATACTGGGCAGGTGTTGACATATTTTTCCACATCCTTGCGGATCTTGGGCCACCAAAAATCCCTTAGGATCAGATGCATGGTTTTAAATAGTCCGAAGTGTCCTGCTGGTTTGCAGTCATGACACAGACGAAGCGCTTTTTCCCTGCCCGGTCCGGGTGGGATATAAACATGATTTCTATAGCAAAGCAGCCCATCTTTAAGCGAAAAGGGAAAATGCAGACCTTGGCGAAGTTGGTCCTGCGCCCAGGCATCTGCTTGCTGACTAGCCCTGATTTCTTGAGCACAGATGGGTCCTGGAGTAGAGGAAGTTGAACCAATGGAAATAGATTTGGTGTTCCCCACTGTGAGCGTGGCAAAGTTCTCGGGTTGTAATAGTTGGGATTCAAAGGTCTCCTTACGTCCTGCAGCGTATTCCGGTTTACGTGACAGGGCGTCTGCTTGCTTGGTCTGGGCTGGGGTCACGTAATGAATCTGGAAGTTGAAACGTTCGAAGAATAAAGCCCAACGTTGCTGCCTCTGATTCAGTTTGCGGGCAGTTCTTAGATGTTCTAGATTACGATGATCAGTGTGGACTTCAATGGGAAATTTGGCCCCTTCTAGCCAATGTCTCCAAGTTTCAAAGGCTGCCTTTATGGCCAGTAGTTCTTTTTCCCAAATGGTGTAATTCCTCTCTGGTGTGGTTAGTTGACGAGAGTAAAAGGCACAGGGATGGAGGTGATCTCCCACCGGTTGTAAGAGTACAGCCCCAATTGCCACATCAGAGGCGTCCGCTTGCACAACAAAAGGGATTCCAGGATTTGGGTGCTGTAGAATTGGCTGGGACGTGAATAGTTTCTTTAGTTGCTGGAACCCTTTCTCTGCTTGATCAGTCCAGCGGAAAGGCTGTTTTCCACGGATGCAGCTAGTGATGGGGTCAGACCAGCGGGCAAAATCTGGAATGAACTTGCGGTAATAGTTCGCGAACCCCAAGAAACGCTGCACCTCTTTCTTGTTGGTTGGCGCCCGCCATTCCAATACTGCTGAAACCTTGGCTGGATCCATGGAAAGCCCTAGAGGCGAGATGCGGTAACCAAGGAAATCTACCTCTTGTAGATCAAAAGCGCATTTTTCCAGCTTGGCATAAAGTCCATGATCCCGCAATCGTTGTAACACCATTTTGACGTGGTTCTCATGTTCTGATTGTGATCTAGAAAACACCAAAAAATCGTCCAGGTAGATTATCAAGAACCTGTCTAGATAGTCCTGAAAAATGTCATTGACAAAATGCTGGAACGTTGCGGGAGCTCCGCATAATCCGAAATTCATAACTCGGGACTCGAATAATCCGAATTTGGTCTGGAAGGCGGTCTTCCACTCGTCCCCTTCTCTCATGCGAACTAAGTTGTAAGCCCCCCGAAGATCCAGTTTGGTGTAAACCTTGGCTCCTCGAAGCCGATCCAGTAGATCCGAGATTAAGGGCAGGGGATAGCTGTTCCGCTTGGTGATATTGTTCAATGCTCTGTAGTCCACCACCAAGCGTAGTTCCCCTGACTTCTTTTTCACAAACATCACTGGGGAGGCGGCTGGGGATTGAGAGGGTCTAATGAATCCCTTACGAAGGTTTGTCTCTATAAATTCCCTGAGAGCTTCTTGCTCTGGTTCAGTCAGAGAGTATAGATGCCCTCGCGGGATCGGGGCCCCCTCCACCAGGTCAATGGCACAGTCATAAGGTCTATGTGGGGGTAATTTCTCGGCTTCTTTTTCATTGAATACATCCCAATACTCGGAGTACTTCTTGGGCAGGGTGATGATGGGCTCGGTGTCTGTGGCATGGCAGACCTTGGCTACAAGGCAATGGTTTTGGCAGTACTGTGAAGCAAACTGCAGTTCTCTGTTGGACCAGGAGATGTTAGGGTCGTGGAGAGTCAGCCATGGAATTCCCAAAATCACAGGGAAATGGGGAACCTCGGTAACAAAGAAGGAAATCTCTTCCATATGTTCCCTTATCCACATCCTGGTGGGTTCCGACCACTGACTTACGGGGCCCGTCTTGAGGGGGCGGCCGTCTATGGCTTGCACCACACGGGCATTCTTGAAATCATGGTATTGTAATCCCAGAGAGTCGGCATACTCTCTATCAATGAAATTGTTGGTGGCTCCAGAGTCTATCATGGCGTGGATCATGACGGGTCCCCTTTTTGCTGACCATAAGGTGACCACGAGAAGGAACAGGACCCCAGTAGGCGGCTCTTGAATGGATTTTTTGACCGGGTTGGCGAGCCTCTCTACGCCCGGTCGTTGGCTTCCCCCGCCGGCTGTGTGCCAGTCGGCTCAGACGCCTTCGTCTCCGTGGAGGACGCCGCCGCAAGACGGGCGGCAGGCTTCCCTTTGGCTGGGCACTCTCTGGCGAAGTGGCCCCCGTTCCCGCAGTACCAACAGAGGTTTAAGCGTTGACGACGGGCCTTCTCGGCGGCATCTAGTCTGGGACGCACGTTGCCCAACTGCATCGGCACCTCCTCGCTTCCTCTGGGGTATGGGGTTGGTGGTGGGGGTCTCCACACTGGACGTGGCTGAACGCTGGCGGGAGCGGGGGGTTTTGCCCCGGCTCTACCGCTCTGGCCTCGAACCCACTGTTTCCTGTTGGCAATCATGACTTCAGCCCGTAAACATTGATCAATGAGTGCCTCGAGGGTCTGGGGAGGATCCACCTTGGAGATTTCTTCCAGCATTTCAATGTTGAGACCCTCCCGGAATTGTCCTCTGAGGGCTACATCGTTCCAGCCGGTGTTGTGGGCCAGCACTCGGAACTCGGCTATATACTGAGACATAGGTCTGTCTCCTTGGAAAAGGCGACGGAGTTTGTGACCGGCTGCCTCCAAATTGTCCTCGATTCCCCAAGTCTCCTTGAGGTGGTCCAAGAAGTGTTGCGCTGATCTTAGGTGTGGAGAGGCTTGGTTGAACAGTGCCGTCGCCCAGTTGGCCGCTGGCCCGTCTAGAAGACTGTAAACCCACGCCACTTTGATGTCTTCTTGGGGAAACTCGGCAGCACGGGCCTCTAGATAAGCTTGACATTGGCGACGGAAAACATGAACCTTGGAAGCTTCTCCAGTAAACTTGGTTGGCAACGCCATGGCCGGGAGGCGGATTCCGCGCTCCCGCAAACCCTTTATTTCTCCATCCTGGGCGTTGAGTCTGTCGCGGATGCGATCCACTTCGTCCTTGCTGATGGTGTAGCTCAGTGGCTGCCCACCGGGCACGGTTCCGGTAGACATTCTGGCCGAGGTTAATTGGTGCTTAGGGTGGCGGAGTCAAACTGTCACGACCCAGGCTACAGAGCACCAATAACCATACGCAGAGGCCAGATTCTATCTAATATCTTTATTAAGGAAATATATAAGATTAATAAAAACAAATGTAAAAGTTAGTTCAGAAGCGGACCTTTCAGGAAAGGTCAAAATTAGTCCAAAAAAGCAATGTCCAATATGAAATATTATGGTCCAAAGTTGTAATCCAATAACCGAACACTCACTTTGCCAGGCAAAGTGAGGGGAATAGACCAGGTCCTTTAGTCCATAACTTGAAATAACTTGATACTTGAAACAAGGCTTAAACGTGGAACAAGGTAGCTAGGAACAAGAACAAGGTCCGTGGAATAACTTGGTAAAATCCGTGGAACAAGGCAAGGATTGGCCCTGGGCAACAAGGCAAAGTCCGTAGGTAAACAAGGCTGAGAAGCAAGGCGAAGGCTGGAAAGCAGGGCAAGGCTTGAGCAGGAGCGAGGCTTGAATCGGAGCGCGCTGTCCAGACACAACTCGCTCCGTAGGCTGACGAATTGACTCCGCGAAGTTACTACGCGGGTAAAACACCTATATAGAGTCTAACTTTCCCACCGAAGCAGTTCTCTGGGAATCAGAAACGAAAGCTAAACTCTGAGACCAGATGTTAGACTCCTTAAAGATTCTCACGAGAAGCAGTCTTAATTGGCTACATTCTTAGCTGCAATTCTCGCACTCCTGCGCGAAGCTGATTCCAAACTTCTCTGTTGTTTACAAAACTCCCGGCGCAAGAACACGGGAGAAGTAGGCTCTGGGCTTGTTTGACATACTTCTGGGAGACAACTTTCTTGCAGGTGCAAGGTTCCCAGATCTGCCTGGGAAAGATCTGGCTGAGAGGAATCCAGTTCTGACTGGGAAGGTAAAAAACCCAAGTTTTCTTCTTCATCAGGAATTACAATGTCCTGAGCAGGACTACAAGGCCCATGGGTCATCACAATATGTTTCATTTCTAAGTAAGAGTATTTTCTGTGTAGAAAACACTTTTTGTTTTTTTAAATTGCACACACTTGTATTTCTGGCTAGAATAATCACATGGAATACTTTAACATGTGTGTTTACCAAGTATCGAGAAGGCATTTTTTCAGCTGAAAAAATAATAATGGTAAACATTTTCCCATCCAAATTCCACACTGTAAGATGTGGGAATGCAAAAAGTCCTTTTTTAAAGAGCCAACTACTGTTAATAAAACAACAGGGAAGAAAAGACAACAGTCATTCCCCAAGTTGTGAACAAGATAGGTTCTGTGGGTTTTCTTCTTAACTTGAATTTGTACGTAAGTTGGAAAAGGTACATTTTTAAGTGTAACCCCGGCCAGGTATCTACCTTTTTGTCTTATCTTTTAGTTTTGGATAGCATTGGGAAGGGTTAACATCCCGTGGATTTGTTTTGCTATCTGTGCCCCTGTTCAGAAGATTTTACCTCACTTTCTGTCTCTGTGATAATTGGATTTTAAAATATTTGGCTTATTGAGGAAACAAGAATTGAGAAAGTTTCAGTGGAGACATCTTTTCCCCATGATTACTCTTCCAGGAGTGAATTTCCCTTTCTGGGAGCAGATTACTTTCACTTCCTGTTGTCTCTCCCCCATTCTTAAGTATGAGCCATTTGTAAGTTGAATGTTTGTTACTCGGGGACTGCCTGTATTTGAAAATATTTTCAAATGATCAAAAATGTGTTTCTCAAATGTTGGGAAAAGCTGATGAGGAAAATCTTAGATTGATTCAGGCTTTATTCTGGACAAAATATGTACATACCTTTTTGCATTTCCTCTGCAGAAAACAGGACTTTCTACATGGAGAGAGAGAGAGAGAGAGAGAGAGAGAGAGAGAGAGAGAGAGAGAGAGATACATATATATATATTTAAAAGCCATCAGATTTTTTTTACAAAATTGTTTTTGAACTATAAACATTTGAAGACCTTGTCTAAAATAACTCTTTTTTTTTCCTTTGGGAATGAAATTAAGAAGGAATTACATCCCTATAAAAATATATGAAATACTATTCCTAAATCTTTCAGGGTTTTTTGTTTGTAAAACAATAATAATTATGTGAAGCTTAGGTTTTCCTTGTAATAACTGATAAATAGTGGTTTGTACAATAGGTATATCTACAGTGAACCCAAATATAACCCCAAACTAAATGATTACATTGTAAAAGAGAAAAGGTATAAGGCAAACTCCAGGCAACTATTTCTAGGAAAGGAAAGGGGTATCAGGTATCAAATAATTCTTTCTTTCATGTCAGAATATGTTGAGACTCATTCAGATACCTAGTCAGTATTTTATTTTTATAAAGTGTACTTAATTTTACAATCTTGTTTCCTCCTAGAGAATATTGTGGTCCTGTGAAATTAACTGACAACAACACAGCATTTCTTCTGAATTTCAGTGAATATATTGATAGGTATACACCACAAAGTACTTTGTGTAAGTATGATCTTTTTATTAAAAAAGCTTATTTTCAGAAGATGACAGTACTAATTGCAGGAATAGATCATTCCAATTTGGAATGTAATTATACTATTTTATGTAATGATTAGAATGCATCTGCTTTTTGGATTTGTGTTTGTTGCCCCAGTAGTATATTTGAGCAAAGAGGATTCCTGCAGTCATAACTCACATTTTGTGTCTTTCTTTTGTTAGGCAATGATATGGTTATGAGAGCTTTGCTGGATGCAGGATTTACAAGTGAACTTGTTCAGAATTACTGGAGTAAGCAGGACCCGTGAGTGTTCTTCTCCTCACCAACTTCCACAGCACAAGCAGCCACACATTCCTGTTTGTGAATTACTGGAATATCAAAATAATATCAAAAGAGAATATACATTTTTGGTTATCAATGGGCAAGAAAATACACCATGGTATTCATCATATACATAATTTAACTATTTGGTTTAAAATTTTCTAGAAAAATCCATGGTAAATTGTGTATATAGAAGACTCCAGGAAATTCTCACTGATTTCAGTTTCTCTGTTCTGTTCCCAATTGTCATGATCCAAATCCAATTTGGTCCTGTCTCTGTCTCTCTTCCTCTCTTCTTTTTTCACAGTGAGGGAATTACAGCACGTTTTGTAGTTACTGATGGAGGAATCACAAGAGTGTATCCTAAAAGGTAAGGCTCCATTTCATTGTAGGTTAGATGGCACAAACAATGATGAAACTTGTGAGTGTCTAACTCTGTGCTGATCGTCATCAGAGGTTAGGCAACCCCTCTTCTGAGATCGGCAGTTGGTAATTGAATATTATTTTTATAGTCTTTTCACCAGTAGTAGGGAATGCTCTTGGGGTGAAGAACTACAATAGAGCCTCCTCACCCCATTAAATACTTCATCACTACTGATGATACTAAAATTCACACACATAAACACACATAGAGAGGACCCAATAACTAGGATTCAGTGAGTTTGTTTAGATTTAGCCTTTCAAATTTTTGACTCTAAAAAACCAAACCAACTAATACTAATTCATATTGTTTCTCATACACTTCTTTTCAAAGTGTGCCCTATTTCAAAGATAGTTGGCTATATAATTGATTGTAAGAGAATGTTAAGCCTATGGAAATTCCTCAGCATTCTCATTAATATTTACTTTTGAATTAATTAAATTTTATTTTGTGTTATAGTTTTGTAAATTGATTTGTTTCCTTTTTTAGGGCCTACGTACTATTTTTTTGCATGAAAAATGCATGTGAGACACACTTCTTTATAAAATGTGTGTGTGTGTGTGTGTGTGTGTGTATTCTGTCTATGTGAAAAAATAATTTTCCGGTGAAATAAGATACATTGTATTGAAAAAAAATTGTATTGCATTTTTCTGAACAAGTTTCATCAGATGATGAGATGGGCCCAAGTCCCATAAAAAGTTAAGCAACATTGTCTTAGAGCATGTGCAATTAATCTCTGGACTTATTCTTATGTCTAAACAAGATTTTGGTTTGCACACTATATCAAGTTGTCATTTAGAGTGAAATTAATTTGAAATAAATAATTTTAAACCTCTTTAAGTATTGTTCACTAACATTGCAGTTTTGGCTCAGATTTTCATTGAGCTCTGTTCAATGGAGTTTACTCTAATGTAATTCACAAAAGTTTGTTGCAGTTCTATAAATAATTCCATGAACATAATCTACAATTAACATAGTGAAACTTGCCTTTGAATAGGCATGCATATTCCAAGAAAATGTCTGGTAAAAAACAAAAAAAAATGACAGTTGTGTTTCATGTTCAGTGCAGGTGAATATTGGACAGAAAATGCTGAAACATATGAACAGAGTTTCTACAAAAGAAGCTTGGATAATGAAAACTATGTCTTCACAGCTCCCTTCTATAACAGTAAGTCAATTGGCCAGTCAAAAGGACCTTATTAAAGTTGGGGAGTAAGCAATTCTTGATGAAGTCTTTTAAAAGCTTGAAATTTGTGTAAGGATAGCCCAGAACACATTCTGAAGATAGTGGACTGGATTTGAGGCTCTCACAAGCAGAAATACAATACCCTTCTCCCCAATAATCTTTAAAACTACAAAAAAGGAGCGAACATGAAAACAAAAAAGACAAATTAAAAAAAGAAGAGAAATACGTAAGATATGTGTACAGAGTAGTCATATTTTAATATAAACTGACCATATGTACAAAAATACATTTTCCTGAAGCTGATATTCAATTAATGTAAGAGTAAAACATTTTAGCCATAGTTTTTTAAAAAGAAGAGATTTTCTGTTCATTGAACCAGCGATCATGAATCTTTTTTCTTTTCAACTTTGGATAATGTTTATTTTTCCACATACCATAGAATTATTTTATGAAACGGTACAGCACTCAGGATCCAACCATATAGATCAAGGGTCCCCAAATTAAGACCCGTGGATTGAATGAGGTCCTCCAAGGTCCTTTACACACACATATACCCCACTCTAAAGTTTAGACTTAAGGTCACAGTAACTCTGAAATAATTTGAAGGCACATAACAACAACAGCAATCCCAATTAACTCATCTGCCAAAGCAGGCCTACACTTCCCATAGAAATACATGCAAGTTTACAATTTTATTGGTTAAAATTTTTCTTCATTTTAAATACTGTGTTGTTCTTTCATGTTTTCTTTCTTTGCACTACAAATATGATAAGTGTTGTGTGCATAGGAATTACTTTGAGAGGGGGTGTATTTGAAAATATACTATAATACCTTCTACCAGAAAGGAGGAATAACTGAGAACACTACAAGATTTCCACAAGGAGGAACCATCTTTACAACACTGATGACACGTAGCTGAAGTAAACAAATGTAGTGGCATCTAGTATATATAAAATATCAATTTTGCACTGAATCAAATATAACTTAAGGCTAAAGAGAATGTAAGATATTGAAGTTAGTTTCCCATTGATTGTGTTGCACAGGGTCATTTAAATCTTTACTGCATTCAATTCATTATAATCAGAGATAGTACTTTCCAACCAACAGTGCAATTCAATAATGAGAGCTGCTTAAAAGACCAGTGTGGTTTGCTACACAAGTTAGAATCTTTTTTTCATAAACGTAGGGCAGCAAATGTTTGATATTCCTAAGAGAAATATCACTATTCTCCTTCAAGAAGCTGGTTATTTATATACAATGTACACTTCTTGCATTAGGTGACTATTCCAGATCAAAACTTCTTAAACTGTGGGCCGTGACTCCAAATGAGACCGCCATAACTTTATATTAGGGTAACAACAGAGTTCTGGCAGGGTGGGGCCAACAGAGCAGAGGTGAGGGAGAGAGGAGGGAGGGAAGAGGTGTCTTCTTCTGAACTGGACCATTTCTTCCATAACCTTGTTGCCTCTGCTTGCCTTAGACTGAGAGATAAAAGAGGGGTGGGGGCAAAGGAAGAAGGGAGGGCTTCATTGGGGACCCTGACCTTGAGGTCTGTGGGGTGGAATGAGGAAGTGCCCCTCCTGCTTGTGAGTTTGTCTGTGTCTTACCTTCCATCTTACGAGTCTTGTGGGTCTCTCCTTCCCTCCCTTATGTTTTGGTCTTTCCTTTTCTTCTTATCTGAGAATCTTGTTTTTCCCCTTTCCTTCCCATCTTTGATGTCTGGGGGTCATTCCTTTCTTTATCATCTTGGGAATCTGAGGGTGTTCTCCTCATCTTGGGAGTCTGGGAGGTCTTTCATTCCCTTCCCATCTTGGGCATCTGAGAAGGGAGATTCTCCTCCCCCTTTCCATCCTGTTGGGTTGTCACAGTGAATGAGGTGTAGATTATAGACTGGATTCTTCTCCTCTTTCACCCATTTTGCCTCCTGACTTACATGTCTCACTTGTGCTTCATAATCACCCTTTCTTCAGTGCCTCACCTTGGTGCTGACACATCTGCCCATGAGGCACTTACCATGATAGTTTATTTTCCTTTGAATTCTTTACAGAGGAGAAGAGTTGTTGCTAAAAATACCAAATTGATTGATAATATAATATATCGGGGGTTACATATACATTTCTCAGACAAAACGGGGTGCAGGTTGAAAACGTTTAATAAACCCTGTTCTAAATAGTTGGGCATCATTACCAAGGTAGCAAAAAATGGGTATTGTGGTTTCTATCCACATTGGGCAAATATGGAGAAAGGATGTTGGCAGATTGATATCTGGAAGATTTCCGTAAAGTAATCCTACTGTAAATTTCTTAAAGTTTTCTCAATCGTGATAATAATAACCATACAAGAAACATTGGGAAATGATTTGGGGAAATTGCAGTTGTGTGGGTGTAGCTTAATTCTAATTTAGGCTAGGGAGGTTTCCAATGTTAAGATTTGTTTCAAAAGTTCTGTTTAATGCTGATACAATATAAATTTTCACCATTGTATTTACATGAAATTCTGAAATGTGATTACTCCTAGGCTGATAGGTACAAAGAATTTCAGTCAAGTCTTTATCTAACTCATTTATTCATGGCTGATACTGTTTTTTTAATAAACTTTGATTTATGTCCTAGCCATCTATGATGCTTTATTATTTTTTCTCTCCTCAAAACACAGGAAGCATATATGAAGACGGTATTATGGTAAGCAAGGCTGTGCAAATAGATATCAATGGAAAACTTCTAAAGCCTGCAGGTAGGAAAGAAACTGTCATTTGTTATTGGTTATAATCTGCTGTGGCACCCCTGTTATAAAATAGCTTCCCCTAGAGGTCCAACTGGCATCAACAATCAAGTCAAAGCATTTATGTCTTTGGGGCCTAATAGATTTTATCTTATTTGTACATATTTCTCTGGCTTATATATATCCCAAAAAAGTACATGATTTTAAATTGTCTTGTTTTATATCTTAAATAGTTTATCATGCTTTTAATGTTTTGAAATGGTTTTAATTGTTTTAAAGTGCTCTGAACTAATTATATTATAACCCTACCCAGAAAGATATAGGGATGGGACATGATTTTCACAATATAAATAACATAAATAAATAGCAAAATGCGGTTAGGCAATTTGTTGTAATGCAAATCCCTTGTTTCCTTCTAAATGAGTCCCTCTGCCCTAGCTATGCAGAAATTCTCACAAATTATTAAGTATGTTAGTTTGGGGTGGGGGCATTCTAGAGTCCAATTATTGAACTCAGAAAATATGTTCTGTTGCAAAAAGCAAGAAAATGTTATGTGTTTGCATTTTCTTGTGTCCTTTACATTCCCCATATTTCATGTATTTGGTTAGTTGTCGGAGTGAAAATAAATGTATCCACCTGGATGGACAATTTCACCAAGATCACTACAAAGAATCAAATTCAGGTAAAAAAATTTATCATGCCTCTGTAGGTTTGTTATTAAGTGGAATTTCCTTGTAAGTTGGAACAGGTACATTTTTAAGTGTAATTCCAGATCTGTCTGTCTATCTATCTATCTATCTATCTATCTATCTATCTATCTATCTATCATTTGAGCTTTGGATAGCACGGGGAATGGTTAGCACCCCTGTGGTATTTGTTTTGCTGTCTGTGCCCCTGTTCAGAAGATTTCACCTCACTTTCTGTCCCTGTGATAATTGGATTTTGAAAAAATTGGCTTATTGTGGGTCAAGTAGCTTTGATTGTTATAATTCTTTAATAAAGTGCTTTATGTTGATCTTTTTCAGTGCAAAAGTGAACTGTGTGGATGTGAAAAAAATAGTGTGGTAAGCCAAAATCTTTTACAGACATTTAAGCTGATCTTTAGCGTAATGTTTTGCAAGTCAGAGATTCTTCTTAGCCAACAGCATTTGCCTGTATTTCATTGGAGTGTTGTAAGGCACAGGCAGTTTGTAGACGAAGCAAAGTGTGCTATTTTTTGTAAGGGTAAAGGTGTATCTTAGATCAGTCCACAGGCCACCCCCTGCTGTTACGTTCACACCTAGGAATATATTTGTAGTGTTTTGAACACTTAAATATGGACTGACATCCTGTTAGTGCTTTAAGCATATTTTAAGCCCAGCTAATGCCAGCATATGTCTTTCTTATGATTGGTTCAGAGGTTTATATCCTATCTCACCTTTTGCAATGACCAAAGCCTCACTCTTAGGAGCAGGTTACATTTAGCAGTTACAACCTTCAACATGACTGGTAAAGAGTGAGGAGGTTTGCAGATGTGTCTATGTCTCCATAGCCAGACACAGAATGTGTTCATCATCTGCCAAGATGTATGGAAGACCCTGGTCTTCACCAGTCACAGAACGGCCATGGGATGGGGAATCTGCAGCAGCTAAACAGTGAAGATAGTATTTTGCGGCAGATATTACATGGCTACGTAGGATCTTCTTGACCATCATATGTAAATGCTTTATTAATCTCTTGGTGTTGCTAGAAGAGAAAAAATGATTACAGATTTAGAAATCTTACTATATGAGCCCTATGTTTAATTACCAATTGGATTTTTTAAAAAAATTGCAATTGAAAACTGGATGGAGTACCAAAACATGTAAGATTAAGATATGGCCACTCAGACTTCAGAGAGTGAAGATGAGAAGCATTCACGCCCCCCTTCCAAACATCTCCCAGCAGACCTATCAAAGATGATTATTACTGCTGCTGGTTATGAAATCTCAAGTGTATAGTATAAAAGGTGTGGAACACTAGGATTTTCCTTTTAAAAATGGCACATGGAGAGCTTGTTTTCTACACGATCCAGGAGGCTTCTGGGAATACTAATTAGCTTGCAAACATTAGGTGGTTGGGAGTTACAAAGAGAAGTGAGTGACCACCTGCAGTTCAAGAGCCGAGTGTTGTTCACCTTTAGAACTTGGATTAGCAGATCCCTTGATAGGAGGGATTGCTATTTCAATGTCTGTATTAATTTGTAAGCTATGATCCTAGCCCTTTCTCATAGTCTCTTCTCTTTTTTCTTTCTGATAGCATGTTGACTGTGTAATCCTTGATGACGGGGGATTTCTTTTGATGTCAAATCAGGATGATTATATTCCAGAGGTACGTGAGATGTCTTAGGTTCACCTACATCTTAGACCCCTTCTACACTGCCATATAAAACCCAGATTATCTGCTTTGCACTGGATTATATGGCAGTGTAGAGTCATATAATCCAATTCAAAGCAGATAATGTGGATTTTCTGCTTTGATGACCTGGATTACGTGGCAGTGTAGAAGGGGCCTTAGCCTCTCTGATCTTTTAATATCAGGTTCTCCTTTGATTATAACAAACCAAATCAATGTGTTTTATAATGGCATACATTTATATAATGTATCACATATTATGTGTCCATAGTCACATATCATATATAATAACCAATATGGCATAACCAGTATTCAAAATTAAGGTTACATTTAAGGTTAGAGGACATTTACACCTTTTATGTCTACTACAAGAACCACAGTGAAAATGTCACATCAGCCATGAACATATTATCCAGTTCAAGTGCAAGCTACACACAGTGTGGGGAGGATAATGATCCAGACTTATTTTTTAGAAATTTATTTATGATTTACTGAAATAATGAATAAAGATTACCACAAGCAGTCATAAATGTTATGAAGTATAATCAATAATCAATGTGGTGCTTTGACATTTAGCTGATAGTCAACAGTGGGATGACAGCACTTTTTGGTGCAGGTTTCTAAATAATACAAATAGAATATCCTTGGCACTTCAGTGCTTAGTTGTGATGCACACAGCAATTCATACTCTGGTCCTTACATAGATAAAAAGATGTTGTATTTGCCAAGGTTTCTAACACACAATTTATTATCTTCAGTTGAAAAAAAATCAACTGTTGTCAAGCATAATTTTGGAAAAGATTGTTTTGAATGCTTAAACCTGGAGCAATTTCTCGAATTCCTTTTTAGTATGTATGTGAAGGAATGTTTTGCATAATCTTTTGTGCTCATGTTATTATTGTTCACTTCAGTTAAAAACTCTGATGTCAAATAGTTATCCATTTGGAAAGGGAACATGGCAGTTCAAAATTAAGACAGGGATTTCTACTTAGGGGTGATGTAGGTAAGCAGAAATATATAACTTTGTAAATTAAAAAAACATCATTTTGAAATATTCTTCAAAATATTAAACTCAGCTAGCTTATAGGATTTCTGAGTTCCAAGATGTGTGGAATATGGATAACACAATGGCATGAAAATTTATAGTTGCATCACGATATAATAGTTATCCCCCATTGCCCTGCATCTTTTGACATAAGAACAATTTCTCATTGTATACTCCATATCAATTGTCGTCATCTCACTCGTTCAGTCATTTTCGACTCTTCGTGACCTCGTGGACCAGTCCACACCAGAGCTCCCTGTCGGCCGTCACCGCTCCCAGTTCCTTCAAGGTCGAGCCAGTCACTTCAAAGATACCATCCGTCCATCTCGCCCTTGGTCGTCCTCTTTTCCTTTTTCCTTCCATTTCCCCCAGCATCATGATCTTCTCCAAGCTTCTCCTGTCTTCTCATGATGTTGCCAAAATACTTCAACTTTGCCTCTAATATCCTTCCCTCCAGTGAGCAGTCAGGCATTATTTCCTGGAGGATGGACTGGTTGGATCTTCTTGTGGTCCAAGGCACTCTCAGGATTTTCCTCCAGCACCAAAGTTCAAAAGTGTCTATCTTCTTTCGCTCAGCCTTCCTTATGGTCCAGCTCTCGCATCCATAGGTTACTATGGGGAATACCATTGCATTCACTATGCGGACCTTCGTTGCCAGTGTGATGTCTCTGCTTTTCAGTATTTTATCGAGGTTGGCCATTGCTCTCCTCCCAAGAAGTAGACGTCTTCTGATTTCCTGGCTGAAGTCTGCATCTGCAGTGATCTTTGCACCTAGAAATATAAAGTCTGTCACTGCCTCCACGTTTTCTCTCTCTATTTGCCAGTTGTCAATCGGTCTGGTTGCCATGATTTTGGTTTTCTTGATGTTTAACTGCAGTTAAAGTGCTTTTGCACTTTCTTCTTTCACCTTGGTGATAAGGCTCCTCAGCTTTTCCTCACTTTCAGCCATCAGAGTGGTATCATCTGCATACTTAAGGTTGTTAATGTTTCTTCCAGAAATTTTAACTCCAGCCTTGGATTCGTCAAGACCCGCACGTCGCATGATGTGTTCTGCGTACAAGTTGAATATCAATATTTAACTATAAAACTTCAGAAATGTCCACTGACATGGAATTTATGTGTAGCTGAACATTATGCCCAGTATTTTGCACTGCCCAGGAGAATATTTGTATAACTAAAACTAGTGTTCTATTCATGCTGTTCAGGCAGGTTGGACAACACCCAGGAATTCTGTAAATTGAAGTCCAAAACATCTGGAGGACCAAAGGTTTGGCAATCATTGCTGAACATTAAAGTCTCATAAATGGCCAAACTTCTCATTGCCTCCAAAGTTCTGGCTATCACGTTGTTTGGCAAACAAATGAAAAGCAGTAACAATGGTTAAGCATGCCTGAAGCTAATAATATTTTTGTTTTCTTAAACAAATCTCTATTTTATCCACTAGATTGGAAAATTCTTTGGTGAGATTGATCCAGGCCTGATGCGCAATCTCATTAATATGTCCTTATATGCCTTCAACAAGTCTTATGATTATCAGTCTCAGTGTGATCCAGAAGAAGAGCCAAGGCAAGGAGCTGGACTCCGCTCTGTAACAGTGGTAAGTGTCCTTTTACCTTTCTCATGTTGTTGTTATGAGGGATAAGTCTTTGGACATCTTTATAATATTTAACTTTTCCCATTGTTTTCCAGCCTACAATAGCAGAGATTTTACACCTGGGGTGGTGGGCTTCTGCAGCTGCATGGTAAGTTGAATTTTTCAGGTAGGTTCTGTAATGACGAAGGTCTTGACCAATCCTTGTATAACAGTAAAGATTTGTCTCACTGAGATTTCTCCATATATTTTCTGCTTTGGGTTTATGATAATTTGCTAGATAAAAAGTTATCTCTGCTGTTTTCGCTGAGTATTCAATTATATCTCAGCAGAACAGAGAGACACACATTTTGTCACAGAAGCTGCAGAAAGTAATTTTGAAATTGGTAGAAAACCTTGACTTTTGAAATTACAGTGCTTTTCTGCATGGGACAATAATAATAGTAATAATAATAATAATAAAACTTTATTTATACCCCGCCACCATCTCCCCTATGGGGACTCGGGGCGGCTTACATGGGGCCATGCCCAGACACCATACAATATAACAAAATAAACAGCAAATCATAACACAATATAACAGTGCAAAATCATCGAATATATATTACAACCCAAATCGGAAAAAACAATGAAAACCAGGGCAGGTCACATGAACACTTAATTAAAAACTCGGGAGAGAGAGACATAGGAATAGGGGGAAACAGGGAAATAAAATGGTGGAGCAGTCTAAAGGATAAAAACCAAGGGGAATGGCCAGAGCAATATATTACATTTACTCCCCAAAGGCACATCGGAAAAGCCATGTTTTTAGATCTTTCTTAAAGGCTAACAAGGTGGGGGCTTGCCTAATCTCAGTGGGCAATGAATTCCACAGTCGGGGGGCCACAGCAGAAAAAGCCCTCTCCCTCGTTCCCACAAGACGGGCCTGGGACAGAGGCAGTGGCGAAAGGAAGGCCTCCCCGGATGAACGAAGGGAACGAGCAGGTTTATGGTAGGAGATACGGTCCCTAAGGTAGGTGGGTCCCAAACCATTTAGGGCTTTATAAATGATGGTCTGCACCTTGAATTGGGACCGGAAAGTGAACGGCAGCCAGTGGAGCTCTTTAAACAGGGGAGTAGATCGTTCCCTGTAGCTCGCCCCTGTTATTAATCTGGCTGCCGAGCGCTGGACCAATTGTAGTTTCCGGGCCGTCTTCAAGGGAAGCCCCACGTAGAGCGCATTACAGTAGTCCAGTCTAGAGGTAACTAAGGCATGCACCACCGTGGTCAAGTCAGACTTCACGAGGTATGGTCGCAGTTGGCGCACAAGTTTGAGTTGTGCGAAAGCCCTCCCGGCCACCGCCGACACCTGAGCCTCAAGCGTCAACGCTGAATCCAGGAGGACCCCCAAACTGCGGACCTGTGATTTCAGGGGGAGTGCAACCCCGTCCAGCACAGGTTGCCACCCAATACCCCGATCAGATGGGCGACTGACCAGGAGGGCCTCTGTCTTGTCAGGATTGATCCTCAGCTTGTTCCTCCTCATCCAGTCCGCCACAGCGGCCAGGCACTGGTTCAGAATCCGAGGGGCTTCCTTGGAGTTAGATGGAAATGAGTAGTGGATTTGCGTGTCATCTGCGTAGAGATGGCAACACCCTCCAAAACTCCGGATGACCTCTCCCAACGGTTTCATGTAGATGTTAAATAGCATGGGGGATAAAATAGACCCTTGCGGGACCCCACAGGTCAATGGCCAGGGGTCCGAGCAGGTGTCCCCCAGCTTCACCATCTGGGAACGACCCTCCAGGAAGGACCGGAGCCACTGCAGAACCGTGCCACCGAGTCCCATCCCGGCGAGCCTCCCCAGAAGGATACCATGGTCGATGGTATCGAAAGCCGCTGAGATGTCCAAGAGAACCAGCAGGGTCACACTCCCCCTGTCCAGCTCCCTGCGGAGGTCATCCACCAAGGCGACCAAAGCCGTCTCGGTACTGTACCCAGGCCTGAAGCCAGACTGTGAGCGGTCCAGAAAATCAGTGTCATCGAGAAATTCCTGGAGCTGCGTGGCAACCACCCGCTCCAGAACCTTGCCCAAAAACGGGAGGTTGGAGATTGGTCTGTAGTTGTTACAAATAGATGGGTCAAGCGAAGGCTTTTTTAGTAGTGGTTTTACTACCGCCTGCTTAAAGTAGGATGGCACCGACCCCTGAACCAAAGAAGCATTTATTATGGTCACAAACCAGTCCAACAACCCATCTTTGGCCAGCTTGACCAGCCAAGAGGGACAAGGATCCAGAGCGCAGGTGGTCGCCCTCCCAGACCCAAGAATCCCCTCCACGTCATCAGGAAGAACAAGCCGGAAAGAATCCCATAAGATCGGACAGACAGGTACCTCGGTTACCTCCGCTGAGACCACAATTGAGCTGGAGTCTAGCTCAAGGCGTATCTGAGCAACTTTGCCTGCAAAGTGGTGCGCGAAATCGCTGCACCCAGTTGCCAAGTCATCGGGAAGCCCCTGGACCTCAGGAGGCCGCAGGAGCTCCCCCACAACTCGGAACAACTCCGATGGCCTGTTGGCTGCAGACGCTATGCGGGCAGTCGTGAAAACTTTCCTGGCTGCTCGCAGAGCCACGGAGTACGCCTTAATAGCGGCTTTAGCCCGTGCTTGGTCGGACACGTCCCGAGATTTCCTCCAGATGCACTCTAGTCCCCTCCTCCTACGCTTCATCACAGCCAACTCCTCGGTAAACCAAGGAGTCGACGCGACTCTACGCAGTGAGAGGGGACGTTCGGGAGCGATCGTGTCCAATGCCCTTGATAGCTCACTGTTATAGCGATCAACCAGGACATCGACAGAATCGCCAGTCTCCAGGACAGGAAGATCCCCAAGAGACCTCAGAAGTCCATCCGGATCCATCAGTCTCCTGGGGCGGACCATCTTAATGGGTCCACCACCCCTGCGGAGGTTAGAAGGCACGGCGATACTTAAACAGATCAGATGATGGTCAGACCATGACAATGGAAGAATGTTTTGCTCTTCCACTCTGACTGTCCCACCGTCCCCAACAAAAACAAGGTCCAGGGTGTGTCCTGCCTGATGTGTGGGCCCTGATATAACTTGAGACAGCCCCATGGTTGTCATGGCAACCATGAAATCCTGAGCTGCACCTGTCAATGTGGACTCGGCATGAATGTTAAAGTCTCCCAAAACTATCAGTTGTTGGGAGACAAGGGCCGCATTGGAGACCACTTCTGCTAGCTCGGACAGAGAGACTGCTGGGTCGCGGGGTGGACGGTACACCAACAGAATCCCCAAGCTGTCTCGGGCTCCCACCTTCAGGAAGACACACTCGAACCTCGGGGATTGTGGAACGGCGCATCTGAGCAGGGCGATGGACTGCCGAAAGATCACCGCAACTCCTCCTCCCCGCCCCCCAACTCTGGCCTGTTGATGCACCCCGAAACCAGGAGGACACAGCTGGGTAAGATTCACACCTCCCAGCTCATCCAGCCATGTCTCGGTGATGCATGCCAGATCTGCCCTCTCATCCAGGATCAAATCCTGGATGACAGCTGTTTTACCATTGACAGATCTGGCGTTCAAAAGCAAGACCTTAAGGTTGGGGGGTCTGTCCTGAAGACTACCACACCTAATCCTCTCCAGGGTCGCAAAAACTCTGTTGCGCTTCTCCCTGGGTTGGTGGTGACCGTGCTTTCTCCTCCCCCATATCACCTCAATGGAGCCACCTCCAATCAAGCCCTCCTCCCCCTGATGGAAGAACTGGGCGGAATTGCCAGTTGCCGGGACTAGTCAACTGTCCTGGAAAGGAAAGCCTCCAAAAGTGCTTGTTTGTTTACAAAAGGAGCTTCTCTCCATTAATGGGAGAGAGGAGTCGATTGATTTGGCCTCAGTAAGCCGACTAGACAAGAGTGGAGACTTGTTGTGGGACTGGGGGGTAGAACAAGCATGACTTCGCAATGGGGAATCTTGAACATCCATACTCGGCCTGATGTCCAAGGGGCGAATTAGTGGGTCTACTAGCACCCTCCTAAGAGTGATGCCCCACTGTTGCAGTTTAGGCCCACACAAATACAATTTATCCCTTAATATTTTATCTTCCAAGCCGATGATAAGACACAGGGAGTGGTTCCAGGATTGGTACTCCCTACAAAGCCAGTCGATAGTCTTAATCTTCACTTCCGACCGGCTTATGGATAAAATTTGAGAGAGAGATATCTGGACCGCTCGCTTAGAAGTCCACCTGCCTCTATTCAATAATGAGTCTGAAACTTCCACTGCAACCTTATTTGTTCGTAAAAGATGTTGAGAATTGCAGGAAGTATCCAAAGATTGTTCGACCAATTTAGAGGACAGCTCATTATTCGGCTTCTGCAGGGCATTGTTGGTATCCTTCCTATCCATCCTCCCCATGCTCATTCCCCCAGATAAGGCCCCACCCCCCTTTCTAGTTACTCCAAGGCCTGATCCAACGACTACCTTCTCCTCCTTAGGCTTAATTCCCCCACGGCCTTCCAGAAAGCTTAATTCCTTATTCATGTTAATGGGCCTGGTTGATATAGTTGTTATAATGTCCGTAGGAGAAGGATTTTTTACAATCAGGGAAATTCCTTTGAAGAGATGGTCAAGTTTCAAGTTCAGTATTTCCAGCTGTTGCAAGACGGTATTGAATGATTTTCCCAGCAGATCACATAGGTTTGCGAGTTCATTCTTCCCTGAAGTTTCCTTCCAACTCATTTCCTGTTACCTTCTCAGAGAACCTTCCTATAGTATACCACTCTACCCTTTCAAGAATTAACACCTCGTTCCGTTCAAGCTTTCATTCAACAGTACATCCACCAACATACACAAACCATCAAATTCACATTCTAGAGCCATCAATTACCAAACAGTAAACTCACGGTACTCTCCGTATATAAAAAGAAACAGAAAAATCATTGAAATCAAAAGACGTTATTGGTGCCAGCATCAAAGTGAGATATCTAGGTTCAGTTTGGATGTTGAAGAATCACCACCACCCAGTATGGAAGTGTGACTTGAAATGCTTTATGTAATGAAATCTTTTAGGGAAATGGTGAAATGTGAAGATGCTGTTAAGATTTGATCAGAATGAAGGGATGAAGAAAACTGTAAAAAAAATCGATTCAGTACAGCTTTAGAAAACGGGGAAACCACTATTTTGTGGAAGAGCAAATCTCCCTTGTTAATACTCCATTATTATTTTGTGAGTTTGCTGTGCTCCCAGTTCTGCTCCGATTCACATGGAGGATTTAGAAATCTCATTCTGGGATTAATGGATGCACAGTTTTCCCCCAGAGTTACGTTCTTTTTGTTCTTTCTTTTACCCTTATTGCATAAGTTATGTGCACATTGATCAACCAAAGCACCAAAAGAAATGTAGTCCTTTGGTGTCGTGTTACCTCCATATGAGTAAGAGTTGGTACATATTATTAATCTGCATCAAGAATTAAATTACGCAAATAAAGAATGAAAAGCTATTCCAAAGTGCACTAGCCTAACTGCCTGAAACATATCTGGAAAACCAAAAACCAAAACAAGAGATTACCAATCCACTGGAGCAAATTCACATAGATCAGTGGTGTTAAACTCCATTTCATCGAAGCCACAACAAGCTTCAAAGGACAATTGAATCTGTGGATATAGATTGTCAATTATAATTTTTCAGAATGGTTTTATCTTTTACTTTTATTTTTTTACCCAATTTGAGTCCTCAGATGTTGTTGAACAACAACTCCCAACACTTCTGATTATCTGCCATGTAACGTGGGAATAATAGAAATTGCAATCAACAGCTTTTGTGGCTCTGAGGTTGAGGAAAGGTTAAAAGACATTTTACATGCCTTGTATCAAAATTCAAACCCCACTATTCTGACTAAACAGAACAAACTGCAGCCTTCCAGATACTACTGTATCACAACTCCCATCAGTTCTAGTCATGATGTGGGCTAGGCAAAACAACGGTTAGGTGAATCTGTAATTGGTTAAGTGAACGAACCTAATGGGTTCTCCTCGTCATTCTGGAAAGAAGTGATGAGTGGAGGTCACAGAATTCCATCCTGGGCCCAGTTCTGTTCAACATCTTTGACATAGATGAAGGGTTAGAAGGCATGATCATCAAGTTTTCAGATGACACCAAATTGGGAAAGATAGCCAATATTCTAGAAGGAGCAAAATTCAAAATGATCTTAATAGATTAGAGAGATGGACCAAAACTAACAAAATGAAGTTCAACAGGGAGCAATGCAAGATACCCCACTTTGGCAGAAAAAATGAAATGCAAAGATATAGAATGTGGGGCACCTGTCTCTATAGCAGTACGTGTGAAAAAAAAACTTGGAGTCCTTGTGGACAAGTTAAACAAGAGCCAACAATGTCATGTGGCAGCTATAAAAGCCAAAGGGATTTTGGCCTGCATAAATAGGAGTATAGTGTCTAGATCCAGGGAAGTCATGCTACCCTCTATTCTGCCTTGGTCAGACCACACCTGGAATACTTGTCTAATTCTGAACACCACAATTGAAGGGAGATATTGACAAGCTGGAATGTGTCCAGAGGAGGGCGACTAAAGTGATCAAGGCTCTGGAGAACAAGTCCTATGAGGAGTGGCTTAAAGAGCTGGGCATGTTTAGCCTGCATAAGAGAAGGCTGAGTGGAGACATGACAGCCATGTATAAATATGTGAAGGGAAGTCATAGGGAGGAGGGAGCAAGCTTGATTTCTGCTGCCCTGGAGACTAGGAAGCAACAATGGGTTCAAGCTACTAGAAAGGAGATTCCACCTGAACATTTGGAAGAACTTCCTAACTGTGAGAGTTCTTCAGCAGTGGAACTCCCTGTCCTGGAGTGTGGTGGAGGCTCCTTCTTTGGAGGCTTTTAAGCAGAGGCTAGATGACCATCTGTCAGGGCTGCTTTGAATGCAATTTTCCTGTTTCTTAGCAGGGGGTTGAACTGGATGGCCCACAAGATCTCTTCCAATTCTATGATTCTGTGATGCCTAATGAGGAGGTATACAGGAGTTGTAGTCCAGCATCTGGAGGGCCACATAAAATAACATGCTGGGCCTTAAGTTTGACACATGACAAATAAATGAAAATGTAATTCCAAAAAAGAGTTGGGTTATAGAAAATTTCATGCTCCCATTAGCCTTTACCAACACAGTTTGTGGTGAGGTCCACAATGTTATCACAGAGACCTAAGAGCTACTCAGTTTAGCTACAAGACCAACCTTGTACATTATTCATTATTCTCTTGCTACTGTGTCTACTACATAATTGTATTTGGTATATGCACACAAAAAGCATTATTACTTCGTAGAAGATAAAAAGACATGACTACAGTGGCGATTGTGCCTATTTTCTGGAATTTTTATTCCTCTATGTGATGTGTTTTACTTTCAGGTCTATATTGCAGCAGCTCTTTTTGGGCCTGACATTTCCACGTCTTCTTGGTGCAGGTATGTGAAGAGTCAAACATAAACTTGATTTTCTCTTTATAATCGCTTGCAGAATTGAAAATATATTTTTTTTCATAGTGGAAGTAGAAGATGAAGACCTGAGTGCCAGCCCATCAAAACAGAGCTGCATAACTGTACAAACACAGTATTTCTTTGGAAATGACGATAAGTCATTTAATGGTATCTTAGACTGTATAAACTGCTCCAGGTAGGTGTTTTTCTTTCAATTCTAAAACATGTATAATGTCTTTTATATGTTCTTATTGTTGTTTTTAATATTAAAGAAGCACAATAGTGTACAATGGGGAAATTAGCATTTATTGAAAGAACTAGATAGGAATGTATCTGGAAATGCAGTAATCTAGTGTTAAAATCTGTTGATACCTCATTGATATGATGTAACATATGTTTAGTTGTCTTATTGCATAGTGCTTAAGAACAGATAATTGGATTTGGTAGAGTGGAAGCCTGTTAAGTCGATGGATCTGGTCTCTAAGAGAAGATCACTGAACGAAATAATGTCAGTTGTCGCTCTCCCATGTTGCATTGAATCTGATGGTGATAATTATGATACTCAAAGTACCCATAAAAGATGGCTTACTTTTATCACAGCATCAAATGTTTTTGTTGTTTTCTTTTTTCAGACTTTTTCATGCAGAGAAAATTTCCAATACAAATTTAGTATTCATAATGAGTGACAGCAAAGATATGTGCTCTCATTGCGATGCCAGGCCACTGATGCAAGCTGAAAAGCCAGGTATCCTTCAGGGTTTCATATTGCTCTGAATTTATAAAATTATTATTTATAAAAGAGGGAGCAGGCTTGTTTTCTGGTGCCCTGGAAACTAGGACTCAGAACAATGGGTTCAAATTACAGGAAAGGAGATTCCACCTGAATATTAAGAAGGACTTCCTAACTGTAAGAGCTGTTCAGCAGTGGAACTCTCTGTCTTGGAGTGATTGGGGTTTCGCTTCTTAAATGATTGGGGTTTTGCTTCTTAAATTCCCTCCAACACCTTTCTTGCTTGTTTCTAATATCCATTTGTATGCACAAATCTAACAAATTTGATCCAGAAAACAAATTAAAAACTAAATTTTGCACACCCCTATTGAGTACATTACATTAAAAGGCAAATCCATTTTCATAATGTGTGCCTTCAAAATGCAAGTGTGCATTACATAAGGCACATTATACTCAAGTAATCATGGGTACTTCTGTCATACAAATATCACTAAAGAAGATCCTATTTGCATAATTCTAACGCATAACATAATTGTAATGTTTCTATGTATCTACAAATTCTCTGTTTTCAGATGCAGGTATATGTTAATGTCTAAATTAAGGAGCCTGCCTTAAACTCCATATCATGTATTCTGCAGTCCAATTTCCAAGCCAGTATCTGTACACAGTGTTTGATCCACAACTACAGGTCTTATCCAGATTTCCAAATTCCAAAATACTACAAAATCCAAAAAAAAACCCCATGTGGGTGGCTAAGAGAGTGACGTATCTGCTTTCTGGTGGTTCAATGTACTTAAACTTTGTTTCATGCCCACAATTATTAAAAATATTGGGTATAAAATTACCTTCAAGCTCTATGTATAATATATGTATGAAATAGAAATGAATATTGTGTTTAGTCTTGGGACCCAACTTCAAGATGTCTCATTACGTACACATGCAAATACAGATATTCCAAGATCCAAAATCAAAAGCACTTCTGATCCCAAGCAATTTACACAAAGGATACTCAACATGTGCTACCATTTATTTGAGAAGAAATCTAAAGAATCCTTGCAAATAATGTCACCTCTCTGAAAAAGGCTCTCCCAATAGCTTGAGTTACCCTATCGAGAAAATGAGAGCTTTTTCACATTTGGGGACTTTCTGATGCCTACTTCTCAGCCAGGATTATGCTGGTTACATAAATGTGAGATTTTTGTTTTTCCTGTTGCTTAATCAAACTTTAGATGAAGGACCTAACCCCTGTGAAATGGTGAAACAACCCAGATATAGGAAAGGACCAGATGTCTGCTTTGATAATGATGCTAAAGTAAGTTTGTTATGCTTTTTCTGCAACAGAAAAATATTTTTGGAATAATTTGTACCTCAAAGGGCCTGTGGACTTTGACCTAGCTCTCATTAAACTTATTGTTTGTTTACTTTTGACCATGATTGCTCTATTTTACATGTTCCTACAATTAACATAAAATTAACAGCT
The DNA here is from genome assembly GCF_035594765.1 of Anolis carolinensis. NCBI lineage: Eukaryota > Metazoa > Chordata > Lepidosauria > Squamata > Anolidae > Anolis > Anolis carolinensis. The sequence continues at coordinate 88,545,572 of NC_085845.1, read as the reverse complement.
GCTTTTTTTCTGAGTTGCCTTTGCTGTAATTGCTGTGCTTTCACACACAGTTCCTATCTAGAAAAACAGGACAATCTGTGACAAAAATTTGCACATAATAATAACAAAGCAGTCTTTAAAAAGTTAAGTTTAAAGTCTTCATTTTGTTCTGCAAACAACTGCTTTGTATGTGTTGTCGAAGGCTTTCATGGCCAGGATCACAGGGTTGTTGTGTGTCTTTCGGGCTGTGTGGCCATGTTCCAGAAGCATTCTCTCCTGACGTTTCGCCCACATCTATGGCAGGCATCCTCAGAGGTTGTGAGGTATGGAGAAAACTAAGCAAAGAGGTAAATATATATCTGTGGAAAGTCTAGAGTGAGAGAGGTCAGTGTGAATGTTATGTAGTTAATCACTTTAATTAGCATTGAAAAGCTTATCTGCTGTCTTCTTCCTGCCTCTGGGGCATCCTTTGTTTAGAGTCGTTAACTGCCCTAGGTTGATTCATGTCTGGAAATCCTCTGTTTTCAGAGTATTGCTTTTTATTTACTGTTCTGATTCTTGAGTTTTTTAATACTGGTAGCCAGATTTTGTTCATTTTCATGGTTTCTTCCTTTCTGTTGAAGTTGTCCACATGCTTGTGGATTTCAATGGCTTCTCTGTGTAGTCTGACATGATAGTTGTTAGAATGGTCCAGCATTTTTGTGTTCTCAAATAGTATTCTATTGTCTTGTCACACCAAGAGACAAAAACAAAAATTTGACAAATGCCGTAAGCAACAGCCAAAGCCAGAACTGGATAAATCACGGACCATCATCAACCTGACAGACAGACAACTCACTGAAGACCAAGTATCCATTCTAGAAAAAGGAGGAAATTTTGCAGTCACCACCACCAGGATCCCAGTAGAAAACATCATTGCCAATGTTGAATCAGCAATTTACCAGCTCCCTGAGGAAGAAGCAGAGGAGGTAAGAATGGAAACAGCAAGGATCCTGAGAAATGCAAAACTCCCCCCCAGCAACATAACGAGAAAAGAAAGACAGGCCATCAAAGATCTCAACTCAGATCCTGAAATCATCATTCTTCCAGCTGACAAGGGGAATGCCACAGTAATCATGGAAACAAAACAATACAAAGTAAAAATCAGACACCTTCTAGATCCCACAATTTACAAGAAACTGAAACAAGACCCCACTAACAAAATCACCAGAAAAACGAACACTCTAATCAAGAACTCCTCCATTAACTTTGACATACGCCAACAGCTGTGCAAATCAGAAGCCCTCCCACCCAGGCTTTACGGACTCCCCAAAATCCACAAGGACTCCATCCCACTCAGACCCATTGTAAGTGCCATTGGATCGCCGACTTACAACCTGGCAAAATTTCTGGCTACACAGCTACAAACCCACATTGGGCTCACTGCACATTATATCAAGGACTCTACACACTTTATAGAAAAGATCAGCAACCTCAATCTAAGCACCAAGGACATCCTGATCAGCTTTGATGTGGTGTCCCTTTTTACCAAAGTCCCAGTAGCTGACACCCTCACACTAATCAAACAAAACTTCCCAGAAGACATCACAGCCCTGTTTCACCATTGCCTCACCACTAGCTACTTTCAGTGGGACACTGGATTCTATGAACAGAAGGATGGAGTGGCCATGGGGAGCCCTCTCAGCCCAGTAGTAGCAAATTTCTATATGGAATACTTTGAAAAACAGGCCCTAGAAACAGCACCAAAAAAGCCAACTGTTTGGTTCAGATACGTAGATGACACCTTCACGATTTGGAGCCATGGAGAGGAAGAACTCAGCAAGTTCCTGGACCATCTTAACAGCATCCACCCAAACATCCAATTCACCATGGAAAAAGAAAAGGAAGGAAAACTGCCATTTCTAGATGTTCTGGTCATCCGCAAACCCAATCAACAATTGGGCCACACAGTTTACAGAAAACCTACACACACAGATAGATACCTTCATAAAAACTCGAACCATCACCCAAGTCAAAAAAAGGAGCACAATCAAAGCCCTGACAGACCGTGCACAAAGAATCTGCGAACCTCACCTCCTCCAAGGTGAACTCAACCACCTAAACTGGGCTCTACAGGCCAATGGATACTCCACCACAGACATCAGAAGAGCTGCAAGGCCAAGAACAAGCCATGAGAGTCAAGACAAAGATCCACCCAGAGGAAAGGTGTTCTTACCATACATCAAGGGAACTACTGACCGCATAGGGAAGCTGATGAAGAAGCACAACCTACAAACTATCTACAGACCCACGAAGAAAATCCAACAAATGCTACGGTCAGCGAAGGACAAGAGGGATCCTCTCTCTTCTGCAGGAGTCTACCGGATACCATGCAGCTGTGGACAAGTCTACATAGGGACCACCAAACGCAGCGCCCAAACAAGAGTCAAAGAACATGAAAGGCACTGCAGACTAATTCAACCAGAGAAATCAGCCATAGCAGAGCATTTGATGAACCAGCCTGGACACAGAATACTATTTGAGAACACAAAAATGCTGGACCATTCTAACAACTATCATGTCAGACTACACAGAGAAGCCATTGAAATCCACAAGCATGTGGACAACTTCAACAGAAAGGAAGAAACCATGAAAATGAACAAAATCTGGCTACCAGTATTAAAAAACTCAAGAATCAGAACAGTAAATAAAAAGCAATACTCTGAAAACAGAGGATTTCCAGACATGAATCAACCTAGGGCAGTTAACGACTCTAAACAAAGGATGCCCCAGAGGCAGGAAGAAGACAGCAGATAAGCTTTTCAATGCTAATTAAAGTGATTAACTACATAACATTCACACTGACCTCTCTCACCCTAGACTTTCCACAGATATATATTTACCTCTTTGCTTAGTTTTCTCCATACCTCACAACCTCTGAGGATGCCTGCCATAGATGTGGGCGAAACGTCAGGAGAGAATGCTTCTGGAACATGGCCACACAGCCCGAAAGACACACAACAACTGCTTTGTAGTTGGCTTATTTTGGATTTCCCTCCTTGTGACACATTGTGATCTAAGAATCATACAAATACATCTGGAGGGGGATTTGTTCTAAGACTTGGTGCATGAATATGATTACACAGATATATTGCATTAAAGTAGTGTCATGAAGTGGCCTAGGCTATTAAAGAAAGCTTGTCATTTTCCAACAAAAGCATTTCTGACCCATTGAGTAACAACAACAACAACAACAACAACAACAACAACAACAACAACAACAACAGCAGCAGCAGCAGCAGCATTTGTTTCTTACTTGCTTCTCCCTATGAATCAAGGCTGGGAACAATAATAGTTGCTGATAGGCTCTCCTAGCTGTGACATCTGCTTAAGCTGTCATTTGGAGCTATGGATCTTTCAGCAGTAGTGGAACTTCATCCTGATGTGATTGACACACCTCCAAACCTAAGCATTATGACCCTTGATAGTAAGCAGTAGTGGAACTTTATCCTGATGTGATTGACACACCTCCAAACCTAAGCATTAAGACCCTTGATAGCAGTTTAGCCACACACACACTTTTTAAAATTTTAAAACATGTGCTACACAGGAAACATTAAATCATCAAATGGGAACAGTCAAAAATTTGTTTTATGAAGAAATTCGATTAACAAAAGTTTTAGAGACAACTGGCAAAATACCAAAAGTTATAAATCATGGAGATGATTACCACTAGATCCATTGTGTGTGAAAGTGCAAGTTGTCTTGCTCACTAGCTTGGGTGTGCTATTTTTTGTGATAGTTGTGTTTTCTCTAATTCTCACTGTGTAATACTTTCAATTAAGTTTCCTTTGCAATTCTCACTGTGAAACTCTTTGCTCTTCGGTGAATGCTTTTTCACTTTAACTCTGCTAAATGCCAGTTGCATGAAATCTCATCTTGTATGTGTTTCTTTCTGTGTTCTCTTTCCTTTCCTCTTCTTGCTACTTTGCCCGTTTTATTAATAGGATCAGCCTATATGCACAACGAGTCGTGCCTCTGCCATGATGTCCGCTCCTCTCTTCATTTTTCTGCAAGTTTTCATGTGGTGTGGATGGTCAGTTACTTTCTCTAATTTTGTATTTTCTTTTGTTCATTAAAAGTTTAACATTTTTGTTAACATATCATTTAAAAAACAAATACTTGGGCTAGGGAGAGTGGAATGTGGAGGTTTGTTTTGTGAAAGAGGCAAATGACAACCTGAGATAGATACTCTGATTTTTGCTTTCCAAAAGATAAACAAAACTGAATCTTGTATGTCTATCTACAATGACAAAAATGTACTTTGATTTGCCTTCACTTTCTGGTAAAGGCCCAGCCAAATCAACATGAACCACTTGAAATGACATATTTGTAACTATTTTGCTTTCCTTCAACACTGGAAAAGTTTTCACCTTTACCATTTTACAGATAGCACAATCTAAAAAATTTTTGCATTGAGATAACATCAAATCAAGACACACTTTGGTTAATTGGGTCAAACCATTAAAGCTAGCATGTCCCTTCACTCGATGGAGATAATGGGCACATAAATCATGCAGGGGTACATTTAAAGCATTAGCTTTAGCAACATTTCCATTTTCCTTGCTAGGTGGCATTTAGTAAAGTTTGGTCCTTTTTATGCACTTAGTACAAATCTTGCCATTTAGACTTATCATGCAACTGTTGTTGCACCTCAGCACTGGTTCACCAGGCTAGGTTTAAACAGTTTATTGATAAAAGATAGCGAAGTCTGAATAAAAAGCAGTAAAGAAAGCAAACATCCAAATGCAATGGCAGTCAGTAAAAAGGAATATTCAAATGCAACGGCAGTCAGTCAAAAAGGCTATAATCCAGAGGTAAAAGCATAGTCCCAAGTCTCTGATATAGGAAATTAATCCTGAAAAAAAGGCAACATGAACTTCAGCATAAAATCCAAAGCACAGGTTCCAGGCATGAACATAAATGACAATTCTTAGACAAGGCAGGAGATGTGCTTCCAAAAATCAACGTTGCTTTGTCTGAAATCTTTCCCTGTCTCTCCCATATTTCCCCATGTTTACAAGCCAAAAAAGCATTTCTCTGACCTTGGGTTCCCATGCATTTGCCAGCGATTCTAAGGAAACATCTAGGACGATGAACCTTTAACCTTAACCTTGTATCTCTATCTAAGGAAGACTCCTCTGAGTAGCTGCCAGAGACACCTGGAACTTTTTGATGTTCTAACTCCTGTGAAAGGTCACCCTTATCAATAGTTTCTGTTTCCTCGCTAGCCTGCGGCCTCTCTGACAATTCCAAGCCAGAGCCTTCAACATTTCCAGCATCAGAGCCTTTGAGATTTCTCTCTTCAGCATTGCTTTGGTCAGCCTGCATAAACCCAAACCCCCCTTCATCATCAGACTGAACCACAACAACTGTTTCCCTTGAAAACTACCTCATAACCTTCAACAGTTAGGCATGAAACACGTAGCAAGATCTTCTGCACACAAAACATTATTGCAACTTTTACCCAGACATGGAATAAAAGCAGTCCCAACTTTGTTCACAGCAGTTTATACCCCATTACCAAGCTGCACACAGGATACCGGGGCTTTCTTAACACTGGAAAATAAGTTCACAAAGTTCACCATGTGGTGAGTGGCCTTACTGTCCAGCAACCAGTGCTCTTGCTGCCACCTTCTGCCTCAACAATTTCTTCCCTGGTTCTGTCTCTAGTGGGGACTTTACACTCCTTCTTGAAATGACCAGCCTGGTTGCAATTAAAGCATTCCTTGGCAAAACTACAGGACAGCATCTCCTCTCCACACTCAGCTGACAAGTGGCGATGCTCTGCCTCCTCCTGGACAGAATTCTCTTGAAGGCTTTGGCCAATCCCAGCCATTTTTTCCAGTCTCAAAGGGTTGTCTTTCTGCTTCTTCCAAAATCCTGGCACATACAGTGTCCAAAGCTAAGTCTTCCTCTTTTAGATTTTGTAAGCTATACAGTAAAAAGTCCCAATCCTGGTTCAGGCTGCTCAAGGGGATGTAGCATTTTTGAGCCTCATTAATTTCTAGCCCTCGGACTTGTATTTGCATAAACAAGTCCTTCATCTTATCCAGATGGGCTTTTATATCACCTTTCTGTGGGAGCTTGGTATTATAAAGTGTCTTAGTCCAAATTATCTGGGAAATACACTATTTCCTTTGGTGTATTTGTTTCAAAGCCTCCCACTCATCTTTAGCCGGGTTTTTGTCACAGATGGGAATCAGCTGACTCAGTTCAATACTAAGCAGTATTGTAGCTCTGGCTTTTTGGTTGGCTTCTGCCCAGCCATCATCATTTGCAGTCCCACTCAGAGTTCTTACGGTTTCCTCTCTCACCAAGAGGCCGTGGACCATCACAGACCACGTCTGGTAGTTATTATCATTAAGTTTCTCAAAACTGAATGAATGAATGAAAACTTTATTTCTTTTTCACTCTATCTCCCTGAAGGGGACTCAGGGTGGCTTACAACAAATAGAAAGGCAAACATTCAATGCTGTATAATAATAAAAAAATAACATAAGTCAAAAGGTAAATCCAATTTACAGCTACATAAGCAGCATGGACATTCAGACAATTAAATACAGATCAAAAATTCACATTATGACAATTTCACATTTAACATATTTTAAATTTTAGAGTTTAAAATATTAATATTAATACTACTAATAATAATATCGTTATTTTTCTATCCTGCCACCATCTTCCTGAAGGAACTCAGGACAGCTTACATGGGGACCAAGCCCAGCATAAACAAAGATTACAAGCTAAAACACAATTAAAAAACATAATAACACATAAACAATCTAATTAAAATAATTAAAAACAGGAGAGTAAATACATCATAAAAATACATCAGCCAACATCAACAACAAGTAAACCAGGACTTGGTGGGCATGATCTGATTCGAGAGGACAGGGCAAGCGCTTGTGCAAAATGCAGACTATAGGGCCGGGGCTGGGGGTAAAGTGCTGAGAAAACCTAATAAATAAATTAGGGCTGGACAGACCTGATCAGGGACTAAAGGCACACTGGAACATCCAAGTTTTCAAGTCCTTGCGGAAGGTGGACAGAGTGGGGCTAATCAAATCTTCCTTAGGAGGAAGTTCCAGAGCCAGGGGGGCTACCACCGAGAAGGCCCTCTCTCGTCCCCACCAACCGTGCTTGTGACGGTGGTGGGAGCGAGAGAAGGGCCTCCCTGGCAAATCTTAGAGTCTGTGCTGGTTTATAGAGGAAGAGACGGTTGTGAAGATAGGCAGAGCTTGAACCATTTAGGGCTTTGTAGATAATAACCTGCACTTTGGATTGGGACCATAAACCTATTGGCAGCCAGTGGAGCTGCTTTAGTAGAGACATCATCTGCTCCCTATAACTCGCTCCAGTTAGTAAATCTGGCTGCCAACCTTTGCACCAGTTGAGGTTTCCAGGCCATCTTCAAAGGCAGCCCCACGTAGAATAATCCCGGGTTGCAGTAATCCAATCTAGATGTAATCAAGGTGTGGACCACCATGGCCAAGTCAGACTTCTCGAGATATGGTCACAGCTGGCACACAAGCTTTAACTGTGCAAAGGTCCTCCTGGCCACCGCTGACACCTGGGCGTCAGCACTGAGTCAAGCAGAACCCCCAGACTTCGGGTCTGTGTCCTCGGGGGGAGTGTAACCGCATCAAGCACAAGTAAATACCTTATACCCTGATCAATCACGTGACTGACCAGGAGGACCTTTGTCTTGTCTGGATTAAGCCTCAGCTTGTTAGCCATCATCCAGTCCATGCTCAAGGCAAGCAAAAACATCCAGTCAGATTCCATCACAGTTCTTATCTACAACCTTGTTCATTATAAGCAGAGTGGTAAAAATAACAGTTCAGCTCTTGGACCTTATCTCCATTAATTAGACTCCAGAACTTTAAGTTTTGTTCAGATAACCTGAAGGCTTTTAATATTGACATGTTCTTTATGTAAAGTCTTTTATACAAATCATCCATCTTACTCCTGATCCCACTGTGGTAACACAGAGCAATGCAAGAGCTAAGATGTAGAAAATGAGAGAGAACTAGCACATGTCTCCTTTCTCCTTATATAATCCAACACACTTTCTACCCATCATGCCCAGGGACAAAGGATATGATGTTAAATTTATTTATTTATATTTATTTACTGCATTTATATACCGCGCTCTCTCTCTCACCCCAAGGGGAACTCAGAGCAGTGTACAACATGGCACTACACATACATATAAAATCAATACAGAACATTAACTAAAATCAATACCATATAAATATGAATTCAACCATTAAAACACTATACATAAAAACATCATTACATAAAACTTGTCACCTTCTGAAACTTGTCACCTTCTGTCACATAGGCGTAACACAGCATTACACAGCTTCCTTGACCAGTCCCAATTACTTTAACCCTTCAGTGGATCCTATCAGTGACCACATGTTCTGGAAGAAGTTTTTTTAATACACACAATTTTAAACCCTTGGAGTTACAGTCGACGCATTTCTAGCTAACTGACATATCTAACTGACAGTTGGCACTAGACCTCAAGATCATGTCCTTCTTTCTCTGAATGGAGCATTCTTTGGTTGCAAGTTTAATTTTCTCATTGAGCCATTAACTTTTCAATAGTTCAAAATGTTCCAGCCTATCCCAGGAATACTGGGAAAGTCAACATAAGTTGCAAGCAGGTTCATTGTTGTACATCTCTGTAGACAATATTAAGTAAATGTTTTAAGGAAGCCCAACTATAGGCAGTCCCTGGGTTATGGACAAAATAGGTTCTGTAGATTTGTTCTTAAGTTGAATTTGTATATTAGTCAGAACACATATTTTAAAATGTAACTCCAACCCATTTTTAAAAAAGTTTTGGATAGCATACGGAAGGGTTAACATTTCTGTAATATCTCTTTTCCTGTCTGTGCCCCTGTTCATAAGATTTCACCTCACTTTCTGTCCCTGTGACAATTGGATTTTGATAAACTTTGGCATGTCGTGGAAACAAGGATTGGTGATAAAGCTTCAATGGAAACAACTTTCCCCCATGATAATTCTTCCAGGAGTTAATTTCCTTTCCTAGAAGTAGCTTTCCTTTCACTTCCTGTTTCTCGTTTTTAACTATGAGTCATATGTATGTTAGATGTCTGTAACGCAGGAATTGCCTGTACCATAGTCTACGTACTGATATCTGACTGCTCACTCTGTAACTTCCTAAGAGAGATAATGAAAAAAGGGGTATACCTGTTTTTCTAAGAAAGAAAGATTGTTGTCAATCATTGTCTCCCTTTGAGAAATAGGTATGGCCCTTTTTTCATTGCAAACCTACTTCACCTGGAATATTATGTGTTAAGTGTAAAGCTAGGAAAAGTTGCATTTTGGAAATATGAAATTAGAATCCACTCATTTATGGTCATGCTGTCTTGGATATTATGGAAATTGTAGTCCAAGAATGTACTTGTCCAACATCTCATATCTCAAAGAGCAGCAACACAACTGAATTTTTTCAATTGTAAGATACCATTTATTGTAAGACACACCCTAATTTCAGTATAACCAAGATGAACAAAAATGCATAAGATACACCTGTAATTCTAAGATGCATTCAAATTTAAGAGATGTTTATCTAGGGGAAAAAGCAAGCCTTCGAATGGAAGAAATACAATATACAGATTAAGCCCATGTGGTTACATGCCTTTGTATGGAGAACCTGTGACACACATTATGTTATGGTTTGTGCAGTTATAAGCCCCTCCCATCATGGGATTTGATCTTTCATATGGTAAGTGTATGTGCTGTCACGTATTGCGTTAAATTTATTGATAGTGCTTCAGCACTCATCCTTTATTGCCTTTTTATGGATCACTCCAGCTTTTCCGAAGGACACTGCTCATAATGGTATGCAAAAGTTTAGTTGTGTTCATGACACCAGCATGACATCCTCAGTACATGACTGCCCCATATTGTTCTTAAAACCGAAAGCAGTTTTCCAGCCAGACATTTATCAGACCCAGATCTGTTTGGTTGAACTACGAATCCTGCACCAGGAGCATTAGATGACGCTGGAGAAAGCAGGGCTGCAATGTATGGAAAGTTTTGTATGTAGCCCTAGGAGAAAAAGATACTGGCATGTAACAGAACAAGGATACAGCTTGTCTACTTGTTTGTTTTTTTATTTAAACCTCACCCGCTAGTCAAAAATGCTCTTAGAACAGCACAAAAATAGGTAATTTGCCAGTCCTTCCCAAATATTCAGAATCTGAATAATATGACTATTTGGTTGCTTATTATTCCTTTGTTCATTGAAAAAGTGAAGACATGGATTTGTAGGCCATCTAATCTGGACAGTGCAAAACCAACTTCTGCTTCAGATTTGATGGATTACATTAATAAGTGCTCCTGGAGTGGAAAAGGACATTTGGACTGGGAGCAGTGGGTACATTTTCAGAACATTCTCATTTCTCCAAACATGTTTTATGTGTCTTTTCTCTTGCATTTCATTCCCCAAATAACCACTAGAGGAGGATATTATAATAATATACAACAGCAAATAATAGAGAGGTCAAAATATGGGTTGCTGCAGGTAAATATTAATAAAATGTCCTGCGAAATGAAATGTAATTACTTATGGAGGTGTTTGGGATAACTGCAGTTTATTTGTAGGATATTTTCAATCTATAAAAATAGTAGTTGTTTACATTTTTTTACTTTCATGATTATAAATATTTTTATGCAGAACTTGATACTATTATTGTGTACATTTGTTCATTATATTCTATATGAGTGAATAATTTATTAAAAACTTTCATCCTGCAGTGTCCTTTAGGATAAGAATACACCTTTTTAATTTTATAAATAATTTGGCCAAAATTTGAATGAACACAGAATCCTCTTAATATTGGACCATAAGTAACCATCTTGATTTAAACCCAAGGATAGTCATACTGGTACTACCATGCAAGGACATTGGCAAATCTAGGCATTCCTGTATCGCCACCCAATTGTCTGTGGTTTAGTAGGTTCATGTCACTTAACTAAGTAAAATGGAAGGACTAAATGAAAGTAAAGGGAGAAAGGATCCCCTCCCCATCCCCAAGTCTGAATTATAACCATAAGAGTCTGAATGAGTGAGTAATTCCAGAAAACTAGTTGGGGCTCCCAAAAAATACTGCTTTAAGGGTTGTTGTGTGTTTTCCGGGCTGTATGGCCATGTTCCAGAAGTATTCTCTCCTAGTAGGCTATTCAATGCTAATCAAGGTGATTAATTACACCATTCACACTGGCCTCCAACTGGCAAGAGTTCTTTCTCCCACCCTGGACCTTCCACAGATATATAAACCTTCCTTTCTCAGTTTTCCGATATACCTCACAACCTCTGAGGAGCCTGCCATAGATGTGGGCGAAACGTCAGGAGAGAATACTTCTGGAACATGGCCAGACAGCCCAGAAAACGAACAACAATCCTGTGATTTTGGCCATGAAAGCCTTTGACAACACAATACTGCTTTAAACCCCTGAAAGACCTTGATGATCTCAATTGACAATACTGAACTAGATGACCCAATGGCAACTTCCTATGACCCTATGTGACAAGAATGCTGGTGCAAAGTTTGATTAATGCCTTCTGGTAAGCATATTTTTACATACATATTCCCCAATAATAAGGTTTGGAGGAAGCCTTTAGCATAAACATAAACAAAGGAAATGTGAACCAAAGGGCTCCATGCCAGCAGGCAGATTCTCAAGAGTGGTGACAAAAAACCTGAACTATTCCAGGCTCTGGATTTAAACTTTCATAATCTTTGTAATGTGTAAAGTCTTCATATATGAATATGTGGAGTCTAATTGGTTCTTATGGGAGTTTTCTCTCTGACCTAATGTTACTGCAAATATAAACTGATTTGCAAATGAATATATCTCCCCATATATCTGGTATTTAATTGTTAAACATACACACACATAACATCTTTGCATTAACATCACATACTGTTTGGTCTTTAGTCCCCACTTTCATGGGCTACTTCTGTGTTTGTTTGTTTGTTTACAGTATTTATATTCTTCCCTTCTGACCCTGAAGGGGACTCAGGGTGGAATACAATGCACATATCCATGGCAAACATTAAGTGCCACTAGTCATACAACATATAGACAGACACAGAGGCAATTTAATATTTTTCCAGCTTCCGGCTTCATGAGGATATGCTCAATTCCGGCCGCTTCATCGTCCACTCGTGACACCTAGTCCTTGCCACTCATGACACCTAGTCCTTAGTACAGTAGAGTCACAGTTATTCAACATAAACGGGCGGGCCGAATGTCGAATAACTGGATCTGATGGATAATAGGGATGCCCTATTATCCAGCAAGCCGATTGAAGGAAGTGTCCCGTGCACGTTGCTAGGTAGATAGCAAGCTACCTAGCAACGTGCATGAGCGCCTCCCAAGGGGCCTGGGATGTCGGATAATACGGAGTGTCGGTTAACCGGAAGTCAGTTAACCGAAACTCTACTGTACTTCCTTATTCCTTTCCATGCTGTAGAGTTTCTTAACCACTTTAAGCTTTGTTAACTCTTGTCCATTTTCTGAAGCTTCATTTTCTGAAGTTCCATTAGTGGAATCAGGAAGCATCCCAGTGCATTTTTCAACCAGACACACCCTCGTGTATTCAGTACCAAGCAGAAGTGGTGGAGATTTACAGCCCATCAGGATTCCAGCAAGATCTCAGCCAGTATCCATCACAGAAGTGTGGGGGCTTTGATCATGGGGCAATTTCCCAGCATCCTTTATTATTGCCTGTGCAGTTTGGAAGAATTTGGAAAAAGCAATTCTCCAAATAAATGAAAAATTTCTTTCCCCTGTTGGATGGTTGTAGTCACTACAATGAAAGAGACTTTTGAAACATAATGTTACTATGTTTAAAACTTCTCCATATTGGAAGGTTGCTGTTATGTCTCAGGAACTCCTTTACTGGAGCTACATAACTATTTCTGAAGACCAGAGGTGTACTTCATGTTTAATTCTTCATCTCTCTGACTGTCCTTTACTGAGATTCACAGAGAAGCAAGCATGAATAAAGGGATTTGTTTTACTACAATAATTTGCAACAACTTTATTTCATCTTCTAGTTACATTTGAAAGTAAATGAAAGATGGCTTCATTATCAGGTAGTCTCATGAAATAGTATCCACACACACATACACAGAGGGGGTCAAGGAATTCTTATTTGAGTTTAATTTTTTCAAAAGGTTTGCAGATTCACAATGGTTCTAGGAAATATTTCCAATTGCCTTTTCAAAGGTGTGACTCAGAATGGGTCACGGTTCTTAAGAACTTTATAAAAGGAAATCTCTGAAACTCCTTGACTCAAGTTACTCACAATTAAGTTTCCTGGAACTTTGATGTTGAATTTATGCTGCACTAGTGGGAAAAATATTTTTAGTTTGTGACCAAAAATGGCATAATGCATGAGAAACAAATCACATAGTCATTTGAAAATATACTAATTTAACTGGTGCTCCTATTACATTATTTGCACTTCAGAATAATCAATTTTGCCCATTTTCGCTAAACAAGATTACTAAAAGTAGCTTAAAGTGTACAGAGATGTTTGCTCTTTTAACGCTCATATCTTTGAAGCATTTATTTCCAGCTTGGCGGTTAGTACATACAAATATTTTATTATTATCCTTTTCAGTAGGAAAAGTATTTAGGTATTATTTATTTATTAAATGTGTAGTCCACTTTCCTCCTGTTATGTTTATAATACAGAATAAAACTAATCACAAGTAAAAAAAACTAATAATACAAGTTTAAAAATCATTAACAAAAATCCTAGCTTTTCGGGGGGGGGGGAATCAACAAATATAAATAATAATCCCCTCATTCATAAAATAACAAATTATCTATCAGTATGTGAATTTAAAACAATATACAACAAACCTTACCATTAAATATGATATCTAGTCATTATACAGAACATCTTTTCCTATCACATGATCCTGTATAGGAAATGAGACCTTTTGCGAGTGGACATAAACATATTTGATAAGGGAAAACAAGAAATCCTATAAAAACACTCATTTACAACAATTTAAAACACATTTTAGATCATTTTTAAAATAACCATACAGCATATTGGGAGTGGCTGCCATGCCCAGCAAATGACCATGGTGATCCATTCCTTAATTTGGAGTAGCGTAATGTGATCTCCTTCAGACTGATCATGAGAAGTACCCAACCAAAGTGCAAGCTACAGTAGTGCAAAACATGTTGATCAGACAGTTGATGTATGCCTTAGAGATCATATGTAACTTATCCTGGACCAACTACACTGGCTTCTGATTCTATCTGAACTCATGTCAAGGTATTGATTTGATACATAAAGTCCGGAATCTTGTTGGGTTTTTTTCTCCCAAATATATGTTCAAAGAATAGTAATGATAGAAATTTCCAAATTCTTCATCCTACTTTTCCATTCATTTATTATTTTCATTAGATTAATCTGTTAATACAGTTCTCTCTCTAAATAGAATATAATCATTTATAAATTGGTTGTATTAATTAATGCCAACATTACAGAAGAAAGCAACAAGCCTCAAAACTAATAAACAGGAACTAAATTTATAACTAAATTTAACTTAGGGAACATTATTCTAAGAACAGGGAAAGCAAATATAATCTTTCAGTGAGAGACGATATCATTCTAAAATATCCATAAGTAACCAAGCACTTGAAGACTTGTTGAGAATAAATCTGCTCTTCTTCACAAACTATAGTTTCTTGGATAGACATGACAGACTGACCAGATTTTGGGGCACATGACTGGCAACTATCCCAATTTCTCATGACTGAGAAAAATGTTCCAGTTGTATGAATTGTTGCTGGTATATTCATCCTGCTTATGAGATAATGCATAGAGTAGGAAATGTGTAAATAACATTAAGGTCTTGTAAGATTTCAGGATATACTCCAAGAATGGTAAACACATGAGGAAGAATTTATGGTACATAAATTGATATCAGCAAACTGATATCAGGTTTATAGTCCTCATTCTCTTTAACTAAGAATGTTAAGTGTCTCTCAAAACAACACATCCCATGAATTCGTAGGAGGAAGCCATGAAAATGAAATTGGTATTAAACAGTTGTCAATGTGTAGATATGCTGATGTACTTTCATGTTACTGTGATAAACACTAAGAATCTTGAGTTGTGATCCAGTATGGATCATGGGAAATTTGATTCTCATGTATTCTGATGCAAATAAACCTAGTGTAATTCACCTCCAGAATTTGTATTTTTTCTAAATGTTGCAAAGCCATTTTTCTTTCAGGGTAATAGTTCTTTTTGATCACTACCAGTTAATTGAAATGGATCAGTGCAGTTCAGATAATCTTTAGGTATAATTTTTATTGAAAGTTTTCTATGTGAACATATATATTTTTAAAAAATGAAAAGGGCAAATTGGACAGTATGGTAATGGCTTGGGGTAGGCATATGGGATACTAAAAGTGGGTAAAACTAGGGTCATGGGAAGTGGGAGAAAAGGAAGGGAAGGAGTAGTGGAGAAAGGTTTGTCTTCCAATCTTCCTCTTCGTGGTCAGTTCTTTCTCCTGTCATATTGTTCTTTCCTTAATATGCTTCCCCTTTTCTCTTCTTTTAATGGGACTGTTTTCCTTATAATTATCTACCTAAATTATAGTATTATCTTTTTTTCTATATTTATGTAATCTTTAAATAATTGCCAATCAGTTGTCCTCTTGGCTTTCCCTGGCATCATTGACATTACTTGGGTCAATTTGTCCATGTCCATCATTTCCATCATAATTTCCAGCCATTGTTCTTTTGTAGGCAATTCTTTTGTTCTAGCATATACAATTTTTGCAAAGTAGCGGGGTAATACTGTACAGATGGTAGTTAACAAGTACATGGAACCAGACTGCTTTCACATATGATAAGAAAATGTACAACTAGCACACGTTTTAGGGTAAATAGCTCTGTTTCTAATCCTGTTGAAAGGCCTGATTCCCTTGAGGTCAACCTCAAGAGGATGAATTCCATATATTTTCCTCATATTTTGAAAACTATTGTTTAAATCAGCACACAATCTCCTTGCCTGTCAAAATTTCAGCTAATTTAATACTAATACATTCCTCTTCCTCCTTTTCCTCCTCTTTTCCTTTTTCTTTTTCCCCCACAGGAAGATTCAACAGACTGTGGTGGGGTCTCTGGCCTGAGCCCATCACTATGGTCTATGGTAGGAATCCAGTTTATCCTGCTCTGGCTGTTATCCGGCAGTAGACATTGTCAGTTATGACCCTGTTGAAACCAAAACCTGCGTAACAAAGAAGCCTACCATTTCATTTGGAAAAAAGGGGGGTCATTCTCTTCAGACAACAGATAAATGGCAGTGTCCATAAAGTGATATCCTTTTTTGGAATAACTCTGAAGGCACCCACCGTGGCTGCATGTTGGCGTGTCAGATCCGTAGATGTGTGTGAATGCTGCATCATCTAGGCCATTGGAACTGAGTTCTATTTGTGCTTCATTGAGGAATTTTGTGCTTTTGAAGACTTTTATGTGAAAAGGGCTCCCCTTTAAAAGATTACACAATTTCTATTTATTTGATCTTAATTTTGAATGTGTTCCATTCTTTATTCTTTACATGTAATGGTTTTTTTAAGGGTGGCGGAAATCCTATCATTTCCTTAGCCCTCTTATTGAGAGTACTGGTATTTCATGCTTCCTTTCAATCTTATATCTGTGTTTCTTAGATATCCTTTCAATCTTAGTTATGTCTAGATCACAGACTTCAGTTTCTAAAAGAATAATTTCATTCTGGCTAGCCCAGGGGTTTCCTAGTGTGTGGGGTTGGTTGGGCACATTCAGAATTTTGCGGAAGTATTATTGACCTCATCACAAAATGGTTGTCATGCGTGGCCAGCTACAAAGCTATTCATTTCAAAGAAGGGTGAATGAACTTAAAAACAAATACTTCTGGTTGTAATGGTGGTATGTCTGAGAACCAAAAAAGTAGAGCATATCTGCAAACTCATTCATTGGAAGGTTACCCCAAATAGTGTTTCCTTAAACACCCTCTAAGCTCATAAACAACCAGGCCTCCTTTTTCTTTCACCCTCAATTTCAAATTTAACAGGCATGAGGGTCCAAGTGCTATGGAGCCAAGTGCTACCCTCCAACTGTCATCTGCATTTTCTGCAAATGCCTGTGTATCTATGTGGAGCCCAGAGGGGCATTCTGGAGAAGTGATGATGGAGACTGGTGCTTAGCTTTGCAAGACATGGAAGCTGCCAGGTTTCAAAAAGCTTTAAAACTAAGGGAGACTTCAGGGTGCTCTGTGGGCACCAAGAGACCTTGCAAGTTTTTGCATTGGGGTCTCCAGGGCTAGCCAGCTACAGAGATTCTCTGAAACATTAAATGCCTTATCCTGAGTGATCGTTTTTCTCCTCTCTGCAAATTACGACAAATGGGCAAACAGCTAAGTTTGAGTAGGTTCGTGATATTTTTGTGTGTGTTAATTTTTATATTGCAATGAGAAAAAGAAAAAGAGAAACAGCATAATTTATCAATGGAAAGTTTGTTGAGAAAGTCATGCTTCAGCAGGAAAAATTGTGTTCATCCCAATCTTGGTATCTGTTCTCTACTGCACAATTGTCAATGTCCATGTCATGGTCTCTGTCCTCAGAACAGTTCCTTATCACTAGCCAAGTTGTCCAAAATGTTCAAACACAAAGTTTGTGAGTAAAAAAAAATGTCTTTGTGAATATTGAACATTGGTTGCCAAGGGTATTTTGCATGATGATGAAGTTGCTGCTTTGCTGTCTCTTTCAGTTTGGTTATTTTCTCCCTTTTCCTTAAGACGGTAGATTATAGTTTATTTCAAAGGTAACTGAGTGATTGTTTTGTTGTGTGAGAAACCAAATATTGCAATGTGATGCCATTTTAATCTTAAGTGATATACTGTTAAAACAGATATCTGAATATACTGTGCTATGTAAAAGCTGAAAAGGAATACGGTACATTTAGTTGTCTGCACAAATGAGAAGATATGGATTTTATGCCAGTGAAAAGAAATGCCAGAAATGGTGTCTACAGATATTTTAAGTAAATGAAATCAAATTATAGCCATTTCTTTTTGAAGAGTATATATGCTCAAATTTGTACCTCATGGATTTTGTTGCTGTTGTTTCTTTCCATAACAATTAGTTACTATATAATTATAAAACATCTGACCCCTCTATTTTTTTAGTAAAAAAAATAGCAAGCTGGAAAACCCAGAATTTACTGAAATGATATCAAAACCTGAAGAAATGGGGAGCCTTGAATCTATATGTATGTACAGTGATACTTGACTGTGAATAATAATAAAAACATGTTTTATATAAACCTAGTAATTATTCAGAGCAGTAAAGTCATTATAAGATTACAGTATAGAATAGCATAGAAACAAGATAGAATAATTTTGTTCCAATCCCATTTTTCACAAAACTAACCAGTATCACAAGACAACAAAATCAATAAATGTGCAACTTTGCTGGGGTCAATTTACCCTACAAAATTATAGTGCTGTTATTCCACTTTAACTGTCATGGTTCCATTCTATAGAATATTGGAATTGTCAGTTTAGGAACTTGTAGTTAAATTTATCAGAGAGCTCTAGTACATACTGAAGCTTCAAGCCCCAGGACTGCATAGGATAGAGCAATGGTAATTAAAGTGGAACAATGGAACTATACTTCTCTAGTGTGAAGAAGCCTCCGGAGAAGAGAGGAAAATATTTAAAACCACTATGCTGTTAAATGACTCCCATCTAATGTTAAGTTCCAATTTTTGTTCCAATTTTAGGAGGATAATTGGGAATGTATTAACTTTTTTTTAAAAAAATCAATTCATATTTTTACACAGATGTAAAGTTTTATTTTTTGGTTTCTCCTAGGGCTGATTTTTTTCCCTCTCCACCAGGAAATTTCCATAATAGCTTTTAAAATTAAAAAGTACAGAAAAACAAGATTTTGTGTGAGGTTGCTTAACTCTTTTGTAAGGCCCTGTAAGTCTAGGTACAGATTCAAGAGATTCTGCATAAGCAATGTTTCACTAACATATTTCAAAATGGTGGAAGAAAAATGACTCAGGAGGATAACATTCAGATTTGGGACCTTTTCCGTATCAGTTAGAATTCTTTTTATGAAGATGGTACTTGTGAGAGAGTGTATTGACTGTGTTTCTTTGTGTCTTAATTTAAATCATGTAAGACTAGTGATAGGTTAAGCGCTGTGCTCCTTTAGAAGATAAAATAGAATTGTGCTATTGCCTAAATCTTGTCTGAACAGGAGTCCATTTTCAATTTATGTCTACATGAAATCTGCTTTATCTTGTCAAGAATCAGTTGCACCTTGTGAGGTCATAATTCTGTCAAGCAATAGTAGTTGGGAGAGCAATAGCTTAGGAACTAGCATGTTGGATAAGGCTGTCAGTGTAGCTTAGTTTTCTGACAATAATAGCTGGGCACAGGGGCTTAAAGGAACTTGACCAAAGATGATAGAAATATGGGTCCTATACAGTGTTCTCTCACTACTTTGCAGTTCGCTTTTTGCACCCTTGCTGTTTTGCGAGTTTTTAATAAACACTAAAATTATAGTATAAATCATAAAATAATATTACAAATCCCTTATAAAACCCTCTTTCGACTTCCTTTCTAAGGAGAAGCCTAAGGAAGGGAGAGAAAAGGAGGCTGAAGCAGCTTTGTTTTCACCTCACAAGGCAGTGGCTGCGGTGGGAGCGCATATGCTTGAGAGGCAAGGAAGGAACAGAGAAGCTCCTTGCAAACAATACAAACATAGCGTCCCTACTTTGCGGATTTTCACTTTTCATGGGTAGTCCTGGAATGTAACCCCCACGATAAGTGAGGGAACACTGTACCTTGATCTCGTGCAGAAATATGGGTCCTATACCTTGATCTCCTGCATCTTGACACTCAGACCTACTCCCTTCTCTTATGTAGCATCAAGCAGAGAACTTTTTCCAGTTTCATTTCTCGCTTTCATGCATTATTTCACAATAGCCATTAAATACCACTTTAAAACATGATAATGATTCCATATATATATGGCACAGTTTCCCCTTTACCAGTTGTAACCACTGGATGAGCCTTTCTGTATACCACTCTCCTCAGTAATGGGAAGAATACTTCATCAGCAGTAATTTATTCTGGTAGGCCAGCCTTAGTTCACTTTATTTTTTTTACTAGACACTGTATTGTAAATCTTTTTTTATTGCTGATCTCTCTATTTCTTTTTGAGACCATCTCTTTAGTAATTTTTAAAGGTACTACTACCAGATGCTTCCTCTTTAGTATTCCCAAGATATTGCTGATAAATTACTCAGATCCATTGATGTTTCTTTTTCAAATTGCTAAAAGTTGGAATTTAATTACTATTTTTCTCTTTTTTTAGGTAGAACACTACTATTTTACAGGGTCTTTTAAAATAAGAAAATAAATGAGTAGAAGAAGGCTACTGTTTTTCTGTTTTCTCCCCTGTGTACAGTGAACAAAATGTGATTAAATATTTCATTAATTCTGGGATCTTACCAAAGAAGAAGCAATTAGAAAGAAAAGCTTCTATTAATTACAAAGTACATTTGCTGGATGGACACTTAGACCTGCTGATGGCCATAATCAGATAATATAGTGATGTTATCAGTTATTGTCTGAAATTCCCTTTCCAACTCATTGAAGAAGCACAGTACAGGCTAATTATCCCTTATTCAGATTTCCAAAATCCAAAATATTCCAAAATACAAAATTGTTCACATGGGTGACTGAGATAGTGACACTTTTGTTTCCTGGTGTTTCAAACTTTGTCCCATGGACAAAATTATTAATTACGTTGTGTATAAAATTACCTTTAAGCTATGTTTATTTGATGTATATGAAATAAACAAATGTAATGTTTACATTAGGTCTCATCTCCAAGATCCACCATTATGTAAATATATTGCAAATTATGAAAAAAAAATGAAATACAGCACATACAACCTGTATGGCAGTCCTTTAAGAGGGCCTAGTCTCACATTTTACATCTTGAACTTTCCTAGCTTACAAAGTGCTGAGCTTTTGTTCGCTATATTCAGCTATATAAAAGGAAGAAAGAATCATGGAAAAATGCATATCATATAAGCAAGAATAGAATAGTTGTTCTTCTAATTGAGTAGGAAGCACTTCTTTGTAAGTAGGAAGCAATTCTTTGTTGCTGGTCAAAATATTGTATGTACAGTGTTCCCTCAATACTTTGCAGTTCACATTTCATGGATTCGCTGTTTCGCGGTTTTTCAATAAACTCTAAAAGACTATTATAAATCATAAAAAATTATAATTTACAGCCTAAGGAAGGGAGGAAGGAGAAACCAAAGGGAGAGAAAAGGAGCCCAAACGGCAACGGGAGGAGAAGGAGGTGATTTATCAACACACAATTGGTTGATAAATACTTAAAATAGTGTATAACTACTAAAATAATGTATAAATATTAAAAATTAATATAGCGTCCCTACTTCACGGATTTTCACTTATTGCAGGTGGTCCTGGAACCTAACCATCATGATAAGTGAGGGAACACTGTATACATCACCCAGGAAAGGCAAAAGTCTTGATTTAATCTGAAAAAACATTTCCCAGTGAAATATGATTTTTTAAAGGATAAATTACCTTACGGCAGGCAGCATGCATCCCCTTATAACCCTCTCTTGTGACATTACACCTGAAAACCAGTCATGTCAGCATGGAAAGATGTTGATATCTTAGTAGAAATGCTTTTAGTTGTTTACACTGGATATGTGGGCCTTGCCTCATGTTCCTGGCTGTAGCACTTTATAAAAATAGTTTGACAGGGTTAAAGAAAAAGCAGTGTTCACAACTTGAAAATCATCCAGCTGTACGATACTGGATTTTTTGTTTGCAATTTGTAGTAGTGAGTTTTCCCCTCCTGATTGTATGCAAATAGTAACAAGTTGTTTAGTATTAAACAATACAGTAGAGTCTCACTTATCCAACATAAACGGGCCGGCAGAACGTTGGATAAGCGAATATGTTGGATAATAAGGAGAGATTAAGAAGAAGCCTATTAAACATCAAATTAGGATGTGATTTTACAAATTAAGCACCAAAACATCTTGTTTAACAACAAATTTGACAGAAAAAGTAGTCCAATACACAGTAATGCTACGTAGTAATTACTGTATTTACGAATTTAGCACCAAAATATCATGATGTATTGAAAACATTGACTCCAAAAATGCATTGGATAATCCAACGTTGGATAAGCGAGTGTTGGATAAGTGAGACTCTACTGTATGTTGTAGATACAAGTATATCTACATATATTTTCCAGGGAATTACCATGCAATTCTAAATGTCTCCGACCTTATAAATAGTGACGGTCCAGTTCTAGGAAATCATTTTTGTCCAATATTTTGCAAATTGGACATGCATTCTCGTGCACTCCTCTCTCTGACAAGACTTGGCTTTAATAATTATTTTTCACATTAATTGGCTATAGGAGCACAACCCTTAGTGTATCATTTGAAAATGTCTTATGTTTAGCATATGTAACAACGCTTTCTCACTTTAACACTTCTAGCTGTATCAGAGGACATTAAAAAGTTGTTTCAACTGTCTTAAATTCTACAATAGGAATGAGGCCCTGCTGTGTTATTTATTTGATAATTAAATCATTCTAGTACTGTATTTTTCAAAGAGGGAGAGAGAAAGGGAAAGAAGAACTGGCAAATTGAATGACTTAGCCCTCCATCTTCATTCCTTCCATTGGAACAACCAGCATTACTGCCAAAACACAAAGTGTGGTCCATATTTATACCAGGTTTTTAACATGGCATATATTTCATGAGCTTGACTGTGGAGATTTTTAAGCCTTGTACCTTTAAAGACTTTAGTATGATGTCTTTACATGTTTCTAATGCTTGAGGCTTTTTTGCTTAAAACTTGACAAGAAAAACAACATTGATGCCATTTGTAAGTTTTCGTATACTATTCCTTTGACTGAATTTTAAGCACTAGCCTTACTGCATTCAGACAGGCACTACCCCCTTTTTAAGTGACCTTTGCAACCCAAGTGTTACTTGCTGTTTTTTTTAATATAGTACCTTCTAAAGGACATGGAGATGTTTTATTCCCCTTCACATGGGAAGGAATGACTTATTCTAACATTGTCAGATGTTCTTTTCATACCTTACTCATGTGAAGCTAGACTCTACGTATTGATGGTGTGGTTGCCCGCCTTGGCATTATGCCCTCCAACTAGCCCTGACATACATCCCTTTACATCTGTAGCTGGTACACCTCTGGGCGTAGCAGGGATGTAATTTTTATTTTGTTTAAATAAATTATTTTATTTATAAAATGAGATATTGAGAGTGGATGAGATACACCTTTTGGTGATAGTTTACCTGGACATTTTTTGCAAATCCCACCCCACAATTTTCTGCAGAAAATGGTGCATTTGCACATGTTTTCACAAATACCCCCCCCCCCCCCCCCCGCAACACATTTTGATGTGAACTCTCAAAAGGCTTGACCATTTTTTCTATGGGATACCTTGTCAAGAATGTGAAAATATACACTTATTCCTTACATCCCTAGTGCACAGATCTCTACTTGCGTAGCATTCCACAAGTTTTGGAAACCCAATTATACAAACTTAAAGGATGTGCAGAACCATAATGCACATCCAGATTGGTTTACTGTATTGCATTACTGAAATTCATATTCAGCAGTGTTGACATGCATTGCGTTACTGAAATTCATGCTCAGCACTGTTGACATGGGACCCCTTCACACTACATAAATACAACATTGTGATTCTGCCTTAAATGTCATGCCTGCATCCTGTGAAATCCTGTGATTTGTTGTTGTCTTGAGGCATTAGCAGGACTGGATTAACCATTAAGCAAAATAAGCATGTTCTGAGGACATCAAGGGAAAGGGGGCACCACAAAACTGGTTACAAAATGAGCCAGGTTACAAAAAAATTGAGGGAAGGGGCTCTCACAATAAAATACTAAAATTAAAAAAGGAGGAGAAAACTTTTCAAACATAAAAGTGGAAATATATAAAAATGAGCATTATTTTTCATCTTTTTATTTATACAAAATGTTATTTTATTGTTTATTATTGTTTGTATATGAGGGCATCAAAGTCTTTTAAATGCTATGGGACTCTAAAGGTTTTAATCTTGCCCTGGGGATTAGAGCTCTCTGATTGCGAATTATAAAACTGAAAACATCAGGATTGATCTTGAAGGAGCTGGGGGTGGCGATGGCAACCGGGAGCTCTGGCGTGGACTGGTCCAGGAGGTCACGAAGAGTTGGAAGCGACAGAACAAATAAACAAAAACAAACATCAGGATTCCATAGGATGTTGCTCTGGCACTTAGAGTGAAATATATTTGTGTAGTGTAAAAGGATTCATGGGCAATGGCAATGATTTCATGATGGTTCTAGTTTGCCAACATAGCATCTTGGATCCCCCACTCCTTTTGACATATGGTGTCCACCTTATACATGGATTATTATTGGTTGTGGTGGGTACTTTCCTGTAGTTGGTGACCTCAGCAGGTGGGTACTTTCCAAACCAGCACCTCACTTCTCAAAGTCTGAAAGTACTGGTATTAGTCATGGAAGTCACTTGTCTTGAAAATTTCAGTAATACAATATAGAAACAAAACCTTGGCCACAGAACTCTGTTAATGATGGTAAAGTTTGAATTTTGTCTACACCACTTTTAGTCATCTTAATAATTGACTGATCCTTCTTATTCTGCTGATGCCAAACAAAACAAAACAAAAATACTAATTATGAGAAAACCATTCTCCAGGGTCCTCTGTTGTATTTGGGAATATCTCCAGAAAAGAAGGTCCACGTAATCACACTCTTAACACAAGCCAGGTTTCTGGGTTGCTATTTTTTTCCATACTACATTGTTAATATTGTTAATATTGGCTGTAGACTATTGTAAAAAAAAGGGGTTCAAAAAGGGTCCTGAGTTTCAGAAGTCGGCTGCAGCAGGTTACCAGCAGGTTGTGTTATCTGTTGCCATGTGTGTCCTATAAAATTGAAGCTCACTTCATGGAGAATTGTTTTTCTCAAAATAAAGTGATTCCATCTTGTTCAAATTTTAAGTAAACTTGCAGTTTTGAACTGAAAGTACTAGCCAGACTTCTTAAATGTTTTGGGATATCATCATCATGCTTTTGGGGGCTCCTTTACTGAGATGTTCAGTATGCATCCTTGTCCTACCCCCCAAAAAGAGGGAAATGCTGTTAATCGGACAGATAGGATTTTTCTTCTGTTTATTGTGTTCTTTTATGAATTTGACGAGACTGAAATAGGAAATAAAAGTAAAACATTTTGTAAAAATTTGTACAATAATGTTATAAAATTTTATAATCCTGAAAATGTTGTGTTTAATTATGTGGAATAAACAGTATATTCAGAATAAAAGTTTATCATTTGAAATCAATCATTGTTATATGTGGACTATGTCTTTTTTAAAGAGTTGCGATGAGTTGAGGCAATGAATGGTTATTATTCCTTTGGTTTCTGAATTCTACTTTAGAATTTATTTCCATTAAAACTGACACCTGCACAAATAGTAGATTGCACAGTTCAAACATTTAGCCAGGATTCCTAAAAAGGAAGCATTCTGCTTCCTAATCACTACTGTTTAGCATAAATGATGGGCTGCCTTCTTGTAGTTACTTTCTTGTGCCTGGATTGGGGATTCTGGGTCCTTCAAAAAGGGATTGTAACCCAACAACAAACCCCTTCCATTGCTTAATGAGAAAAATCCTGGATTGGATGTAACGATCCCTGATTGGAGGGCCTAAGGTTTGTTAAGTCACTCCCACTCATAGAAGGAGTCAAGAGGCGTGGTTGGACAGTTCACTCCATGTTCCTTCTTGGTCCCAATAAACCAAGATACTCTAGAACAGTGGTTCTCAATCTGGGGTCCCCAGATGTTTTTGGCCTTCAACTCCCAGAAATCCTGACAGCTGTTTAAACTGGCTGTTAGGAGCCTCCGGTGGCCTAGGGGATAAAAGCCTTGTGACTTGAAGGTTGGGTTGCTGACCTGAAGGCTGCCAGATTCGAATCCCACCCAGGGAGAGCGTGGATGAGCTCCCTCTATCAGCTCCAGCTCCATACGGGGACATGAGAAAAGCCTCCCACAAGGATGGTAAAACATCAAAACATCTGGGCGTCCCCTGGGCAACGTCCTGCAGACAGCCAATTCTCACTCCAGAAGCAACTCCGGTTGCTCCTGACACAGAAAAAAAAACTGGCTGTTGTGGTTCAGTCTGATGATGAAGAGGGATTTGGATTTATGCAGGCTGACCAAGGAAATGTGGAAGGCTCTGAATTGTCAGAGAGGCCTCAGGCTAGCAGTGAAGCAGATGTTTGTGATAAGCAGACTTGTAATGAAGCAGAGGTCAGTGATAAGAGTGACATTTCACAGGATTCAGAACATTAACAAGTCCCAGGTGTCTCTGGCAGCGAGTCAGAGGAGTCTTCCTTAGATAGGGATACAAGGTTAAGGTTAAGAGTTCATCATCCCAGACCTTCCCTTAGGATAGCTGGTAAACGTGTGGGAGCTCAAGGACAAAGGAATGCTTTCTTAGCCTGCAAGCATGGTTAAATAGGGAGAAACAGGGAAAGATTTCAGATGAAGCAACATTGATTTTGGAAGCTAAGTTCCTGCCTTGTCTGTGCTCATGGAAATGGATTCTTGCTTTTGTTCATACCTAGATCCTGTGTTTTGGATTGTAGTTTGGAGTTCATACTGCTATGTTTTCAGGACTGATTTGCTATATTAGAGACTTTGAACTATATTCTACAGATTGCCTTTGCATTTGGATTAATGCTTTCTTTACTGCTTTTTATTCAGACTTTGCTATCTTTTATCAATAAACCATAAAAACCAAGTCTGCTGTGGTGGAGTGTGTGTTAAGAGCAAGGTGAACCAGCACTGAGGTGCAACACTGGCTGGGATTTCTGGGAGCTGTAGGCCAAAAACATCTGGGGCCCTCCAAGTTGAGAACCACTGTTCTAGAACAGCGGTTCCCAAAAGGTTACCAGCTGTTAGGAATTGTGGAAGCTGAAGTTCGAAACACCTGGAGGATCAAACCACGGTTCTAGAATCTTGACTATATCATAATTTCCAGATTAGAACAGTAAAACCAACAACTGAGCTGGTGTTTGTTTCATTCAAAAAGCATTTTTCCTGTTAGTACTGTTCTACTTCTTAACATTGAAATGCTGATAGGGGAATCACAGAGTCAGATATGACCTAAATAAATTAATTCTGAATTTGGGATTAACAGCAACTCAGCATGACTGATAATTTATTACTTTTGAAAGAAACTGAAAGAGTGATACTGATATGTATAACTGAGAGTGAGCAAATAAATAGAACAGCTTAAAAGCATGTAAGACTTGTTGGGAATGGAAGAGCCGTTAAGCTCTAATCACCCTCTTTTATGAGGCAAATTCCCATTAAAATAGCAGAGTAAAGAATTGCAGCAGGGTGAGACTTTAGACTTACGCGAGTGTGAGTTTCGGAAGGCCTCTGTATCATCAGGAAGGCAAAAGGGATGCAAAGTTAGCTTTAAAGGTTAAAAGCATTTATTGAGGTAAAAAGAAATCCATTGATGGATAGAAAAGGTTTGGATCTAACTAACTGATCTATCCTGTTCTAATACACATAGACGGATTAAAATAACAAAGCTCTATAGATAGTCTACATCTTGACTAATAGAGGACAGAGGTGCGTCCTCTCTGGAACAAAGCAGGAAGCTGGAATGGCGGTCAGCCTCTTGGGTCTGGTCACTTCTTCTCTAGGGCCATAAACATTCCAAAGGATCACATTGGGGAAGTTACGTCAAAGCCCTAGGAGAGATTACATTTCTAGGAACATCAAAGGGTGGGCTGACCTAAATAGGATGGGAACCAGGAAACAATGGTGAATCCTATCTAGGTATGCTTTGGAAAGGGGGGAAGGATTCCCTCAATCTAACTCTATCATCTATCTGACTACATTTAGACTTGAGTAGTCCAGGATGAATCCCAACAAAAAGCATGTAAGACTACAGTACAAGAGTTCTGAAATGTTTGAAATGGATGCTCAGGCTTTTAAAGAAATTGTTCATGTTATGTTGTTTTATCTTGTGTTTTAATTGTTTTAAATTACTATTTAATTATTGTGTTTCTAATGTTATGCTGTGTTGTTGTTCAGGCTTGTCCCTATGTAAGCCGCCTGAGTCCCTTCAGGGAGATGGTGGCAGGGTAGAAAAATAAAGATGATGATGATGATGATGATTTATTTTATTATGACACAGCAAACAAGATAGATATGCTGGATTTCATATCACAAAATCACAAGTCGAACACTTCCCAAGTGTCTAGGACTGTGTGATGTATTTTCGGATGATGCGCGCAGATCCCAGCAGGGTGGCCTTTTGCAGTTGGCAGATCGTAATTTTGTCAATGTCTATTGTTTCCAAATGCCAGCTGAGATATTTTGGCATGGCACCCAGATTTGAAGTTCAATCTTGAGGTCCTGAGTTTATTATTATTATTATATTATTATATTTATTATTATATTTATTATTATTATTATTATTATTATTATTATTATTATTATTATTATTATTATTTCTGGTTGCTATGGAGAGGCCACTGGTAAGTAACTTAGAAATCCATTCTCTCCATTTTTGTTTACTCGAATTCCTGCATAGAGACAGTCTTAAGCAATTGTGCAAAGTGCAGAATTTTATATTTCCTGTATACTAAACAGCAGCGGGCTGATGATTATGTAAATATTCAGCTAGACAAAAATATCCTATTTAAAAAATAATATTGTGACATTGTTGTTTTATTTCCACATTCCAAACTTTGCTACACAATAAAATAAGCTATCCAGAGGAAATGACAGCGAAGAAGGAGTGAAATCACATGGTGAACATTATGGCTGTGAGTGGTGTGGGGATAGCATTTGGTATTTTAATAGAAATAAAAATTTACAAAGATAAATGCAGTTTAAAAATAAACTGTGTTGTTTGGTCATCTGCCTGGAGCTATAGGGCAGGGGTATCCCTCCTGGTGATGAACTATTAGCTAAGTTACCCAGATCGGTTTCATATTTTATTTTTAACTGCCACAGCCAATGTTCAATACTAGTCCATGTACTTCTACAGTTCATTAGCAGAGTGCATCCATCTTCAAAGGCCTCCAGTTTGAAGGATTTCGTTGTAGTATATAAAAACATTACCCACTTGGCCACTTCTCTCATCCTAATTTTCACAAATCAGTTTTAATACTAGCTGGATCTCCCCTCAATGGAAATTGCCTGGGAAGCAAGAAAGGTGTGATACCAAGTTGCCCAAGATAGGTATCTTTATTGTTTCCAGAAGAAGCTGACTCATGCAAATTGATACCTTGTTCTTATAGCATTTGTTCAACCTTTAAAGAGAGAGAAGAAAAGAGATTTTAAGTACATTACCAAATTGTAAAAGCATGCTCCCCAAGAGTAATGGACTTTTATGATGGCTTTCAAAATTCCTGCACCTTCAGTTGAAAATAAAAACCCACCCGATGTCTGTATCTGTGATGGAAGGTTGCAGTGATTTGGTTTAATGGTGTGAAACAGATTCTCTATAGCAAAGGCACATCTTTTGTTCAATGTCAGTTGCTACCAGACAGCTCTTCTCAACTTCATCCAAGCCTGTCATGTTGTCTGTAGACTCCTTACAGTACATCTCTCCCTCCAGTCAAGGCCCAGGCACGTTCCACTCAGTTTTAGTTGACAGTATTATTCACTGTATGTGAAAGCAAAGCCCTAGAAGTGAAACAAATGATCAAAGCCACAACCAATGACTTTGGCAATGAGTAATTCAGAGCATCTGTTTGTAACTTTGCGAAGTAATGTAAACTCCAGTCATGCCGGCAGATGTCTACTGAATATCCATGGTGGACTAATTCTTCATCTGCTTTCAAGGGTTGTTTTTAAGACAGCTAAATATCAAGAATGTCTGTTACAGGTTCCTAAGAAATATATGCATGTCTGTTTATATAATGTAAGTATGTACCGAACTGAGGGGAGGGGCATTTACTGGAAAGATGTGTAAACCCTTAGTTGCCTGAATTATGTTAAAGCACTGAGCTGCTGAACTTGCAGACAGGTTCAAATCCCAGGAGCAGCATGAGCGACTGCTGTTAGCTTCAGCTTCTGCCAACCTAGCAGTTTGAAAACATGCCAATGTGAGTAGATCAATAGGTACCACTCCGGCGGGAGGTTAACGGCACTCCATGCAGTCATGCCGGCCACATGACCTTGGAGGTGTCTACGGACAACACCGGCTCTTCGGCTTAGAAATGGAGATGAGCACCAACCCCCAGAGTCAGACATGACTGGACTTAACGTCAGGGGAAACCCTTTACCTTTTATCACTGATGTTTTGTCTAATGGTCTTAAGATGCAAGATTATTGGTTTTGAAGCCATTCGTCTTAAGCTGTTAGCTAGCACCAGCCTAAAAAATAAGACTTACTGCTTTAAAACCATGGAAGAAAAGCAGACATGTACCTTATATTGTTACACAGAACATCAGCTATATTTCCCACAGCTAGCGTTCTGTGTGATGATGTTGAAGCTTGCATATCTTTGAAATGTGTCCTTTCTTTGTTTTGATAAAAGGCACTTATATATGTTTTGGAGACAGAACAAACAACTTTGAATGTCAGCCCGGGGCTATTTTTCTCTTAATCTTGTTCTGGGGACTGGTTAAAATGTGCTGCTGCTATAGTGCAACAGAAAATTGTACTTTCTCCCCAAACTAAACCTCAGTGGGGAATTGTCGAATTTCTATCCTTGTCCTCTGCCAAACTGAGGAAGCTGCCAACTAATATGCTGACTAGTGATGAGAAGAATGCTGACAGATTTGCAACCACTGGGTCTCCTGACAACATGAAGATGCTGAAGACTCAGCAGCTGAATGGGGCAACATAGATTTAAAAGCTGAGGCAGGGAAAGAGAGGAGTGATCAGAGTTGTAAAGATGGGGTTTAATTCATCTTGGCTTTGAAAGATTGTCACAGAAGGGAACAGGGATGAAACCAGCAATCCATTTCCCTAAAAAGAAAGAAAGAAAGAAATCTCTTCAGTAGGGCTGACCTTCCAATCTCCTAAGCCCCAGCTTGCCTAGTTCCTTCATTTTCTAGAGCAGTTCTAAAGAGCTGGGAAAACCTTTCTTTTTACCAGAAGTAGCCTATGTATCATAACAAAGATTCAAGAAGACAGTGGATCTAGCCAACCTTGGAAAACAGCTAGAGCTCCTATCCTGCTCTTTCAGTTGTGTTGAAGGGTTTTCCACAGCATTAGTCATCTTCTCCAATGGACTTGACTATAATGAGCTAGGAGAACATTGGGAAGCTGATACTGCCATGGCTTGCCCTTGTTTGGGTGAACGATCTTAGCAAATGAATGACTGCTGACCCTGTAGGGAACTTGGAAGCCTTTATCATCATGACAGGTAGGAAGACTGGACTTTTGAGCCTGTAATAATTTGGGATCAATACATCTCTGTGAAGTGCCTTTGTTGTGCCTTATTGGTAAACTATGACAAGAGAGATCTCTGATTGTTGTGCATTTTCTGGGCTGTATGGCTATGTTCCAGAAGCATTCTCTCCTGGTGTTTCACCCACATCTATGTTGGGCATCCTCAGAAGTTGTGAGGTATATATGCCTGCCATAGATGTGGGAAACATATCAGGAGAGAATACTTCTGAAACATGGCCATACAACCCGGAAAATGAACAACAACCCAGTGATTCCGACCATGAAAGCCTTGAACAACACAGAGATCTCTGATGTTCCATTCTATGTGTAAGGGTAAAAGGCGTAGTACTAGGCCAACAAACACATTGCCAACCAGCCAGGAAATGAGGGAGAAAGTCAAATATATGCCCTCCCTCTTCTGTAAAAAGTATCATGACAAAGTATCATGACAAACTAATTCACTGAGACATTTCTCCTATAACACCTATGCTTAAGATATATAATAATAAATAATAAATAAATGGTTTCCTATATACCTCACAACCTCTGAGGATGCTTGCCATAGATATGGGTGAAACGTCAGGAGAAAATGCTTATGGAACATGGCCATACAGCCCGTAAAACGCATAGCAACCCAATAAATAAACAATATTTTGTTGAAATTTGCTTTTCCAGAATTTAGTTCCTTCTAGAATACACATCTTAAATGTGCAATGCCGACCAAAAATTACACTGAGGGCAGAAGTCACTCAATAGCTTCTATTAGACAATCTGAAGAAATGAGCCAAACTGAGAGGCAATTCTCAAAAAAAAAGGAGCTGAAAATTACAAGATTTATAATATCAAGTTTTTTCTTCATTAGCATATAAAATTCCTAATTGGTTATATGTAAAATACTTGATTTCCTACTTACGTAATATAAAAATGGATACTAGCACTGTGTGTGCCTCTCTCACTATACTTGTGGCTCACCATAATTTGCATTTAATCTTAATAACAAAAAGCATTAATTTTTCCATGTCAATGAAGATATTTCATCCAAAGATTATGCTATTGAACTCTAAGGTCACGATGTCTATCCAGAACCAGTTGAAACTAGGTAAAGCCTTGTAGATGTATCCTTATATCTCTACAAAGCTATTCATTTTCTCTTTGTTGTAGCCATGTAGCTAAAGGGCTTGGCCTTGGCAAGAGGCTTGGAAATACATTGTTCCTTCAGTTATCTCTGGGGTTAGGTTCCAGGACCACCCGCAATTAGTGAAAATCCGTGAAGTAGGGACGCTATATTTATTTTAATATTTATACATTATTTTAGTAGTTATACACTATTTTAAGTCTTTATCAACCAATCATGTGTTGATAAATTGCCTCCTTCTCCTCCCGTTGGGATATGTTCAGTGTGCATAGGAATTTGTTCATGTTTTTTTCAATTAGTTCATACATTCTCCAGCCATCTGCCACTGGCCCGGCCCGTCCATCAAATTTTAAGACTCAATGCATCAAAAAGTTTGCCCATGCCTGATATGATATGATATAATATAATATAATATTATATATAAACATTTCTTAGAGCTCTGTGAGAAATGTTTGCTTCAAAAAGGGCTCAGTGATTGAAAAAGCTTGAGAACACTGGGCTTAGAAGAAGGCAGTAACCAAAATCAATGTCAAATTTATAATATTTAGATTCAAACAGAGCTGACTGATACTGCAAAGACTGGTAGTTTTATTTGTATCCCGCCTGTTCTCGGGAGGGACTTAGGGCAGCTTACAGCAAGTAACAGTTAAAACAATGCAAAAAAAAATTTGATGTCCCATTCAAGTGTGAACCAGATCTAATCCCATTTAGGGCACATCTACACTGACCACTGCGATCAGTTTGGAACTGGCTTGGCAAACGTTGGTTATGCTGTGTGGATAAATCTGTTTGGATCAGATCTGAGATGAATACATTAAGCATGGCTTCAAACCAGTTCCAGAATCTGCATTATTTCTCCTCCATTGCTGGTTAAGTTGTGCACCAGCACTCTGGAAGCCTAAGGGAGGTACAAGTGACATTAGGAGAAGAAGTAATCAATTACCCATTTCAGGGGGCCAGTTATCCAGATATGCCTTGATGTGTTTTTCCACAACTCCCTACCCTCTCATTCTTATATTACAAACTGCTCCATTGCAGGTACATTTCTGTAAAGCATTTTGCCTTGTGTGAATCTGACTTCACTGTGCAATGTGGTTTAGATTTTGGGCTCCCTGAAACACACTAAGGAGATTAACTTGGAGCTTCCCCCAACTTTGCTTACTGTTCTTTACCAGCTTTGATTCACACTGTAGTGTTCTTTATTGACATGCGTTTTGTATCCACCACCATCTGAAGCTAGGTTCAAACAGGATTATATGGTCAGTAGAGATGTGCCCCAGCTACCAAAAACAGATGATAATTTTCAGATTGGTATACATTAATTTTGGACCCCCCAGTGGCGCAGTGTGTTAAAGCACTGAGCTGCTGAACTTGCAGACCGAAAGGTCGCAGGTTCAAACCTGGGGAGCGGCATGAGCGCCCGCTGTTAGCTCCAGCTTCTGCCAACCTAGCAGTTCGAAAACATGCCAATGTGAGTAGATCAATAGGTACCGCTCCGGCGGGAAGGTAAGGGCGTGCCATGCAGTCATGCCGGACACATGACCTCGCAGGTGTCTACGGACAACGCCGGCTCTTTGGCTTAGAAATGGAGATGAGCATCAACCCCCAGAGTCGGACATGACGGGACTTAATGTCAGGGGAAACCTTTACCTTTACTATACAGTAATTATGTACCTTCATTCTTGATGGTGCTAATTTTACAAGCAAGACATTCAGTTAGTATATTTGCAATGCAAACACATGCCACTCTTTGTCTTTCCCACAATGAAAATATTGAAAAAGAATACCACACATGACAAAACCAGAAACTGAATTGCCATTTGAAATATTAAGATATTGTAAGACTGATAGGGCACATTCTATTTAAATCAGAGTATGCTGAAAACATGAGAAATAGATACTGAAGTGAAGGCTGAAAGCTGAAACCAGTTCACAAAGGAGTCCATTTACTTATTCCACTTTCCATTAATATTACTGAAAAGAAAAACAGTTGACTCAATTCCCAGCCCTACCAGAGCCAAGTTGCCAGTTCATAATGACCAAGAGTAGTAATTCATTTCAAGCTTCAGGGAATCAGAGATGTTGGCTTGGAATCAGCAACAAAAACTGGAAAATGATTAAAGCATTGATATTTTTACGTACGCAGAAATATAGTATGCAATCTTCTGGCAATTGTACAATCCATTCAGATGTGAATTTACCCTGCTAAGATGTTAGATGTAAAATAGAACAGGCTGCTTATAATCATTTCAACAGCAATGAAATAATTTTGAAGTATATTGACCTGTGGTTGTATGCCAGGAAGCATCTTTTGATTTATCTTTGCATTTCAACATAATCCAGACACAATGCATAATGGGGAATACTGACTTTCCAGCAAGGGATCCAACCTTGCAAAGTAGAAACTTGGAAGTAAATACATCCTATAACCGTAGCTTGAAAGGCTGATATGAATTTGAACACATGTGATGATTCCCTAATTGGTTCACTTCAGAAGAGTCCTGGTTCAATCACGACATCACCTGGATCTGTCTGAATCAATCTGATAAGCTTCTGGAAACAGGTTTCAGAAAAGTGATGGGAGGCTTAATGCATTTTGCTTAGTATGGATCCACTTTAAATCCAGTTTCTGCCTTCTGCAGAATTCTGGGACTTGTGGTTTAGAGAGGGGACTTTAAACTTTAAACTGCTCAGCCAGACAGGTCCTGGGCCTCACAAAGTGTGGTGAAGCTGTATGTCAGAAAGGACTCTTAGGGCACTTTCACACAGTGGAAAAAGTCCGCTTCGACCCAGGTTTCAAAAGCCCACGCATTTGCGGCTGGGTGTCCAGATGTTCCAGGAGAACACCCAGACACCATAACCCCCTCCCCAAACCCCCGTTAACAAGCATCAAAAAAGTAAAATAACTTACCCGTCCTGCATTTCCCTTCTGCGGACCCTCTCCTGGCACTTAGGAACAATGTGCCGGGGGGGGGGGCAAAAGTGATTTTCTTCCTCCCCCCCCCCTGCCTTCTCCTGGCACGTCACTCCTAAGCACCATGAGAGGGTCAGCAGAAGGGAAATGCCAGCTGGGTATGCTATTTTACTTTTTGATACTTTTTAAAGGGATTTGGGGAGGGGATTGTTGCCCTTGTGGTTTTCCGGGCTAATTTCGGGCAGTCCATGTCAGAGGAACTGGTAACCCTGACTGATTGATGAGCCAGATCTCACCTCTGCCCATCCATCAGATCACTCTGCAAACAGCGAAAGTGGCACCCACAAAGCACGACAACTTTGTTGTTTTAACTGCTGAATCCCAGTGACACTGAAGCTTTATTTACATTATTTACAGTGCTAAATTCCAAAGCTGTCAGGACACATGTTGCGTCTGCAAGATCAAACATGGAGCATGTCTGTCTTTCTCAGAGTCCGTTCTCTGTACACTAAAGCACCTCTGCATTCCACAGCCTGTGATGTATCTTCCTGTCACGTAGCACAAACGGAAGTCTCTGTTCATTTGCCCTTCCAGCAATCAATCAGGGCTCACTGCAATTAACCTCTTGACTGCTGGAATGCTTGCCAGAATGAAATACATACACTTTCACAGCAACAATAGATTAAACATTTCACTCCATATCACAAAAACACTAACAGTCCAGACAGCACAAGTAGTGGGTTTATCCTGAGCTTTCCACTATCATATTAATTCACCACAAACCAGGGTTTTCCTGGTTTGTGGAAAATTAATTAGTGGCTTCCAGAAACGTTGTCTGGACAGCCCTGCTGGAAGGCTCCGACAGCTAGATCATAGCATCAGAGTTGGAAGAGACCTCATGGGCCATCCAGTCCAACCCCCTGACAAAAAGCAGAAAAATCACATTCAAAGTATCCCCGCTAGATGGCCATCCAGCCTCTGCTTAAAAGCCTCCAAAGAAGGAGCCTCCACCACAGTCCAGAGCAGAGAGGGCTTCTAGGAGTCAGAGCCCAAAACAGCAGGAGGGCCAAAGGTTGTGCAGGCCTGAGATACTGGGACTCAGACTAGGGTATTCAGATATCTTAGCCTGGGCATGTCAACATGTTGTTTTCCAGCTACAGTTCTGATAAAGTTTAGCCAGCAGAGTCACTAATGAAAGATGATAGGATAAGTTTCAACATGTGGATGGCCACAAATATCCTTGCTCTGATCATAATTACATTGAAGAACTGGCTAGTTATTCATTGGTGAGGAATGTACACAAGTTGAATCTAGGCTCTGAAAATAAACCTAATATGTGCACATTTTGCATTTGTAATCCTGCATCTACACTGTAGAATGAATGCAATTTGATGCCACTTTAACTACCGTTGCTCAGTGCTATGGAATCTTGGGATTTGCAGTTTTTTTGTGAGGCACCCACACTCTTTGGTGAGGAAGGCTAAAGATCTTGTAGAACTACAACTTTTTTGACTCCATAGCACAGAGCCATGAAATTAACTGCATTTATTTGATAACAGAGGTGTACCCTAAAGGGGCATATGGAAATCATAACATTATGCTTTTTTTTATCAACTAGCTCTTTGGGAGAGGCCAAACACCATGATAAGGCATTTATGAAAATATACCTTGGCAGGTGTTTTAGAGCTTGTTAAAATCATAGTGTATTTCAAGAAACAGTCAAAGAAATAAATCTAGAGGAAGTGTGTTTGAGATCTTCTTAGCTAGATTTTTTTCCACAGGATCCCCAGATTTTCTTTTCTTTTTTTCTTTTGGCTTATATGGGGCAGGTCACTTGGCATAGTTTTTAAAAGTGATGCTCCCATATCACCTCTTCTTGCAGATGGTTGCTGCTTTGTATCTTTTACTCCAGCCAGGAAAGTCAAGCCTAGCAACTTCCTTTCTGTATTTGGAGCCAATGCTCTCAGCCAGCTGGCGCTATTCAGGTACTCTGTCTTTGTCTGCTCCATG
This sequence comes from Anolis carolinensis, assembly GCF_035594765.1. NCBI lineage: Eukaryota > Metazoa > Chordata > Lepidosauria > Squamata > Anolidae > Anolis > Anolis carolinensis. The sequence goes on along the minus strand of NC_085845.1, from coordinate 88,507,879 downwards.
TTGCAGGAATTCACCAGTCATTCCCGTGTTATAAAATGAAACATGAAAAAACCTAAAAACCCAAATTTCTTGGTGTCTTGGTTTTTAGGCCTGGTCCTGGGGTTATTTGGAGCATTGATTCAGAAATTTTTATTGAATAGACTGCATCAGCTCTAGTTTCTTAGATATGATTATAATCATTTTCTATGGGTGAGCAGGTAAAGATTGGTAAATGGCATATGTTCTGTATCTCAAAAACTAGCGCCGATAGGGGAAAACTGGTGCCATTTTTGGAATCTGTAGGTCAAATGTTCCCAGAAACAGGTCTAACATTTGAGGCAACAAAATGGGTGTTAGCCAATGTTATCTCAGATTTGTTTTGTTTTTGTTACTTGTATTGCAAAATGTCCCCATGTGAGGAAAAGCAGGGCACGAGGTGCATCAAGAATGAGTCTGTAGAAGAGGAACCATTGAAAGACGGCACTAGTTTCTGAAAATGTTGTGGAATCCTCAAACCCAGATATTAAGAAGCAAAACAAGAAATGAAAGTGAACTTTAGGTCATGAAATCGTGGAATGAGATCAAGCGACACAAGACTGCTTAACCGCAGATTCATGTTATTTAAAAGATGCCTTTTCTCTTGCTTTAGAAGTGGCTCTCCCAGCCAAATCAATCAAGAGGTTTCAATAAAGACTTCTCCTGGACCTAAAATGTAGCAACATTTCCTAGTATTTGCGTGAAGGGGAGGGGGACATTTTGAGGTTGTTTCCCCTCAGGTGAATGATCCTTGATGGCCTCAGAAATGTTCTTGTAGGCTCTGTATGTTTTCCCACCTCTGCATATCCTCCAATATTTTACAGATGAAAATTGGGACAGAATAAGAGTATGGTCAAAATGGTTAAAGTTATTGACAAGGAAGAGCACAAGCCAGGAGAGGATACAACTATTTACTGAATTTATTGGGAAAAGGTAAAGAAGATTTCACCTCTTCTTTACCTCTCCACCCTCCTCCAAGTTAATTGAGAGCAAACTACTTTTGCATATTGAACTCAGCAATTAAAGTAAGATGAGACCAAAGGGGAAAGTGGGAGTTCAAGAGGGCAACTGGGACATTTTAAAACCAGATGAAAAAGTGCAGTGACTGAGAACTCATTGGACTGTCCCTGCCAAATAGGGACAGTTGGAGGGTGTTTCCCCTGCTGCAAATTACTAATTTCCTCAACATTACCAGGGAAAAAGACAGCTGATATATGCAAAAAGCTCTCTGTCTAAACAAACATTCAGCATTTAATTTATGGTGACTGGGGAATCATTTAATAAAGTGTAGACTATGTTATCTTTATTATACTTCAAATATGGTTTTAGTTGGATGTGTTTTTTAATTTTTTTGTATAATTATTTTAGCTATACAGTAGAGTCTCACTTATCCAACATAAACGGGCCAGCAGAATGTTGGATAAGCGAATATGTTGGATAATAAGGAGGCATTAAGGAAAAGCCTATTAAACATCAAATTAGGTTATGATTTTACAAATGAAGCACCAAAACATCATGTTAGACAACAAATTTGGCAGAAAAAGTAGTTCAATATGCAGTAATGCTATGTAGTAATTACTGTATTTATGAATTTAGCACCAAAATATCACGATATATTGAAAACATTGACTATAAAAATGCATTGGATAATCCAGAACGTTGGATAAGCGAGTGTTGGATGTTCCGTCCCCCAGGACGATGGTTTGCCTTACTTATTGGTCGTTTGTTTTCCCTCCTTTGCATTTTGTTTCAGCCTTTGGCTGCAAAGCCCAGGAAAGGTGGCTTGAAGTCTGCAAGAGCTGGCTGCAGTTTTCTTTGCAATGATTGGTCAAAGAGTACAACATCTTAGGACCGCCCTTTTTACCAGGGTCTAGTCTCCATTTTGGAGCCTCATTTTGGCTATAGTCTTCCAACGTGCTGCAGCTGTGCAAAGCTAACTGGGACAAATCATCCTCAAAACCAGGCCAATCTAAGCCTATCCAAATTAGATAAGTATTGAATTATATTGATCTGGAATAGGAAATCTAGTTAGAGGAGCAGGGCTATTCTGCCGCTTCTAGAACTAATCTTTGCTGTAAAGATAGGGAAGGAAAGAGTTTCTCCTTCTAATATAGGCAGCGTGATTAGGGTATAGTGGTTTTATAATCACCTTTGCTTTCTGGAACCAGGGATAATTCTGTACCTAAAACCTATAGAAATTTGTTTCATTTTCTGCAACTTTAAGATCTGTGCCAGGTTTACAACCTTGTATGAATAAACATCCTTTTTTGAAGTTATCCAGACTCAGTCGTTCAATATCTATAGGACAGCTTATAGGGATTTGCAGTTCGCCCGGATAAAGGACAGCACGTTTCAGTTTTATAGTTTTTTATTGTCCGGCGGACGGCACAGTTTTGAGGTAGATCAGCGGTTTTTCCGCTTGAGCTAGCTTGCACGGCTTATAGTTTTTTATAGTTTAGGAAGTTTAGTTTAGGCCGCGGCTTTTCCGCCTGAGCTCAGTCTGCATACCTAAAGACTCTACCAGCGTCTGAGGCAGTGGAGCCCGCTCTCAGACCTGAAGGAGTCAAATAGTGGGGCTCTATTTCCTTGCTATTTGGCTCGCGTGTGCGCACGTGGCCCAGTGGCTTTCTGGGTTTGCACAGGCTGTGCAGTTCCCAGCAACGTCCAGGGCTCCCTCGGCGGTAGACCTCGAGCCGCGGAGCACCAGCGACAGTTCTTTGGCTGGCTCTGAGGCGTGAAGCCCACCAGAACCAGGCTAGAACCTGGACAGGCCTGGCAACGCTGCTGCGAGTTCGGCCGGAGCACTCGGCCGGCTTCGACCTACCTCATCGTCCTGCGGTGGTGACCTGCCTCATCGTCCTGCGGTGGTGACCTGCCTCATTGCCTGGCGGTGGTGACCTGCCTCATCGTCCTGCGGTGGTGACCTGCCTCATCGTCCTGCGGTGGTGACCTGCTTCATCGTCCTGCGGTGGTGACCTCCCTTCACAGCGGGGAGGAGGCGTCTTTTCTCTCCTCCTTTCCAAAGCCAGCCTCGGTGCTCCTTCGGCGGCAGGCCTCGAGCCGCAGAGCACGAGGTGCTTGAAAATTTGGCGAAGTCGCCATTTTGGCAGTTTACGTCACTCGGGCAAGGGAGGTATCAAGTGGCAAGTTGCTGTCAGTTGGCATTTTGCAGCTTGCCCACCAAAGTCTGGCGCCAAAGGTCACAATCTTTGTAAAGTATAGTTACTTAGTGATATATATTGCTATGGTTAAGTGCTGTGAATTGTATTATATATTGAATTTGCCTTTATTGTAAATTTACTTGCAGGTATATTGCATTTGCCTTTGTTGTAAATTTACTTGCTATTAAGAATACATAATGTCTATGCAATTTCAAGACGATACAGATGGTATACCTCCTTCTGAGGCTGAAAGTAGGAATGAAAGGCCCCAAAGGATAAAGCACCCTTCAGCCAAAATGCTAGCCCATCTAATAGACGAAAAGGAGCTCCTCCATGTGAGGTTAGGTTCGGCATGGGAGCGAATTGTAACATTGATGGTCAGAATTGAGAGCTTGGGTATTACAAGGGTGCCATCCATATTACAGACAGACCTTGAAGAGACCTTCGGTCTCTGGAGGGGTTGGTGTCTAAGATAGTCCAGGTCCTCGAGCGCATTAACGCCAAGGATTCAGAGTTAGAAATAGTGAGTGTTTTAGCTGACACTAATGAGAAAGAAAATAGGGTGAGGGCAATCCTAGCTTCCTTATGCAGCCATGAGACCAATCTTTTAAAATCACCTGCTGTGGCACTTAGTCTTAAGTCCAACCGCTCTAGCCAGGTATCTAAGCTAAGGGAGTGTGCATCATCTAAACATAGCCACTCTAGCAAGTCTTCTGCTGCTGGGAGTGCCATCTCTTCCCTAGCTGCCTTGCACATTAAGGAGGCTGCACGTCTGAAGCTAAAGAGCAAGGTAGCGGGGGCGGAGGCTGATGCTAAGGCAGCTGATCTCACCCTTCCCTTTAAAGAAGAAGAGCAACGACTGCAAATAGAACAGGCCCGTAGACAAAGCGAAATGCAAATAGAACAGGCCCGTAGACAAAGCGAAATGCAAATGGAACAGGCCCAAAGGCAAGGTGAAATAGAAATGCTTAGAATAAGGATGGATGCTACTGCCAAAAAGGTAAGGGCTGAGACTTTGGCCAAGGCCCTAATTGAGCCACTCACAGAAGAAAATGTAAGTCAGTTGCCGAAGCAGGACCCTTCTTCCAAGGTGCTTGTGCATCTTAATAGCTTAAACAGCCAGTTTTCGGATGAGGAACAGGAAGACTTCTCTCCTTACCCAGAGCAGGGCCCCAAAGTCACTTTTGAGTTTCCTGCAGAGCAGAGCGTCATAGCGGGGAGCTCACCCTTGCCCGAGCTACCTGTGCCTCCTGCTAAATCCCTAGGTCAGTCAATCAGGGCCTCAAGGCCAAGTGCTAGTTGGCCCTTACAGACAGCTGCACAGGGAGCCACCGATTCGTCAGTGGTCGATGTCATCCCTCCAAGAGGCCAAAGGTTGACGCAAGGTGCACGGTGGGAGTCCACTCCACAACAGCAAACTCCTCAATTGTTCCCTTCGACGCCAGAGTCCCAGCTTGTCTCCATCATCAGAAGCCCCAGAAGAGATCTTAAGGACAAGGGTGTCGAAAAGTTTTCGGACAAGCCTGAGGAATTTCTTCTCTGGAAGGCCACCTTCCAGAGAGCAATCAGAGACTTAAAGTTATTGCCTGAGGAAGAACTGACTCTTCTGGCTGCATGGTTGGGCCCAGCCTCATCCTCACAAGTTAAGAAGATCTACGCAGCCCACGTAGCCGATCCCGACAAAGCCCTGGAAAAGGCCTGGGCCAGGTTGCAGCAGAGGTATGGGGCCAGCACAGAGATTGAAGCATCTCTTATGGACAAGCTCCAAAGGTTCCCAGCTTTGAAACTCAAAGACTTCAAACTCTTGTGGGACCTCAGCGATCTCCTTACGGAATTAGAGTCGGCCAAGGAGAATCCAGAACTGCCCGGTTTGAAGTGCCTCGATCAGCACCTGTCCCAGAGGCAGATCTTGACCAAGCTGCCCTTCACTTTGCAAGAACGCTGGGGACAGGAGGTCTTCAACTACAAGGAGGCCCACTCCCAGGCATACCCTCCATTTTCTCATTTGGTCCAGTTCATCACCAGGGCAGCCAGAGAAAGGAATGATCCGCAGACGGGCCTTCCCACCTTATACCAAGGGACCCATCCAGGGAAGGCATCTGAAGTGGACAAGAAACCACCTAGAGAGGCCAATAGACCTGTCAGCGTAAAGGCAGTCGAAACTCAACACAAGACTGATGAACCCAGGTCGGAGGTAAAAGAGTTGCTTTGCCCTATCCACCAAAAGCCTCACAGCTTGGCCAACTGCAGGGAGTTTAGTAGAAAGTCATACAAAGAAAGGCAACAGCTAGTTCAAAAGCAGGGAATCTGCTTTAGATGCTGTGGAGCAACTCCACACTTTGCATCCAACTGCAAAGAAAACATCAAGTGTGAGAAATGCAACAGCCTCAAGCATTGCACCGCAATGCACAACTCCAATATCATCTCCCACCCCAAAGAGAACGCTTCACCAAAAGAAAAGTCAGCAGTCGAAGACACCGACAAGCCAGCCGTACCAGAGATGCAGGTGGAGGTTTCAGCAGTCGCCTGCACAGAACTATGCTCTGACTCGCACCAGTACAGAGTTTGTCATCCTATCTGCCTAGCGGATGTATATCCAGCCAAGAGCCCTTGGCTTAGAAAGAGACTCTATGTGGCCCTGGATTCACAGAGCGACGCCTCCCTGGCTACTCCAGAGTTCTTCCGCATGTTTGACCTTAAAACCAAGATGGTCGATTACACCATGACTACGTGTGCAGGAAAAAAGAAGTTGCAGGGTCGCATAGCATCCGGCTTTGTTGTCTCCTCTTGTGACCAGAAGAGACTGTTCGAGTTACCAGACCTGATTGAGTGTTCCTCCATCCCTCGGAACAAAAAACAAATTGTAACTAGAGAAGTTGTGGAGGCTCATCCACATTTGCGACGATTAAAGAATGCCATACCTGCTTTCCGTCCAGATGTGGACATTGCCCTTCTGCTTGGTGCGGACTGTCCGAACTTGTTCTATGTGAACGACCAAGTTAAGGGACCTCCAGGGGCGCCCATTGCTCAGCTGCTACCACTAGGCTGGACAGTTACAGGCCCAGTGTGCATAAACAAGATGCACCCACCATCGTCGTTGGACTCCAAGCAAGCACAGGTGCTTAAAGGTGGACGTCCTACACTTGTGCGCAGTTGCCTAAGTCACATCTCAGTCTACTGCCAAGCAATAACTCCAGAGTATTCCTCCATCTTCAAAGTCTCTAAGAGAGACGAAGCCACAGCGCTCTCGAAAGATGAGCAAAGGTTTTCGGACATTATGAATGCTCAAGTCTCACGAAGTGCAGAGGTGAAAGTTTGCAAGATGACCACAGAAATCAAGATGGGCCAAAGATCTTGCCTGGAACCACACCGTTTTGAACGTTTTTCGGAGTGGCACAGTCTTCTTAGAGCAGTAGCTAGGCTTATACATCGTTTGGCTTGCAAAGATAGTGAGCCTTTACAGGTCCAGGATATGATAAAGGCTAAGAGCGTCATATTCAGGTCAGTTCAGAGGCATGAGTTTAGTCTAGAAATAGCCAGGTTAGAACAAGGGCTTGACACCCCCAGCCGGAGTTTCTTGCGTGAGTTAAACCCATTTCTAGACAAGGAGGGCATTTTAAGAGTGGGAGGGAGGTTAGCTAAGGCTAAACTCAAAGTGTGTACAAAGAACCCCATCATTGTACCCCCCAATAGCCATATTGCTTTGTTGTTGGTTCGTCACTACCATGAGAAAATCCATCATCAGGGTAGAACTCTGACTGAGGCAGCCCTTAGAAATGAAGGTCTGTGGGTAGTTAATGCCAAAAGGTTGGTCAACAGTTGTATTTTCAAATGTGTCAAATGTCGGCGACTCAGACGAAACTGTCAAAGTCAGTTGATGGCAGAACTACCTCAGGATAGGACTTTGACAGACCCACCCTTTTCCCATGTGGGAATCGATGTGTTTGGTCCTTGGGAGGTTGTCACTAGGAAAACCAGGGGTGGTGTTGTAAATAACAAAAGATGTGCGGTTTTGTTTACTTGTTTGTCAGTACGAGCTGTCTATATAGAGGTTGCAGAGGGAATGGACACTTCATCATTCATAAACGCATTGAAAAGGTTCATAGCCCTCAGAGGGCCAATTAAGTCAATTTGGTCGGACTGTGGCACCAATTTTGCATGTGCAGACCTTAGCCAACCACTTCTGGAAGAGGTGGAAGGCCGAATACTTAAGCCAGCTTCAAACCAGAAGACTCTAGCAAACCCCAAAGGACAATGTCAAGGTGGGAAACCTTGTGTTGCTAAAGGACAAAGACTTGCCCCGCTATGCCTGGCCTATGGGCATTACACTAAAGACCTTTCCTTGCCCTGACGGTAAGGTTAGAAAAGTTCAAGTAAAGACTCATAGTAAGGACAAAATGTCTGTCCTGGACAGACCAATTAGTGACCTCGTGTTGCTTATTGGAGATGTTTAAAGTTCTAGTGTTTGTATTGTTGTGTATACAAAGGTGTTTGTATGTTTTTGATTGGTAAATTCCCACATCCTGGGAATTTAGCGGGGAGTGTTCCGTCCCCCAGGACGATGGTTTGCCTTACTTATTGGTCGTTTGTTTTCCCTCCTTTGCATTTTGTTTCAGCCTTTGGCTGCAAAGCCCAGGAAAGGTGGCTTGAAGTCTGCAAGAGCTGGCTGCAGTTTTCTTTGCAATGATTGGTCAAAGAGTACAACATCTTAGGACCGCCCTTTTTACCAGGGTCTAGTCTCCATTTTGGAGCCTCATTTTGGCTATAGTCTTCCAACGTGCTGCAGCTGTGCAAAGCTAACTGGGACAAATCATCCTCAAAACCAGGCCAATCTAAGCCTATCCAAATTAGATAAGTATTGAATTATATTGATCTGGAATAGGAAATCTAGTTAGAGGAGCAGGGCTATTCTGCCGCTTCTAGAACTAATCTTTGCTGTAAAGATAGGGAAGGAAAGAGTTTCTCCTTCTAATATAGGCAGCGTGATTAGGGTATAGTGGTTTTATAATCACCTTTGCTTTCTGGAACCAGGGATAATTCTGTACCTAAAACCTATAGAAATTTGTTTCATTTTCTGCAACTTTAAGATCTGTGCCAGGTTTACAACCTTGTATGAATAAACATCCTTTTTTGAAGTTATCCAGACTCAGTCGTTCAATATCTATAGGACAGCTTATAGGGATTTGCAGTTCGCCCGGATAAAGGACAGCACGTTTCAGTTTTATAGTTTTTTATTGTCCGGCGGACGGCACATTGGATAAGTGAGACTCTACTGTATTTTGTGTTGACACATTATTAGCTGGCTTGGGCTTCATTCTAGGGGAAAGATAGGATATAAATTAAGCAAATAAATAATTAAAATGTTACCAACCTCCCAAATAATGAAGTGGCAGCCATCTCCCTAGTTCTTTTCTGTTTTGACACTTTTTGTATCATAGTGATATATTTATTTTATCTTTGTGCAAATTTTATCAGTCATTGGCATCTAAACTGAATCATTTTGATCTTGTGTTATGCATTTCCAAGTTTGGTCCTGTTCCATTGTTGGTAGGGGGTCAGAGTTTTTCTGGATGCATGCAAACTATAACTCCCATAAATCAAGGTCAATTTCCCCTAAATGTCTCCAGTACATTCTGTTGGTCATGGATACTCTGTGTGCCAAGTTTCATCCAGGTCCATCATTCATGGTGGTCACAGTGGTCTGTGGAAGTTGGAGCTGAATTGGGTGAAGGTACTGCAGGTTCCGTTCTCCCGGAAACCACACCAGGATGTAAAGAGGGTCATGGGGAATCTGTGTGCCAAATTTGGTCCAGGGCCGTCCTTCATGGGGTCATAATGGCCATTTGAAGTCAGATCCGAAGCAGGTGAAAGTACTGTATATCCCATCATCCATGGTCCATCCTCCACCAAAGTGCACCAGGATGTGAAGTGCACCATGGGGGGGGGGGGGAGGTCTGTGTTCCAAGTTTGATCCTGATTCATCATTGGGGGGTCACAGAGGTATCAGGGAGTGAGTGAAGGTACTGCAAGTCCCATCTGTCATTCGTGTGGGTTGCAGTGGCCTGTGGAAGTGGGAGCCAATCAGAAAGCTCCCAGATACATACAAACATACAAACATACACTGACTTTTATTATATAGAGATAGATATCCCATTGAGCAATGGAAGCTCCCCATTATGAGTCTTCACAATTTACTAGTATGGCGGAGCCCCCAGTCACCCACTCTCACTTCTGGAACATGGCCACATAGGCCAAAAAACATACAACAACCCATATAAAATTTAATTTTATACTTTTCAGTGGGTTTTACAAAGATCTGTAAAATGGTTTTAAAGTTATATCTGATATTTGTAAGAATTCATTTAAATTCTGTTCATGGCTATATAACGTAAAGTTTATGAGTGAATAAATGAACAAAAAGAAGCAATTTTATATCACTTTTTTAAAAACTCAAGTTGATTGACTTGATTTGTCTACATTAACTGAGATGTGTCTTGCAGTTCTTTTGTGAATCTACTTATTCCCTTGCAAACCTAAATGACTACAAGGTCATGCCTGATATATATGCAGAAGGATATCCCAACCTGGCATGTGGAATGTTATTCTTAAATCAGAGAGAAATTTGCAGAAGAATGTCAAGATGAGTTCATGACCTACCTTACATGCCATTCTCCCACTGGCATTCCTTCTGCAGTAATAATCGAGGTCCATAATTGTGTATTAATTATAATTGGCTCTTCCCTGCTTCAGCTGGGTATATGCAAGCTTATTACTGCACTTGAAACTTACAGCAAGTCTTTCTATCATCAACCTGCTAATAGGCTGTTGGGAAGGTCCCGGGAGCCTGACAAAGGAAATTAATGCAGTCAGTAATTGCTAAAGTTCACATCACATGGCACTTCAGGAGCATCTTAACATCATGCTCCGATGTGTGAATGATCCATTAGTGGCCTAGAGGGATCATTCCCTGGCACGGAATGCTTCATTTCCAAGAGGATTCTCTGCTGTTTCTGTCTCCTCTTTTTAAGGAGATGCACTGTTATGAGAGCCCAGTGGTGGAAAGCCATCATGTGATCCATCTAGCCACCCTGGAATTCATGAACCCATTTTTTTTATCTGCATAAAGGCAAAACTATTTCTGCTGGTATGCCCACATAAAAAAGGTAATATCTCAGTCTAAAGCACACCATTCAAAGGTAACTAGGTACATATTGATGTATGTTAAACACAATTTGCATTGCAAAACATAATTGACATGCTGTGCAGGAACTAGGGGTGTGCACTGATCCATTTTTCAAATGGGCTCTGTATGATCCAGCATTTTTGGGCGCCAAATTGCTCGAGATGAAATGGACGGTGTGGCTCTAATTTTTTCTGCAGAAACATAACATGTGGTGGCCGATAATGGCTGCTTTCATTTTCTTTTGGCTATACGTGGCAGCCATGCGCATGTACACTCCATGAGCCCTGCTGTCTTAGCCAATCTGAAGAAGAAAGACACACATGTGTTTTTTAACCAAGCTGATCTATAAATACCAGCACGAGTTCTTCTATTTTCCTGTGGCATCCTGACAGTTGAGAGAGAGAGACTGGGCTAGCTAGCTCCGTGAGCAGCCTGCTGCAATAAATCACTCTGACCATGAGGTCATGAGTTCAAGGCCAGCCTGTGGCGGGGTGAGCACCCATCAATTAAAAAATAAAAAATAGCCCCTGTTCGTTGCTGACCTAGCAACCCAAAAGATAGTTGCATCTATCAAGTAGGAAATAAGGTACCACTTATAAAGTGGGGAGGCAAATTTAACTAATTTACGATGTTGGAATGAGGAAGTGCCGTCACAGTGGATGATGAAGCAGCTGCTCCCCCCTGTGGCCAGAATCAAACATCCCCTCAGGAGAAGGTTAAATTGCCTTTGCGTCTGTCTCTGTCTCGGTTCTATGTGTATATGGACATTGAACGTTTGCCCTAGATGTATATAATGTGATCCACCCTGAGTCCCCTTCGGGGTGAGAAGGGCGGAATATAAATACTGTAAATAAATAAATCTCTCAGTGCCATCACTTCTTTGGTTTGCTTTTTGCCTCAATTCTTTCCCTTTGGCAATTTAATTAAATTTACTTATTTTAATATCTTTCTGTCCTTCTTTTTTCCTTTATTTGACTAGGGAGGTGAGGGTGGGCGAAGGGTGTGTGTTGGGTATTTATTTATATTTATCATGTCAGAAGCAAACTGAGGGTACAGTTGTAATGTATTTAAAAACACAAAGTTAAAAACTTGGCATTATTACTAAATGTCCTTTGGAGCAAGGGCCTGTCTCTCCGAAAGACGAGGAGCGTGCAACGGGTTTTCCTCGGCCAGACTCTTTCCTCCAGCAAGATGTCCCTCGGTGAGCCCTCGCCCCTTGGGAAGTGCCCATGAGTGTTTCTAGGCAGCAGCGCTCATGGGCACTTCCCTTAACCAGAGGGATAATAGGGCCTCCTGGCAATCTGAGCAGTTCGGTTATCCGAGATTGGGACCGCCCCTTTATTTCGGATAACCAAGACTCTACTGTAGTTTAATGTCTAGATCCAGGGAAGTTATGCTACCCCTCTATTCTGCCTTGGTCAGAACACACCTGGAATACTGTGTCCAATTCTGGGCACCGCAATTGAAGGGAGATGTCAACAAGCTGGAATGTGTCCAGAGGAGGGCGACTAAAATGATCAAGGGTATACTCTCAGAATGTTGTGATCTTTGTAAAGTTAGTGACAATTGGCATGTGGGGGTGAATTGTTCCCTTTCTGTGTGTGCTCTAAATAACCAATACCAAATGCCTTTTGAATCATACAGACCTTTGTGCAGTTCTTAAAAAATCAAAGCAAACACATAAGGAAACACTGGAACATACTAGTGACCAGGCTGATAAAATTATGAAGTGGAGACAGGTAAAGTGCGGAACTAGGGCCGGCTGGACACCCACCCCTTAAGTTAACCAGCTCTCCAAAGAAGGGAAAGGTGGTGTGACACTGTAGGGCAGGTGGCAGAGGTAACACCATCTGAGAATAAACAACAATGGACATCCTCTACCAGGCCGGAGGTGGCTGGAGGTCAGAACTTGCACCAATAATGAGGCACCTCAGGTGGAAGCGAATCAGAGAATGCAATATCAGCAGCTGTGTCCAAGTTTTACCCTTATTTGGAAAGCTATTATTTCTTTCAGTCTAACTCTAGGCACTATGTTTGTAATAGTGTTTGGCCCGGGCTGTGGCGCAAGCTGGTGAGCAGCCAGCTGCAGCCAGCTGAGACCAATCACTCTGACCGAGAGGTCATGAGTTCGAGGCCAGCTCGGAGCCTGCGTTTGTCTTCTGTCTTTGTTCTATGTTAAGGCATTGAATGTTTGCCTTATATGTGTAATGTGATCCGCCCTGAGTCCCTTTCGGGGTGAGAAGGGCGGAATATAAATACTGTAAATAAATAAATAAATACATAATTTTCTTTAATGAAAATATGCAATGTGATGACAGAAACAAAGTTTTTGCAGTTTAATATACTTTTACATGTTGTTATGATAGATCCAATTTAGAAATGACATTTATAACTCAGGAACAAAAATCATGTTACACAGTGTATTTTATGCTTTTCATTTCTAAACTGCAAAAAGGCCATTAATATATGGAGTTGCGTAATTGTGAAATACAATCATGGGGCCACATATTTGCAAGATGGCACAATTATGCAAAATGAAAAGATGTGAAATATCAAAGGTTCTCATCCTGGTAGGTATCCCCTATCTTTGATAGCATGACTGCTGCGGAATAAGAGCTACATACAATTCACATCTAGGTACAGGTCCCTTTATCCTGATGTGAACTGATTACATTTAATTCTCAGATCCTTCAGGATCCTGTGAAGATCTCAGTACTGCTGTAATAATTTCTCATGAGTATAGAGACATAGCCAGATGCATCTCCAGTTCCACCTGCACCCCACAAAGCACATAATGACCTGGGGTAGAGGTGGGGGGTTAGGTGTAAGTAGTTGTATAGTAAATCCAGAGTAGATGCTTTGGCCACAGTGGAAGGAGGGAGGACATTCCAGTCTCCGCAGTACCCCTCCTCCCAAGGCACAAACTTACACATGTATAGGCCACTAACAGGATATTTATTTATTTTTATTTATTTCCCTCATTTCTATCCCTCCCTTCTCACCTGAAGGGACTCAGGGCGGCTCACAGTCTGGCAAAAATTCAATGCCAATATACAATACAAACAGATAACACATAAGCAATTAAAACAATTGGATAATTTAACAAAATACAATAAATACATTTAAAACAATAGAATATAAAATGCTTATGAGCATGTTTATATTAAAAAAACCAGAGATTTAAGCATATTTTGTTAGTACAGACAGTGCCCAAACATCAGCTTACAAATGACTCACAGTTAAGAACGACAGGAAGTGAGGGAAATCTACCCCTCGGCAGGTAAATTCATCTCTGAAAGAGCCATCACAGGAAGAAGATGTCTCCACCGATGCTTTATCACCAATCCCTGTTTCCACAACGAGCCACATTTTTCAGAAAACAATTATCTATGTAGCAAAATTGAAACTGAAATAAAGGAAATTGAAATTGAAATAAAGGAAAAGACCACAGCTATTGAATTGTATATCCAGGTTTCCAGATTTACAAACTTCACATTAGAGATGTGTGCAATATTTGTCTCATTTGTGTTTTTGTTTCATATTGTCCATTCGGATGGCACAAAACAGAAAGACCCCCAATGAAACAAAAACTGCCTCAAAATGAAAGGCAGGTGGGAACCAATATTGGATTGATCAGCTTTGGGCCCTGCGTTGCCCGAGCACATAGGCACAAAGCCTGCACCCATAGACCCAAGGTTCCCGGGCCTATGGGTGCAGGCTTTGGGCCTAGGCACCCGGGCCTTGCAGGACTTACCATCAAGTGTTGAGTAAGGAGCGATCCTTACTCAATACGACTGTACGTCCTGCAAGACCTGGCTAGGCACAGCCCAAAGCCTGCACTCATAGGCCTGGGCATCTGGGCCTAAGGGTACAGGCTTTGGGCCTATGCACACAGGCCTGGCCGGGGGGGGGGGGGGTTGGGGGGGTTGAGTTGTCATGTGCCTTCCCCCCCTCCCTGGCTCCTGCTGTGGCCTTGCCGGCGCCTCCCCCCTCCAAAAAACAAACAAAACAAATGTTTGACGTCCCAATTTTGGGAGACGAAAACAGATCAGGGCCTTGACAAAAGCCGGGACACAAAACAGAGCAAGGTAAGTCCCAAGAGCCCATCTCTACATCACATCCTTACTGCATTTCAATTCAATTTTCCTCACTTGCAGACAGGGGAACAGTCCCTTCCCTTAGGACATCATTAAAAGTGATATGCAATAAATTACACACACATTCACATTGCTCATAAACATTAATATAATAAGGCAGTGATTCATTCTGTTCTTTGTAATAAAATTTTAGCAGGTATCCTATTTGGTTAAAGGAACAATAAACTTCAAAATTCTCACCAGCATTTCATTCCCCCCAAATGTCTATCAGATGAGAACAGCTGAAAAATTCTGGACCACTGTCAAGTGAGAATGGATAAAAAATATACCGCCTATGCAATCTTTTATTAAGTTAGAAAAGGTAGGTGCTTTCTTTAGTTTAGTTTTTAAGCAATTATTCTTCTACAAACATATACATCAGAGGAAAAGAGGAGAGTTATGAGAAAATAACGCAAGCCTGAAGTGAGTATTTGATACCCCCATTCCACATCCCTTAAGCCTTGGTGTAGTGGGAATCGGGCTCTTATCCAAAGCTTAAATAGGTCTGTCATTATGAAATTTCTGCTATGTGAGTGAACATTAAAATTATTCCCAAGCACCATACTGAATGTTCCTGCCAGTGTCAGGTAAATGTTAAGCCCCTGCTTAGGGCTCAGTCGGTGTCTCAGGACTTTTGGATTGGCAGGGATGATGCCATCGTTTGCCCCTCTTTTGAGATTTCCCATTCTTTCTGAATTTATGTGCAATCCTCACAGTGCCAATCAAAAAAGGGAATTGATTTTTCCAATAATGTATTACAAACTATTATTATTCAAAATATTTTTGTGGTACAAGTACACACACATACACCCGTACCAGCAGAAATGCTTTTTATGATTTCACCTTAATGCAAGTAACAAAATATGTCATCTTTAGGAATGTTTTAGGTCCTCTCAGTAATTCTAGAGTATGTAGCTTTCTAGGATTTTCTCACTCTCTAGGAATTTTCTGGATTCTTCAGGACAGTTGTATGGTGACTTTTGATAGATATCATTAATTTCATTAGGGGTTGCTATTATCCATGATTTCTTGTTTTCAATCTAAGCTCAGGAATGTATCCCTTTTTACTACTACTACTACTACTACTGCTACTACTACTACTACTATTATTATTATTATTATTATGACACAGCAAACAAGATAGATATGCTGGATTTCATATCACAAAATCACAAGTCGAACACTTCCCAAGTGTCTAGGACTGTGTGATGTATTTTCGGATGATGCGTGCAGATCCCAGCAGGGTGGCCTTTTGCAGCTGGCAGATCGTAATTTTGTCAATGTCTATTGTTTCCAAATGCTGGCTGAGATCTTTTGGCACGGCACCCAATGTGCCCATCACCACCGGGACCACCTGCACTGGTTTCTGCCAGAGTCTTTGAAGTTCAATCTTGAGGTCCTGATAGCGGCTGAGTTTTTCCTGTTGTTTTTCATCAATGCAACTGTCACCTGGGATGGTGACATCAATGATCCAAACCTTTTTCTTTTCCACAACTGTGATGTCTGGTGTGTTGTGTTCCAGAACTTTGCCAGTCTGGATTTGGAAGTCCCATAGTATCCTTATTATTATTATTATTATTATTATTATTATTATTATTATTACTACTACTACTACTATTATTATTAATTACCATGGCACTTTATCTCTCCCAAAGGAAACTCAAAACAGCTATAGGTATAGGGACCATACTGTATCTTGGTTATGAATAGGCAGTGAACACTCATTAAAGGTAAAGGTAAAGGTTTCCCCTGATGTTAAGTCCAGTCGTGTCTGACTCTGGGGGTTGGTGCTCATCTCCATTTCTAAGCTGAAGAGCGTTGTCCATAGACACCTCCAAGGTCATGTGGCTGGCATGACTGCATGGAACGCCGTTACCTTCCCGTCAGAGCGGGTACCTATTGATCTACTCACATTTGCATGTTTTCGAACTGCTAGGTTGGTAGAAGCTGGAGCTTACAGCGGGCACTCACTCCGCGCCCCGGATTTGAACCTGGGACTTTTCGGTCTGCAAGTTCAGCAGCTCAATACTTTAACACACTGAGCCACCGGAGGCTCCCAACACCCATTATCTTAACAAAAAACTAGCTCCCTCTGGAGATGAAGGAAACAGAAATCCAGACACACTATGTCGACGGCTTTCCCTGCACCTACCTAGCTTGTAAGTCTTTCGAAAAAAGAGATCAGATGAGTCTAGCATGACTTGTTTTTGATAAATCCATGTTGACTATTAGCGATGACCACATTTGTTTCTAAGTGTTTGCAGAGCACTTCCTTAATGATCTTTTCCAGAATCTTGCATTGTATCAAAGTGAGGCTGACCGGACAGTAATTGTTTGGGTCATCTTTTTTTCCCTTTTTGAAGATAGAGACTACATTTGCCATCCTTCAAGAACTCTCAAAGATGATTGCCAGTGGTTCCAAAAGGACTTCTGCTAGTTCCTTCAATACTCTTGGATGTAGTTGATCCGGCCCTGGGAACTTGACTTTGTTTTGAGCAGCCAGGTGTTCCTGGATGACTTGTTTCTCGATTTGGAGTTGGATTTCCCCTAATCCTTCATCCACTCCATGTTGCTGAGATTGAGGACGGCTTTCTTTTTGTGAGAAGACTGAGGCAAAGAAGGCATTAAGTAGTTCTGCCTTTTCCCTGCCCCTTTTCAGCATTTCCCCACCTTTTCCTCGCAGAGGCCCTATCATGTCCTTGTTCTTCCTTTTTCTACTAACGTAAGCAAAGAAGCCCTTTATATTGTTTATAATGTCCCTGGCAAGCCTATACTCATTTTGCACTTTAGCCTTGTGAACCTTTTCCCTACAGGAATTAGTTATTCTTCTTTGGTGATTTATCCTCCTTTCCACTTATAGTGCATGTGTCTTTTGAGTCTTAGCCTAGTTAGAAGCATCATTTTCTTCATACTATACTCATTCCAGCCACCCTCCCTCTCTTGCTCATCAGAAATTGGTTAGACAGAGTAATGAGAATTTTCAGAAGAATTTAATAGGTAGGAAGGTATATACGGACCCTGAAATGAGCAGTAAGGAAATAGCTAGGCAAAATTGGACAAAGGCTTCTGTATACTTGAGCTCCCATAGGAACAATCACATGAAAGTGTATGGGAAAAAGTGTATAAACTAGAGATTCATTTATTAGGATTCTTTGGATAAGTTGGTCCTAACTGCCTAGGATAAATGTCATAAATGCTTATATGAATAGAAATTCTTATTCTTAAAAATAAGAAAAAGGGTGAAGAAATGACAAAATAATTTCTTTACTTCAGAAAAACCCAAAAGAACCTGCACATGAATAATTTGTTTTAAATGGAAGAAAATCGATTCACAGGAAAATGTTTGTAATAGAAAACCAGTAAGGCCACTGTACCTAAAATGATAATATCAAAGACAGCATTACTATCACGCATGTAGATTAGGCTTTACCTTCCTCCACAAAAAAAGAAGAAAGAATGCTTTTCTTCATGGTTTCTTGTCATTTACATAAAGTAAATTTCAGTTACACTATCTCAAATATTACAGTGCCGTGTTTCCTGGTGTCCCCGCTGACCAAATTCTTAGATACATGTATGTAACAACTAAACACACATGTTCCTTTTTGTACCTGTAAATTAATAGCAATATCATCGTGAGCTACAATGCTTTTATGATTTGTGATGGAAACTGTTGTCTCCCTAAGGACAGTATTTTATGGTTTAAACAGGAAAGCATACATTGTAAATTCAAAAGGATAGTTTTACATAATATTATAGGCAAGTATCCCGTCTCTTAGGATCATATTTTATTCACACACAATAACTGGATCTGGAATAGTTTGCAGTCACTTTGGGAAATGTGCTATGGATTTTCTTACCCTGAAGTATGTTGTTGACCACCCACTACACGAACCCATTTGTGTGGGTATGGAATATCTCATATTTGAAAAAAAAGTGTTACTCTATGACTACATGCTCTACACTTGCTTCAGCTCTGGAGCTGGAGTGTCCCTTTCTCCTCGTTCTCAGCAGCTAAAGGAAAACCATGGTATTGATGCAATGTCTAAATGTTTTAATGTTTTATGTCTATGTCTGACAGTTTGCATAGTTTTAATTGATCTTAATTTTATAGTTATGTGTTACTGTTTTTTAGATATTTAATGTATTGTTTTCATATGGATGCGAGGCATTGCATTTTTGCCATGTATTATGTTGTATACTGCATTGACTCTCCCCAAGGGTGAGAAAAGTGGCATAGAAATGCAATAAATAAATTACCTCTGCATCCTGACCTCTGTTGCTCGCAATGGCTGCTGAGCTGACTGGCAAGTCAAGTTGGGAAACATTTACAGTATCGAATATGCAGGGATTGTGAGTATAAATAAATTCTGAATGCATAACTCATAAACTCTCTTTGGCCATCATTTTTTGTCAAAGGTTTTTCATTTACATAACCTACTCAAGATAGTTGCAAAAGAAAGCCAAAAACCCCAGTATGGCAAGCCCAACTGTAAAGCATTTTATGGTAATCTATCTATCTATCTATCTATCTATCTATCTATCTATCTAGGTAATGAAATTTCGGCCTAGGACAAAACAACAAAACTACACATCCCAGAAACACTAAACTTGGCAGCACAACCCCTCATCCATGCCTCTACGTTCATACATTAAAAAGAAAGGAAAATAAAGTCCTAATTAGAGGGAGAGGAATAATTGTTTTTATCCAATTGCTGCCAGTTAGAAGGCTAAGCTCCACCCACTTGCTCTCCACATGCAAATGAGAGTAGATGAATAGGTACTGCTCCAGCAGGAAGGTAACGGCGCTCCATGCAGTCATGCCACATGACCTTGGAGGTGTCTACGGACAACGCCAGCTCTTCGGCTTAGAAATGCAGATGACCACCAACCCCCAAAGTCAGACACGACTGAACTTAATGTCAGGGGAAAACCTTTACCCTTTACCTTAACTATCACCAATTCCTCAATACTTTATTTCCCATACCACCATACTTTGCCATAGCAACTCGTGGCCGGGAACAGCTAGTCTTTTATAAATTACATTATTCACAGTACTGATAACGTCAATTGATTCAGGGCAAAAACATGGGATTACTATAAAGGTACTGTGATACTTTCTTGACAAGATTAAGATTTACTCCTTTGTCCTATAGCAGTGTTTCATAATCTCTGGCTACATTAGCCTTTGGTATAAAGAAGCTTAGCAAAGAGGGGGAAAAATCTGTGCTTACTAAACGTTTACTCAGCATTTGTCTTCTAAGTAATCATACCTATTTCTCTTTGGAATAATGTTGTGTTTTATCTGATGGTGAACATTATTTAGATTGCATGCTGGAACATTAAAAGACCAGCCATTTTTAGCCATTCTTTCCTTTAAAAGTTCACATGTTGACAATAGTTATAGACATTTTTGAGTTCAAAGTCATCAATTTTTTAAAAAAATCAGTTCTGAAAAGAAAACTTTTCCTTTAATAAAAAATAGCAATCAAAACAACTATCTGTAAAATAAACACATAAGAAATTGTTTAAAAGAGGACAAATAATGTAAGGATTTAATTTCTACATTTTTGATAAACTGAAATTAAGACTCAAGAAAGGCTAATTGCTAATAGAAACAATTATTTAGTTAGAAATGTGCTTAGAATTTTTTAAAAAACGATAGCAATCAAATACAATGTTTTCCACTGGAACATTATCTTCTTAACTATGAACCTTCACCAATCTGTATAAATTGTTCTCTTATATTGTCGAACACACCTGCACTCTCAAGTCCATGTAAGATCGCAAAATTGTTGTTATTTGCTTTAATGATCAAATATATTTGTATATGCACTTGAATGGATGCATCTTATGTGAGCATTTTAAATATATACACATTTTTGTCCACATTCTCGCTTTGAATAAACTATATGTACATTTTTCTCAGAATGAATATATGAAATATCTGCCTTTTGAGCTTTTGTTGGTTTGCATGAATCTCTTTGCAAAATGTAATAGTACAAGTTTCTGAATCTGTGTTATGTTTGGATCTGTGTTTAGCAATGGAAAGTGTAAATTGGGTAAACTAATGCCAGACACATAGGCATGATTCATGACAATACCTCTGTTTTATAAAGAGCATGGCACGCACCATTTATAGACCCAATTCGAAACCCAAGAACTAGTAAAAGGAGAAAAGAGTGGGGGGTTTTTCAACAGTTGGCCCTCCATATTTACAGATTTGAGATTTGCAGATTAGATTATTTTCAGATTATTCTTTGGAAAGTAATAACTGTGCCCTCCCCCATAACTCCCTCCAAGCTGATGTTAAGGATCCTTCAATTCTCTAAAGCCAATCTGTGGATTGTGTAGGGATTGTGAGGGCCAGAAGAATTAGATCTCCCAGTTTCACCCATTCTGCAGATGATACTTCACTGTCAACCATGTTTTCTGTGGCTGGGAAACATGAGTTAGATGGGATTAACTCTTTCTATTTTTTAATGTGATGTAAGATCCAGTGATTGAATAAACATCAAGTTAGTCAAGATATGTATATAAACTTAATTACTTTGCACTTCTTGACCCTATACAAAAATCTAAATTTATTTATGTGTAAAACATGCTCTCTGCAAATTTTTGCAGTGTGGTTCACAAACTGATCAATGCTCACGAAAGTCCATATATTACTGCAAAAATAAATTCTTTTGTGAGATTGTTGCAAATTTTATTCTTGATACTATTAACTGCTGATTATACTTTCCTTTTTATCTGTGACTTCCTCTTGTTGTGTATGCCTGTGTTGTGATTTTGCTAGTGTGTATCCCAATAAAGCCTGTGTTGTTATACTGCAAAAAACCCAAAACATTGTATTTTAGAAAACTGTTTGCAAAATGTTTTGCAATTTAGGAAAATGGACTAAGAATTGTACATATTAGGAATTGCATCTCCTCTCTGGACAACCAGCCAAGAGGGGTAGGGATTAAGAAAGCAGGTTGTCCTCCTTAGTTGCCCCAGCAGCTTGTCCACATCAACAGTACACACCAAATGAAACTGATCCAGTGTAAGCTCACTCATAGAGTTGCTGACGCCTCGTTGTTGGCTTCTGCCCAAATGATAGCATCTAAGTCCGATGCACTTTTGAGTGAATAGTCCGGCCAGATACCCAGCTTGTTTACAATTTCTTAGAGCACTTTACCACTGCTCCTCATCTTTATAGACTGTAGGTGTTTTAATGAGACCATCCCTCCGCCCTTTCCCTGATCGCCTTTACACTATCCACAAGCCCTACTCAGAGTTCTGCACAAGTTCACCCTCTGCACATACAGTATTTTATGTCCAGGTTTTTAAGTAATTGATGTGTTTTATGCTGTTTTATATTTATATTGTTATATTGTTTTAATTCATGGATTGTGTTTTAACCTATGTTTATGCTGTGCTTATCCCCATGTGAGCTGCCTCAACTCCCTTTAGGAAGATGGAGGCAGTATATAAAATAATAATAATAATAATAATAATAATAATAATAATAATAATAATTATTATTATTATTATTTTGGATCTTATGGGAGAGATTTTATCTGTGAAATAGTTATTAAAAGCATCACAGTGAGCTACTGAAGGTTCTAATAACAGGTTCAGGGGGAGTATACCTGAGTTAATAAACAGGCTCTAAAGAAAAATTGGTGTGCAAAGATATC
The DNA here is from genome assembly GCF_035594765.1 of Anolis carolinensis. Taxonomy (NCBI): domain Eukaryota; kingdom Metazoa; phylum Chordata; class Lepidosauria; order Squamata; family Anolidae; genus Anolis; species Anolis carolinensis. Next base: position 88,485,708 of record NC_085845.1, on the reverse strand, counting down.
TACTGACATAGAGACATCTTTGTAATTTCACATAATGTATTTAGGTTTTACCAATTGATTGTAGAGAATCACTCAAAGTTAATTTTGTCCAATAAAATTATGAACTACAACTTTTTTGATGCTGCTGTGCTCCATCTGACAGCAGTCACTGCTGCCAAGATAAGACTGACAACAAATGTTCTGGCTTTGCTTGCAGTTGTGTGTCATGCCAAATGTCAGGTTATCACCTTAAATGAGCTGTTACTTTGGTCTGTCTTAAGCATATTACTTTATGTTCAGTTCTTACAGACCATTTGTGAGACAATTTGTGAGAACAGTGATATATCATATTCATATTTTATCATATAATTTCAGGAAGTAGATGAAAAGTAGTCATCTTGAAAACTTTCATGTAAGAACAAAATATCAAAATAAAACATCATTCTGATTAGAGATAAAGACAATTAATTATTCTTACTTTCTAGCATGTGTTTTTCTAGGTACATGCTCATATTCAAGCATGTATTTCTCTTTGGTATAAAAGCTTTATTATTGATTATGTTGATTGCAAAATTTAAAAAACCAAAAGAAACCCAAAACACTACCTCAAAACAGTAGTTACTTGTCAGTTTTAACTTCAAGTTTATATTTTATTTCACACAACCATTTTTAATTTTTTTTAAAAAAAATACTACTATGGTTGACTTAAAATCTATTTTAAGAAATTGCATTTGGGAGATCAACAATAGCCTCTAGACTACGGTTACTATTAGGCTTGTGAAATTTGGCTGAACCTCGATCCATTTCTGCTGGCTGAATTTCGGGAGACCCCCGGATCCGTTTTCGCACAAAAACGGGCAGGTAGCCATATAGTGTTTTCGGTCCACAGCCAAAAAATGTCACTAGATTGGGCCCATTGTGGCAATGGGGGGGGGGATTCCCAAGGTCCTATTCCCAACATTTTTAGGGCTATCAGGATGAAAATGTCCACACTTGAAGGGCACATCAACCACTGTTAGCCCACAAAGTTTCATAACATTTGGGTCATCCCCCGATTCTTAGGAATTTATTTTCTTTTTAGAAATAAAATCTTTTAAAAATTCCCCAAAAGGTATCCCACTGACCCCACCCTGTAACTTCTGTAGGAGCAGCCACAGGGCACCATTCCTTCCTGCCAAATGTTAAAGATGCACCTCCACATCACACAGTCCAGTGCCCCATTATTACACTCTCTTCTTGACTAATAAAAATGACAACAGCAAGCAACTTCTTCCAAAGCCTTTGCATTTCTAGTTCTCACTAAACATACTAGAAGAGGCCAGCAGCAGCAAACCAGCATTGTCCACTTATTTAAAAACTCTCCTGTAGGATCCATTGGAGAAAATATATTTTCAAAATGTATTATGGCAAATCTAGCCATGTTTGGGGGAAAAACTATGTATTTTAAGTTTTAGTGGCTCAGAGCAGGTCATCAGCTTTACTAATTCAGAAAGGCGAGGCGGCAACAGCAGCCCAAAAAGGGCAATAAAGGGGCTCAGGCCCAAGGGGAGGTTAGGTTAGGGGTGGAGTGGTTGGCTGGCCACTCCACCCTTTCTAAATCTAGCAGCTGACCAAACAAGAGAAAAGAAACAAGTGCCCTGTGTGGGGCAGGCGATGCAGGCGTTCTTGTATTCTGATTGGTGCAACTGGCAGAGCTCACAGGGAAACCCCGTGTGTGCATATGTCAGCCTCTTTGAGTGCTGCATGATAGGAGAAGAGGAGCCATGACCGGCTTCCACATGGACCGTTTCAGCCACACACAAAAAAGAAAGAAACAAAGTGGCTGAGCCAGCCAAACAAGCTGGCCCAAGGTGGCTGAGCCAGCCAAACAAGCCAGATTGGCCAAAGGGAACCAACCGAGGCATGAACAATATTTGCATACATTGAAACCATCAGAAAACAAAACTTTCACCTTTCAGTCAGCCATGTAGACTATTTCAGATTTTGGAATTTCAGAGAATGTGGAAACAGAGCCGGCCCTAGGTATTTTTCAAGTGTAGGCGAACAGAATTTTGGCACCCCCCCAAACCAATCACTGAAAAATAAAAGCATTGGATAAGTGAAAATGTTGGATAATAAGGAGGGATTAAGGAAAAGCCTATTAAACATTAAATTACATTAAGATTTTACAAATTAAGCACCCAAAACTTCATGTTTTACAAGAAATCAACAGAAAAAGCAGTCTCGACTGCGCCCCGTATGTTTTGCGCCTGAAGCGACTGCTTAATTTGCCTCATTGTTGGACCGGCTCTGTGTGGAAATTTTGCTAAATCTCAGCCCAGAAATAAACCTAGGTTATGAACATTTGTATCAAAAAGTACTGTTGGTTAAAAGATCTGGAATTTTCAGATTTAAATCAATGATGTCATCAATGGTTTTGAATCAGATTAAAATTTTATTCCTTTTTTCATTTGTTTGATAAGCCTATATCCCATCCATCAACCAAAATATATCCAGAGCTCCTGAAAATAATGAAAAGAATTATTGTTTTGGCCACATGCTTGGCTAAAGCTTATTCTGCGGTTAAAATTTGTCAGTTTGCTTCTAGGCTTCTATAGGCTTGTCTATTTCTCCTCCCTTTCCCCTCCATCTTTCACTGTCGTGCCTTATTTACACAAATATTTCACACATCTTATCAGTGACTGGCAAATCTTGTTGGACATGTGCTCTACAACCCAGGCCTTAAATCTGGTGGCAGAGACAGCTGCACTAATTTAATGGAAGGGGAAGTGAAGAAATCTATAAAGTGTTTGGCTGGCATTTGGGGAAAGAGATTGGATGCTTCTTCATTAACCTTTAGAACAGCATCTTGCATAAATTGTGACAGTGCTCCCAGATTAAATGGGAGAATAGTCAGATAGTGGAGCCTTCCAATCCGATTTATCACTCCAGTAAATGAATTCTCCTCTAAACTAGAGCAATCTTTCCTCTAAAGAATGCCATTTGTCTGATTCAGAAAACCAGGCACTCGTATGCCATAGGGCAGGGACATTTGGCTGCCTTGTCAATCCAAATGTATTCAAGATATATTGTCAAAGGGAAGTGGAGATGTATCTCTTCCTTATAATTACAGAACTTTCACTTGCGTAAACATCCAATTAAAATTAATAGGTTTTCTTTACATTTTTGTTGTTATTATTCAGAGTAACTGTCATCTTTTTTTTCAGTTTTACCTTCTGCCCAAAGACTGTGAATGTTAATGATATGCAAGTAGCATTTGCAAAGATCATAACAAAAAGCTTGTGCTAATTGCATTTTGGCTTGGAAATATTTGCTTGGATCAACCTAGTATATCAAGAAGTAAAAGGTCTGAATAGAACTACAGTAGAGTCTCACTTATCCAACATTCGCTTATCCAACATTCTGGATTATCCAACGCATTTTTGTAGTCAATGTTTTCAATACATCATGATATTTTGGTGCTAAATTTGTAAATACAGTAATTACTACATAGCATTACTGAGCATTGTACTACTTTTTCTGCCAAATTTGTTGTATAACATGATGTTTTGGTGCTTAATTTGTAAAATCATAACCTAATTTGATGTTTAATAGTCTTTTCCTTAATCCCTCCTTATTATCCAACATATTTGCTTACCCAACATTCTGCCAGCCCATTTATGTTGGATAAGTGAGACTCTACTGTATTCTGTTGACATAGGCAGTTCATTTGATTTAGGGTGAAATGCAGGAAGGCATATTTTTCAGTCTAGTTCTCAACTAATACTGCAGCATGTGGACGTATAAGTTGTACAAGTTAAGCTTCAGTAATAGAACAAATTATTTAGATGTATTATTTTATTATGACACAGCAAACAAGATAGATATGATGGATTTCATATCACAAAATCATAAGTCGAACACTTCCCAAGTGTCTAGGACTGTGTGATGTATTTTCGGATGATGCGCGCAGATCCCAGCAGGGTGGCCTTTTGCAGTTGGCAGATCATAATTTTGTCAATGTCTATTGTTTCCAAATGCCGGCTGAGATCTTTTGGCACAGCACCCAGTGTGCCCATCACCACCGGGACCACCTGCACTGGTTTCTGCCAGAGTCTTTGAAGTTCAGTCTTGAGTTCTCGATAGCGGCTAAGTTTTTCCTGTTGTTTTTCGTCGATGCGACTGTCACCTGGAATGGCAACATCAATGATCCAAACCTTTTTCTTTTCCACAACTGTGATGTCTGGTGTGTTGTGTTCCAGAACTTTGTCAGTCTGGATTCGGAAGTCCCACAGTATCTTTGTGTGCTCATTCTCCAATACTTTTGCAGGTTTGTGATCCCACCAGTTCTTTGCTGCTGGGAGGTGGTACTTGAGGCATAAGTTCCAATGAATCATTTGGGCCACATAGTTGTGCCTCTGTTTGTAGTCTGTGCGATTTTCTTACAGCATATGATCAATGGTTTCGTCGGTTTCCTTGCACAGTCTGCATTTTGGGTCATCAGCTGATTTTTCGATCTTGGCCTTAATTGCATTTGTTCTGATAGCTTGCTCCTGGATGATGATGATGATGATGATGATGATTATTATTATTATTATTATTATGGTATTATTATTATTATTATATTTATACCTCGCTTTATCTTCCCAAAGGGGACTGATGGTGGTGGTGTCGCACATGGACAGTAGATCAGTTTGAGTTGGACCCAATCCAGCTGTCCACACTACCCTGCAGTAGCCAGATACTCTAGTTTCAAGGAAACTCTGGAGCATCCTTCAACTTTTTCCTGAACTGAAGCAAAGATGGATTTAACTGACATGGCCCAAGCAGAAGGGGAGAAACATCATGAAGATAACCAGGAATCAATTCGGATTGTGCCCAGGTCCTAAGAAACATCAGTCATATTTCCTTTACAGCATGATTTTGATTGGAGTCATGTATAGTGGACCCTTGGTATCTGCTTGGATTGGATTCCCGAGCTCCTGTGGATATGAAAATCTGTGAAGTCTCAGTATATACAGTTGCATAGTAAAATTGCATCCCTTATTTGGAATATTTTCACATTCTGGATGCAGATACAGAGGATCAAATATAATGTATTTTAGTGAAGTCTCACTTCAATACAGGTAATCCTTGAGTTACAAACATGTGACTTACTGTTGGGAATCTATTGAGCGGTTAGACTAAAAAATAACCCTCTTTCGGGAGTGATTCCTCAAAAATAACCCTCTTTCGGGGGTGATTCCTCAGAGTGGCAGAACCACGATTCATAAGCAGCAGAAACTTATGTGTGGTGAGATTGGAGAGGCCTTTGTTTCTCAGGATGGCAAAGGATTGCAAAGTCTCATTGAAAGTTCAAAATCATTTATTGAGGTAAAAAGAAATCCATTGAGGATAGAAAAGTTCTTGGAGCTAACTAGCTCTCTATGCTAGCATCTAAGGAAGGTAAAAGGTAAAAATAACAAAATATCTAAATAGCTACATTTTGCCAGGAGAGTGGGCAAAATGTGTCCTTCTCAGGTAGAAGACAAAGGAGGAAGAGATATGCCTGACCGCATGGGGCAATGAACATTCCTATTCAGGAGGACGTTGCCTCATCCCTAAAGGGTTCACATTACTATAACAACAATGTGAGCGAGTGGATGTAAACAGAAAAACAAGAGAGGGAAATCAGCAAAGACCTATCTAGGCATGCTTGGAATATAGAGAGAGGGTTCCCTCAGTCTGAGCCTATCCACTACATATCTAATTGAGACTTGTGCAGTCCAGGATGATATCCAACACTTACAAATGATTCTAAGTTAAGAATAGGGACGAGACAACAAAAAGGGAGAGAAATCTACCCCTTGGAAGGGAAATTCACTCCTTAATATCATGGGAAAGGGGGGGAGGGCGGAATCTCCACTGAAGATTTATCACCAATCCTTGTCTCCACAACAAGCCACATTTTTCAAAATCCAATTATCACAGGGACAGAAAGTGAGATGAAATCATCTAAACAGGGGCACAGACAGCAAAACAAACACCACAGGGGTTTAACCCTTCCCTATGCTATCCAAAACACACACACACACACACACACACACACACACACACACACACACACACATATATATATATATATATATATATACACACAACATAAATATTTGATTGAAGTTACATTTAAAAATATACCTGTTCTGATCTACATACAAATTCAGCTTAAGAACAAACTACAGAACCTACCTTGTTCATAACTTGAGGACTGCCGAAGGTTTACACTCAGATGAAATGAGCCCATTATGCTATGGTGGAATTGATACTTGCAGGAATCTAGTGGGTGTATATTAGGGTTGTGCAATTAGGCACAAAAGCATGCCATTTTCAGTTCCGTTTTTGGCTAACCCCTCATTCTGTTTACTGGAAAATTGTCAAAATTGTGTGGGGGGTATCATTTTTATTTGGGAGAGATTCAGCCCATTGGCTACAATGGAGAAACTTTAGAGGCTAGTTTCTCAGTAATTTTTAGAGTTATCTGAATGAAATCTACCTCAATTGTAGACCACATTTACAATTGTAGGCTTACCAAGTTTGAATGAGATTTTCCTGCTTCTTGCAAGGGGTTGGATTCGATGGCCCATGAGGTCTCTTCCAACTCTACGATTCTATGATTCTGTGATTCATAACAATTCACCAATTTGGTGATTTTAAAAAATTATTTTAAGTTTTCTACCATAATATTTTAAAAAATAAGACAAATCTGGGTTCTGGGAATAGCAGTCGCCAGCTGTGTACATTCTCGACCAATTAGAGCATGGACACAACCAGGCCTTTTATTGGCTGAGAAACAGAGAGAAAAACTCCCATCATACCCCAGGAGGAGCTCAGAGGCTTTTCAATGCCCACCCCAAGCAAGTGCTGCTGGGAAAGTGAGTTACCAGCATGGTCATCTCTGGAGAAGGAGTCTAGGGATGTTTTCCAGAAGAAATGGAGGACGCTGCTGAGGGAAGAAAAGAGATGCTGCCACAGGTACAAACCCCATCATCTCCAGGAGCCTCCGGGGCAGGCCTCTGCTTCAGATGGTGCATTTAACCTCATCATCTCCAGTAGCCAAAAGAGTTGACTACTGTCAATTTGTTCCTACAGGCCTTTTGGCTTCCCCCTCCCATTTTCGGAGAGTTAGTAATCGAATCAATTCCAGTCCAACCGAGTATGTGCACAACCCTAGTGTTTACTCATCAGCAACTGATTTAAGCAGGGCTGATTCTTAGAAAATAATATCCCGATCATTGGTGTTGTGTAAGAGTTGAAACAAGATTAGGAAGAACATTTTAGTGAGCTTTTTTTGTTCCTGTGTAATAGTCTTGTTGCATTCTGCAGTGTTTTCCTATTGAATCTATATTTATTGTAGAGAACTGTTTTGGGGATGGTGAGTAATAACTGAACAGTGTGACCTTTAAAAGCCCTTAGTCATTACTGTGGGCAATTTAGACTGATGTCAACAGATGGGCTTGCATCTGGGATTGTCTGGCATAAATCAGATTGTAAAGACATTGAGAAAAGAGTTGTGACCATTGCACTTCTGAACCCCATTCCACATAAAACAATTTTAGGTGAAAGAAGAGCTGTGTTTTCCTGAGCTCACCTGGAGGAATAGTACCATAAATAAGGGTATCTCTCTTAGTAATTTCTCTTTCTTCTTTTCTCAGCCAGCTGCAATAAATCACTATGACCAAGAGGTCATGAGTTTGAGGCCAGCCCGTGGTGGGGTGAGCACCCAACAATAAAAAATAAAAAATAGCCCCTGCTCGTTGCTGACCTAGCAACCTGAAAGATAGTTGCATCTATCAAGTAGGAAATTAAGGTACCACTTATAAAGTGGGGAGGCTAATTTAACTAATTTATGACTCCATAAAAATCATCCAGCCGCCATTGGAATGAGGAAGTGCCATCTCAGTGGATGATGAAGCAACTGCTCCCCCTGTGGCCTGAATTGGACATCCCCTCAGGAGAAGGTTAAATTGTCTCTGTGTCTGTCTCTGTCTTTGTTCTATGTGTATATGGCATTGAATGTTTGCCTTATATGTATATACAATGTGATCCACCCTGAGTTCTCTTCAGGGTGAGAAGGGCAGAATATAAATACTGCAAATAAATAAATAAATAAATAAATAAATTGTGTTAATTGCATAAAATATTTTTCCCATTTCCTATTTATTGAACATGCTATTATATTTTTCTTTTGGAGGGGAAAAACCCATTCATCTGCATACATTTGCACCCATCTATATATATAAAAGGATAAAAAAATTTTGGCCTAGGACAAAACAACAAAACTACACATCCCAGAAACACTAAACTTGGCAACACAACCCCTCATCCATGCCTCTATGTTGATACAACAAAAAGAAAAGAAAAATAAAGTCCTAATTAGAGGGAGAGGAATAATTGGTTTTTATCCAATTGCTGCCAGTTACAAGGCTAAGCTCCGCCCACTTGGTCTCCTAGCAACCCACTCAGCCCAGGGGACAGGCAGAGTTAGGCCTCAGGCCTCTTCCACACTGCCTATAAGATACAGATTATCTGATTTTCACTAGATTATATGGCAGTGTAGACTCAGCTATATAACCCATTTATAATCTTATATTATCTGCTTTAAACTGGATTATCTTGAGTCCACACTGCCATATAATCCACTTCAGTGTGCATTTTATACAGCTATGTAGAAGGGGCCTCATATAATCCAGTTCTAAGCAGATAATATAAGATACTTTATTTCCCATACCACCATACTTCGCCACAGCAACACGTGGCTGGGCACAGCTAGTCTACTTATATAAGTCTTGTATACACAGTCAATTATGTGGCTGAAATTCACATAACTTGATGGTATATAGTAGGCTTGTCCGATCGATGGAAAAAATGTTTCAATTCTCGTTTCTAAAGTAGGGGGTGCCGGCACTTTGATATAGAAAGTATTTCTGAATTTTTCACCCAAAATTTTCGGATATTTCCAAAAATTCGTAATGTTTCTAAAATGTTTCTAAATCATAGAATCATAGAATCATAGAATCATAGAATAGTAGAGTTGGAAGAGACCTCAAGGGCCATCTAGTCCAACCCCCCGCTAAGAAGCAGGAAATCGCATTCAAAGCACCCCCGACAGATGGCCATCCAGCCTCTGCTTAAAAGCCTCCAAAGAAGGAGCCTCCACCACGGCCCGGGGGAGAGAGTTCCACTGCCGAACAGCCCTCACAGTGAGGAAGTTCTTCCTGATGTTCAGGTGGAATCTCCTTTCCTGTAGTTTGAAGCCATTGTTCCGTGTCCTAGTCTGCAGGGCAGCAGAAAATAAGCTTGCTCCCTCCTCCCTATGACTTCCCCTCACATATTTGTACATGGCTATCATGTCTCCTCTCAGCCTTCTCTTCTGCAGGCTAAACATGCCCAGCTCTTTAAGCCTCTCCTCATAGGGCTTGTTCTCCAGACCCTTAATCATTTTAGTTGCCCTCCTCTGGACGCTTTCCAGCTTGTCAGCATCTCCCTTCATCTGCGGTGCCCAAAACTGGACACAGTATTCCAGGTGTGGTCTGACCAAGGCAGAATAGAGGGGGAGCATGACTTCCCTGGATCTAGACGTTATTCCCCTATTGATGCAGGCCAAAATCCCATTGGCTTTTTTAGCTGCCGCATCACATTGTAGGCTCATGTTTAACTTGTTGTCCACGAGGACTCCAAGATCTTTTTCGCACACACTGCTGTCAAGCCAGGCGTCCCCCATTCTGTATCTTTGATTTCCATTTTTTCTGCCGAAGTGAAGTATCTTGCATTTGTCCCTGTTGAACTTCATTTTGTTAGTTTCGGCCCATCTCTCTAGTCTGTCAAGATCGTTTTGAATTCTGCTCCTGTCTTCTGGAGTGTTAGCTATCCCTCCGAGTTTGGTGTCATCTGCAAACTTGATGATCGTGCCTTCTAACCCTTCGTCTAAGTCGTTAATAAAGATGTTGAACAGAACCGGGCCCAGGACGGAGCCCTGCGGCACTCCACTTGTCACTTCTTTCCATGATGAAGACGACGCATTGGTGAGCACCCTTTGGGTTCGTTCGCTTAGCCAATTACAGATCCACCTAACCGTAGTTTTGTCTAGCCCACATTTTACTAGTTTGTTTGCCAGAAGGTCGTGGGGGACTTTGTCGAAGGCCTTACTGAAATCTAGATATGCTACATCCACGGCATTCCCTGTATCGACCCAACTCGTAACTCTATCGAAAAAAGAGATCAGATTAGTCTGGCATGACTTGTTTTTGGTAAATCCGTGTTGACTATTAGCAATGACCGCATTTGTTTCTAAGTGTTTGCAGACCACTTCCTTAATGATCTTTTCCAGAATCTTGCCTGGTATTGATGTGAGGCTGACCGGACGGTAATTGTTTGGGTCGTTCTTTTTTCCCTTCTTGAAGATAGGGACCACATTCGCCCTCCTCCAATCTGCTGGGACTTCTCCTGTTCTCCAAGAACTCTCGAGGATGATTGCCAGTGGTTCTGAAATAACTTCCGCTAGTTCCTTCAATACTCTTGGATGTAGCTGATCTGGCCCTGGGGACTTGAATTCGTTTAGAGTGGCCAGGTGTTCCTGGACAACTTGTTTCCCTATTTGGGGTTGGATTTCCCCCAATCCTTCGTCCATTCCATGTTGCTGAGGTTGAAGATGGCTTTCTTTTTGTGAGAAGACCGAGGCAAAGAAGGCAGACGCGCATGGCGGACGCGCATGCACAATCGCCAAAAAAAAAAAAAAAGGAAACCGGGGGGGGGGACTTTTATAGGGCTCTCCCACCCTCATTTCTTGAGCTATCCTCATCAAATTTGGTACAGTGTGAGATCATATTCAACACTCTTTGCTCAACAAATTGCAGAACATTTCCTGTCTCCTATGATTTTTGGCAAATTTTCATAACTTTTTATAATACACTATTTTTCAATATTTGAAGAAACCTGTTCCTGGTTTGAAAGTCTTATTTCCTGTTCAATTGGGTTCTTATCACTGTAAAAGTCCCTCTTCTAGTTGTGTAGACTTTGGATTAGAAACGCAGCACACGCCAAGCAATGCCTTGGCAGGAGTGCCACTGTCCTTTGGAAACTATAAATTGCCTTTGAACCTTTTGATCAATGGTGCCACTGGCTGACCTTGTGATTGCAAAAATGAAACTCTGGCTGAGGACTTTGGATTAGAAATGCAGCACACGCCAAGCAATGCCTTGACAGGATTGGCAACGTCCTTTGGAAACTATAAATTGCTGTGGACCCTCTATTGAATCAAATCAATGTCTGACTTTGTGATTGCAGAAATAAAACTCAGCCCAAGGCTTGGGAATAGAAATGGAGCGCGAGGGAAGCAATGCCTTGGCAGGAGTGCCCATGTCCTTTGGAAACTATAAATTGCTGTGGACCCTCTATTGAATCAAATCAATGTCTGACTTTGTGATTGCAGAAATAAAACTCAGCCCAAGGCTTGGGAATAGAAATGGAGTGTGAGGGAAGCAATGCCTTGGTGGGTGCCCCACGTCCTTTGGAAACTATTTCTTCCAATGTACCCTTTAGGTTTGAAAACAATGTGTGTCTTTGTGATTGCTGCAATAACACTCACCCCGGGGGCTTGGGATTACAAACGGAGCGGGAGGGAAGCAATGCACTTGCAGGAACGCAGACGTCCTTTGGAAACTATTATTTTCAAGTCCCCCCCCTTTCAGGATTGCAAAGAAGGGCTTATGTGGTGATTGCTATATTCAAAAAAAAGAAAAAAAAGAAAGGCAACGGGTCTCCCTCAAGAGTAGATAAGGAAAGCAAAAGCACCCCAAGCTCAGCACTTGCAGGGATGCAGACGTCCTTAGGAAACTATAATTTTCTAGTTCCCCCCTTTCAGGATTGGAAAGAAGGGCTTATGTGGTGATTGCTATATTCCAAATAAAGAAAAATAGAAAGGCAAAAGGTCTCCCTCAGGAGTAGATAAGGAAAGCAAAAGCACCCCAAGCTCAGCACTTGCAGGGACGCAGACGTCCTTTGGAAAAAAAAAGTTCCCTAAAGCCAGCTACAGCAAGGACTCTGCCCCAAGCCCCAAGCCAATTTCCCCCCAAAAAAACACAATATCGAACCAGCAACAACAAACACTCTACCCCCAGTCACTTAGCCCTCTCTCCCCCAAGCAAGCAAGCAGCTTCCCAGTGCGCGCGAAACACCCTCTCTCCTCGGTATCCTAGCCCAGAATGGCTTGGCTCGGTTGTGGAGGGGATTTTTATAGAGATCCTCCACGTGGACGCGGAGGACGCTAGCCCCCACCTTTTTCAGCCATCGTGGAAGACTCTGATTGGCCAGGGAGCGGTAGCCATGTTAGGCTGCGCTAGGCTCCCATTCATGTTAGGTTGCAGAAACAAAATAATAATAATAATAATTTTTAAAAAATATTTAAAAAAATTTGGAAGGAAAAAATTTAACGAAAATTTTAAGACACAATTAGAGAATGGGCCAACGATGGTTCGAATTACATTGCCAGTTGCGCCCAGGGAAAACATTTCAATACTCGTTTCAAAAAACGAGAACAATCCGAAATAATTACAGAAGGAGAATTATTACGAACATATGGACAACCCTGGTATATAGATTATATGGAAGTCAGAAGGCTGGAATTTGTGGCATATGGGACCACCCCCATCATCAATAAAATATATTAGAATTTCTCAGAGTGGAATACAGAGAATTTAAAATAATCTGGAACAATTTCAAACCGGGATGATTTAAACAGCTGTAAAATATATTTAAAAGTTTCACAATTAAAGTATATTGAACAATGCAGTTACAAAAACAGATGGACACATTAAGATTTATACAGATCTGAGTAAAATCAATAGTCCCCAGAGGCTTTGTTTGGAGACCCAGTCGATGTTGAGGTTTTAAACTTGCAGTGCCAGGTTAAAACATAAAATCCTCCATTGCATTTAGCAATGTAGGGTGCCAGATCTTTTTTTTTCTTCCTACGGATGAATGAGAGTGGAGTCTTTTCATCTCCTGCCTTGGGTGACATTTAGTAAAGTAATGTCCCCTCTCTCTTCCTTCAAGATTCATTTCCCAAAAGGTGGATATCTTTGTCATTCTGCATATGGTTTAGAGACAAAGTCAGGTGCTTTCCTAATGTTTCTCTTCCTCCACAAGCCACTTATTGGCCATGGAAGGGTTCCCACTGGAGACGGGTGTTTTTTCTCAGTGTTTGGGTCATTGTATATGGAAGGATTGAATTCCTCCTTGGACCTCATTACACTGATGAAGTCCAGCATTGTGATTCGCCAACCTCCATGGTGAATCTGGAGAGCATTGGGACAATCTTGGCACCCCAGCCGCTAGCTCATGCTTTCCCATTCTATGTGGGAAAGTGTCGCCACTCTGACAAAGCCTTGTTGTTCATAACAGAACATGAGTTGGTTTCTGTTTTGGTGGCAGCTGCATCCCACCACACTGCCACCCCAGTTCACCCACGGAGTCTCACCAGAAGTCGCCCTACGTCGTAGGATGGGTGGCATGAGACTCCATGGGTGAACTGGGGCAGAAGCTGGTGTGATAAGTCTGCTTGTCATGTACAGGCAAACTTGGTTCAGGAAACAAAGTTATCCGAATATAGAAACTGTATTTAAGATAACAAAGTTGCTAACCATACAACGGAAGTTGTTAATTCCGAGAAACTAGTGACTACAAAATTATTCTTCTTGTTTATTTCATCTTAAATTCTCCTTTTTATATTACTTTTATCTACTACATGCACTTTGCACCACTGCCCAGCCTTTTTATTATCTTGTTCTTATGCGGCAGTTTTATCCACCATTATATTGCTGTTAATTTATTGGTTTGGTATAATGTTAAATGTTAATGATGTTTTTATTGGGAATGTATTTTAAATTTTTGTTTGTTGTGGAGATTTGGGCTTGGTCCCATGTTAGTTGCCCCAAGTCCCCTTGGGGAGATGGAGGCGGGGTATAAAAATAAAGTTATTATTGTGTTGTCGAAGGCTTTCATGGCCAGGATCACAGGGTTGTTGTATGTTTTCCAGGTTGTATGGCCATGTTCCAGAAGTATTCTCTCCTGACGTTTCGCCCACATTTATGGCAGGCATCTTCAGAGGTTGTGAGATATGGAGACATTAAGCAAGGAAAGTTTATATATATCTGTGGAAAGTCCAGGGTGTGAGAAGAACTCATGTCAGTTGGAGGCCAGTGTGAATGTTGTAGTTAATCACCTTAATTAGCATTGAATAGCTTCATCTCCTGGATTCTTCCTGCCTGGGGGCATCCTTTGCTCATAGTCGTTAGCTGCCTCTGGTTGATTCATGTCTGGAACTCCTCTGTTTTCAGAATGTTGCTTTTTGAGGTTTTTTTAATACCGGTAGCCAGATTTTGTTCATTTTCATGGTTTCCTCCTTTCTGCTGAAGTTGAAGCAACACTCTGAAAACAGAGGAGTTCCAGACATGAATCAACCAGGGGCAGCTAACGACTCTGAACAAAGGATGCCCCCAAGCAGGAAGAAGCCAGGAGATGAAGCTATTCAATGCTAATTCACACTGGCCTCCAACTGACAAGAGTTCTTCTCTCGCCCTGGACTTTCCACAGATATATATTAACCTTCCTTGCTTAGTTTCTCCATACCTCACAACCTCTGAAGATGCCTGCCATAGATGTGGGCGAAACGTCAGGAGAGAATACTTCTGGAACATGGCCATACAGCCCAGAAAACATACAACAACAAAGTTGTTGTTGTTGTTGTTGTTGTTATTATTATTATTATTATTATTATTATTATTATTATTATTATTATTATTACAGAATACATTTATAGGTCAAGCGATTCAAATATTCCGCAGACATTCATCCCATTTGTCAACACACAACACTTGCATGCTCCCCCATTGGTTCTTAAATGAAAACACTCCAAAACCCCTTCACCCCACTCTCTTTAACCCACCCTTGAAACTGTTTTGCCAACTTCTATTCCCTATTGTAGCAGCACAATAAATATGCCATGCTCCCATAAACACTTCTTAATTAATGATGATTTTCTCCAGTAAGCCCCCGCAATGCAAGTAGATAGCAATATGATAAAAGCATGTCAACATCTATCATCCAGTATACCTATGGATAGTTGTTAAAACCAGGTATCTACACGATATGAAGAATAAACATGGAAGGATTCAAGAATACATAGTCGGACTCATGCTCCTGATATTCTGTCTGCAATGTTTCTTTAAAAAGTTCAATACACAAGTATAACCTTCATAGCAAGTTTTTCAGTGTTTAATACCAGGTTGAATGTCCACTGACAGAACTGTTGCAATGTTGCCTTTATATATTGTGACAGTGCCTGCACACATTGCATGATTTGCACTTGCATATGTCACTAACAGGAGACCAGCCTATATTTCCAACAGCACGGAAACTGACACCATAAAACAAAGCATGCCATTTTGCATTTTGGGAATGTTGGGAGGTGAGAGTGCCGTTTCCTTTATGCTTATGTATATGTAGCAGGAGTTGTTGTTGTTGTTGTTGGTATTTTTATTTTTATTTTATTTTATGACACAGCAAACAAGATAGATATGATAGATTTCATATCACAAAATCACAAGTCAAACACTTCCCAAACATTTAGGACTGTGTGATGTATTTTCGGATGATGCGCGCAGATCCCAGTAGGGTGGCCTTTTGCAGTTGGCAGATCGTGATTTTGTCAATGTCTATTGTTTCCAAATGCCGGCTGAGATCTTTTGGCACGGCACCCAGTGTGCCCATCACTACCAGGACCACCTGCACTGGTTTCTGCCAGAGTCTTTGAAGTTCAATCTTGAGGTCCTGATAGCGGCTGAGTTTTTCCTGTTGTTTTTCATCAATGCGACTGTCACCTGGGATGGCAACATCAATGATCCAAACCTTTTTCTTTTCCACAACTGTGATGTCTGGTGTGTTGTGTTCCAGAACTTTGTCAGTCTGGATTCGGAAGTCCCACAGTATCCTTGCATGTTCATTTCCCAATACTTTTGCAGGTTTGTGATCCCACCAGTTCTTTACTGCTGGCAGGTGGTACTTGAGGCATAAGTTCCAATGGATCATTTGGGCCACATAGTTGTGCCTCTGTTTGTCGTCTCTCTGTGCGATTTTCTTACAGCAGCTGAGGATATGATCAATGGTTTCATCGGTTTCCTTGCACAGTTTGCATTTTGGGTCATCAGCTGATTTTTCGTTCTTGGCCTTAATTGCATTTGTTCTGATGGCTTCCTCCTGGGCTGCAAGGATCAGGCCTTCTGTCTTCTTCTTCAGTGTCCCATTCTTGAGCCATAGCCAGGTCTTCTCCTTGTCAGCTTTTCCTTCAATTTTGTCAAGGAACCTTTATTATTATTATTATTATTATTATTATTATTATTATTATTATTATTATTATTATTTCTTACCTGCTCTTCAAGTCTTGAAGTATGGTACAACACAGATTAATATATACACTATACAGTATAACTAAAAACACACAAAACCAATTAAAACACATAGATTAAAATACATAAACGTAGGATTAAAACTTACAATCACATATTAAAATCAGCAATTCACATAAACATGTCAATTTAAAATCTGTAGTTTAAAATTAACTGGGTAGGTCTGTCAGAAGAGATGGGTTTTTAATAATTTTTTAAAAAATCAGACAGCATGTTTGGCTATCAAATCTCTTCCGGCAAGTCATTTCACAGTTTAGAGGTGGCTAATAAAAAGTCTTCTGGGTGACTGGCATGGGGCAGATTGTATGGGAGGAGATGATTCTGTAAGTAACCTTGCCCCAAACCATGTAGGGCTTTAAAGGTTATAACCATCACTGTGCACTTTGCCTGGAATCTATTTAGCGACCAATGGACTGATTTTAATTTTTGAACCATTGGCTATCCAGATGATTTGGTCCACAACTCCCACAATCTTTCACCATTGTGTATGTTGGATGGGTTTCCTGCTGGTCAATGTAGAAGAAATCTTCTTAGGCAACAGAAAATGTGAAGGCTGCTCTTCTCCAGAGCCTATTAGTCATCAGTGGCCATGTAACCTGGTTGTTAAATATTGATAAAACAGTATTGTGAGGATAGTGTGAAGAATTTGTGGTTATCTCTTCCCATTCTACATAAGTCTGTGGCAAGAGAAGCATTGGTTTTTTTTTTTTACATCTTTCTACAAGATTAGAAAAACTTGGGTGTTTTCTGTATAAATGATAACACCCTGAGCAACTTTCTCTGATGTATTTATGAGCCTAGAGGCATTTACAGTGTTTTAGACCATTGACATGCATTTATTGATGCTGTTGCTGAAACTCTTAAATCTGGAGCTATTTCCTGTACAGTAAGTTAAAAATATGCATGCAGAGATAAATATATCACAGAGACAGGACACTGAGCAATGCTTATTGCACAAGGATATAGTAGGTTGCCTTATACAGAGAACAGCATTTCCCAATCTATTCCAGGGGTTGGGAGACATGTGGCCCTCCGGATGTTTTGGATTTCAACTCCCACAATACTTTAACATTGATCATATAGGCTCAATGGAATATAAATTCCACCAGGAAGGCCAAAAGTAATACAGTACTACCTCCCTCTCTCATATTCATGGAGAATACATTCCCAGACCCCCAATAAATACCTTAAACCATGGATAGCAGGGAATCTTACTCTTTTTTTACTATCCTTTGACCGGAAGCAGTCTATAAAATCACACTGGAAGCTCACAAAAACTTAAGGGTGATAGAAATGGAATTTGTGGATGGATATTGAATCCGGAGCCCCGGTGGCGAAGTGTGTTAAAGTGCTGAGTTGCTGAACTTGCAGACCGAAAGGTCCCAGGTTCAAATCCCGGGAGCGGTTTGAGCGCCCGCTGTTAGCTCCAGCTCCTGCCAACCTAGCAGTTCGAAAACATGCAAATGTAAGTAGATCAATAGGTATCGCTCCGGTGGGAAGGTAACGGCGCTCCATGCAGTCATGCTGGCCACATGACCTTGGAGGTGTCTACGGACAACGCCGGCTCTTCGGCTTAGAAATGGAGGTGAGCACCAACCCCCAGAGTCGGTCACGACTGGACTTAACATCAGGGGAAACCTTTACCTTACTATTGAATCTGTGGGTAAGAAGTTCATATTGTATTGTCTCTTGTTGTGATTGCTGATGGCTCCCTTGGAACTTAGGCAAAGATGTTCACATCTAATTCCTTTAACTGGAGATGTCAAGGATTGAAACTGGGAATGTAATAGCAAATGATTTTACAGATTTGGCCTTGACATGAAAGGATATGGAGTCTGTTTCCTATTGACATAGGATCTATTCTGCATAAAAAGCATATTTACTCTGCTATTCATATAAATGTTTCAGGGTATGTTTTCATAGGACAATTACCCCTATGCTGATCCAGTGTGGGCTATTCCAGATCACCTCAATGTTAGCAACACTGGCAGCCCGGAGCTGACTTGATAGGTCTGATTTATTTACTCAGACATTCTTTACTGCTGGGATCTTTGTTCCCTTTGGTGGATTATACGAATCCTAATTCTGACAGCCGTGGCACATTTGCAATTCCGCGGTCTCACAATTATACTTCTGCACACCATCATAACGCTACCTTCCTCCACTATTGCAATTCATTTTTTTTTAAATTTTAATGCAATCTTGCAATTTCAGCATTTAAAACAAAAAAGGACAAAGTAAAAGGAAAACTGTCTGTTTCCTTTTATTTCCTTTTACTTTGTCCTTTTTGGGAAAATCAAGGGGCAGGAGAAGTGCCATTATTTTACTGTTGGTATACTAGCTCAGAAGTGAAAAGGACCCATTGTACTATGGTAGGTGATGGGAATGTACAGTCAATAGCTGGGATAGGAATAAGGAAGGGGGGCAGTAGTGGGATGCACATGACATCATGTTATAGGGATCATTTTTCTGCCTTCTGTATTGAAATCCTGAGCAAGAATCCACAGCCTGTCAAAAGAGTGGGTGTAAATCTAAGAATTGATAGTATCACCTTTGTTAGGGTGTCTGGAGAATATTGCTAGAAAGTAAATGCCTTTGACAAATTTTATCTCTCAACACATTGGGTGTGGCGATGGATTTGCCAATCAATCCTGATAAATTTGATGATCTTTTCACTTACAGTAACTCATGATCTTGAGGATGAGTAGCATCGCTAATGATGGTAAGTATGATGATGAAGCTTGGTTTACGAGGATGATGAAACATGGTTAACTTTAACACTACTGGTAATGATAAAAAATGATTAAAAAATGATGAAATAACCTGAAATTATATAGTTTGACTAGATAGTTACTGATGTCACTATCTCAACAATTATAATGGATGGATATGAAAAGATACAAGGTCCAATCACATGGAACAAGATTCAGCTACTAATTAAATACTCATACAGTGAAAATATCATTGTGCTGACATGCACACTATTCTTCATGATCTATAGATAAAGGTAAAGGTTTCCCCTGACGTTAAGTCCAGTCATATCTGATTCTGGGGGTTGGTGCTCATCTCCATTTCTAAGCCGAAGAGCTGGTGTTGTCTGTAGACACCTCCAAGGTCATGTGGCTGGCATGACTGCATGGAGCGCCGTTACCTTCCTGCCGGAGCGGTACCTATTGATCTACTCACATTGGCATGTTTTCGAACTGCTAGGTTGGCAGAAGCTGGAGCAACAGCGGGCGCTCACTCTGCTCCCGGGATTTGAACCTCGGACCTTTCAGTCTGCAAGTTTAACAGCTCAGTTCTTTAATACACTTCTATAACAGAACAGACATTCTTGCCATATTAGAATAATTGTAACAAGAATCGGAAATGTTCATTTCTCAATTCTGATTTATATAACATATAGTGGTCATGCTTACAGAGGATTACATAGGAGGGATGATTTATTTACTCAGACATTCTTTACTGCTTGGATCTTTGTTCCCTTTGGTGGATTATATTAATGAAATTGGGAGACCAAAACGCATATGAATAAACTTGAAATCATTTTAGTGTCCTGAGAATATTGCTCGAAAGTAAATGGCCTTGCCAAATCCTCTATCCCTCAACACATTGGTTAGCTAAAGCACATGAGACATTAGAATAATAAATTGAGTTAAATAGGTATATCTAAGAAATGGTAACAATTAAGAGATATTTAAAGGAAGGGAGGGAGGGAGGGAGGGAGGGAGGGAAGAAGGAAGGATGGAAAATGAAGTTTGCAGTCCTGTAAATATTTACATGGGAGTAACATTTAAATAGTCCCAATGAGATTTACTTTTGAATAGACATATATAGGATTGCATTATCTGGAAATAGCCATGTTGGTCCTACAAAAAACCACAATAATATTAAAATGCACAAAAACAGCAATACCTTTATGAGGCCAACCAACAATACACAGTTTTTGGGTATAAGGAATATCAATTGTCTGAGTTGTACCATTTCTTTTCTTCATTTTGTCTATTCCTGTGATCAGCCTCAAAATACTCCATGGAGATTCTTTGAAGGCATTTTTTCCATCTTTTTTTTATAAAGGAGTGCAGCAAGTGGTGGACCTTCATATGCCTCCCAGTGGTCTCAATTTGGTAAAAACAGTCCTGGTTAATCATCAGTCATCCCGCTTTTGAAAATTTTCATTTTTTTTCTCCCCATACCACTTTCCCAACTTTGTCCCTAGCTTATTTCAACTTCTGTAAATTACCTGAGCAGAGGGGAGAAGAATGAAGTGGTGGGAGAAAGGATGAAAGGAGGGAAGGGACAGAATCTCCTTCTTCATTGTAGATTCAGGAAAAAACCAACTGCTGTAGCTTCTACTAGCTTGTGTGTCCTTCCTCATTAATATTTTTGTCATCTTGACTACACTCTGATGTTGCTTGGCCATACATGTTCCAGTCTTCATCGGTCAAATGTTGGGATATGTGCCTTCTAGGATTCCTGAAGGTCCATACAGCCTCCATAACTCTGACAAGTACTGTTGTGCCCCATGAAGACTCTCACTGTTTACCTGTAGTTAAATCCTTTTTGGTTAGTGGAATTAATATTTTATGTACCATTTCGGGGGGGAGGGGAGTCAGTCTAGATAGCCTCTTTGCATTTGAAGCCTCCATCACCTCGGGCAATGCACTTCTGGTTCTTGGAAGAGTCAGGTTTTTTTGTGACTGGGAGGTGAAGAGAGAGGAAGGCCGGAAGGTGTACAAAATAGCACGTCTAGTCAAAGCTGTACTCAAGTCCAGTCGGAGTTAAATTTTGAGACCATCTTAAAGACAGTTAAACACCATATAAGAAAGAGACAATAAGAAGAGATAAAGATTCAAGAGCATCAGCTCGGCTAGAACTGTGTCTATCTCTAAGAGATTTTACTTCTCCTCATAAAGACTTTGTAGTAAGACTCAGGAGGAGAGAAAATCTAAAATTCTTGTCAGTTGATAAATTCTTGTTTAATTCAACTATACAGGGTGTTTGAAAAAGAACTCCCTATTCACCACTGAAATTAAATGGTGAATAGGGAGTTCTTTTTCGAACACCCTGTATAGTCTCCAGTCTTCCAAGTAGCTAAGGTAGCGTGGGGATAGAACAGATGCCCTGTCCTATTAGTTTATTAGCCACTCCTTGGAGAATTACTTTTCTGCTAGCTGTCTTGTATTCAAGGCCAGACTTACCACTAAATAGAGTGAGATGACTGCCCGAGACAAGAAAATGTTGGTGTCATGAAAGTATAACAAGCTATTTTGTGTACTTTATCTCCATTGTAAGATTTTCTATCTAATGCTCTGCAGATGGCTTTGGATACTTTAGCTGAGTAAGAGATCCCATATGATGTGATAGCTAAGCAGCAAAATCTATTGAGTGATTCTTATTGGTACTACTCGACATTCTGGAGATCTGTTTTTATTCAAATCAACCATATGTGAATTTTACACAGAAGGAGTTCCAAATTACAGTATTTTTATGCAGTAAAAATAATATTTTCCCGTAGAATTGGCCTTTTATGCACCAAAAACCCCCCCGGTTTTCTCGGCAAAGCAATTATGTGTGAATTTTGTTTGAAATAATTCCCAAGATGCAAAGATTCTCACCATTATAGGTTGAAGTTGCGAATTTTAATCCACATTTTATCAATGGATTTGAACTTGTATTTTAAATCTGTGTATTTGGTTGCATGCCTCTTAATAGTGTTTTGTCTCTTGTTTTAATGATGTTGTAGTCCGCCTTAAGTCGCAGGGAGAGGCAGGTATTATTATTATTATTATTATTATTATTATTATTATTATTATTATTATTATTTTCCAGAAAATAATTTTAAAAACAAACCAAAAGAAAAAGTTATTCATAGCCTTGTACTTTGTTGCTCTTATTAGCACCAAGTTCATCATTTCTGGAGGCAGGTTTATAAGAGTGTCAATCATGGCATCTTAATAGTAGTAAAATGTTTGCAAGGCTGACAGTGTACAATTAAACTTGAAATTATGTTAACAAACTGATTCCAGGAAATGGTTTATGTCCTATTGTCCCATACAGGGCCTCAAAGATTAAGTATTTCAAAACCGCAAGCACTCTTCTTTATGATTTTGTTCAGGCTGAGCCAAAGTATTTCCCAATAGAAAATATGGTACAGAGGGAATGGCTTGTGTGGTACAAAATCCTTCCTGAAACTCAGCATGTACGAATTACCTTAATTTCATAACTGTATCTTAAACCTACTGTATTTCCTCGATTCTAAGACATACTTTTTCTCATATAAGTGGAGTGCATCTTAGAATTGAGGGTGCATAAATATATATATATATATAGTTTTTCTTCTGTTGGAGTTACTGAAATTAGTGTGAGTCTTACGATAGATGGCATCTTACAATCAAAGAAATATGGTAGGTAAAGGTAAAGATTTTCCCCTGACATTAAGTCTAGTCGTGTCCGACTCTGGGGGTTGGTGCTCATCTCCATTTCTATGCTGAGGAGCCGGCGTTGTCCTTAAAGACCTCCAAGGTCATGTGGCTGGCATGATTGCATGGAGTGCCGTTACCTTTCCACTGGGGCGGTACCTATTGATCTACTCATGTTTGCATTTTTTTTGGCTGCTAGGTTGGCAGATGCTGGGGCTAACAGCAGGAGCGTGACGAGGTCCTTAGTGTTGCCCTGAGTTTGAAATGACTTGAAGGCACACAACAGCAACAATCCTAATTAATTGACTATCTCATCAGTCAGAAACAAGCCCACACCTTTTACTAGTAAAAAAAAATACTTTTTATGCTGGTCAAAATTGTTCTTCATTTTAAATACTGGATTTTTGCACTACAAATAAGACATGTGCACGGTGCATAGGAATTTGTTCATGTTTTATTTTCAGACTGTAGTCTGCCCCCCTCCTTCCAAAAAAAAATTGAGGGACCGTGAACTGGCTCTCTGCTTAAAAAGTATAAGGATCCCTGGTGTAGAGAGATGTTCTCTTACATTAAAAAATAGTGGGTTTTTTAAATTGTGTTTATTCCACTTTCATGGGGGTCCCATGCCCTTAACTCCAGCCAATGTGGAGGGCTAACTGTATTTCATTTTGTAGTTTTCAACAAAAGAGAAAGCACCTGCCTTGGTAAAATTGCCTTGAAGCCCACCTGAAAAAGTGCATTATCAACTAATTACTGCATTTGGGATACCAGTTTTGGAAAATAATTTGATACCTTTTCATATTTTTTACTTGGAGAATTATTTTGTGAACAACCCGTTTAAGCAATAGAATAAACTGTGTACAGTGTTCTCTCACTACTTGCAGTTCACTTTTTGTGGATTTGCTGTTTCATGGTTTTTCAGTAAATTCTAAAAGACTATTATAAATAATAAAAAATTACAATTTACAGCCTAAGGAAGGGAGGAAGGAGAAGCCAAAAGGAGAGAAAAGGAGCCCAAGTGGCAACGGGAGGAGAAGGAGGCGATTTATCAACACACGATTGGTTGATAAAGACTTAAAATAGTGTATAACTACTAAAATAATGTATAAATGTAAAAATAAATATGGCGTCCCTACTTCGCCGATTTTCACTTATTGCGGGTGGTCCTGGGAGTGAGAGAACACTGTATTGTGCCCAAAATGTTAGTATCACAAAGTTAATTTAGTATGAAAAAAATCCATCTTAATAAGAAGACTCATCTCTTTTCATGAAAAAGAAGTCATTTTTAACATCCCTACCAAAATACAAAGAAAAGCTTACTTCTGAATAAAAGCAGATTGCAAAATACAGTTTCAGCATCATAAGTATTTTTGGCTCCTTCTCTGTTTCAACCACATATGCGGAGGGGCCTCTTTCTTCTTTTTTCCACTTGCCCTTGTGTTAATTTTATAGAGAAAAGTGGTTAAAAATATAGGAACATGCTATTTAAATTGAGACCTTTGGCTATGTGAGTTTTTTTTCAAATGCCCTTCACAAGTATTTACAGCTTGTAATGTTTCCCCATTTCTCTTTAAATGGGGAAAAAGAAGCAATTAAGAGAAATGTTTGAAAACAAACAGCAGAACAATGGGTGTGTTTTCAGTTAACAAAGGCAGAATGAATCTGGAAGTTTTACAGCTACCTCAAAGAAATACCAAAATTCTCTAGAACTAGGTAAACATATGGTGTGTGTAGCAATTAAAATCTCCCCAGCATTTTACCCACTTCGATTTGTTTGTTTGCTCTAAGTCAACCTTTTCTAAACTGTTGTATTGCACTTGAATCACCCCCAGACTTCATTGTCGCTTGCTAACCAATGGCAGGAGAGTAATTGTCCTCTACACATCTGGAGTGCATCAGCAATTTGGAGAAGGCATCTCTCAAATTATCACATGCACCAATTATTTTCACCTACTAGGAAAATTTTCAAGCAGCCCTGCACCCAAATCCAGAAAATGCATCACAATGCACAATAATCATTTGATTCCCAAGGTGGTGCAGTCAGTGCAGGGAATCCTTTTGCCACCCTCACAGAAGGGAGGCCAGCCATATTGGAAATACTTATGTCAGAACTATAGTATTTACAGGGGTGTGTCTGTCTTAGGGAGCAGCTTGCCCCCACCAACTCACATCAAGTTTTTCGTTGAGCCAGGAGGATGTGTCAGCTTGTGGTCCTTAAGTGGGCCTGGACTTTTGTGGCCTTGCACCAAACCCACAGATTGACCAGTGCCACCTGCAGTTGCTGGGGGGCAGGGCTTACAATACCTGTTTGGGCCCCCCCCCCTTTTCCTTTGAATTGGCTAGGCCCCGCTTCCTTGCTCCATCGTTGCTTGGGCCTCGGTGGAAGGGGGGCTTGGGGGTGGGCAGTGGTCAGGCTCCTTGTGACTTCCTCCCTGTTTTCCCTCCCTGGGAAGTGGGTGTAGGGTAGGGCCTGCTGTTGGCATTGCAGCTGCGTGCCCACCTTGCTGCCCAGAGGTGTCTGCTGGCCTTTGTGCAGGCAGTGGAAGCACAGCCGTCACAGCTGGAGTTTGCATTTGGAGACTGCCGGTAACCTTCCTAGGGCAGCTGCATGCCTATCTTCCTGTGTGTGGGGGGGGGGGGACAGTGGTGTGGCTGTTGTGGCTTGAATCGAGGCCTAGGGTCCAGAGCTAACCACCGGCATTCAAGTAGCAGCCACGGGCAGGCTTACCTGGCTCCCTGCGTTGGGGCTGGTGGCGGGGAGGGGTGACCTGGACTGTAGCGAGCTGCCTATCCCTTTTGGCTGGCCATCGTGGTGGCCATTTTGGTGCCTCCTCATGGTCAGCTCTGACAGCTGCCATTTTGTTTTTCTGCTGCCCCATGTGGAGGTGGCTATTTTGTGTCACCCCTCATGGTAGCAGCCATTTTATGGGATGCACATAGGGGCTGCCATTAGGGTGGATCTCCAAGCTAACTAATATATATATGAAGAATCACAAGGAGCCTGACCACTGCCCCCCCAAGCCCCCCTTCTGCCGAGGCCTGAGCAACAATGGAGCAAGGAAGCGGGGCCTAGCCAATTCAAGGGAAAAGGGGGGGGGGGGGCAAACAGGTATTGTAAGCCCTGCTCCCCAGCACCTGCGGGTGGCACTGGTCAATCTGTGGGGTTGATGCAAGGCCACAAAAGTCCACTAAGGGGCTGTGAGGGCTGCGTTCTTAAGGCCTTGGACCTGAAAGCCAATGGGGACTCTCTCCACAGTTTGGGATCCTGCTCACAGCGCCACAATATCCAGCGAATAAATAAATAAATAAATAAATAAAATTACATCATAAATAAATAAATAATTTGGACCAAACTTGGCACACAGATCTTTGCATACTGATGGACTTTGGGGTGATTGGCCTTGGCATCACAGAGTTATCGTTCACACATATTCAGAAAACACTAAACCCAGCAAGTGATGGATCTGAACCAAACTTGGCACACAGACTCAACATGGCCAACTGTGAATACTGGCAGCCTTCGTGGGTGACTGGTCTTGGCATTAGAGACGTATAGTTCACCTGTATTTGGAGAACACTGAATCCAAGAGATGAGGGATCTTGGCCAAACTTGGCACACATACTCAACATTGCCAAGTGTGCATACCCTTTCCAAATAACCTGGGCATCACCGAGTACCCAAGCTAGTATATAATAAAATTAATCTTTTGATTTAGAGACTTGTACTGAGTTTATCTTTTGGTAGATTGGTAGATTTTCTGACAATATCTCTCTGTCCACTAAGTTAACTGAGTACAATATACTTGTCCACTTTGAACTCAGTATGCACCGATGGAGGGAGGGAGAAAGTGAGAATGGAAGAGAATAACTGGAACATTTCAAAAGCATCTGTAAAAACCAGACAGAGTAATTAGAACTAGTAGTCATACAGAGCTTGTAAGGACTCTTTGTACTTTGTACACAAATGCTCCCAGTTATCATGGCCACTGACCATACTGACAAGGGGATACTGGGAAGTGTGTTATAAAGTAACCTTTCTTTGATTTATGTCTCAGTGGTAACTATGAACAAGCCACATGTTTCACTCCATGTGTATTAACACTGCAAGTCAAATCAGAGGGGCAGATTAGGGAAAAGGTTGAGATTTTTTCAACTGGAAGCAATGCTCATTACTTTAAATGTCAGTGGAAAACTGCTATAGCACGAAAGGGAAAAATGTAGTAATTTTCTTTTAGGAGAAATTCAATGAGAATTTTGCTCTGGAGCAGACTGGGCTAATGAAAAGTGTGTTTGCAAACAGCATCTTTAAACAACAGGCAATATCCTTTCCAAAGTACATGCGATTTTCCAGACAATGTTTTAATTTTCTCCCTGCTTTTGTACATGGTTATTTTTCCTTTATTGTCTTACTGATTGTATTCAGTCCACTGTTCATGTAAATGTCTCAGTCTATACTAGCAATGCCAACATCCCATTGTCATGAAGTTTTTGTCCAAATAAACTTACTGAAAGTTTTATTATTTTTATTATTATTTTCTGGTTTCCAGAGAAGAGTTTCTTAAGAGTTTGTTCATCAGAAGAACAGCTGTCTTCGATATGATTTAGACATAAAATTGGCTTCTTCATCCCCATCTGATTTAAATGTACAGATCTGTGCTGGCCAAGATTGCAGTTTTGTTCTGAATATTGAAGAAGCGAAGTTTACAACATCATAGAAAAGGGAGTTAGGGGGTAGAAATGTTTGCATTATTTTTGAAATTTGTCTTAGGAAGCACTGACATTTAAAAAAATGGTTAGTGAGCGACAGTGGAGAAAAATGGGTTTATTCTGTATTTGAAAGTCAAATGTAGATAATGTCTAAGAATAATATGACATAAAGTCAAAGCTTCAAAGTAATGAATTACTTCCAACTACAGTAGAGTCTCACTTATCCAAGCCTCTGGATAATCCAAGCCATTTTTGTAGCCAATGTTTTCAATATATCGTGATATTTTGGTGCTAAATTCGTAAATATAGTAATTACTACGTAGCATTACTGCGTATTGAACTACTTTTTCTGTCAAATTTGTTGCATAACATGAAGTTTTGGTGCTTAATTTGTAAAATCATAACCTAATTTGATGTTTAATAGGCTTTTCCTTAATCCCTCCTTCTTATCCAAGATATTCGCTTATCCAACGTTCTGCCGGCCCATTTAGCTTGGATAAGTGAGACTCTACTGTACTCACAAATAACTATGTAACTTTACTAGGGAATTATCCTTTGTGGTATACTTTTAATGTTTGGTTAATGCTACAGGAATATTGTGTCAGTATGTAATGGAGGAGAACAAGCACATGATTTATGTGTCGGATTGTGTGGTACCTCATGCTTTGTGGGTTTTGAAATAACAACATGGACATTAATAGTATTTTGTACCAAACACCAGTGGCTGATTGTGTTTAAATGTTCCCAGTTTTACAGTAACTGTCTTTGTCATTTCTGCCCACTGTGGGCCCGTCCAGACAGTACCTTTATCCCAGGAGCTCCTGCAACAAACAGGATAGCCAGACGCCGTTCCACGTAAACCCGGAAGCAACTGCTACAAAAAGCAAAAAAACGTGAGATTTCCAGTTGTGGGAATATCACGGTTTTTAGCCAAATATCCGGATCTTTGCATGTCTGTATGTCCCTGCAATCAGAAATCACTGAATCTTTTATCTGGGTTTGTTCTTGGGTTTTAGATGTTTGTTCCTGATTGGTCACTTCCTAAAAAGAAGGTAGAAGGCAAAAGCTTTGTTCTGGGAAGGGGATCTTCATCCTTCACGTGTTTAATGGTGTTTGTGGCAGAAAAATAAAGTTCCTGGAGTGCAACAAGTACTTTCACATTAAGTAGTACACAACGAAACAGGAACAGACACTTTCAAACCAGGAACAGAATGTCGTCATTACTGTAATTAGTCAGACCTTGTTGTATGGACTTCTTTGCAGACAGGGAACAACAGGATGCTATTGCCGGTTATACATGTTGGTTCCTCATTGGGTGTATGCTGACAACATGGGTACAGTTTAGTAAATGGCAAAAACATACTACTGGCTGTTGGGACATGGATTTGCTGGAGAGGACTGTAAATACTGAGAGCCAAGGTCATGCAATTGGCTAATAGAAACAGCCATGTATAACCCAGAAACAGCAGCTTATTGTTCCATTCCACAAGTACACAACCAAATCTATCCGGATAGGTAGCCAGACAGCCAGGTTCTAAAAAGTGTCAATAATGACAAAGTTCTGTTCCTGGCTTGAAAGTGTGTGTTCCCATTTCATTGTGCACTACTGACTTGGACAGAAGTGGACTTACCCCCATTAGGTTTGTTTGTGTGGCAGATACTTCATGAAATGTCTGGAGGGCACAGTTTTTCTGGCCAGGACAATGAACTGAACTTTTGCAGAGATTCGCATATCCGTATATCCGCATCCTGAGGATATATATATATTTAAAGCTGCTGAGGTTTCCAGCGGAAGTCTCATGGTGGCTATCTTGGGAGCTTCTAAATCTTGAAACAAAGCAGCAAGTGTGGACAATGGAGGCAGAAATCCCAGGACTAACAGGTCTGTACATGGACCTCTTCTGAAGTCATGGGATTTTTTGCCCCTGTTTAAACTCGTGATTTAGTGCTGTCTGGAAGCGCTCTGTGTCATGCTACACAATTATATTACTATTACAGAGATACCTCGAATTAGAATCATAGAATCATAGAATCATAGAATCATAGAATAGTAGAGTTGGAAGAGACCTCATGGGCCATCCAGTCCAACCCCCTGCTAAGAAGCAGGAAATCGCATTCAAAGCACCCCTGACAGATGGCCATCCAGCCTCTGCTTAAAAAGCCTCCAAAGAAGGAGCCTCCACCACGGCCCGGGGGAAAGAGTTCCACTGCCGAACAGCCCTCACTGTGAGGAAGTTCTTCCTGATGTTCAAGTGGAATCTCCTTTCCTGTAGTTTGAAGCCATTGTTCCGTGTCCTAGTCTGCAGGGCAGCAGAAAACAAGCTTGCTCCCTCCTCCCTATGACTTCCCTTCACGTTAACAAAGTAGATGTGTCAAATTAACAAAGTAGATGTGTCCACAGGAATAATTTTCTTCTAGGTAAACTTTAGTATCAGAAGCTGAAAGGATAAGCTGCATAAAAAGGAATGACAGATTGAAAATGTTTTAGCAGTTTTTTAAATTCAGAAGTAATATATGCACATGTGAAATGAAACAACCAGGTTAGGTCAGTGGGAATTAAGAAAAAAACAGTCTGAGCCTTCTAGAAACCACTTCAGGACTTCTTCCAAAGTGCATATTTCTTTCACTAGTCTCTACTTTTTAAATAATATCCATTCTGGTGGCCAGATTTACAGATCTATGCTTTTTATACACTTGGGGGGGGGGGGGGGGCTGGTGAGACATATCCCTTTTCTCTCTGCTATTAACACTTTTTTTAGTAAGAGCTTACTAAGGGCCTTTCCAGACAGGCCCTGTATCCCAGGATCTGATCCCAGGTTATCTGCTTTAGACTGTATTATATGAGTTCGCACTGCCAGATAATTTGGGATAAACAGAAAACCTGGGATCAGATCCTGGGATATAGGGCCTGTCTGGAAGGGCCCTAAAACTGTTGCTGTTTATTTTTCCTTGCCAGACATGTTAACAGCTTAAGTTGGATTGGCTAGCATAGACTCCTGCTCTTTCCGCACACAAGATTTATAGTGTTGTTTATGACCGACTTACTTCAGCAACAGTTCTTCAAAGGTCTTGCATCAGTTTTCCTTCACCATAATCCCAATGTTGATGGCAGATATGTGGGTTTGCTCTCTCTCTTTGAGTTCTGGAGTTTTGGGATGGGGGTGGAGAATTCCCTAGACCTAACTTCCAAAATACGACCATCTGGGGTGAACAATACCAAAATAATGGATTGCTCTTGAGGAACGGGGAAGGTTTGTCACAGGTAGACATCTACCCCAGCTAAGACCCCAACCAGGTTGCTCCCTCTGTCTTAAATATTTAATCTTAAATAGTTAACTGGTCAAACAAAGTGGCCCTCATTCCATTTCAGGTGTCTGGAGTCTGGATTCATTATTTCAGGGTTGGCATCAGTGGAACCACAACAGTGAAAGTGGAACAATAAAACTATAGTTCTACAGAGTGAATGAGCCCCAGGTTTCTATTCTACACCAAGCTCTTTTCCCAAACCAGGTACAATTTTTATTCCAGGCATATAGGCTTCATTGTATCCACAGAACTACTCATTCTGCCAGGGCTAAACATTTTTTCTTACAAAAGAAATATCCATGCATAGCTATAAGCTAACCCATGAGTGAATGGGAGAGCTGCATGTAGAACCTCTCTGAGCACAGAGCCAATAAAACATTATGTTGTGGGCTCTGCCCCAATGATAAAAGAGGTTCATGACAAAAGGTTCATGACAAAAGTTCATTAAAGAATCAAAACGCCTCCCTTTGCTTTCCTGGCTGAAGATGGAATGTGTATGTCTTCCAGACTAATGACTCTTAACAAAAAGACTTGACTTTATATACATCATAGAAAACTTGGCTAATGCAAAACTGATGCAAGGCATACTCTGATTTTGAAACTGGTTTCCTGGTTATAAGCAAAACATGTCTGGGCTAGCCCTGGACATTGAACATTCAAGAGTTTGGGTGAAACAAAGATTAATATATGGCTTCTACAAATCACTTGTGCTTTAAAAATAGAAGCAGGTCAAGACCCAGACTGATACGTCTTATTGGAGGCTTACAAGAACTAAACTTTGTGATCGGACATGACATTTCCAAAACATGGGACTATTTCACAAAGTCATTAGTCCATGGAAATTGCCCTATCATAGGTAGTAGATACATACTGGGATGAGCATCTTCGCTATCGCACCTCTCTCCATTTGTGCCATTACATTGATTCATTAACCTGTGGTCCCACAATCGTGCTTCCACATATCTTTGTACCCTGCCTTCTTGCACATTGGCTGACCCATACATTTACAGAGCAATTTGTAGTTTTAAGAATGGCTAACCAAAAAGTAAGGGCTATAAATAAAAATATTAAATCAGCACAAAATAGACAACTTGGGAACAGAAAGGGGGAAGAATGGATAAGAAAGAGAATCCTGATACCTGAAATCACTTTACTGCAGAAGTGGAACAGAATCATTGTACTAGATAGGTGTGATGAATGATTTCAGCTAACCATGAAATGTGGATCCAGAGCCCAGCGTGCTTTGCTGCTTCCAATAAGATAAATTCAAGACATGAACCGGGTTTGAAGCCAACAAACAGAAGTTTATTCAGTCTGGCCAGATAGGATGTCAGTACAGAATCTGCACTCAAAACGAACTGTCAAAAGACTTACAGAGAAGTACAGAGCATTTTATCCACTCACGGCCATCCAGTTATCCATGCTCCTCCCGATTGGTAGAAACATCGGCCTGGCTTCGATCAGGGCTCTTG
Source organism: Anolis carolinensis (assembly GCF_035594765.1). Taxonomy (NCBI): domain Eukaryota; kingdom Metazoa; phylum Chordata; class Lepidosauria; order Squamata; family Anolidae; genus Anolis; species Anolis carolinensis. Next base: position 88,453,344 of record NC_085845.1, on the reverse strand, counting down.
TTCCAGGTAACTTTCATGATATCACTATCTGAAGGAGGTTCCCGCTGTGGTGGGAAAAAGAAACAGCTGTGGTTGGTAGATTTAAAGTCCAAGTCCATTTATAGATCCACCACCACGAGGGGTATAAGACTAGGAATGTGTTCATGATTGACTTAATGTCCAGTCCAGGTAAACACAAAGAAATAGTCTGGAAAACACAAAAAGAGTGTTTGAAATTACTTGATAAAATAAAGACTGGTTTCACCCACAGTGGGTCTGCCCCAATCCCATCAATAGAAACCAGTAGGATTGTGCATAATTCCGTTTGACGATTCAGGATTCGGGGAAATTCTGTGACCTGGCTGCCAGATCGCCGAAAATGGACCAAGCAGGACCCAGCTGAAGTCTTAACCAAAACAGATCATGAGCTGCTGGATCTCTCAGCTAATGTGATGACCCATGGGCCTTGTAGTCCTGCTCAGGACATTGTAATCCCTGATGAAGATGAGAACTTGGGTTTTTTACCTTCCCAGTCTGAACTGGATTCCTCTCAGCCAGATCTTTCCCAGGCAGATCTGGGAACCTTGCACCTGCAAGAAAGTTGTCTCCCAGAAGTATGTCAAACAACCCCAGAACCTACTTCTCCCGTGTTCTTGCGCCGGGAGTTTTGTAAACAACAGAGAAGTTTGGAATCAGCTTCGCGCAGGAGTGCGAGGATAGCAGCTAAGAATGTTGCCAATTAAGACTGTTTCTCGTGAGAATCTTTAAGGAGTTTAACATCTGGTCTCAGAGTTTAGCTTTCGTTTCTGATTCCCAGAGAACTGCTTCGGTGAGAAAGTGAGACTCTATATAGGTGTTTTGCCCGCGTAGTAACTTCGCGGAGTCAATTCGTCAGCCTACGGAGCGAGTTGTGTCTGGACAGCGCGCTCCGATTCAAGCCTCGCTCCTGATCAAGCCTTGCCTTGTTATCCAGCCTTCGCCTTGCTTCCCAGCCTTTGTTTACCTGCGGACCTTGCCTTGTTTCCCAGGATCAATCCTTGCCTTGTTTCACGGATTTTACCAAGTTATTCCACGGACCTTGTTCTTGTTCTTAGTTACCTTGTTCCACGTTCAAGCCTTGTTTCAAGTATCAAGTTATTTCCTAGCCTCGCTCAAGTTTTATGGACTAAAGGACCTTGTCATCTCCCCTCACTTTGCTTGGCAAAGTGAGTGTTTCGGTTATTGGATTACAACTTTGGACCTTAATATTTCTTATTTGACATTGCTTTTTTGGACTAATTCTGATCTTTCCTGAAAGGTCTAATTCTGGACTATTTTCTACACTTGTTTTTATTAACTTTATATATTCCTTCAATAAAGATATTAGATAGATTCTGGCCTCGGTGTATGGTTATTGGTGCTCTGCAGCCTGGGTCGTGACAGTTTGACTCCGCCGCCCTAAGCACCAATTAACCTCGGCCAGAATGTCCACCGGAGCCGTACCTGGGCCGAGCGGCCAGCCGATTACCTACACCATCGACAAGGAAGAGGTGGATCGCATCCGCGACAGACTCAACGCCCAGGATGGAGAAATAAAGGGCTTGCGGGAGCGCGGAGTCCGCCTCCCGGCCATGGCGTTGCCCACCAAGTTTACTGGAGAAGCTTCTAAGGTTCATGTCTTCCGTCGCCAATGTCAAGCTTATCTAGAGGCCCGAGATGCCGAGTTTCCCCAGGAAGACATCAAAGTGGCGTGGGTTTACAGTCTTCTAGACGGGCCAGCGGCCAATTGGGCGACGGCACTGTACGATCAAGCCTCTCCACACCTAAGATCAGCGCAACACTTCTTGGACCACCTCAAGGAGACTTGGGGAATCGAGGACAATTTGGAGGCAGCCGGTCACAAACTCCGTCGCCTTTTCCAAGGAGACAGACCTATGTCTCAGTATATAGCCGAGTTCCGAGTGCTGGCCCACAACACCGGCTGGAACGATGTAGCCCTCAGAGGACAATTCCGGGAGGGTCTCAACATTGAAATGCTGGAAGAAATCTCCAAGGTGGACCCTCCCCAGACCCTCGAGGCACTCATTGATCAATGTTTACGGGCTGAAGTCATGATTGCCAACAGGAAACAGTGGGTTCGAGGCCAGGGCAGTAGAGCCGGGGCAAAACCCCCCGCTCCCGCCAGCGTTCAGCCACGACCAGTGTGGAGACCCCCACCGCCAACCCCATACCCCAGAGGAGGCGAGGAGGTGCCGATGCAGTTGGGCAACGTGCGTCCCAGACTAGATGCCGCCGAGAAGGCCCGTCGTCAACGCTTAAACCTCTGCTGGTACTGCGGGAACGGGGGCCACTTCGCCAGAGAGTGCCCAGCCAAAGGGAAGCCGGCCGCCCGTCTTGCGGCGGCGTCCTCCACGGAGACGAAGGCGTCTGAGCCGACTGGCACACAGCCGGCGGGGGAAGCCAACGACCGGGTGTAGAGAGGCTCGCCAACCCGGTCAAAAAATCCATCCAAGAGCCGCCAACCGGGGTCCTGTTCCTTCTCGTGGTCACCTTATGGTCAGCAAAAAGGGGACCCGTCATGATCCACGCTATGATAGACTCTGGAGCTACCAACAATTTCATCGATAGAGAGTATGCCGACTCTCTGGGATTACAATATCATGATTTCAAGAATGGCCGTGTGGTGCAAGCCATAGACGGCCGCCCCCTCAAGACGGGCCCCGTAAGTCAGTGGTCGGAACCCACCAGGATGTGGATAAGGGAACATATGGAAGAGATTTCCTTCTTTGTTACCGAGGTTCCCCATTTTCCTGTGATTTTGGGAATTCCATGGCTGACTCTCCACGACCCTAACATCTCCTGGTCCAACAGAGAACTGCAGTTTGCTTCACCGTACTGCCAAAACCATTGCCTCGTAGCCAAGGTATGCCATGCCACAGACACCGAGCCCATCATCACCTTGCCAAAGAAGTACTCCGAGTATTGGGATGTATTCAATGAGAAAGAAGCCGAAAAATTACCCCCACATAGACCTTATGACTGTGCCATTGACTTGGTGGAGGGGGCCCCGATTCCGCGAGGGCATCTCTACTCCCTGACTGAACCAGAGCAAGAAGCTCTCAGGGAATTCCTAGAGACAAACCTTCGCAAGGGATTCATCAGACCCTCTCAATCCCCAGCCGCCTCCCCAGTGATGTTTGTGAAGAAGAAGTCAGGGGAACTACGCTTGGTGGTGGACTACAGAGCATTGAACAATATCACCAAGCGAAACAGCTATCCCCTGCCCTTAATCTCGGATCTACTGGATCGGCTTCGAGGAGCCAAGGTTTACACCAAGCTGGATCTTCGGGGGGCTTACAACTTAGTTCGCATCAGGGAAGGGGACGAGTGGAAGACCGCCTTCCAGACCAAATTCGGATTATTCGAGTCCCGAGTTATGAATTTCGGTTTATGCGGAGCTCCCGCAACGTTCCAGCATTTTGTCAATGACATTTTTCAGGACTATCTAGACAGGTTCTTGATAATTTACCTGGACGATTTTTTGGTGTTTTCTAGATCACAATCAGAACATGAGAACCACGTCAAAATGGTGTTACAACGATTGCGGGATCATGGACTTTATGCCAAGCTGGAAAAATGCGCCTTTGATCTACAAGAGGTAGATTTCCTTGGTTACCGCATCTCGCCTCTAGGGCTTTCCATGGATCCAGCCAAGGTTTCAGCAGTATTGGAATGGCGGGCGCCAACTAACAAGAAAGAGGTGCAGCGTTTCTTGGGGTTCGCGAACTATTACCGCAAGTTCATTCCAGATTTTGCCCGCTGGTCCGACCCCATCACTAGCTGCATCCGTGGAAAGCAGCCTTTCCGCTGGACTGATCAAGCAGAGAAAGGGTTCCAGCAACTAAAGAAACTATTCACCTCCCAGCCAATTCTACAGCACCCAAATCCTGGAACCCCTTTTGTTGTGCAAGCGGACGCCTCTGATGTGGCAATTGGGGCTGTACTCTTACAGCCGGTGGGAGATCACCTCCATCCCTGTGCCTTTTACTCTCGTCAACTAACCACACCAGAGAGAAATTACACCATTTGGGAAAAAGAACTACTGGCCATAAAGGCAGCCTTTGAAACTTGGAGACATTGGCTAGAAGGGGCCAAATTTCCCATTGAAGTCCACACTGATCATCGTAATCTAGAACATCTAAGAACTGCCCGCAAACTAAATCAGAGGCAGCAACGTTGGGCTTTATTCTTTGAACGTTTCAACTTCCAGATCCATTATGTGACCCCAGCCCAAACCAAGCAAGCAGACGCCCTGTCACGTAAACCGGAATACGCTGCAGGACGCAAGGAGACCTTTGAATCCCAACTGCTACAACCCGAGAACTTTGCCACGCTCACGGTGGGGAACACCAAATCCATTCCCATTGGTTCAACTTCCCCTACTCCAGGACCCATCTGTGCTCAAGAAATCCGGGCTAGTCAGCAAGCAGATGCCTGGGCGCAGGACCAACTTCGCCAAGGTCTGCATTTTCCCTTTTCGCTTAAAGATGGACTGCTATGCTATAGAAATCATGTTTATATCCCACCCGGACCGGGCAGGGAGAAAGCGCTTCGTCTGTGTCATGACTGCAAACCAGCAGGGCATTTCGGACTATTTAAAACCATGCATCTGATCCTAAGGGATTTTTGGTGGCCCAAGATCCGCAAAGATGTGGAAAAATATGTCAACACCTGCCCAGTATGCCAGCGCTCCAAGATAAGAAGGGAGAAGCCCTCAGGGCTTCTGCATCCCCTTCCTACCCCATCTCGGCCATGGGAAATAATTTCTGCGGATTTCATCACTGACCTACCACCTTCCTGTGGATTCACCACGATCCTAGTGGTGGTGGACCTTTTCACCAAGTTAGCCCATTTCATTCCCTGTGAAGGTCTTCCCACGGCCAAAGAGACTGCAGATCTATTCCTTCAACATGTTTTCAGACTACATGGATTGCCCAAGAGTTTAGTCACAGACCGTGGATCTCAATTCACCTCTCGTTTTTGGAAGGCACTACAAAAACTATTGGGCATAGACTCTCGCTTATCTTCAGCTCATCATCCCCAAACAGATGGGCAAACGGAGCGCACCAATGCCACTTTGGAGCAGTATCTTCGCTGTTATGTAAACTATCAACAGGACAATTGGGCTTCTCTGTTACCACTGTCTGAGTTTGCCTACAACAATGGAGTTCAAGCTTCTACAAAAGAAACGCCGTTCTTTGCAAACTACGGCTTCCATCCACGTTTCTTCCCCCCTGTCATTGAAACTTCAGAAGTTCCCGCAGCAGAGGATTGGCTGCAGGAACTCACAGCGGTGCAACAACTTTTGCTCCAGCAACTGGACCAAGCCAAGGAGGACTATAAACGCCACGCTGACAAACATCGCCAGCCGGGCCCCGAAATCAAGGTAGGAGATCGGGTTTTCCTGTCCACTCGCTTTCTGCCCTCCCACCGCCCTTGCCGGAAGTTAGATGCCCGTTTCATTGGCCCCTATCCAGTGGTGGCGCAATTAAACCCCGTGACTTTCGAACTCCAACTTCCGCGTTCAATGCGCATTCACCCAGTGTTTCACCGTTCCCTGCTCCTTCCGGCGGATGGTGTGCGTCCTGATTCAGACCAACCGGCCCCCCCTCCTGTTTTGATGAATGGGGAGGAGGAGTTCGAGGTTGAGGACATTTTGGATTCTCGCTTTCATCGCCGCCGCCTACAATATCTCATTGACTGGGTGGGTTTTGGCCCTGAGGAACGCTCTTGGGAAGACGCCTCCACAGTCCATGCTCCTGATCTAACCCGCCGCTTTCATCAGACCTATCCCGCCAAGCCGCGACCTCGCGCCTCGGGGAGAGGGCCCCAGTTTGGGAGGGGCCTTGAGGAGGGGGATAGTGTGATGACCCATGGGCCTTGTAGTCCTGCTCAGGACATTGTAATCCCTGATGAAGATGAGAACTTGGGTTTTTTACCTTCCCAGTCTGAACTGGATTCCTCTCAGCCAGATCTTTCCCAGGCAGATCTGGGAACCTTGCACCTGCAAGAAAGTTGTCTCCCAGAAGTATGTCAAACAACCCCAGAACCTACTTCTCCCGTGTTCTTGCGCCGGGAGTTTTGTAAACAACAGAGAAGTTTGGAATCAGCTTCGCGCAGGAGTGCGAGGATAGCAGCTAAGAATGTTGCCAATTAAGACTGTTTCTCGTGAGAATCTTTAAGGAGTTTAACATCTGGTCTCAGAGTTTAGCTTTCGTTTCTGATTCCCAGAGAACTGCTTCGGTGAGAAAGTGAGACTCTATATAGGTGTTTTGCCCGCGTAGTAACTTCGCGGAGTCAATTCGTCAGCCTACGGAGCGAGTTGTGTCTGGACAGCGCGCTCCGATTCAAGCCTCGCTCCTGATCAAGCCTTGCCTTGTTATCCAGCCTTCGCCTTGCTTCCCAGCCTTTGTTTACCTGCGGACCTTGCCTTGTTTCCCAGGATCAATCCTTGCCTTGTTTCACGGATTTTACCAAGTTATTCCACGGACCTTGTTCTTGTTCTTAGTTACCTTGTTCCACGTTCAAGCCTTGTTTCAAGTATCAAGTTATTTCCTAGCCTCGCTCAAGTTTTATGGACTAAAGGACCTTGTCATCTCCCCTCACTTTGCTTGGCAAAGTGAGTGTTTCGGTTATTGGATTACAACTTTGGACCTTAATATTTCTTATTTGACATTGCTTTTTTGGACTAATTCTGATCTTTCCTGAAAGGTCTAATTCTGGACTATTTTCTACACTTGTTTTTATTAACTTTATATATTCCTTCAATAAAGATATTAGATAGATTCTGGCCTCGGTGTATGGTTATTGGTGCTCTGCAGCCTGGGTCGTGACAGCTAATGGGGGTGATGGGACTGAGCAGCACTCTACCTGAGGGGGAGGCTGCAGCATATGGGTGGCCTCACAAATCAGGGAAGAATGTGTACTTGGCAGTGGCGACTCCTCCTCATCTTTCTTCCCCAGCAGCCTTTTCCATCCCTTCCTGACTCCCCCCTTGAAGACCCGCTTGAGGCAAATAAAGTCAGAAAGAGAGAGAGAGAGAAAAGAACAGGAAAGATTTCCCTAGGTCTCATCTTCAAAGAGGGCCCTGTCGGGAACTCGCTTTCCCAGCAGCACTTTGTGTGGTGTGGGCAATGAAGGAGCTTCTGTGCTTCCTCTCGGGGCAAGAAGGAGGTTGAGATTTTTTCGCTTTCTATTTCTCACATTTCTTTCTCAGCCAATCTGAGGTCTGGTTGACTCTGTCCATTCTCCTCTACTCTTGTAGCATGCACTGGTTGGAACTCCAATTCCCAGAACCCTCTTTTGTGTCTTTTTTTTTAATGTTATGCTAAAAACCTTTTTAAAATTTCCCAAAAATTAGTGGATTGACAAAACATTCTGAAACTTTGCAGGCTTGCAGTAAATTTGGTCCACAAGTGAGGCACATTTCATCATGATAGGCCTAAAAATGACAGAGAAATGAGCCTCTAAAGTTTACTCACTGGTGCCAATGGGTGAGGGGAATGTTGTGAGATTACGAGCTATTGATAGGAGGAGGCAGACCAGCAGCAGAATTTGAATGGTGTCATGTGATAGTGAAAAGAAAATGGGTTCCCTTAGAACTAGAAAGAATAGTATCCACTAATTGCACAAGGACTTGATGTCTACTCATCGGTAGTAAAGACACAAGAACTATTACTATATGCATGAAGAGGAGTCTATTCATCTTTTGAGAAAATAACAAGTTTTTTCTTTTCAATGTGAATGTAACAATCTTGTTTTACTGACCTTGTTTGTGTTTGCATGTATGAATTGAACTTTTATATATTTCAATACTTTTGTATCACTGTAATTAGTGAATACTGATCATGCAATAGTGACCATGGTCCAAGCTTCAATGCTTGTTTGCCTGTTCATGTGATAAAGTCCAGAGTGCCATGTAAATATGCTTGCTTACAATTGTTTTATTTTTCTCAATTTAATGTCTGACTTGTATTCATGCTCAGCATTCATTGCAATATTTTTCCAATTCCATAATATCTCTCTTTAAGTGTGTATACATAAAAAACCCTCTATCTGGTTGGTGAGTTGTAATGATTGCATGAGGTTTTTTTAAGTACGTAAAGTTTGCATGCATATCCCTTTTGACTACAGCAAATGTTTGAGTGTGTTTTAAAATAAACCATTTTTTCAGTGTGGCTATTTGAAATAAACATATTTCTCAATCCTACAATTACGCATATTCCCAAGCATAAACTGAAGAAAAAATATAACTTCTTTTTAAAAAAGTAATTCATTGCTCATTTCTTGGTATTAGTAATACATTACCCACACATTGTTTTATTTTTTTCAATGTAAAATAAATAAAATTATTGAATCTGCAAAGAGGATTAAAGTAAGTAATAGTATAAATCTGTGCTAAGTTGAAGTTATGTGGTTGTGTGTCATAAAGATAGACGAACATTCAAGGGAATTGTTGTCGCTTTTGGGGGGATAAATTGTTTTGATCTAAACCAAAACAATTTATTCCCCCTGTAGATGTGTGAATCTTTCTGAAACTTCTGGGAATTGATGCCCCGGTTATCATGTATATTGCAGTTTTTTTTTAAAAAATGTTGTTTATAAAAAAATTGAAAATTTGCCAAAAATCCATGGATAAGCTAAACATTATGAAACTTGATGGGGGGGGGGGGGGGTAAATGTGTTCGAACATTATAGTAAGTTTCACTTCACTTCACTTCACTTTATTTCTTAATTAGTCGCTCTCCACCAGAGTGCTCCAAGCACCCCAATAGCTTTACAAATAAGGGGGATAGGAGCCCCTAAACTTTCTGCAATAGTAGAAATTATTGCATAATGCGCATGCACAATTACTGTAATTAAATTTTGTTAGTCTTGTTATAGTAGCAAGGTCTAAAGTATACTTTAGAAACACTTCAGAAATGAAGTTCCATGGCTCCCTAGTTTTGTAGGTACCTTTGAACCATTTTTAATCTATCAAAAATGCTTAGTTAGTTCCTTTAAAGTGCCTGGCATGAAATGCTTTTCCCACATAAAAAATTATTCATCATTGAACTGACCAGTTAGATAACTTACTGCAGTTAAATGACATAAGGTATGAAGGGCAAAGTTCAAAAGCACATCTTGGGGTCTTCAGATGAGCTATGAGCTATGATCACTTATGACTCATCCTGAATTGTTGCTTTGGTTGCTTCTTCTCTAGCAGATCCTCAGAAAACTCTTAGAGCACCCTCAGATCAGTATTACCAGAAAAGATATAAACATCCTTTAACAGCTGTCAATTTCAGCCAGAACTTAGATAGGACAGTGTGCTAGATGGTCTAGAAATCTCACTAGAAGTCCATAGACAAATGGACTTTGGAGGTAGACTGCTTTAATGGGACTGACAACCTTTTGGAGCAGTGGTTCTTAACCTTCCTAATGCTGCACTACTATGAATTGTAATGTAATGTATCTGATAGACTTGAGCAAATTTTTCGTTAGTTCGTTAAATTCGTTAAAATTCGTTTTGTAAGTACTTTTGAATTGATATTTGAACCATCTGCTCACTGCCTTACAAATATTATGAATTTGAATTATAAAAGTACCTTTTTTCATTTCTGATGTCTTCGGGTGTAGCTGTAGCCCCTCCAGGGCCGGCCGGAGAAAATGTAAAATATTAAGCGGGGGTGGGGAAAAGTGCCCCCCCCCCCGCCGGCGCCGCGGGAGGCGTGGCCATGTGTCGTGGGAGGCACATGGCCCCGCCTCCTACGCCCTGGCCCCGCCTCCCGCCCAGCGTCCCCTGGCCCCGCCTCGCACACAGCGTGGGAGGCGGGGTCAGGGCTAGTAGCGCGGGAGGCGGGGCCAGGGTTGGCCCCGCCTCCCACCCAGCGTGTGGCCAGCTAGACCAGGGCGCACTGGGCAGGAGGCAGGGCACCATCAGGGCGGTGCCCCGCCTCCCGCCCAGCATGCCCTGGCCCTGCCTCCCAGCGCTTTGCAGTGAGGCATGGCGGCAGCGGCAGCGCTACGGGGTGCTGTCGAGGCGTCGACAGTGCCCCCTAGCGGCGTGCACCTGAGGCCGCGGCTTAACCGGCCTCATAGGTTAAACCGGCCCTGAGCCCCTCTGAGAGGAGAAGCCATGTTGGCATGCCTCTCAGCCAATCAGAGCGGAAGAGGGAGGGAGGGAGAGGCATGGCCATTGATCTGCTAGCATTTTAAAAATGCCATTGAGATGCCCCCCCCCCCCCCGGGGACCACCGGCTCAGTAGAAGCCTTCCGCATTGCTCTCTCTTCCCTTCTCTCTCTCCCTTCCCTGCTTCTCTCTCTCTCTGAGAGGTCGCAGAGAGGGAGGGGGAAGCAGGGAGGGAGGGAAGAGAAGAGAGAAGGGAAGAGAGAAGAGAAGAAAGAGCCATGCCTGCCTGCCTTGTCCTCCTTGCCCTGCCTTGGAGCCTTCCCGTTTGGTTTTGCTTCTTTAAGGCAGTTGGCTTAAAGGGGAAACCCCAGAGCCTGTGGAGCCTTCCTAAAGAGCCAGAGGATATCCCTTTAAGAGATATCTCCAGGAGGAGACGCCAACCCCAAAACAGCTCCTGCACCCAGAAAGGAATCTGGCACCAGCTCACTTGCAACAGATTCAGTGCCATGTAATCATGTGAGTTGTAGTTTTACAAAGACCCTACCTAGCCTTCCCTGCAGAAGAGAGCCAGTGCCATGCCAAACTACAGCTCCCAGTTTTTTGTCAGATTGTTTTAAATTTCAACTCCCACAATTCCTAACACCAGACATGGACAAAGTTTGCCCTTGCCTGGTATAGAAGCATTCTATTCTTCTTCTATTAAGTGATAAAATCTTGGGCATTTTTTCCTTTAATGCTAAAAGTTCATAGGTTGTTCAGCAACAGCCTACTGGCTGGGTTGCTATGAGTTTTCCGGGCTCTATGGCCATGTGCCAGAAGCATTCTCTCCTGACGTTTCACCCACATCTGTGGCAGACATACTCAGAGGTTTTGACGTCTGTGCGAAGCTAGGCAAGTGGGGTTTATATATCTGTGGAAGGTCCAGGGTGGGAGAAAGAACTCTTGTCTGTGGGAGGCAAGTGTGAATGTTGCAATTGGTCACCTTGATTAGCATTGAATAGCCTTGCAGCTTCAAAGCCTGGCTGCTTCCTACCTGGGGGAATCCTTTGTTGGGAGGTATTAGCTGGCCCTGATTGTTTCCTGTCTGGAATTCCCATTTTCTGGGTGTTGTTCTTTTACTGTCCTGATTTTAGCTTTTCTGTTGAAATTGTCCATGTGCTTCTTGTGGATTTCAGTGGCTTCTCTGTGTAGTCTGACACGGTGGCTTTTAGAGTGGTCCAGCATTTCTGTGTTCTCAAATACTGGCTGTTAGGAATTGTGGGAGTTGAAGTCCAAAACATCTGGAGGGCCAAGGTTTGCCCATGCCTGATTTAGATCCATCTCAAAAAAGGGTATATTTGCCAAGCCCTTTGAGTACGACCTTGGAAATATCTGGCTATAGTGCAAAATGTTCTCAAGTGTTGGGTTTTGGAAGCTGCACAAAGATGGCTTTAAGGCAATTTCTGACCCTCAGACAAAACATATGCAGCCAACTTCAGTAAGCTGGAAATAATGTCTTGATCATGTATCCAGCTCAAAAGCAGATTGTGATGGGAAAGTTCTGGAAAGTGCAGTATAGAGCAGGCATGGGCAAACTTTAGTCCTCCAGATATTTAATAATAATAATAATAATAATAATAATAATAATAATAATAATAATTGTTATTAATCTATTTCTAACCTGCCCTCTCTCCACAAAAGGACTCAGGGCAGCTTCCAAATGCAAAGGCAAATATTCAATGCCTTATACAATAATAAAAACACAACACAATAAAATAGCAAATAAATCATAGCTAAAAATGCATATAAAATTGATTCTATAGGGAGGATAAATGATTAGATTTCAACTCCTACAGCTTAGCTTTCTCTGCCAATAATGGTACCATACCAAACTAAAGCTCCCAAGATTCTGTAGCAGTGAGCCATCTTGGATATTGTAAGGGATTTATTATTATAATATTATTATTATTATTATTATTATTATTATTATTATTATTATTATTATTATTATTATATTGTATGACACAGCAAACAAGATAGTCATGCTGGATTTCATATCACAAAATCACAAGTCGAACACTTCCCAAGTGTCTAGAACTGTGTGATGTATTTTCGGATGATGCGTGCAGATCCCAGCAGGGTGGCCTTTTGCAGTTGGCAAAAGTGATTTTGTCAACGTCTATTGTTTCCAAATGCTGGCTGAGATCTTTTAGCACGGCACCCAGTGTGCCCATCACCACCGGGACCACCTGCACTGGTTTCTGCCAGAGTCTTTGCAGTTCAGTCTTGAGGTCCTGAGAGCGGCTGAGTTTTTCCTGTTGTTTTTCGTCAATGCGACTATCACCTGGGATGGCGACATCAATGATCCAAACCTTTTTCTTTTCCACAACTGTGATGTCTGGTGTGTTGTTGTTATTATTATTATTATTATTATTATTATTATTGACACAACGACGTTGTATGACACAGCAAACAAGATAGACATGCTGGATTTCATTTCACAAAACCACAAGTCGAACACTTCCCAAGTGTCTAGGACTGTGTGATGTATTTTCGGATGATGTGTGCAGATCCCAGTAGGGTGGCCTTTTGCAGTTGGCAGATCGTGATTTTGTCAATGTCTATTGTTTCCAAATGCCGGCTGAGATCTTTTGGCATGGCACCCAGCGTGCCCATCACCATCGGGACCACCTGCCAGAGTCTTTGAAGTTCAATCTTGAGGTCCTGATAGCGGCTGAGTTTTTCCTGTTGTTTTTCGTCAATGCAACTGTCACCTGGGATGGCAACATCAATTATCCAAACCTTGTTCTTTTCCACAACTGTGATGTCTGGTGTGTTGTGTTCCAGAACTTTGTCAGTCTGGATTCGGAAGTCCCACAGTATCTTTGCATGTTCATTTTCCAATACTTTTGCAGGTTTGTGATCCCACCAGTTCTTTGCTGCTGGGAGGTGGTACTTGAGGCATAAGTTCCAAGGTGCCACCTTGACGTGGTGGGAGGGCTTAACTGCTCCAATGATGACTGAGGGCTGTGCTGGCGGTAGTGTAACTACCGGCAGGTCCAACCAAGCCAGAGCGGCCTCAGCTGAGGAGCAGAACTAAGAGCACCTAACCCATTAGCATTATGGAGAATCAAACCCAAACGAAGTCTATACTGGCTCGGTCGTCGCCCAGGATAAAAAGGACCGCGGTGGATGCTGCTGATTCTGGACATCCATCGACAAGTGGGCTACGGAATCATCAAAACCCAAATGAACAGTCACAGAAGCGGCAGAAATATACAATGCCAGAAAACCGCACAATTATTATTATTATTATTATTATTATTATTATTATTATTATTATTATTATTATTATTAGACCTTGCTCCCAGGAAGGTGCCTTCGCTGTGGCTCCCAACTTATCTATCTACCTTTCCACATATTCTCCACATTGTGTGTATGTGTATGTATATTATATATACATGAGCCCCGGTGGCGAAGTGTGTTAAAGCACTGAGCTGCTGAACTTGCAGACCGAAAGGTCCCAGGTTCAAATCCCGGGTGCAGAGTGAGTGCCCGCTGTTAGCTCCAGCTTCTGCCAACCTAGCAGCTTGAAAACATGCCAATGTGAGTAGATCAATAGGTACCGCTCTGGCGGGAAGGTAATGGCACTCCATGTAGTCATGCCGGCCACATGACCTTGGAGGTGTCTATGGACAACACTGGCTCTTGGGCGTAGAAATGGAGATGAGCACCAACCCCCAGAGTCAGACATGACTGAACTTAACGTCAAGGGATACCTTTACCTTTACCTATACACACACACATATGCAGGGACTATATATATACTGTGTGTGTATATATATATATATATATATATATATATATATATATATATATACACACACAGTATATATCACACACACACACACACATATATTCTATTCACCTCTACCTTCTACCTTTTATTTTTCAGTGATTGGTTTCAGGAAGGGGGGGCACCAAAATGCTGCTTGCTTACACTTGAAAATTGCCTAGGGTCGGCTCTGTCTGCAGGGCAGCAGAAAACAAGCTTGCTCTCTCCTCTCTATGACTTCCCCTCACATATTATACATCATGTCTCCTCTCAGCCTTCTTTTCTGCAGGCTAAACATGCCCAGTTCTTCAAGCCGCTCCTCATAGGGCTTGTTCTCCAGACCCTAGATCATTTTAGTTGCCCTCCTCTGACCATCTTGACCAAACTTTCATACAGTATGTAAATTCTTGGAAGGTATGAGAAGTTTAGAGAGAAGGAGGGAGGGAGAGGTTTGAATTTTGGACTCTAATTGTGGCTTGATTCCCCACTCAGCCACCCACTTGGGCAAGTCACACACTCTCAGCCCAGAAAAGCCAATGAAACAGGAAATAGCACTTTCAAACCAGGAACTAATTTCCTTATTCAGAGGCTGATGGCCATCTGTCAGGAACGATTTGATGGTGTACTATGATTTCTGTTCCTGGGTGATAGATGTCATTTCCTAATTGGTTCTGTCATAGAAACATGGCAAAATCTATGACACTGCCTGGACTTTGTGCAAGCGACATGGATGGAACATATTATGGTTTGGTCCACCAATTTAACAAAGTTTCAGCCACAAAAACAAAGTTTCTGAAGTAGAACAATGACTTTCACAGTAAAGACAACCCAATGAAACAGGAAATAAGACTTTCAAACCAGGAACAGATTTCTGCAATTATTAAAAAATGGTTTATTATAAAAGCTATGAAAATTCTCCAAAAATCAGAGGATAAGGGAAACATTCCAAATTTTGGTGAGCTATCAGTGTTAAATGTGTTCTACCACTGTACCGAATTACTTTCGTTGGTACCAAGAAGATCACTCAAAAAATGAGGGCGGGAGAGTCCTGTAAAATCTCCCCTCGTGCTGTTTCTTTTGGCCACTGCGCATGCGCGTCCGCCATTAACGAATTACTTTTGAAACTAACGAATTTTCGTTAAATTTCAAAAAATTTTGAGGGCAAAATTCGGAAATGACATCAGAAACGAAACGTTGGCGCCCCCTACTTTTGAAACGAGTTTAGAATCAATTTTTTCATGGATCGCTCAAGCCTAGTATCTGATATGCAGGATGTATTTTCATTGTTATGAACTGAACATAGTTAAAGCATAGTGATTAATCAAAAATATGTAATTCATTTACAAGCATTGGCTTTTTGGGCAAACTCAGGGGTCCTCCTCCACTTAAGCATTTGCTGGAGTTCAGTATGCCTCTGACATGATTGAGCAGTGCTGTCAAATTCTTGACTGTTCAAAACACAATCAGACATGCACACACACAAAGGATATAAAGTTGTGCTTTATACGAAGTATCGTTATATACCACTATGCACCTTTGTCCGATCCAGTAAAATTCTGTAGTTGTCCATGGGTGTCTCCCTCACAATCTCATAATAGTTGTTTCTTAACACACCTACAAGCAGTGTTGTTGTGAATATAAAATGGGAGAACTTGTTTTGTGTTCACTACAATCTTGAAATCCTTATAGAACATTCCTCCACAATTACTGTATTTCTTCAATTCTAAGACACACTTTTCCTCCATATATAAACAGCTCTAAAAATAGGGTGCATCTTAGAAAAGCAGGTGTATCTTATATATTTTGGTGGTGGTACTGAAATTAGGGTGCATTTTACAATCCATGGCTCCTAACAATTGAAGAAACGTGGTAGCTGCCAGTGATAAATAAATGGGCTCTTGGTATCCAGGATGCTCAAGTTTCGTTATACAATATACAATTGTGTCCCTTGTGTAAAATGACAAAATTAAGGTTTGCTTTTTTTTACATAATTTTTTTTCAAGCTTTGGATGGTTGAATCCATGGAAGCAGAAACTGTGGTTATGGAGAGCCAACTGTTATGTGAAAAGTCTTATTCCCAAAGCCCTTCCCCTGTCCCTGATATCTTCATTTTATAATATTATAAAAAATATTTTTGTCCATTAAAATTATTATTAAAAGTTGTTATTTTTTGTTTTCTAGCTTCAATCAGCCTTGCTGGTTGGGGAAATGTGGGAGCTGGATTCCAACCCTTCTCCCATGCTGCTATATCTTCCATTAACCTGTGGCCAGATAAAACTAAATTTTCTATTAATTCATAACCATTGAGAGATCTGTATTTTCCATGAATTCGTAGCCACTGCTAGACTGACGCCTCCTACAATTTTTGTTGCCTTACAATTTTTGTATGGTAGTGAATCTTGTACAATTAATCATTTTTCTGCATTGTGTCTTCTCACATTTCAGAACATCAAAAGCATGTTCTCATTGGGACTAAACCCAGGCTCAAATTAAGTCTTGCTCCTATGTCACCTCTAGGTTCAACTCCATCTGTTGTTTGATCCTGAGTCTCAAAATAAATTGTAGATGACCTACAATTAAGCTACAATGTTTTTCTAAATGCAGTTTGATATGTGGTCCCATAGGAAGACGTGGCGTAGAAAAATTGGCTCCAGTTTCTGGAAATAAGCTTATAATAACTAACAGAAGCCGACAAATGACTAATATGGTGAATGTTAAGTACTGACTTTCAGACAATGGAACACCTTTATAGAAGAGTGTTTAGAACTAAGTAGAAAATAGAAATTTATTTTAAAATCTGTATTTTAATAGACTAGTAAACCATGTTATTTTTAAAAGGACTATATTAATAGGAATAATATTAGATTCATTCAATTTCTAGACAAAATACAAAAATACTAACTAAAACCACAGAAGACTGCAAATTCTAGACAACTAAGACAGACAATGCAGAATAATGAAATATCCCACACAAATGTATTTGTGTAACTGTAATGCATCAACAAATGAATCTAGTGATGTGTAAACCACATAAAAAGTCTAGATGCATTCTATACTGTTTTTATTAAATGACACAAATCCTGTATCTCCCATTGTAATATGAAATCTATATATATAAAAGAGTGATGGCATCATGGCGACCCACAAAACAACAAAACTACAGGCCCCCCAACCTCGAAATTTGACAACACAACCCATCATCCATGCCTCTAGGTTGATACAACAAAAAGAAAACAAAAATAAAGTCCTAATTAGAGAGAGAGGAATAATTACTTTTATCCAATTGCTGCCAGTTAGAAGGCTAAGCTCCTCCAACTTGGTCTCCTAGCAACCCAATAAAAAATAATAATAAACACTAAAAAATAATTAAAAACACTAAAAAATTAATACAATAAAATACTATAATAACAGAAAATAACTAAAAGTAATACAAGAAAATAATAAAATATAATATTTAAAAAGATAACTTACAATAAAATTAATTAAAAAATACAAATAACATCAAATAAAAATTACACAACAATTTTTAACCAGTACCACCACCACTTTGTCACAGCAACGCATGGCCGGGCACAGCTAGTATAGTATATAATAAAAGTTAGGAAAGGATGACTAACCAAGCGAATTCAGGTACAAATCAAGGAAATGTAAGGCACTACACTTAGAGAGAGAAAAAATGAGTTGTACAGATATAAGATGTATGTCACCTGGTGTGCTATCAGTACGTGTGAAAGAAATCTAGAAGTCTTAGTAGACCATAAGTTGAATATGAATCAACAGGGTAATGTGGCATCCAAAAAGCCAATGGGATTCTAGACTGCATCAATAGTGATGAAAACATCTGAATAATGGTCAGAACTCACCTAGAACACTGGATCTAGGTACCCCTTGTGATCTCTTCCATTTCTGGAATTCTGTGATTCTATTTATCATCATAATCTCATTATCAGATTAGCTAAGAGTTAGTAAGAGCTGTTCACCAGTGGAATATACTACCTTGGATTGCACTGGAATCTCCTTCTTTGGAGAGTTTTGAGTGTGTGTTTTTGCATGGAAGAAGTGGTTGGACTGGATGGTCCTTGGGTCTCTTTCTACTCTATGATTTTATGATTAAATATAAACATAGGAATCAAGGAGGAAGTTTGGTTAAATGGCCACCAATGCTGCCTTGAGTTCCTCTGTTGGGAGAAAGGCGGGATAAAAATTAAGTAAATGAGGTTCCTTCTGAGTGAAATTGCACGTCCTCTGAAAGAACAAATTCTATAGATTATCCTATTCCATGGATAATATAATCCTAGATTCATATTCATAAGTGGATGTTGCAGTAGCTGCTATGGCAAACAATGCCTTTTATCAGGTTAATCTAGCAAATGTGGTTACATCATGTTAGGAATTCCTCTTCTTCAGAAGAGGAAAGGGAGCAGGAAAGTGTTCATGAATCTGAGGGTGAGTTGGAATCTGAGGAGGAGATTTTGCAAGTACCCACATTTCAGAAGAGGCGAAAGGAAACAGAGCAGAGACGTCGTCCAGAAATGCAGCTGAGTAATTGGGAACTGCCCTAGCAGCTGTGAGGGGACTCAGAGCTATAAAGCAGAAGCAGGTGCAGCCAGCTTTTGCTGGTAACAAACTGACTCTAATGCCTAAGCCTTTGCTCCCCTTGTGTCTGCCTCGAGTCTGCATCTGGGAAACTGCTCCTAAGGATTTACTGCTGTTTCTTTGTCTGAAGTAAGACTGCTATTTGATTTGGGAATTTATTAGAGACTAAGAACTGCGTTTGCCCTAAGTCTTCCTTGCTTTCTTTTGCATTATTCCACTGAGTGTGCTGTTCTTTATGTTTGGCTGAAGTAAAGCAGTTTTCATTTACTTACCGCAGTGTTTTAAGGCTGTTCTTGAAAGACAAAACAGGACATGTCAATTCCCAGAGAGGGATACAGCATTGATAATCTCATCTCTTGACCACTGTCATCTGCTCTGGGAGAAGACAGTTTTATACTTCATCCAGAAGTTAGAGTAGAATGCAATGAGTGTGCAATTGACTAGCAAGCCCATTCACAAATATGCAACATCTTTGTTTACACAGCTGAGCTCAGTAACAATATGCTACAGGTCTAAATAGGGGCCCCTGGTGGCAAAGTGCGTTAAAGCGCTGAGCTGCTGAACTAGCGGCCCAAAAGGTCCCAGGTTCAAATCCCAGGAGCGAAATGAGCGCCCGCTGTTAGCCCCAGCTCCTGCCAACCTAGCAGTTTGAAAACATGCAAATGTGAGTAGATCAATAGGCAGGAAGGTAACGGCGTCCATGCAGTCATGCCGGCCACATGACCATGGAGGTGTCTACGAACAACGCTGGCTCTTCGGCTTAGAAATGTAGATGAGCACCAACCCCCAGAGTCAATCACGACTGGACTTAATGTCGGGGGAAAACCTTACCTTACCTTACCTTACCTTACAGGTCTAAATATCATGTTTGATATCAATGTATAAAACACTAAAAAGGTCCAGCTGCCTATTCCTGGTCATCCTTGTCCATACCCTGCAATAAGCCTTATGGTTTCTCCAGGTTGTGTCATAGTTGCACTTGTTTATCTGCTATCATACAGCAAGAGAGCTTTTTCTCTAATTTTGGTATGCTTAGGAACAGCTTCCCAATAGAAATAAAACATTCTGCTTTGATTACCATGCATATGTAGACCTTTTTCTTTCCTCTAATTTTGGCAATGTGTAATATTAGGCATTGTTGTTTTTTGTTGGCCCTTAACTAGCCTTGTATATAAAAAAAGCTGAAATTTTATTTTAATTACAACACTTGATCTTAGCCAAAGGGCCGAGAAGCGATGGCTATTATGTATTGAACACTTATATTTTTGTTTTATTCTTCTTCATTGTCTGGAAATGGCAATGAGTAACATAAAAAAATTCCAAATAAAATGGAAACAAGTAGGATTTCAAAATGATAAATACAGGGAAATTGTGTTAGGATTCAGAAGAGGCCAAGGATTCATATCAAAGTTCAAAGGTACAGGTGAATTGATTTAATAAGGGACTTTGGATCATTATACTTTAAAAGCATTTCTTTATGGGTTATTTAGATTTCCTCGAGGGCTTTTAAAAACACCTTGAAACCCAATATCTAGGTGTTCCTAAGAAATATTTTCATATGATCTGAAATATAGGGGAAGCACAAGGATATATACAAATGCCTATCACATACTGTCCACCTTAAAATGGCACCCTTGGCAAATACGAGTGCATTTCCCGTCAAGCTGCATTTCTGAAACTGGATATTGGCACACATGTGCAGCATTGCTTTTATAAAAATACAGAAGAATTGTACAGAATGTTACATTTATGCCAAAATCTACTATGGAGATTTATTGTCATATTAATATACTTGTAAAAAAGCTACATAACTATTGTGTTATTTAAAAAACATTTCACTTCATAGTTGATCAGAATAGCAGATGCTGATGCTGAACATAACTTCTATATAAAGCATATCACACCCCTGTCTGCGTTTATGGAGTGGAATTGAACTTGGTGTCAGAATTCCTCCAACTGTTTATTCTGAACCATTTCAATGTCTACACTGAGGTCCCTAACCAGGTGTGATTCAAGACTTCAAAGGCTGGGACTACACTGCCCTATATCCCAGGATCTGATCCCAGATTATCTCCTTATCTCTGATTATCTGACAGTGTCAACTCATATAATTCAGTTCAAAGCAGATTATATGGGATGAAATTCTGGGATGTAGATCCAGCCACAGTTAGATGACAGACTACAAAGTATTACAAAGTTTGCAAAGTAGTTGGTTAACACCCCCTCCCTCCCAAAATCTGGACTTACTTCTTTTCTGGGGCTCTTAGTACATACAACATATCACTGTGTTAATAGCGGAAGTATTTCTTTGAGGCTTTAATACATTTTTAAAAACTTGCTTCTTGCTCTGCAATTTCCGGGGTTGGGGAGCATTTTTCTACTGTGTCTCTCAAGATCAGGTATGGGCAAACATTGCGCCTCCAGGTGTTCTGGACTTCAACAGCCACAATTCCTAACAACTAGTAGATAAGATGCTGATTATGACCTATAATGTCCTACACAGCTTTTTGAAGGACTTTCTAGGCTTAAATCCACCAGATCCTGTTTGATCTTTAGAGGCTAAGCAGGGTTAGGCAGCCAACAAATACCAAGTAGGTATTTGTTGGGGCCGGGCTGTGGCGCAACTGGCTAGTAACCAGCTGCAATAAATCACTACTGACCGAGAGGTCATGAGTTCGAAGCCCGGGTCGGGTTAAGCCCCCAACCATTAAATAGCCCGGCTTGCTGTTGACCTATGCAGCCCCAAAAGACAGTTGCATCTGTCAATTAGGGAAATTTAGGTACGCTTTATGTGGGAGGCTAATTTAACTAATTTACAACATCATAAAATTGCCAGAAAAACACGAGGAAAGGAATGAGGAAGTACAGCCGCCAGTGGACAGTGAAGCAACAGCTCCCCCTGTGGCCGGAATCGCGAAGCTGGAAAAAAAAAGTTAAATGCCTCTGTGTCTGTCTATATATGTTGTTTGTCTATTGACATTGAATGTTTGCCATATATGTGTTCATTGTAATCCACCCTGAGTCCCCTTCGGGGTGAGAAGGGCGGAATATAAATACAATAAATAAATAAATAAATAAATAAGGAAATGGCCAACCGCCTCCTTGTGTAAGAAAACACCATGACATTAATTGGAGACACCATAAGTCTTCAGACACCTTGAAAGGACATATACATCACATACATATCTGTTAGCCTGTTAGTTCTATTTTTTCCACATAAGCCCTTCCCTATGTTCCACTACTTTCTCATGCTGCTCCCAGACATTGGAATGTCCTCCTGAGGAAGACTTCATCCTTGCTGTCCTTTTGCCAGCAAATAAAAACATTCCTATTCCATCAGGCTTTAAGGAATTGCCTGTAATGGTGTGTGGTTGCCTTTTTAAATTGTCTTTTAATGATTTTCAAATGGTTTTCACTCTATACGTTGTTTTTTAAATGACATAAATACTTTACAGATGATTTTGTATTTTTAATCATTTTAATGGTTTTAATCATCATTACTACCATCACAGAGCAGTTGTTGTGCGGCTTCAAGTTACTTTTGATGTAAAGTGACCAAAAAGCAAACCCACTGCCAGAGCCGGCCCTAGGTATTTTTCAAGTGTAGGCGAACAGAATTTTGGCGCCCCCCTCTGCCAAACCAATCACTGAAAAATAAAAGCGTTGGATAAGCGAAAATGTTTGATAATAAGGAGGGATTAAGGAAAAGCCTATTAAACATCAAATTACATTAAGATTTTACAAATTAAGCACTAAAACATCATGTTTTACAACAAATCAACAGAAAAAGCAGTTCAATACCTTGTGGAGGCAGGCCGCAGGAGAAAGGAGTTGCCTCAATGGCGCCCCCAACAAGATGGCGCCACAGGCAACTGCCTAGTTGGCCTGGTGGTTGAACCGCCTCTGCCTACTGCAAGCTTTTCTTGGCATGCTTTGTTTGAAGCATGTTTGCCCCTTTCTCCCTTTGAGGTTGAAGAGGTATGGCTTTCCCAAGGTCACGCTGAGAAATAGGAAATATTGACTTAGACTTCCGACTCTTGGATGATGATTGTCGATCACACAAACAACATGAAGTCCATTTTCCACCTTTCCACTTTTTGACACAGTTCTTTAATCTTCGGTAGTCTGGATGAGTGCATATTGCAGGGAGCCTGGTCTCCTTAATCTACATTGGTCCAAGTTAGAGTGCATAACCCATGGACCTGAGTCTGCCACCAAAAGTCTCCCTCATTGGGTTTGGAGATCTTTAATCTGTGCCAGTTCTGACTCAGTATCTATCCCATGGAGCCCAGGATCTTTAATCTGTACTTACTTTTATCCCCTAGGCCAGCCTCTGGTGGCCTAGGAGATAAAAGCCTCGTGACTTGAAGGTTGGGTTGCTGACCTGGAGGCTGCCAAGTTCGAATCCCACCCGGGAAAACACGGATGAGCTCCCTCTATCAGCTCCAGCTCCATGCGGGTACATGAGAGAAGCCTCCCACAAGGATGATAAAAACATCAAAACATCTGGGCGTCCCCTGGGCAACGTCCTTGCAGATGGCCAATTCTCTCACTCCAGAAGCAACTCCGGTTGCTCCTGACACGAAAAAAAAAAATCTGTGCTGATCTGAACTAGTGCCTATCCCATGGAACCCAGCCTGCAGTTGAAAGTCTCTCCAAAGTTAACTAAATATTCAGTCTTTATACACTAAAATGCATCTTCCTTCATGGATTTCTTGACATTCTCTAGCCCTGACTCGACTTTGCCCTATGTATCCTTATTTTATTCTGATAATATGCACCTTTGCTGATTTTGATATGCACCCATGCACAGAAGTTAAATAATATAAAGGAAAAGTAATGCATGTCCAATGTGCTGCCTTTCTGGAACCCCTAGACCCTTGCTTCTTTCTTTTATTTCTATGACTATAAATTCTATTTTATTCCATTTTATTCTTCTATATTAAATATAAGGCAAGCAGCTGTGAACTCTTTAGCACAGTGGTTCTCAACTTGGGGTCCCCAGATGTTTTTGGTCTACAACTCCCAGGAATCCCAACCAGTTTACTAGCTGTTAGGATTTCTGGGAGTTGAGGTCCAGAAACATCTGGGGACCCCAGATTGAGAACCACTGGTTTAGCGTCTGCCCAGGGTAGAGCCAATGGCCCAGGAATGTCTTCTAACACCACAGGAAAGAGGTGTATCAAGGACAATTATCATTTCGACATTATTTTACCAGCAGTTTAGCTGATGGACTTACGATTACCATCTGGGATCCCCTTCGGTGGGACTTGAGTCATCAGCTACACAGGACATTGGATAAAGAGACTTTTGAGCACCTGCCATCCCAATAGATATCTTGGGATCTTTTCTT
This sequence comes from Anolis carolinensis, assembly GCF_035594765.1. Taxonomy (NCBI): domain Eukaryota; kingdom Metazoa; phylum Chordata; class Lepidosauria; order Squamata; family Anolidae; genus Anolis; species Anolis carolinensis. Next base: position 88,429,452 of record NC_085845.1, on the reverse strand, counting down.
TATTTGTCCTGTCTGGGAATGGACTAGAATGACCATTGTTCCCAGCACCCTAGACTCTACATTGGTATAATCCCATCATCTCCATGCCCGGACATCCATTGTCCTTAAAACTACAGCTTGAGCCTCCAGATATGGACAACACTTCCTAGGAACCTCCTTCCGCCCAGAAAAACTCACCAGCCAGTTGATTGACCACCCCAGTGCCCCCCCCCCCCACCTAACAAGGAGGGAATCTCCATCAACATCATCAGAGCATGCACCAATCTGGAAGCAAGCTGGGTTGAGCCCACCTTCTGACCAATCAGGAGCATAGGCAACACTGGCTAGCTCCTGGCACTCAGTCAATCGGGGACAGGGGAGGGAGAATTCAAACAGAGACAATGTTAATGCATGGAACTTCTACTGTATAAAAATAGTTGCCCATACCAATATGGTCATGCTTGCACTTTTAGGCGTGAGTTCACTTGCATCCGTTCTTGGCCGAAATTTAATTAAAGCTTCTGTCTCTGTCTTCGACCTTGATGTATGTGTCCTTTAATCTGAAACTTTGATTGTTAGCATAAATGCTTGCCAGGCCAGACTCTCATTTAATTGTGGTCTAAATCTTGACTACATAAGCAGGAGCCCCCCCCCCCTTCCTCATTTGGACCGTAAGCCCTCAATTTTAGAGGGGCCTGAAAGCAGTCTTGTTCTACCTTGCAAAATTTCTCTTGGAGGCCCTGTTCACCATAAGTGAGAAAGGATTTGAAGGTATACAATATGAAGGTAGTACAACAGGCATATCTGTCCTATGTTCCAGCCTGCAAGTGCCCCAGGAAACAAATAATGTTAATGCATTCTAACCTCTTGTTTTCTGGGTAGTTGATCCAGGCCAGTCCAGTCCAGTCCAGTTTCAGAATATCCAGGACATTGAAGGGAAGAGCAAGATGGCCTTCAATCAGTCCAGAAGTAATTCTGTAAGGCAGGAAGTCCACGTAAGCAAAGCCAGTTACTAGTAAATCAGAGTTGTAAGTTGAGTCAGTCCAGGAATCAAGAAAACAAGAATCACTAAAATAATAGTGTTGTAAGCAACAAGGCTATCAGGGAGTGATGGGAGATTTATAGGCAACACATACGTGTAGGTCAGTGTCTCCTGTTTAATAGCCTCTAGGATTGAAGTTTCCTCTTTGTTATTCCACAAAATATAAGGCTTCCCACTGCCTCATTTCCAGCCTTCCAAGCTCCAAGAGATCACTGTTGTCAAAACTTCATTTCCGGGCACTCTGCCTCCTTTTGTCTGAATCCTCTGATTCCCGAGTGTGAGCTATGATCCACTTTCATTCATGTAATCATATTGTGCATCTTAGTGTCAAGATAATTTCTGTTGACATCTTGCTTACCTTACAGAATTGGTGAATGTCCTACCTTGCAGGGCTGGTGTACGGCCATTTTGCAGGCCTTGCTTGCAAAAGCTCAGCAGAGCAAGGGAGAGGAGCGATCAGGCAGCCATTACAGTGAGTGCAGTCTGCTTGGCTGATGCAAATGAGGAGGTTGCTCAGCAACTGGAGATGGGTGGAGCCAAAGTGACAGTTAGAGCTAGGCAGCCAAAGAATTATTGTTTCAGTTGGGCGGTTGGAGTTTGAAATGTGAAGAGAGAGAGATAGTTTTGGGAACTATTGTTTGAAAAGGAAGCCTCTTTGAGGAATATAGTTAAAGGCATTCAGGAAAGGAAGGCTGAGAACTATATTGTGACTCTATAGTCCAGAGTGTTGGTGTTTAAATCCCAGGAGAAATGGATTTAAAAGATTAAATAATCCTGTTTGTGTTTCCTTGGTGAAGGAACATATTTACACAGAATTAAAGTTATACAACCATCCTTTAAAAGTGAAAGCCTAAGATATTATTGAAACCGCTATGCAGCTTTACTGTTAATGAAACCACTACACTTTTTTACTGCTCAAATACAAATAAACAACAACTTCTTGTTTTTTCTCACATAAAGTGTCTCGTGTGAGTCTCTCAATATTGTAACATAGAAGAGGCTCCTGAATTTAACATTGGTGGCAGCATTAGTAGAGGAGGCAAGTTTGAATCCTCCATATTTTTGGTGGCAGCTGAAACAAAAGCCTCTGCAATTCTTGCAATTCTGAAAAATCCCCTAAATCCTCTAAATTCTATATTTTTGAAAGCCAATCTTCTATAACATGCAAGGTAATTCAGCACAACACTTGGTATGTCAGGTGGGCTGTTGATTTAGGTGGGATACCCTCTGGTGAAAAAAATATGCAGTTTGGCTTTCAGAATGGGGCTTTACAGTTAATTACAATCTGTTGGGTTTCTTGAAACTGACACTACTAAAGTGTTATTTTTCACATAGGGAACTTTGGCTGGAAGCCTGTATGAGTTTGAGGCTGTTAGGCCAATGGAGTTTACTTGGCTAAGTACTGCATACTTAACTAAGTAAACTCTCCTGGTCCAGTAACCCCCGAAGCCTGATGGAAATGTTTTTGATCTGCATTCCAGTTGCCAGCAGAATGGATCTCCATTTCTCTATACAGTTCACTAAAATAGGTTCGGGACATATGCGTGTGTGTGGCAGTTATGATTGTGGCAATAGTGCCACACCTAGATTTACCAATCTATAGCTATTTTGTATACACAGTCATTACTTAGTCAGGATTATATTTCTACTGCCACATTTACAACCCTCTTCCTTCCACCTTCTTTACTTTAGCTTCATGGTGTCCAGGAGTTCCATTCTGCCAGTGACTGTAGGGTAAGTGAATGATATTTCAGTCAGGTGGTTGTACCATGGGGGTTACTTATTTAAGTATACTGAAATGCTAGTTCCAACCAAAGTAAATCAATTGAATTAGTGGAGCTATGATATGTGTCATTTTCCCAAGTTTCCATTGATTCAATGGTTTAAATTAGCAGAGACTAACAACCAGCTTTAGGCTAATAGAAACAGCATGCTATTAGGGTCAGCCAATTTTCTCATTACGGCTCTTGCATCCATTTAACTTTTTTCTTTTTGGCTTGTGGTTTGCATGTGTTTACTACACACTAAGAGTTTGCTTCATACTAAGTGAGTGAGAGATAGCAATGAAAAAGAAATACTATAGATATTTCACAGAATGTATCTAAGGAGGATTCAAACTAAAGCAAGCCCTTATCACCACTGGACATTGGATCAGAGGGTGAAGTTTCTCTATTTGGCAAGCTATCTTTTAAATAGGTTGTAATTTTATTGCACTATGGACCTGTTTTTTTTTTTTAATAACAACAATTTTTCAAAAACAAAGGAATTTTTGCTCACTTTCAAGGGGGAGAAGAAATTTTTGGCAAATGTCAAAACTGCCCTCTGGCCTTTTGGAGCAGAGCCAGGTGGTGAGTGGTAGCTATTTGTAATGAAACAATTGGTATTTAGTTGACGAGTACGTGAGACTTTCAATAGCAAAATACTGAAAGTAGGGCTTTCCTACTATTCAATGAGGTTGTGAGCTCAGAAAGTTTTTTTTTTTTTTCGTGTCAGGAGCAACCGGAGTTGCTTCTGGAGAGAATTGGCCATCTGCAAGGACGTTGCCCAGGGGATGCCCGGATGTTTTGATGTTTTTACCATCCTTGTGGGAGGCTTCTCTCATGTCCCCGCATGGAGCTGGAGCTGATATAGGGAGCTCATCCACACTCTCCCCAGGTGGGATTCGAACCTGGCAGCTTTCAGGTCAGCAACCCAACCTTCAAGTCACTTAGTCCACTACGCCATCTGGGGGCTCCAGCTCAGAAAGTGGATAATGGGAAATGCTGCAGATTCAATTGTGGCTGCAACTTGGCTTATTTTCTCTTTTCAAAGTCATAACTGTTGGAGTTTGTAGATGTAAATAAATAGAAGCTTTACCATGGCTTCTGAACCAAAGTTTACCTTGCAGTGTAATAATGTGCCACTCAGGTTTGTGAAATAAGTAACAGTAACTTTACTTCACTTCAATAGATCAAACAGAGTAACAATATATACAGTAGTCTCTCTGATTTCTTACAGAGAACAGAGGGAATAAACAGTCCTTTTAAAACAGTCTTTAAATATGCCTCATTGCCTTAAAAATGATCAGGCTTCAGGAGAGTCAGTAGCCATTAATTCTCTAGCTGTTTCCAGTCAGCGCTCTCTTCGCTCTACAAGGTAAAAATGCCTGCTCAAACTGTTTCTTTCAGCAGCAAGCCAGAGACAATAGCCAATCAGAATGCTGGCTCCTGGCACACTTAGCCAATCAGCTGCTGACACATGCCTTTCCAGTCAGCCCATAACATCATGGTGCCTTTTACAAATCTCCACAATATCCATGCTTTCCATGTAGTTTGTTCTTGAAATCCTCAAACTGGCAAAAGAATGGATGCTGTCCCATCTTTAGTGCTGAAATATAATTCTGCCAACCAACCTTTCATTCACCCATCTGAATGGGTGGTTGGAGGGCTCTTGATATTCTCATGAGTCAGAGGACTATCTTGGCCCTGTTCACATAGCTGATGATATGACATGGGAGTGGAACCCCATTTTCTGGAAGAATGGGGGAAATGTGTGGAACTCAGTAGCAAACTGCATGCTCCAGTGTGTGCTGTGGAAGGGAAATGACTGTTTCCCCAAGAACTAGAGACAGAAATGTACTGTTTCAAACCCTATATACTTACATGGCTTTTCCGCTGCGCCTTTGGATAACCGAGCCCATAGCTATAGTAGTTGCACAGGCCTTCTCTTTGACTTGAAACACTGCACTATATTCCTCTGCCCCAAAGCATTTTAGAATATAACATTGTATTTTAGTTCTAGTGGTCCCTCCAGGCCATCCTCTCCTCCATCCCAGTGGTCTTTTTTGTTTTTTCTTTGCAGATTCATATGTTATTTGAGTGATTATATTCCTTCTGCTTATGTGATTGTTTTAGTCAATCATTATGTTTTGTTTTTGTTTTTAATTCTTATAATGTTTTATAGTGTTTTCAGTGTTTTATTGTACAATGTTTTATGCTGATTTTATATTGGAAACCGCCCTGAGTCCCTTTTGGGAGAGAGGGCGGTATACAAATAAACTTTTACTTACTTACTTACTTACTTACATGGAAGAAAGATGAGCTGTCAATCTTAGGTAAAGGTAAAGGTTTCCCCTGATATTAAGTCCAGTCATGTCCGACTCTGCAGGTTGGTACTCATCTCCATTTCTAAGCCGAAGAGCCAGCATTGTCCATAGACACTCCCTAGGTCATGTGGCCAGCATGACTACATGGAGCACTGTTACCTTTCTGCAGAAGTGTACCTATTGATGCACTCACATTTGCATGTTTTCGAACTGCTAGGTTGGCAGAAGCTGGGGCTAATAGTGGGAGCTCACTCACAGATTCGAACTGCCAACCTTTGCGTCAGCAAATTCAGCAGCTCAGTGGTTTAACCCGCTGTACCACCGTGGGCTCTGCTGTCAACCTTACATGACTGAATTGTTTAAGGGACCTCTGAATTCTTCTTAACAAACAAGAGGTAGGGAAAGCAACCTTGAAAGGAGGGCTCAAAATCTACTTCTATACTGTATCTTTATTAGGGCCAACTGAAGCCTTATAAAATAATGAGCTTTTAGATTTTCCAGAATTCTTCAAAATGATGGATGTTAAAGCAAAGGGAAAAGGGGGCGGAATTATAGGAACAGGGGAAATTATGGAGGGAAAAGATACCAGGTTGGAGTGAGAGGTCGGCTTGATGCTAAATTTACATATTCTGAATTTTACATATTAGCATCAAGACTAAACCAGCCTCTTCAGGAAAACTTGTAAGACTTATTGAGAGTTTGAGAACTTGCCGGCTATTTTTTAAGTCATTCAACAACCTGTTTGTCTTTCAGAATCATATGGGTTCCCAGAGGTTGTTGGATTGCACCTCATTTCAATGGCTTCTCTGTGTAATCTGACATGGTGGTTGTTGGAATGGTCCAGCATTTCTGTGTTCTCAAATAATATACTGTGTTCAGGTTGGTTCATCAAGTGCTCTACTATAGTTGACTTCTCTGGCAGAGTTAGTCTGCAGTGCCTTTCTTGTTCTTTGACTCATGTCTGGGCAATGCTGTGTTTGGTGGTCCCTATGTAGACTTGTCCACAGCTGCATGGTATATGATAGACTCCTGCAAAGGTGAGAGGATGTTTTGTCCTTTGCTGAACATAGCATTTGTAAACATGTCTTTGTAGGCAACCAGAAGCGACTTGCAACATGTGTGGCAGGTGGGGGGATGTGAGAGTTTTAAAAAAAATCTTTTTGTGTGTATTTCTTTACGTATATCTTGATGAACCAACCTGGACACGGTATATTATTTGAGAACACAGAAATGCTGGATCACTCTAACAACTATCATGTCAGACTACACAGGGAAGCCATTGAAATCCACAAAAATGTGGACAATTTCAACAGAAAGGAGGAAACCATGAAAATGAACAAAATCTGGCTACCAGTATTTAAAAACTCTAATATCAGGGCAGGAAATAAGGAACAACACTCAAAAAACAGCAGAATTCCAGACATGAATCAATCAGGGGCAGGCAAGGCCAAAGCCAGAACTTTTTAAAGCGAATCATGAAGAGTAGTTTTACAACGCAAAATAATTTAGAAATTGATAAACTTCAGTGGACACTCATGGTGACTTGGTTAAAGGTAAAGGTAACATTTTCCCACCTGACATTAAGTCCAGTCGTGTTCGACTCTGGGGGCTGATGCTCATCTCCATTTCTAAGCCGAAGAGCTGGCATTGTCCACAGACACCTCCAAGGTTGTGTGGCCAGCATGACTGCATGGAGCACCGTTACCTTCCTGCCTGAGTGGTACCTGTTGATCTACTCACATTTGCAGCTTTACTTATCGATCTACTCACATTTGCATGTTTTCAAACTGCTAGGCTGGCAGAAGCTGGGGCTAACAGTGGGCGCTCACCCCGTTCCCTGGATTTGAACCTGCGACCTTTCGGTCCGCAAGTTCAGCAGCTCAGTGCTTTGACATGCTGTGCCACCGAGGGCTCCGGGGATTTGATTAACCAGTTAAAATTCATGAGTAAACCAGTTTTTTTAAAAACCTGAACTTTTGGGGGGGGGGGTTGACCCCCCCCCCCGAATTTTTACAGATTTTTAAAAAGCTGCTTCCTCTTGGCTACAGCCCTGGGGCATCTAACACCTCCGAACAAAGGATTCCCCCAGGCAGGAATGAAGCTTGCAAGGCCATTAATGCTAATAAATGTTAATTACAATATTCACACTGGCCTCGGACAGACAAGAGTCCTTTCTCCCATTCTGGACCTTCCACAGATATATAAACCTCAATTGCTTAGTTTTCCAATATAGTACCTCACAACCTCTGAAGATTTTTTTTTCATGTCAGGAGCAACCAGAGTTTCTTCTGGAGTGAGAGAATTGGCCGTCTGCAAGGACGTTAGCCCGGGGATGCCTGGATGTTTTGATGTTTTACCATCCTTGTGGGAGGCTTCTCTCATGTCCCCGCATGGGAGCTGGAGCAGACAGAGGGAGCTCATCCGCGCTCTCCCCGGGTGGGATTCGAACCTGGCAGCCTTCAGGTCAGCAACCCAACCTTCAGGTCACAAGGCTCCTCACCTCTGAGGATGCCTGCCATAGATGTGGGCGAAACGTCAGGAGAGAATGCTTCTGGGACATGGCCATACAGGGCGGAAAATGCACAACAACTCAGTTTGAGAGTTGCTCTAATAGATCTGATCGTGCATCCGTCCTGAAGCGCAGGGGAAGCCCAGCTCTTCCCACTTTCCTTGCTTCCCCATGAGCCTTGTGCGTCTGTGTCTGGCTTTGGGAGCTTTGGGAGCCTCTTGGGTCGCTTCTTCGCCCGGGACGCCAGCCACAGATATATAAACCTCAATGGCTTAGCGGTGGTCCCGACGCCCTTCTGCTTCTCCCTCCTCCCCTCCCTCCTCGGGCTGGGATGGATGAAAGGCGGGGAGAGCCAGAGAGGAGGCTGAGCCCCACCCCCCTTCCCTCTCCCGGGGTGTGTGTGTGTGTGTGCGCGTTGCTGTTGTTCAACCACTTTCTTACCGTAAGAGGGAGTTGGGACCCAGAGCTTTTCCAGTCAATCACACAACCAAACTTGGCTCATCGCAATAAAAAGCAGCTCGGCGCGCTCTTTGCCTCGTCTTGCATCTCCTCCTTTCACCACCTTGGGCGACCTTTGGATACTGTTATTTCTTCAAAATATATTTATATCATAATCAAAAGCAACCTCTCCATCAACCACTCATGTGGGCCATCCAGCTGTTTCCACTTGGGCTCGTCTTCCTTCACTCTCTCCTCACCATCCCTTTGGCAGGTTAGTGCATCGCGTTGAGTTTGGGGAGGGATTATTATTATTATTATTACTATTGTGATTACTGATATTGTTGTTGTTATGGCTGCTGGAACTTATATCATGCTCCTGGCTGCCCCGGGAAGAAGATCTGTCCCGGAAACAGGCACTCGAGCCCGGTAACGTGTGGATGCGCCTGCGTCTTTTTCCAGAGACTTTGGGGCAGATTGGGAAAGAGGCAAGAAAAGGGTTCAGCATATCAATGTAGTGTTGGTGTTGGTGGTTATGTTGTTCATCCAGACGCAAGGAGAGGGTTCAGCATATCAATGTGGTAGTGGTGGTGGTGGTGGTGGTTATGTTGTTCATCCAGAGGCAAGGAAAGGGTTCAGCATATCAGTGTGGTGGTGATGGTGGTGGTGATGTTCTTCATCCAGATACAAGGAAAGAGTTCAGCATATTAATGTGGTATTGGTGTTGGTGGTGGTGGTTATGTTCTTTATCGAGAAACAAGGAAAAGGTTCAGCATATCAATGTGGTGTTGGTGTTGGTTATGTTGTTCATCCAGACTCAAGAAAAGGGTTCAGCATATCAATGTGGTAATGTTGGGGGTGGTGTTTATGTTGCTCATCTAGAGGGAAGGAAAGGGTTCAGCACATCAATGTGGAGGTGGTGGTTCTTCATTGTGACACAAGGAAAAGGTTCATCATATCAATGTGGTGGTGGTGTTTATGTTGTTCATCCAGAGGCAAGGAGAGGGTTCAGCATATCAATGTGGTAGGTGGTGGTGGTTGTAGTTATGTTGTTCATTGAGATGCAAGGAAAGAGTTCAACATATCAATCTGGTATTGGTTTTGGTGGTGATATTCTTCATCGGGACACAAGGAAAGGGTTCAGCATATCAATGTGGTCATGGTTATGTTGTTCATCGAGAGGCAAGGAAAGGGTTCAGCATATCAATGTGGTAATGTTGGTGGTGGTGGTTATGTTGTTAACCAAAAGACAAGGAAAAAGTTCAACATATCAGTCTGGTATTGGTGGTGGTGGTGATGATGTTTTTCATCAGGACGCAAGGAAAGGGTTCAGCATATCAATGTGGTATTGGTGTTGGTTATGTTGTTCATCCAGACTCAAGAAAAGGGTTCAGCATATCAATATGGTAGTGTTGGGGGTGGTGGTTATGTTGCTCATCTAGAGGGAAGGAAAGGGCTCATCATATCAATGTGGAGGTGGTGGTGGTTATGTTGTTCATCCAAAGGCAAGGAAAGGGTTCAGCATATCAATGTGGTAATGTTGGTGGTGGTGGTTATGTTGTTCACCGAGAGACAAGGAAAGAGTTCAACATATCAATCTGGTACTGGTGTTGGTGGTGATGTTCTTCATCAGGACCCAAGGAAAGCGTTTAGCATATCAATGTGGTGGTGGTGATGGTGGTTATGTTGTTCATTGAGAGACAAGGAAAGACTTCAACATATCAATCTGGTATTGGTGTTGGTGGTGATGTTCTTTAGCAGGACACAAGGAAAGGGTTCAGCATATCAATATGGTGTTGGTGTTGGTCCTCGCCGTGGTTATATTCTTCATTTACATGTGATTAGATGCATGGCTTTTCTTTTTCACACGTGAAAAATGTCCAGCCAGGAAAGGGTGAAGTTTGTTTGCAGGACAGGTTTGAAACTACGCCTCCCCCCCCCCCCCCCCATTGCCTCTCGACCAGAAAGAGGGAAGCGAGTCCTGGAAAACAGGGCAGCCCAAGGCAGAGCTGGATCCCTAAACCGATGGATGCAGGGAATAAAATAAAGTCACAACAAAGTGGCCCTGGAACTTCTTTCTTGCCTGAAGCTCCTTCCTGCCAAAGCAGTGACTCCATCCAAGCAAAAGGGAGGGGAGGAGGCAAAAAAACAAAAACAAAACAACAACAACACAACATTTTAACCAAAAAGAGTTGTACTCTGCGGAGAGAATTGTTGCTGGATTTGTGTAAATACGCAAGGGCGGGGGGGGGGGGAGTGTGTGTTTCCAGTTTCTCCTTGAGCCAAGAGACCTATATAGGCAGGATCTGGATATACTGGCAGTTTGGAAAAAGGAGGCCGGCAAGAGAGCTTGTTCCTCAGGACAAGAGGAAACATCTGTCGGCTCTTTTGCAGTCCAATGGATGCCCTGGAAAGCTTTGCGCCAGATGACAAGGAGCATCCTAACCTCACCAGACCTACCTCCCAGCTTTGGAGCCAGCCAGCACGTCCTCGCCTGGGCCTGGGCCTGTCAACTGTCTATTTCTGGAGCTGGTTAATGAACATTTCATCTCTGCGCCAATCAAAAGTCCAGAGGCTGTGGCAGGGAGGGAGAAGGAACAATAAAGCAATCAGCCATTGGGAAATTGCTGGGCTGCCTTTTTTAAAAAAAATAAAAGTACTGTGAACTTCCAGGGGCCAGTGAAGGATTCTGTTTCTGTTCCCTATTTGTGGGCTTGTGTCTGTCTTTTCCAAAGCATGTTTCCTTCTCTAAGTTAGAGTTTGTTCAGGGAAAAAATGGACAAAATGTGCAAGAGTGAGATTGGCTGTGGGTGGCAGGTGGAGCAAGATGGGTATATAAACAGGGCTATAGCCAAGGTTTTCAACACACCCCGCCCCCCGTCCGAAGATTTTTAGTTTTTTAAAACCTGGTTTACTCATGAATTTTAGCTGATTAACCAAATCCCAATGAGTGTCCATTGAAGTTTATCAATAGAGTCTGATTTCTAAATTATTTTGCATTATGGAACTACTCTTCATGATTCGCTAAAAAAAAATCACACACCCATTTTTTTTCTGGCTATGGTCCTGTATATAAATAATCCAGTTGTGACTTTGGCAAGGACATAAAGGCAAAATCCAGGTGGGTGTGTATGATAGGATGATGGGAGCAGTGCTGACTTTCTGCAAGAAGTTATTTATACAGCTGTGCACAGTAGATAGTTCTGTAGTTCTTCTGGTACCAAGTTCCCTTTCCAAATATTTTTTTTAATAAGACTGTCCCTGCAATTGTTGTCGCTGGTATGATCTTCTGTTATGGATATGTTAAATTCCCACCTATCTTTATCCCACACTTTTTATGACTCTTGCATAAAATTTCTATTCCCGTTGCTTCTCATATTAAACAGGAAATAAAGTGGGTTGTTGTGTATTTTCTGGGTGGTATGTCCAAGTGCCAGAAGCATTCTCTCCTGATGTTTCACCCACATCTATGGCAGGCATTCTCAGAGGTTGTGAGGATGCCTGCCATAGATGTAGGTGAAACGGCAGGAGAGAATGCTTCTGAAACATGTCCATACAGCCTGGAAAATGGACAACAACCCAGTGATTCTGGCCATGAAAACCTTCAACAATACAAGAAATAAAGTTTTTTTTAAAAGATATGATTCCCCTCACTATGTCATTGCATGTTTTTCTTACAGGAAGTATTAGTTGTCACATTGAAAAAAAATCAGTTGTAAATTGGTGCAAATTTTAGAAACTAAATTGGTTGATTAATGTCAAAATCACAATAAAAGAGCTTTATTATTTCTCGTCTCCTGATTATATTTCTGAGAGGGGATTGGCCCACTCCTAGAAAGTTTTGTACTTTTGAAGCTGGATTTCAACCAAGAATAAGATCTCTGCTGGACAAATAAAATAGAAATGGGCACCTGAGTTCTGTTGTTGCATCACCTTGAAGGACAGGAAGAGAATGTACATAACTGGAAAACAAAGGCATACTGATTTTTGCCATTTGTACATTAGACAAGAATATCTGGATCTTATATATATTTTTAAACCTCAGCTTTTCGTCTCCTTTTGATGTCTATTGCTAAGGTTGCTCCTGAAATTTTTTTTTGTAATGCCCAGTTGAAAACACTTTCCTATTTTAATAATGCTCCTCTGATCCTGTAAACAGTAACAACACTTTAGTGGTAAAATCAGTTGGTCAGCTTTCTCTCCTAATAGCTCAGGGTGGATTAACACTATATCCTTATCTTAACCCTGCAAGTTAGATTAAGTTGAGAGAATAATTGAGTCAAGGCCACCCGGGGGGCTAAAGAGCTGAACAGGAGTTTACATGTGCATCTGCTGCAGCCATTGTTGTGTTCAAATAATCAATATTTAATGGTTACTAGGAGTGTATGAGGCATTTGAGTGGAATATGATGATGCTTTTTTTCTTAGGGTCACTTCAGATAGTAACAACCAAGGCTCAGGACAGAAGGCAAAGGGCTAATTTATAGGAGATGCAGCATGACCCTCTTATCCATGTATTCAGCTACATACGCTCTGAAAATATCCCTTCTTGGAAGCATTCGTGGGGCTCTCTAGGTGCAATTCTATGACATGCTTCATGCACAAGATTAGTCAAAATGTAGGGTTTGCTATTATACACGATTTCAGATATCCAAAGGGGTTTGAGTGGGTTCTTGAAAGTATCCTAATGGATATTTGGTGGGGAGGTATGGATATATAGGTACAGGTAAAACTTTTCCCCTGACATTAAGTCCAGTCGTGTCCTACTCTGTGGGTTGGTGCTCATCTCCATTGCTAAACCGAAGAGCTGGTGTTGTCCGTAAACACCTCCAACGTTATGTAGCTAGCATGACTGCAAGGAGTGCTGTTACCTTCCCGCTGGAGCAGTACCTATTGATCTACTCACATTTGCGATTTCTCACGTTTTCGAACTGCTAGGTTGGCAGAAGCTGGAGCTAACAGCGGGTGCTCACTCCGCTCCCCAAATTTGAACCTGTGACCTTTCAGTCCACAAGTTCAGCAGCTCAGCACTTTAACATGCTGGGCCACTGTGTTACTTCAAGGATATATACTTCAAGGTATATAAACATTTACTGAAATCAGTGACTCAACAATACTGCAGAAAAGGGATAGATAGGACTACACTCCAATTAGTTTAAACCAACTAAATTTACCAGAGTTTCCAAAGATAACATCATGAATTTGTTTTATTGCAATTGTAAGAGTTATCTATCCTTTGTAGAATTATAGTTTCCAAGGCTCTTCAGGGAGAAAAAAAATTGACCTCAGTTTGTGGTGACTGTGCCCAACCACTATCTGTTTCACCCATTAGCATTTATATACACCGGGTTATTTTGGTGAGAATCATAGAGATTTGACCTGAAATATAAGGTAAAGGTTTCCCTGACTCTTAAGTTCAGTTGTGTCCGACTGGCGGTTGGTGCTCATTTCCATTTCTAAGCTGAAGAGCCGGCATTGTCTGTAGACACCTCCAAGGTCATGTGGCCGGCATGACTGCATGGAGTGCTGTTACCTTCCCATGGGAGTGGTACCTATTGATCTACTCACATTTGCATGTTTTCAAACTGCTAGGTTGGAAGAAGCTGGGGCTAACAGCAGGCACTCACCCCACTCCCCGGATTCGAACCTGCGACCTTTAGGTCCGCAAATATAGACTAGGCAAAGTATTCTTCTTTAATACAACATGAGCAGTAGCCAATCGTTCAGGTCTTGTGTTGTCGCAAACTCTCTCGAGTATTCAAAAATCTGGTAAATTAATTAAACACCTTAGTAACAAAGAAAAATGTGGAATATCCTTTGTCTGTAAGAGAGAGACCCATGATGTCATGGAGGAGGAAAATTTGAACATCCTTCATGATGAAGAACTCAATCACAGAGATTTGTGGTAGTATATTACGACTAATTTCCCAGTGACTGCCATGTTCGAGCATTCACTCAAAGAGTACGTTAAAATGGACTTAGATGGACTCTCTTTCAAGGCTTGTTGTTCAGCATCGGCATACATTTCGTTAGCCCACCCTGACCAACTTTCTTAGTTTAATATGGTCATTTTGCAGCGTTCCTTTTGGAACAGTATATTTGTTGTGCAGTGACAATAACTGCTTGTGTCCTCCCATCCCCCTTGGAAAGCAAAGACCATTTAATTCACTTTGAGAGGGGTTTTCCTATTTAATGCTATTTCTGCAAACAGCACAGCATGGGGAAAACAGAGCTAAAGGGCTCAAGATTAGGTTGTTGCGTAAAAACTGGAAAATCATGGACTGAAATCAAAGAAAGGAAAGCCTCTTAGTGGACTAAGCTTATCTCACTCTGCAGCAGCCCAAAGCTGGAGTGGAAACATGCATTCTCTGTCACAGTATAAAGCATCTCTGATTCTTGTGGATTGACATGTGTGAGGCCAAATTTAAATAGTATTGTGTACTTTGGATGCAAAAAGTATAAAACAATACAAACATACCCACATACTACTCTTTTGATGTAACATTAAAATGTAGCGTTAGAGGAATGAGCTTCACTTTCTCTGATCTGTCCTAATTATCCTTCATATTTTTCTCTTAATCCAACACTTATTCTTTTAAATCAATGTTTAACTGATTGCAGTTTCTTTTGTTACCTAACATCAGGAAGACTATAATAATAATAATATAATAACTTTATTTTTATTCCCCGCCCCATCTCCCCGAAGGGACTCGGGGCGGCTTACATGGGGCCTAGCCTGATAAAACAATCAAATATCAGTAACACAACTATAAAACAATTATACCAGTAAAACATCAATATCAATAAAACAATAATTAAAATCGACAAGAAGCATACAAGAAACATACAATATTAAAACAGGAGACTAATTCATAAAATCCAGAACAGAATGTGCCGGTAGAAATGGACAATAAAGTGCTGGTAGAAATGGACAATAAGACTATGACTTAATCTTCAGTATGGTTCATCAAAACAAGCATGTTTTAGGGTTGTTGTGAGTTTTCTGGGCTGTATGGCCATGTTCCGGAAGCATTCTCTCCTGACTTTTCGCCCACATCTATGGCAAGCATCCTCAGAGGTTGTGAGTATACCTGCCATAGATGTGGGTGAAACATTAGGAGAGAATGCTTCCGGAACATGGCCATACATCCCAGAAAACTCACATCTACTCTGTGATTCCGGCCATGAAAAAGCAAGTTTTAAATCACAATTTATGAAGTGGGCTTATTTTTTACTAACTATGGTTAGTGAATGAATGCAGCCATTGTGCCAAGCTTGGAAGTCGGACAGATTTTGCAAAGTAGGGAATAATATATTTTATGCCATTCAGAAACATACTACATTTTACAACAAACAAAATGGTAAGAACAATTAAGTGTTTGTGCTCCAAGGTACAAGTTGTGCTGTCTCTGTCCCTATCAGAATAGGATCAGCATGCTTCATACTGTCAGAAAGTGCCTTGTATAAATCTCTCACTTCATTACACATAAGTAAAGGTTTTTTTTTTAAAAAAAATAAAATAAAATAGAGGATTCTCTCTCACTCACTCACACATACACACAGACCTATGCTAACCCTAAAGCAACTCTCTCATAGGGTTTTATGGGGCTAAGAGTGTGTGATGCAGCCAAGGACACTCTGTAGGTTTTCATGGCTGGGTAGGGATTAGAACCCTGGTCTTCAGAATTGTAGTTCAATGCTCAAACCAATAAACACACACATATCTACCACCAAAAATCCTTAAGGCAAGAATGCCTATATTGGTTATTTTGGGAGCCTCAAGCTTTGCAGTCATGGGCACTGCTAACAACATGGTGGTGATAATGCTGATAGTATGTAAAAGGCATCCAGTTCAACTTAGCCTTGGGAATGCAGGACTGGCTGGGCTAGAATATAAGTAGGATTTAGGCGGAGAAACTCCTTGGGAACAGTTCATCTAGATTCTACTCTTATTGGTGTTGTTTTTATTTCGAGGCACTCTTCTCTCAACAAATGAACCAAACTAGACCCTAGCCTTTCATTGAAATCACCCTCTATAATGAAGTCACAAAAGGGATTCTCAGACTTAAGATCTAGTATACAAGACGTTAGTTTATCCCAATCATCGACTGTTTCATTTTTTTCTTGGGCTACTTGGAATATAGGTGTTAACAAGGACTGCTTTTCTGGTTGCAAAAGTTAGCCAGACTGCTTGCGCCAATTGTGGGAGATTTGTTAAACTGTCAACAGCTATGTTAAATGAAACAGCTATAGCCATAACTATATCTGAAAACACCCCCCTCCATATAAATAACTTCTTTTTTCAAAGGAAGTAAGAACATTGTGTGAAGTATTGTAAATACTCATGCATAGGTTTAGACATTTTATTTCAAAAATTAGCCCTCCAAAAAACTGGTCTAACTTACCCACAGCTTAAGTATTGTACCAGAACTCTTTATACAGGGTGTTTGAAAAAGAACTCCCTAGTTTTAATGTGTTTTAAGTTAAAACTGGAGCCCCGGTGGCGAAGTGTGTTAAAGCACTGAGCTGCTGAACTTGCAGACCGAAAGGTCGCAGGTTCAAATCCCGGGAGCAGAATGAGCGCCCGCTGTTAGCCCCAGCTTCTGCCAACCTAGCAGTTCGAAAATATGCCTATGTGAGTAGATCAATAGGTACCGCTCCGGCAGGAAGGTAACGGTGCTCCATGCAGTCATGCTGGCCACATGACCTAGGAGGTGTCTACGGACAACACTGGCTCTTCGGCTTAGAAATGGAGATGAGCACCAACCTCCAGAGTCAGACATGACTGGACTTAACGTCAGGGGAAAACCTTTCTCTTTTAAGTTAAAACTAGGGAGTTCTTTTTCAAACACCCTGTATATAAAAGAGGAACCATTCACTTTTCTGAGTAGAATGGTGAAGGGTAAGAACTTAGTCTGTTCCCGGGGACCCTAAAATAAACCAGGGTGGGGGAAATTATGATGGTGACAAGGAGCAGCTGCCCCCCTAAGTCATCATTGATGCCTTCCTCTCTTGGAATGACCCTCAACTTATACATGAGTCATATCATAGTTTGTAATTTTGCACCATACCCTCATAGAATCATAGAATCATAGAATAGTAGAGTTGGAAGAGACCACATGGGCCATCTAGTCCAACCCCCTGCTAAGAAGCAGGAAATCGCATTCAAAGCACCCCCGACAGATGGCCATCCAGCCTCTGCTTAAAAGCCTCCAAGGAAGGAGCCTCCACCACGGCCCCGGGGAGAGAGTTCCACTGTCGAACAGCCCTCACAGTGAGGAAGTTCTTCCTGATGTTCAGGTGGAATCTCCTTTCCTGTAGTTTGAAGCCATTGTTCCGTGTCCTAGTCTGCAGGGCAGCAGAAAACAAGCTTGCTCCCTCTTCCTCTGTCCTCGGCTTATACATGAGATCAAATTTTATACAAGTATGTATAGCAAGTTCCAAATCGTGATTTTCTTTTCATGTCAGGAATGACTTGAGAAACTCCAGACGTGACTTGCAGTTTCTCCAAATTGTGATGATTTTCATCAGTCCAAGATTGTTCTTGCCAAGATTCCTCAGTACTTGGAGGGAGCGATTTGTCAGCAATTTAAACATTCTTACCATCCCTATTAGTTGCTATGATTTGAAATATAGCATCTGTCATGAGGAACTCAGTGATCCAGTTGATTTATAATTGTGCGGTCGTGGGGTTTACTCGTACTTAAGCTATGTTGTTGGGCACATAGTGCATACCCTCCCATTGACTATGCTGAACAACTGATGGACTGATCTAGAGAGCTATGATTTCATTTACTTGGTCTAACCAACTCATGAGAGGTAGTATTATTACAGTGTGGTCCAGTCCACTTCTATTGGTGTGTAAATGCCAGGCCTCATGTATGTTCCATCAATCAGAGGATTCTAAAAGTGTTGCAAGGTACAACTGTGAGGCTTTTATTACCACTGCTTCACCATCTGGACCCAACATAAACATCATAGAAGACCTGTGTCTTGTCTTAGTAACCATCTTTCTTGGTTACTACAACCCCTATCCTAACAAGGAAGACATTTCTCAGAACTTTCCCACTCTGCTTTCTTGCAGAGGGCCCCAGAGTTTAGACCAGGGGTCCCCAAACTAAGGCCTGGGCACTACATGCGGCCCAACGAAGCCATTTATCTGGCCCACGTGGTGGCGGCTTCCTCCTCCTCCACGTGTGTGCCTTCCAAAGCTTTGCTTGTAATGGTACTTTATTATTTAATTTAATTAATTATTAATTATTAAGGGGTGCTTTGCTAGTGCTTTTGAGCACAAAGGCAGAAGGGGGTTGGACTAAATGGCCCAAGGGGTCTCTTCCAACCCTCTTTATTATTATTATTATTATTATTATTATTATTATTGACACAAAGACACAGTATAACACAGCAAACGAGATAGATATGCTGGATTTCGTATCACAAAATCGCAAGTCGAACACTTCCCAAGCGTCTAGGACTGTGTGATGTATTTTCGGATGATGCGTGCAGATCCCAGTAGGGTGGCCTTTTGCAGTTGGCAGATTGTAATTTTGTCAATGCCTATAGTTTCCAAATGCCGGCTGAGATCTTTTGGAACGGCACCCAGTGTGCCGATCACCACCGGGACCACCTGCACTGGTTTCTGCCAGAGTCTTTGAAGTTCAATCTTCAGGTCCTGATAGCGGCTGAGTTTTTCCTGTTGTTTTTCGTCAATGCGACTGTCACCTGGGATGGCAACATCAATGATCCAAACCTTTTTCTTTTCCACAACTGTGATGTCTTGTGTGGTGTGTTCCAGAATTTTGTCAGTCTGGATTCGGAAGTCCCACAGTATCTTTACGTGCTCATTTTCCAATACTTTTGCAGGTTTGTGATCCCACCAGTTCTTTGCTGCTGGGAGGTGGTACTTGAGGCATAAGTTCCAATGAATCATTTGGGTCACATAGTTGTGCCTCTGTTTGTAGTCTGTCTGTGCGATTTTCCTACAGCAGCTAAGGATATGATCAATGGTTTTGTCGGTTTCCTTGCAGAGTCTGCATTTTGGGTCATCAGCTGATTTTTCGATCTTGGCCTTAATTGCATTTGTTCTGATGGCTTGCTCCTGGGCTGCAAGGATCAGGCCTTCTGTCTCCTTCTTCATTGTCCCATTCGTGAGCCATAGCCAGGTCTTCTCCTTATCAGCTTTTCCTTCAATTTTGTCAAGGAACTTTCCATGCGATGTTTAGTTGTGCCAGCTGTCAGCTCTAGTTTGTAGTGTGGTTTTCTTGTACTGGTTTTTTGTCTGCTGTGCTTTGAGGAGTTTGTTGTTGTTGTTGTTATTATTATTATTATTATTAACATTGAGGCTGGGAGGCCATCTGTCAGGGGTGCTTTGCTTGTGCTTTTGGTACACAAAGGCAGAAGGGGTTTGGACTAAATGGCCCAAGGGGTCTTTTCCAACCCTCTTTATTATTTTTATTATGATAATGATGATGATATGATGATGATGATGATGATGATGATTATTAGAGGCTGCATTTGTTCCCGTTTTGTTTGTTTACTTCAAAATAAGGTATGTACAGTTTGCATAGGAATTTGTTCACAGTTTTTGTAAAACTATAGTCCGGCCCTCCAACAATCTGCGGGGCCGTGAACTAGCCCCCTGTATAAAAAGTTTGGGGACCCCTGGTTTAGACCTTACTTCTCTTGGGATAGTGCTGAAGTGATCCATCAATTCTTTGCTATCACCAAAAGTTTCTCAGCTCCTTCTGTCCCCATGAAGGCTTCCATAAGGCCTATAGTAGTATCCAGTGATTTGGGCTGATGGTATGTGATCTAACTTTGAACTTGAGCTGGCAAAGTGGTTATCTACTGTTCCACCAGGACAAGCTCAGCTTCTTCCACCAAAGTCTCACTGTCAGCTTTAGCAAATTTAGTAGCTTTAGCTCACACTTGCTGCTCCAAAACATAGGGATGTAATCTTGGATGCCACTTCAGATCTTGTAGGTGCCACCTAGATGTATGTCCTGGAGTGTTAATGATAATTAAGATCATTTCATTTATTTTGGTATAATTACTAACCTCTTCAAGTGACATGGTGTCCACTGCTTCTTGAGTTGGAGCCATCAAACAAGGGACAAGAACTAAAGGCAGTTGTTCTCATGGCCATTTGGCAGCCACAGCAACTTTCTTAAAAGTGTTTAAAAACTCATTTTACTTATTCTTGCCATTGCAATTATGATGTTGTTATTGCTGCCAAGCAGGTAGTATGATTGTGCCATGTGCTAGTATGTTTTTGTTAGGTAATTTCTTTGTTTCCTTATGCATACCAAGAAGGCCTGAGAATGCCATTCAAAGCCCTGAGTCTAAGAGAGGTTGTGTGCTGAATCATTCTCTTTCCTCCCTGTTTCATTAATTTGATATGAATTTTTGTGGGCTGTTTGAATAACCTTGCTCAGAGAAACCATTAGAGTGAGCTAACATTTTTATGAAGTCCTGTGGGTTATTCATAATGTTTGCAGTGGAAAACAATCGTAGATATATTCAGCCTGCAGCTATGGTTGCATTTTCAACCTGTCATCATCATTCATTCTTTCCATGTGTGGGACCTTCTGTACATAATCCTATTGGCCTTCTGGAGCCAGTCTTCCCAGACCAAACTCCTGTGCCAGAAATGAAAAAAGGGAAAACTTTAGAAAATGTGGAGATGAGGAGGGGGTGGATGGAAGTGATACCACAGCAACGTGGGACCATGATGATTCTCAAATACTGAAGTAGTTCTGCATTTTCTGCTAGAGAATGTTTTTATGAGGGGTTGGGTATCAGTAAGTAAAGGTAATGGTTTCCCCTGACGTTAAGTGTAGTCATGTATGACTGGGAGTTGGTGCTCATCTCCATTTCTAAGTTGAAGAGCCAGCGTTGTCCATAAACACCTCCAAGGTCATGTGGCTGGCATGACTGCATGGAGCGCCATTACCTTCCTATTCACATTTGCATGTTTTTGAACTAATAGATTGGCAGAAGCTGGAGCTAACAGCGGGAGCTCACCCTGCTTCCCGGATTCAAATTGCCAACCTTTCAGTCAGCAAGTTCAACAGCTTAGCGGTTTAACCCAATGCAACACCAGGGGCTCCTGGGGTACCAGTACCTCATAAATAATCTTTATTAAAGATGGTCTGTATCCTGTATTGGAGCCCCGGTGGCGAAGTGTGTTAAAGCACTGAGCTGCTGAACTACCAGACTGAAAGGTCCCAGATTCAAATCCCGGGAGCGGAGTGAGCGTCCACTGTTAGCTCCAGCTTCTGCCAACCTAGCAGTTCGAAAACATGCCAATTGTGAGTAGATCAATAGGTACCGCTCCGGCGGGAAGGTAACGGTGCTCCTTGGAGTCATGCCGGCCACATGACCTTGGAGGTGTCTACGGAAAACGCTGGCTCTTCGGCTTAGAAATGGAGATGAGCAACAACCCCTAGAGTCAGACATGACTGGACTTAACGTCAGGGGAAACCTTTACCTTTACCTTTATATCCTGTATTAGACCTGACAAGCATAGACTCATTAAAACAATAGGACTTTTCTATGACGTTCTGGATTATCCAACGCATTTTTGTAGTCAATGTTTTCAATACATCGTGATGTTTTGGTGCTAAATTCATAAATACAGTAATTACAACATAACTTTACTGCGTATTAAACTACTTTTTCTGTCAAATTTGTTGTATAACATGATGTTTTGGTGCTTAATTTGTAAAATCATAACCTATTTTGATGTTTAATAGGCTTCTTCTTAATCTCTCCTTATTATCCAACATATTCGCTTATCCAACGTTCTGCTGGATATACTGTATATACATATAGGGTAAACGTTCAATGTCCATATACACATAGAACCGAGACAGAGACAGAAAAACGCAGAGGCAATTTAACCTTCTCTTGAGGGGATGTTCGATTCTGGCCACAGGGGGGAGCAGCTGCTTCATCATCCACTCTGACGGCACTTCCTCATTCCAATGTCGTAAATTAGTTAAACTTGCTTCCCCACTTTTTTATAAGTGGTACCTTATTTCCTACTTGATAGATGCAACTATCTTTTGGGTTGCTAGGTCAGCAACGAGCAGGGGCTATTTTTTATTTTTAATTGACGGGTGCTCACCCCGCCACGGGCTGGCCTCGAACTCATGACCTCACGGTCAGAGTGATTTATTGCAGCAGGCTGCTCACCAGCCTGCGCCACAGCCCGGCCCCATCATCATGCCATGTGATGGAGAACAGGTAACACCAATGTCGCATCCTGAGATCACTACAACATGGGTGGGTCGGACAGTTCAGAGTTGCTGAACAACGTTTGGCACCACTAGATGATGGGGACTTTCACCTGCTTCTCAGTGACTAGAGGAGTCCCAGTAGGGATTATTTCCAGAACCAATCTGGCATCCAGCACACCAGATCAACACTGGGTTTTGGGTCTGTGTAGATCTGTCTAGGACCAGTAAGAGCAGCTATGAAGGAACTAGATAAAACTGTTAAGTGTGAAAATATGTGATTGAATAATAAAGTTATGACTGCCCATGCCAAGGCTCCTCAAACCCTTGGGTCTGCTTCTTGCTGATGAGATAGTCAAGTCAATTAGGATTGTTGTTGTTTGCCTTCAAGTCATTTCAGACGTAGGGTGAGCCTAAATCTAAAACTGAGGATGGGGGGCCAGATAAATGACATTGGAGTGCCGCATCCAGCCCACGGGCCTTAGTTCAGGGATTCCTGGCCCATGCCATCATTTTTCCAATGTCTATTTATGCTTGTGAAAGCTGGACAGTGAAGAAAACTAATAGGAAGAAAATGTATTTCAAATGTGCTGGAGAATACTGTGGACTGCTAAAAAGACAAATAGATGGGTCTTAGAGCAAATCAAGTCTGAATTCTCTCTAGAAGTGAGACTGTTATATGTTGGACTTATCATGAAAAGAAATTATTCACCAAAAAGACAATAATGCTTGGTAAAGTGGAAGGCAAAGAGGAGGACGGCTATGTCTTTGTGTGATATATGATGTTATTTTATATGATGTGTTTAATAATGTTTAACGTTTTATTAGGGGAGGGTCAACTTTGATGTTTTATACTGTTTTTTATCGAGGGCATTGAAATGTTGCCAACACTGTGAACTAACCTGAGTCCTCGTCAGAGTTGAGAAGGGTGGTATATAAATATTGCAAATAAATGAATAATAATAAGACCACATTACATATGGATAGACTCAATCAAGTCCAAGATCTGAACAGGGCTGTTAATGACAAGTGAGTTATTTCTTTTCATGATAAGTCATAGGATAGTTGTAGGTTAAAGTTGACTTGATGGCAGTTAACAACAACAACAACATACATATCAAGGCTTTGGAAAAACATAATATCATAATTATATATACAGTAGCCTCTACATGTCATACTTTGCAGGGTATAAAAAATAGAGGAAGATGAAAATTTTAAAAAATATATTTTTGCCTTGTCATTAGGGAACATCCATTTCCTGGGCTGAAAAAGTTAAAAATACATAAACATCTAACACTCTCTTCCTGTGATCTCAGTGAACTGTTTATTGCTGCTTTCATTGAAAACCAATTGAGTTGGAGTTCAATTTTATTATCCTTAGGGGTTGCATTTGACTGTTCTTTGTGAATCCATTTGCTGTGAGTGAGGTAGTATAGCTATGTATTAAAGTCATTTGATGTTGAATTAACCACCCACAAGCAAGCTCATGTAAGAGTGGTCAGCGTCTCGTCTTACTTGACAAAGACATATGACATCAAGTGAAATTCTTTCCTTAATTAAAAATGCTTCTGATTACATTTAACTGATGACTACTGGATAGGCAGCACCTCCTTCTGCAGATATATATCAACTAACATTCCATTCGCTAATGTAAAAGATATAATCTTTTCTCTGGCATGACTTTACTTTTATTTAATTCCAGGAGAAAAATACAGTTACCTCTCCTATGACTCCATTAAAGCTCTTTGCTGACTGGAAAGTGTAGGAGATTTATTTGTTTCAATTTTTTTGCTCTTAGTTCACTCTGTACAATCTTGTTTATTATTGTATGCCTTTAGGTCGTTTTTGGACTTTTGGTGACCCTTTCATAGGGTTTTCTTGGCAAGTTTTGTTCAGAAGGGATCTGCCTTTATCTTCCTCTGATGCTGAAAGAGTGTGGCTTTACCTGAGCTCCTTTAAATTTTCTTTCCATAGATTTTCATGGCTGAATAGATATTATAAGTCTGGTCTCCAGAATCATAGTCCAATGTCCAGAGTCATAGTCTAATATTCAAACCACCACACTGGCTCTTGTGCAGTGTTGTTAGGCAAAGGTAAAGGTAAAGGTTTTCCCCTGATGTTAAGTCCAGTCGTGACCGACTCTGGGGATTGGTGCTCATCTCCATTTCTAAGCCGAAGAGCCGGCGTTGTCTGTAGACACCTCCAAGGTCATGTGGCTGGCATGACTGCATGGAGCACTGTTACCTTCCTGCCAGAGTGGTACCTATTGATCTACTCACATTTGCATGTTTTCAAACTGCTAGGTTGGCAGGAGCTAGGGCTAACAGCGGGCGCTGTTAGATTTGAGCCTGGGACCTTTTGGTCCACAAGTTCAGCAGCTCAGCGCTTTAACACACTGTGCCACCAGTGTTGTTACAGTTATCTAAATATGAGTGCACTCTGTAGTAAAATTATTGCAGTGTTATGCCCTCCAACATTTCACAGATGAGATCTGGATGTGCATCAGAGTGTGGTTCAGACAAAAAAAATAATAATTCGGAAAAATTCACAAGTTAGGAGAGACTGCAACTGGGTTGCTGGACGCTACTGAGAAGGGCAAGATTTCAGCCCTCCTCCTTCTTGTTAATGGAATGCAAACTATTTCTATACTTTGAATTTAATTTGCAACAATGATAAGAGCATTTTGAGTTAACGAAAGAGCAATGAAAGAGCATGAGGCACAGAAGCACGAGGCACAGAGGCTGCTCCCTTGAAGCCCTAAAGCCTTGCACTCTCATGCTAGTGCTCCCTCTGGTGTTAGCACTTAACTCAAAAGACTGCTCTTACCCGGGCCAAACAACACATTTTAGCTCAAAGTGTTCTTAAGTTGGAATGCTCTTAAATAGAGGTTTCACTGTATATTAAAACAAGATCTTGAACTTGACTTGATAGCAGGGTTACCAAGGTAGCAAAAATGTCAAGAAATCATGCTTTATTAGGAGCGTCTTAGGAAAGTGCCTGAGTATGTATTGTCGAAGGCTTGCATGGCCAGAATCACTGGGTTGTTGTGGGTTTTCCAGGCTGTATGGCCATGTTCCAGAAACATTCTCTCCTGATGTTTCCAGCAGATCCCTCAACCTCTGAGGATGCCTGCAATAGATGTGGGCAAAACGTAAGGAGAGAATGTTTCTGGAACATGGCCATACTGCCTGGGTATGTTTAGCTAGGTACTGAAAAGATTAAGAGATGACATCATACTGAAAATCGAGCATCCTGGTATTCTGCTGGTCTAAAGACTAGGACATAAGAGCAATGGATGCAAACAACAGGAAAGAGATTGAACTTAAACATTGGGAAGAACTTCAAGATTGCTGGGGAATATGCTATCTTGGAGGTTTTTAAGCAGAGGCTGGATGGTGATCTGTTGGGAGTGCTTTGATTATGTGTTCCTGCATGGCAGGGGGGTTGGAATGGATGGTGCTTGGAGTCTCTTCCATCTACGATTTTGTTGCTATGCTTCCATGGTAGCTAATAGGCATTAAGTGCAACTGCTTCAACACCACTGTAATACTGGTGTATGTCACTACCCATTAAGAATCCTAGCCACCACATTCTTCACCAGCTGCACTTTTTGGAGTCCGAACCCAACATTATCCCCATATACTATCCCCTTGGCAAATGTGTTATGCATTATTGCAAGGGCTGCAGTCACTGTGTAATAGGCTTTTCCTTAATCCCTCCTTATTATCCAACATATTCGCTTATCCAACCTTCTGCCGGCCCGTTTATGTTGGATAAGTGAGACTCTACTGTATTGGGTTTATGGTTCCCGTCCCCTTGATCAGGCTGTGTAAGTGTTATTTATTGCTATATAATTGTATAGTTTTACTTTGCTTAATAATAATAATAATAATAATAATAATAATAATAATAATAATAATAATAATAATAATACTTTATTTATACCCCGCCACCATCTCCCCAACGGGGACTCGGGGCGGCTTACATGGGGCCATGCCCAAAACCATACAATATGACAAAATATAAAACAACATATCATAACACAATTTTAACAATAATAATAATAATGTGTTATTATGTTGCTATGTAATGTATGTGTTGTTTTTATGATTGGAAACTGCCCTGAGTCCCATCCGGGAGATAGGGCGGTATATAAATAAAGTATTATTATTATTATTATTATTATTATTATTATTATTATTATTATTAGGGGAAGAAAAAGAGAGATTTTTGCAAATTTGTAGGATTCATTACTACTACTACTACTATTATTATTATTATTATTATTATTATTATTATTATTATTATTATTACTATTACTATTATTGCAAGAACATTTGAGTCCAAAGGGAGGGAAGGAGGGAAAAGAGAGCAACAGAAGGTGTGTATTTCTTTTTATTCCTAAGGAAACAAACATGAGGTGGGTTTTTTGGGAGGGGGAGAGAAGTTTTAAAAAGCCTTTTCTGGCTACTTTTAGAGTTTGAAAAAGGGAGAAAGAAAAGAGGTGGGAAAGGGCAGGAGAAGTTGTTTTTAGGGGGGCTTTGCTTGCATTTCTTCCTTGGCCAAATGCATGCCCCAAAGCTTGTAAATATTTATAAAGATGTTCCCCCTACAAATACGTTAATAGATAGAGTGGGATACAAAGGAAGCTGTTGTTGTTGTTGATGATGATTATTATAAAGTTATTGTTGATACCACATTGTTTTTGTTGACCCTATTTTTTCACTTATAGATTTAGTTTACTGTTTTTCTTTGAAATATGGTCAATATTCAAAACATTTAACCCACTGATGCCACAATTAACATAATTTTATTAGTATCTATTTTTATTTGAAATTTACCAGTAGCTGCTGCATTTCCCACCCTCGGCTTATACTCGAGTCAATAAGTTTTCCTAATTTTTTGTGGTACAATTAGATGCCTCGGCTTATATTCGGGTCGGCTTATATTCGAGTATATACGGTACCTCTTTTCTCCAAGATCAGTTTGGGCTTGTAATGACACGGATGAATCCAGGAGCAAATGTACATGTATCTGTACAGCATAGGGGAATACAGATCTGCCCCAAGAGTCACTACAGGAGTGCTGCTCTGTGGTTTTCTTATCTTATTGTTACATTTCCCAGTTCTGTTCCTAACTTCCTTACTCTTGCATAAATGGTTATCTTCCTCTGTCTCTCAAACTCCTACTCTCTTTTGTCCCAGAAAATCCTGAAACCATGATAGGGTTATGTTAGTTTCATAACATTTTTCAAGTTACACATCTCATTAAACACGGGAAGAGGTGAGCATTGCCCTGTCGGTCTCTATCGTGCAGAGACCGATAATAGTATTATTATTGGAAATAATACTATTGTTACTGCTGTTCTTACTAGCGCCATTGTTGTCATCATCATAATTTTCTCTTCTTTAAATATTTGGTAATTATTAGAAATATTATAATTATTATTATAATTATTGACGTTAGTGAGGATTCCACAACTTGGATCATAATTTTTTTAAAGAAAAGATCATGTGGCCATGATGGGCACTGGGTAATGAGAAAACATTGGAAAATAGAGATCGCTTTTTCAAAATAGAGGAGTAAAATAAAAGGTAAAGGTTTTCCCCTGACATTAAGTCTAGTCGTGTCTAACTTTGGGGGTTGGTGCTCCATTTCTAAGCCAAAGAGCCTGCGTTGTCTATAGACATCACCAAGATCATGTGGCCGGCATGACTGCATGGAACACTGTTATCATCCTGCCAGAGCAGTACCTATTGATCTACTCACATATGCATGTAAAATATCAATATGTTATTAAAAACCAAAAGTAGAAAAATGCTGGGAAAATTTTGATTTTTTTTTGTTCTGATAAAAGTGAAGTTTGGACAACCTGATTTGGTTGTGCTTCTACAGTGGGACTTTAGTATCCACTTGGGTTTGGTTTCAGGACCGCATGGATGCCAAAAAGCTATAGATGCTCAAGGAAAAGCATTCCTTATATAAAAAGGCAAAATTAAGTTTTGCTTTTGGAACTTTTTGTGCAGAGGGAATCATTGTAACCATGGATACAAAGGACCAACTGTATTCTCATGCGTCTTTGGAATCAGTGCTAGCAAAGACCCTAAAAACAGAATTTTTGTACCTAGTTTCTCACTAAAGCAATATACTGGAGTTCAATATCTTTTGCACTTATTAGATCTTAGGTTTTGGCTATGAAAGGTCTGGGTTCATCCTGAGCTTCAAATCCTATTTCAGAGAGAATTTCTGGGGCCTGCATGCAGGGCCGTAGCCAGAAAAAAAATTCGGGAGGGGTTTTGAAAATTTCGGGGGGGGGGGGGTTGAACCCCTAGCACACACCTCTCCCCGCTACAAACCTATCAATATCTGCTTGAAATAGTGCCTGGAGGGACTCTTAATGTTTTGTGTCTCATAGACTTAGCATGGGGATTTGGTTAACCAGTTAAAATTCATGAGTAAACCAGGTTTTTTTTATAACCTGAAAATTATTTGGGGGGGGGGGTTGAACCCCTAAAACCGCCCCCTCGCTACAGGCCTGCCTGCATGTGATCTCCAGAATATAGTTCAAATGACATTTAGGGCATTTATAAATGTTAGTTGGCAACTTGAAAGATAATATGTAAACTAGATTGTGTAGAGAGACGTGACTGAATAACACATCATATATCATGCTTCCATATCACTGACACTGAAATGATGTGATGCAGCAGGAAGATGAGCAAGTCTACACTTTCTTAATTTCTTTTAAACAATCTTCTAGGAAACTTTTCTTGTAATCTGATTGCATCTGGCACCTTCTTGGCTTGTTTTTTGGTTCAACTGTTTTATAGGAAGGAAGGAAATATTGCAACACGAGAAACAAGAATATATTTCATGTGTAGTAACGTGACATTTTTTTGGCACTGTTCCTTCCACATTAATATCTTATGTTTTTTTTTTAAAAAAAATGACATCAGTTCTACCTTCAAAAGATCGTAATATAAACCAGTGAATAAAAGAAACAAACTCTTCAGCTTATAAGGCAGTTTTTTCCCCCCTCTGTCTAATAGTTGTTGTTAGTTAGGTAGAGATAAAGGTTTCCCCTGATGTTAAGTCCATTCATGTCTGACTCTGGGGGTTGGTGCTCATCTCCATTTCTAAGCCGAAGAGCCGGCGTTGTCCGTAGACACCTCCAAGGTCATGTGGCCGGCATGACTGCAAGGAGCGCCGTTACCTTCCTGCCGGAGTGGTACCTATTGATCTACTCACATTTGCATGTTTTCGAACTGCTAGGTTGGCTGTTAGCTGGAGCTAAAAGCGGGTGCTCAAGCCGCTCCCGGGATTTGAACCTGGGAGCTTTCAATCCACAAGTTCAGCAGCGCAGCGCTTTAACACACTTTGCCACCGGGGCTCCATTCGCCACCCGGGCTAGTTATGTTGTTAGTTATGTTTATAATAATTGTCCATCCATCTGTTCCCCCCTCCTCCCCGCCGCCACCCCCAGGATCATCAAAGTTTCTGTAAGGACTAGGTTAGGTTGAAAAGGAGCCACCAACAAGCGTATCTGAGTGGACGTGAATTTGGTCTCCTTCATACACAAACTCAATTGAAAAGTCAATTTATTTTGATGGCCTATTGGCATGTAGGATAGATTGTTGCTATTGCGGTAGTGCTTTGTAATGCGGGGGGCTGATGTTTTTATTTATTTATGTACTAGCTTAGGTAAATGGTGTTGCTCAGGTAAGAGATCCGCCCCCTCTTCTGAGTCCTTCACATTTCCCGGCATGGCCCGTCTGGAGCAGCCGCAGAAGCAGGAACTGCCGCCCACCCTCACTCTCTCACCCACCCTTTCTCACTCACTCGCTCACTCACCGGGCGGAGTGACAGGCATGAAGCAAGGGGGCAGCCAGAGCAACATGGCAGGCATGGAGCAAGGGGCCTGCTGGCACTGGTAGGGAAAGCTTCATTGGCTCCCTGGGGCTTGCAAGGGGGAGAAAGGCCACCTAACTTTTAAAATAATGTAGAAATATTAAAATAAAAATAGTGCCCCTACTTCGCAGATTTCCACTTATCACGGGTGGTCCTGGAATGTAACCCCCGCAATAAGTGAGGGAACACTGTACTTATTTATGACTTGTAACTTGTACCTGACCTAGGATATCAATAAATGGGGGATATCAGTGTTTTAAACGTGTTTAAATGTTTTAATTGCATTTAAGTTTGCAGATGACACCAAACTGGGAGGGATAGCTAACACTCCAGAAGACAGGAGCAGAATTCAAAATGATCTTAACAGATTAGAGAGATGGGCCGAAACTAACAAAATGAAGTTCAACAGGGACAAATGCAAGATACTTCACTTCGGCAGAAAAAAATGGAAATCAAAGATACAGAATTGGGGATGCCTGGCTTGACAGCAGTGTGTGCGAAAAAGACCTTGGAGTCCTTGTGGACAACAAGTTAAACATGAGCCTACAATGTGATGCGGCGGCAAAAAAAGCCAACGGGATTCTGGCCTGCATAAATAGGGGTATAGCATCTAGATCCAGGGAAGTCATGCTCCCACTCTATTCTGCATTGGTCAGACCACACCTGGAATACTGTGTCCAATTCTGGGCACCTCAATTGAAGGGAGATGTTGACAAGCTGGAAAGTGTCCAGAGGAGGGCAACTAAAATGATCAAAGATCTGGAGAACAAGCCCTGTGAGGAGCGGCTTAAAGAGCTGGGTATGTTTAGCCTGCAGAAGAGAAGGCTGAGAGGTGACATGATAGCCATATACAAATATGTGAGGGGAAGTCATAGGGAGGAGGGAGCAAGCTTGTTTTCTGCTGCCCTGCAGACTAAGGCGCGGAACAATTGCTTCATCAAACTACAAGAAAGAAGATTCCACCTGAACATCAGGAAGAACTTTCTCACTGTGAGAGCTGTTCGGCAGTGGAACTCTCTGCCCCGGACTGTGGTGGAGGCTCCTTCTTTGGAAGCTTTTAAGCAGAGGCTAGATGGCCATCTGTTGGGGGTGCTTTGAATGAGATTTTCCTGCTTCTTGCAGGGGGTTGGACTGGATGGCTCGTGAGGTCTCTTCCAACTCTACGATTCTATAATTCTATGATTCTATAGAATCACAGAATTGGAAAAGTTCACAAGGGCCATCCAGTGGATCTTCCTCCCATGTAGGAAAATGGTTGTTTCATTTGATTTCACTGTTAGCCACTTTGGATGTCATTTTTGAGAAAGCACTTACCACTTGTATAAAATTAAATAAATGAACATTTTTTTTATAAAGTTCCACAATTTTTCCAAACCCAGTTTTCAACCCTGTGCGGTTTTTTTAAGCTTTCGGTGTCCTTGAATGTATGTTATGTTCTTTTTATGTTTAGTTTTTTAAAGGAATGTGAGAAAAAGGTTATGAGAGACCTATTATTCATTCAATGATATTTTTTCACTTGTTCCTAAATTCAGAAAAAATGGAATTAGTCATGTTGACAAGAAGATCCAGGGAGTTGTCATCCAAAGAAAGTAACTTTTCCCAAAATTGAGAAAGAAGAATAAACAAGAAACATCCTTTAAAACAAACATGGCACCGCTCCTAGTCTTGCATGATGTAATATTACATCAGGGCCAGAATACATCATTGTATATCTGTAGGATTTTCTGCTCTCTTTCCTGCCCTCAATCATCCAGGGCCAGGAAAGGTGTGGAGGGTCCCCCCCTCTGCCCCAAGTATTCTGATGAAGATATTGAGACCTATGCTGTAGGAAAAGAGTTGTGCTGTCTTGATTCCTATTGTTGGAGTCAATGGAGGTATGCTATGGAATCCCAGCCAGAGTACCCAAAACTATGATTCAAGGTTGAGAATCTCTTATCCCGAATTCTGAAATCTGAGTCATTCCAAAATTGTCCATGTGAAGAGCTAAGACAGTGACATTTTTGCTTTCCAATGATTCACTATACACTAACTTTGTTTCATGCACAGAATAAAACATAAATGAACATATTGTTAATAAAATTACCTTCAGGCTATGCCCGTAAGGTGTATATGAAACATACATGAATGTTATGTTTAGACCTGGATCCCATCCCCAAGATATCTCATTATGCATATACAAGTATTCCGTTTTTTAAAGTTTGAAATCCCAATCACTTCTGGTGCCAAGCATTTCGGACTAGGGATTTCCAAGCATGCCCCTTCTTGAGTCTTGGGAGACTCCAGAAATAATCACCAAACTCAAAGTAACCTATACGTTACCCAAATTCCCCAGTGTCCTAATAAACACACAGGGAAATAAGAAAACTTTTGATTTGTATGAATGGGCTACTTTAAAAAATAATTCAAATACTGGAGTAAATTAATGCATAAATTGTCAGAACTAGGGACTTCATCAAATGAGCAGACGGAAAGCAGGGGACAGTGAGGGACAACTGAGGGAACTGAGCAACTGCGGTCTTACTCTGCTGCCTTCCATCAAAGTCCATCTTCTGCTATCTCACAACCTTTCATTGCAGAGATCCATCTTTTTCCCACTTTGTGCCATTTGGAGTTGGTTAATACTCCACTCCTCAAAAGGCTCTCTGAGCTCCATTTTTCTACACTTCTGGAAGTTGCCTTTCATCATGTGATGGACTCCTTGGGACTCCATTTCAACAGAAGAGAAACGAGAAGAAGACGCAGAGAAGACTTTGTCTGATGAGGCCATAGAAAGCTGCAGGTAGTATGGATCATGCTGAGTAACCCTGTCACAAAAGGTGACACCAGGAAACCTTGGCCCCAACTATGAGCTATGTTCTAAATTCTTGTTCTTGTACTTTACTATTGTTTCCTACCGAGAGTTTTAATTAATTAATTTATTTATTTATTAGACTTGTATATCGCTACTCCCAGTATCGCTCGGAGCGGTTTACAGAAATAGATTAAAACAATACACTTAGCTTTAAAATAACAATAAAAACAATAAAAACATCAATAAAAACAGACATAGCCCTGAGTTTTTCACCCATTGAAAGCTTGTCGGAAAAGCAAGGTTTTGCAGGCTTTCCGAAAGGCAAGTAGGTCTCGGATAGTTCGAGTTTCAACTGGCAAGGCATTCCATAAATGAGGGGCTACAATCGAGAAGGCTCTCTGCCTAGTAGAAGACAAATGATAAGTCCGTATGTTAGGGACTTCAAGCAAATTTTGGTCTTCTGACTGAAGCAATCTCTGGAGTTGATAGGGGGATAAGCGGGCCCTCAGGTACGCCGGCCCCAAACCATGTAAGGCCTTAAAGGTTAGAACCAGTATCTTGAAAGTAATCCGGTACTCAATCGGTAGCCAGTGCAGCTGTTGTAGAATTAGGGTGATACGCCACCTCGCCAGCGCCCCGGCGAGAAGACGAGCTGCCGCATTTTGCACCAGCTTCAGTTTCTGGATCACTGACAGAGGAAGGCCAATGTAGAGGGCGTTACAGTAGTCGAGCCTCGAGATGACCGTCGCCTGGATCACCGTGACCAGGTCGTTCCTAGATAAGTAGGGAGCCAGTCGCCTAGCCTGACGTAGATGGAAAAACGCAGATCTGCTCACAGCAGAGACCTGGGCCTTCATTGTGAGCAGAGGGTCCAGTAAGACACCAAGACTTTTTACAGAAGATGATGGACGTAGTGTCTCGCCATCCAGGGTAGGCAGCTGGATCTCCCTCCCACCCGGACAGCCCAGCCAAAGGATCGCCGTCTTGCTGGATTCACCCTCAACCTGCTGGCACACAACCATCCAGTAACGGTTATAGTGCCCCGGCTTTGTATGCCCGCTATTCCTAAACTTTCCCATCTGACATTTACACTTTATCCATCAGACCTTGAGTTGCACTAGCCCACTCGCCCAAGCCCAAAAGCTGTTTACTATTCCAGGCTCACTGGTTGTTGCTGATGACTGTTTTTATACTGTGTCATGTTGTCATTGTGGTATATTGTTTTATGACATGGTTTATGAAATTTAATGTGTCACATTTTAACTATGCTGTAGGGATTTTCCCCATGTAAGCCACCATGAATTCCTTCAGGGAGATGGAGGGGGGATACAAAAATAAAGTAGTAGTAGTAGTAGTAGTAGTAGTTGTTGTTGTTATTTATTATTATTATTATTGTTATTATTATTATTATCTTGGAAGCTAAGCAAGGTTAGTCCTGATAAGTACTTGGATGGAAAACTGTCAATGTGAATACCAGGTGCTGTAGGCTATATTTTAGAAGAAGGAACCAGGTTCTGAATAGTACAGGAAGAGGTCTACAGATGTGACATTATGAATTATGGCAGAGGATGATACCAACCCTATTGATGTTGCTCTCAGAAACAGCTGAAGTGTATATACAGTGGATATGAGTAAACTATTTAATCCAGGGTTCTGCTGTACCTAGTTTGAAGGTTCATACACACAGCAATAATCCGAACTGCCGAATGCATTCTAATTTTATGCAACCATTAGTATGCAGTCCCCTAAAGGCTAACTGGAGCTCAATCTTTTTGGACATTATGTGGCAGTGTTGATGGGACCTGAGTAACAACTCTGTCATTTCCTATTCGTGATCTGATGTTTTCCTGTTGCTTCTTTTCTCCACCCCGTTGAATGCATTATGGTTAGCATTTTATTTAACATTAATTTTAAATTTTATTTCAAAGTTTCTTAAAGTTTTTTTATTGCGCTGAGAAAATATACTTATAAACTGTGCAGTTTAAAGCTATGCATTTATGTCTGTAATGACCCAAGACAAAAGTTTTTCAGAAAACGTGATCCTATGCAGACCTCACAAAATGCAAGACTTAGGGCTTCATCACATTTATGAGATGCAGGGAGGATTTACCAGCCACCATAGAGAATCTGCAGGGCAGTGAGGCAATCCCATTGCCCCATGCCCCGCATCTCCCTTAGAAATGCTTCCCCATCCCATGTGGGGAAGCGTCACCATGCGGCTTTCCCCTGCACCGGCTCTGCCTGAAGTGATGAGTAGTGTGGGTCTCTGCAGATGAAATGTGCTGCAAGTGTTTTAGGACACTTCTGAAGACTCCTGTGATGAAGTCCTTACATGTAGATTTGCTGTGGCACTTTTATCACAGCTTTTTTTTTAAAAGGAATCTATTTGTTTAGGATTGAAAAGCTTCTTATATCTACTGTTTGTAGATCAGGGATGCCACAGCAGCCAAAGAGTTATCACATTCTGTCACATGTTCCTCCAAGAAAAGGAATGTCCTTCAGTGTGCAGAAGATCACTGGCCTGCCACTTCAAACCTCCTATCTGGACAAATAGTTGCAAATAACTATATTTAATGACAGATCCACAGTTTGTGTATAGAGATGACTAAATTGTATATGTAACACATGGGTGTCCTTCCAGCTCTTCCCCCCTTACAATGTTTAGATCAACTCATACTGTGGCAACAACATTGCATTTCTCATTGCCTGCATCTGCTATGCATAATGATTCACATAATTGGCCATGGATTAGTCAGTCGGGAAATCAATGGAACTTATGTAAGTGTCAACTTATCCAGATCCCATTGTTTCATTACATCTATTCTAGTTGACAATAACAGTTGGATGTAGGCTAGGGTTGCTAGATTTCAGGCTTTGATCTTAGCATCCAGCTTTTGGGATTCACCATTGAGGGTAGACAAAAATGTCCTTCTAATATGTGAATTTCAGCAGCAGTACTAGAGCATGTAATTTAATAAAATCTCATATTCTAGTATTGCTGCTAAAATTCATGTATTTAATAAGGTCGCTATTTCTTCTCTTGATTCTGCTATAAGCTTCTTGGGTGTATGATCCATTGTAGCATTCACAGAGCATTTTAATACTGTTGGCTGGAAACTAAGGAAGAACCGCTATTTATGAGCCATACTTTTAAAATGTATATATTATGTTTATAGAGAGTAAGTCTATTTATGAGCCAACACAAATACATTGTGTTGATACAGAGTATGTCTTTTTGATTCGGTTATCATAAGACACTTGTTAAAAAGAATATCTTCCTGCTATGAAATTTCCAAAGATGTTCTTCCAGTTCAACCTTTCTAACCTCTTTCTGAAGATGTCTAGAGAAGCAGACCCACTATCTCATCTCTCTCCCCCTCTCACTACTTTGCTGACTTCCCACCATCTCGCTTTGTTGCTTTGCTTCCCTGTTGTCTCCAGGTCCTTCTTTTTGTCCACCTTTGTTTTCTTCTTTCACCCATACCACTTTTCCCTTTGACAGTCTCCACTTTGTGATTAATTCTGAGCTACAGTTGGACCTACAGACATGTAGCACTCTCTTTTTAAACCACCCCTTTCTCCTCTGCCACTGCCATAAATCCCCACTGTTCTTTTTAAAAATTATTTTAATTTTCAGTGCAATTGATCAATTCCAGCATTTAAAACCAACAAAAAGCAAATGTAAATATGAAATCTATCTATACACATAATAAAAGTGAAAATGTGTGTGTGTGTGTGGCTGGGATGTCCACTTACACAGACAGGTTCCCACTTCCACAAATAGCTATAGCTCCTACTAGGAGCAGGAGACACCAATGGCCCTCCCTTCAATGTCATTGCAGGTTATAGCGAGCCCAGTGAATATGTACAACTCCAGCCGATATCTTCCACAAACACAATACTGCCCACCACCCAAGTGAAAGCTTTCATTCAGGGACAATTTCATCCTAGATTTTCTGTTTTTCCTCCATCACAAACATCCCGGTGTTTCTTACTCTCTCCATTGGTGTGGAATTTGCATGACCCCACCCACAGCCTCTCCCATAACCCTTTCCTATTCATTTCTATGGCACACAGCAATCAGAGGAATTGATCAGCAACTGAACATACTAGAGAGGTTTGGGGAGATTTCACCATGATTTATTGTATAGGAGTTGTAGGTACCAGGATGTGTAGTTCACCTGCAATCAATGAGCACTCTGAACTCAATCAAAAATGGAATTGGATCAAACTTGGCACACAGAGCCCCCATGATCAACAAAAAAATACTGGAGGTCTTTGGGTAAAATTCACCTTGATTTGGGGTAGTTGTAGTTCACCTACATCTAGAGAGCACTGTGAACTCAAACACTGATAGATCTGGACCAAGCTTGGCACACATACCTGATATGATGAAATTTGATTACTGGAGGGCAGGCATGTAGCCGGAGGTGGGGGGTTTCGAGGGGCTTCATCCCCCCCCCCGGAAATTCTCAGGGTGGTCCGCAAGAAGGCCTTACATTTATTATTTAAACTGTTGTGTTTATTCATATCATGATCTAATCACCACGCTCAATATATCCCATATACATGGGAGTATTGGAATAATGATACAAAAGGTTTGCTAGGGTAAAGTCTCTCACGCTCAGACTCAGCCCCCCCCCCCCCCGAACCAAAATCCCAGCCCCCTCCAAATCAAAATCCTGGCTACGGGACTGCTGGAGGGGTTTGGGGGGAACTGGCTTTCCTTTCTGGGAGCTGTAAGTCATCCACAACCAGAGAAACTGTGACCTCCACCAATGATGGATCTGGACCAAACTTGGCACACAGAACCCCCATAACTAATTCAACTTACCGAAAGGGTTTGAGGAGGCTGACTCACCATAGTGGAAGTTATAGTTTACCCTACAGCCAGAGAGCATACTGAACCCTACCGGTGATGCATCTAGATCAAGGTTGCCCAACATAGCAAACTTTAAGTACTGGTGGAGTTTCTTGGGGTTAACCTGAAATGATGTCAGTTGTAGTTAATTCACAACCTTATGCATGTTGTAAAATTTAAAATTGACTTTTAAAAATAACCCAGGCAATGATGTGTACCCAAGCTAGTATAAAATAAAAGGCAAATGGCCATCTTGGGAATAGTAAGGGGGAGAAGGGAGAGCAGAAGAGGAGGCAAATCCTATCCTCTGATGTCATTTGACTACAGGCATGCCAGTACAGAAGTGGAAGGGACCCATCAAATCAAAATGTTGCATGAATCATAGAGTTGGAAGATACCACATGGGCCATCTAGTCCAATCCCCTGCCATGCAGGAAAAGCACAAAGTATACTTGACAGATGGCTAAACAGCCTCTGTTTAAAAGCCTCCAAAGGAGCTTTCATCACACTCTGAGGCAGAGAGTTCACGGTTGAACAGCTCTTGCAGTCAGGAAGTTATTCCTGATGTTCATGTGGAATCTCCTTTCCTGTAATTTGAACCTATTGCTCCATTGAGTCTCCAGAGCTGCAGAAAATAAGTTTGCTTTCACTTCCTTATAATATCCTATCTATCTATCTATCTATCTATCTATCTATCTATCTATCTATGTATCTATCTATCTATCTATCTACCCTGTTTCCCCTAAAATAAGACATCCCTAGAAAATAAGACCTAGTAGAGGTTTTGCTGAAATGCTAAATATAAGGCCTCCGCTGAAAGTAAGACCTAGCAAAGTTTTTGTTTGGAAGCATGCCCGCCCAACAGAACACCAGAGCATGCAGGATCGGTAAATATACGTACCATAGAGTGTAAGACGTGGAATTAATGGTAGTAACAAGAAATTCTTGATAGGATTCACAGTTTGTCTGGTTATGCTGATTTGTGATGACAACTAATGTACAGTATATAATAAATGTTCATTTTTTTGTTCAACAATTAATGTGAATTCTTCTTCATGGAAAAATAAGACATCCCCTGAAAATAAGACCTAGAGCAACTTTGGGAGCAAAAATTAATATAAGACACTGTCTTATTTTCAGGGAAACACTTTATCTACACACGAGTTATTCCCAGCTCTTTAAGCCACTCCTCATAAGGCCCAGTCTCCAGAACTTTGATCATTTTAGTCGCCCTCCTCTGGACAGATTCTAGCTTGTCAATATCTTTCTTGAATTGTGGTTCCCAAAATTTGACAATGTCCCAGGTTAGGTGTTACCACAGCAGAATAGAGGGGCACCATGACTTCCCTTGATTTAGACACTATACTCCTTTTGATGTAGTCCATAATCCATTTGGCTTTTTTAGCTGCTGCATCCAGAGCCGTCCCTAGGCAATTTTTAGGAGTAGGCAAAGAGAATTTTTGCGCCTCCCCCCCCCGAATTATGGCGCCCCCCTCCCCAAACCAATAGCTGCAAAACTTCACCTTCCCGCCGCGGCCTGGTCCTTCTCCCTGTGACCTGGGCCTTGATGCGGCCACCATGTGGCCTGCACGGCTTGGTCCCGCCCACCACGCCACGCGGCTCTGCCCACCACGTCGCGCGATGTGGTGGCCGGAGCCGCATGGCATGGTGGGTGGAGCCACGTGCCGTTGTCCTTCCTGCTGTGGCCTGGGCCTTGCTGCCATGCAGCCTCCGTGGCCCCAGGAAGGACCAAGCTGCGGCGGGAATGACCGGCCCCAAGCCAAATGAGGCAGGGGGTGGTGCCATCATCCTGGGGGGTGGACCGCCTCTGGCTGCATCACATTGTTGGCTGAAGTTCAACTTGCTGTCCACTAAGACTCCAAGATCTTTCTCACATGTATTGTTGATGAGCCAGGTGTTACCTATCCTGTATATTTGCATTTCTTTTTTCTGCCTAATTATAGTATCTTACATTTATCCTTATTGAAATTCATTTTGTTAGTTTTGGCTCAGCTCTCCAGTTTGTTAAGGTCATTTTGATTTCTCATCCTGTCTTCTGGAGTATTAGCTATCCCTCCTAATTTGTTGTTATCTGCAAACTTGATAAGCATGCCCTCTAAACCTTCACGGAAATAATTAATAAAGATGTTGAACAGAACTGGGCCAAGGACCGAACCCTGTAGCACTCTACTAGTCACCTTTTTGTGATAGGGGACTATTGACAGGTTTTACATGTTAATGGCTAGGGACAGGAGCATCACAGGGGGCAGGGGAGGCAGCAGACCAGCAGCAAGATGCATATGGAGTCATGTGATGGTGATCATAAACAATATGACAGTGTGGCTACAATGCTAGCTGTCTCTTTGCAATAAGTTCCTATGAATATGGCTCTCAATGAATGACTATAAAATAAAACAACATCTATGCACTGCCACCATATTAACACCAATTTCTGATGCCATCATTGTTGAGTTCTTCTTCCTTAATGACTACTGCAAATATTTGTCTGTTGATTCCTTCTGCAGAGAGCAAAGGGAAAAGAAATGCTCTTCATGACTACAAAAAAACATCGGATACCTTATTAGTGGGAACAGATAAGGCACTGAAAGTGAAAACTAAGCTGCTGAACTCCACGGAACAGTGTGCCAAGAGATGCAACAGAAGCAAAGGACTCCCATTTGCCTGCAAGTAAGCAGTGTTTTCATGTGTGTTTAGTATCTCCAAAGTACTGGGCTAATCTAAGCAACATGAGATTTACCTGACAAGCCTTCATAAAGAATAAATCCTTTTTAGAAGAGCCCTTGAGCAGGGTTGGTGGGGTGACTTAGCTGAGGACATGGATTTTATTTAATGCAGTTTGGATGACTTAAGGCCTTGTAATGAGGGAATGACATGAACTCAAATCCTGTTGATCTTGTGTGCATATATGTGCATGCATGTGCATTTCTGTGTGTGTGTGTGTGTGAGAGAGAGAGAGAGAGAGAGAGAGAGAGAGAGAGAGTGAGAGAGAGAGAGAGAGAGAGAGAGCCTATAAATAGATAGTGTATAAAGGTAAAGGTTTCCCCTGACATTAAATCCAGTTGTGTCCGACTCTGAGGGTTGGTGCTCATCTCCATTTCTAAGCTGAGGACCTGGCGTTGTCTGTAGACACCTCCTAGGTCATATGGCCAGCATGACTTCATGGAGTACTGTTACCTTCCTGCAGAAGTGGTACCTATTGATCTACTCACATTTGCATGTTTTCGAACTGCTAGATTGGCAGAAGCTGGGGCTAATAGCGGGAACTCACTCTGCTCCCCGGATTTGAACTTTTGGTCAGCAAGTTCAGCAGCTCAGCAGTTTAATCCGCTGCACCATCGGGGTGTAGATAGTGTATAGATGTGGTTTAATCCTCTTGCTGTTATTTTATGGCTTTTATCTGTGTCTACGATATTTTGATAATTTGACACCAAGAAAAATTGGCTTGGAATAAAGGTTATAAAAATACAATCAAAATGAGGTTGTACTTTGAATTGCTGGCAGATACAGAGACATCTCTCTATGTACTACATGGATACAGAGAATCTGTTGGTGTTGGTGGCCAGCCATTTGGCAAATACTGCACCTAAGTAAACATTCAAAGACAAACTGATGTACAGAGTTTCCAAGTAACAAATTATTTCAGCCATCTTTCCAAATCAATACAATGTGTAGATTTTTTTTGTTAAGTTATATAGTTGGTTTTTGTATGATGAAAGTTGTGCTGGCTGTGTGTTCTTTCATATTTGACCAGCCAATAAGCCTATAGCAGGAGATATCCTAAGTTTTGTTGTGGAGCAGAAAAGGCTTCCTTTCACTCTGGATTGCATCCAGATTATTTCCCTGTCTTCTATTGAAGCCCTATGGCACACGTGTCCACCACAAGGCCCACGTGCAGAATCTGACTCACCACTACATTTTATGTAGTCCATGAAGCTTTCAATGCCAGGATAACATAGTTACGTTTATATAGTCTTACAATTATAAACAGCCCTTTGAAGGCAACCATAAGGCTGATGTGGCCCTTGGTGGAAATTATGTTGATACACCTGCTGTCAGGACACAGATTCCTCTTAAAGGGCCACACACAATGAGTAAAGATAACAAATGTTTATTAAATGATATTCTGAACCTAGGAACACTTAACTTCAGTGTTCCTGGTAAAAGTAAATGTCTTTGCTTCAAGAAAAGGCAAAAATGTGGGAACAGAAAATAATCCAGATTATCCTGCCTGATAATCCGGCTCAACTCCAGCCAAGAGTTCACTGAACTATAGTCATGCCAAACTATGGCACAGAAAGCCAGGAGAGGGCCAAACGCACACCCGTAGCGAGAGCAGGTGACACCATTGTCCAAAAGCCAAGCCGAATCCAGAAACCAAAGGAGAGCCAACCGGGAGTAGCGAAGTCGCCATCAAAAGCCAAGCCAAATTCAGGAAACAGAAGGAAAGCCAACCGGGAGTAGCGGTGCTGTTGTCAGGAGCCAAGCTGAATTCAGGAACCAAAAGGAGAGCCAACTGGGAGTAGCGATGCCATTGCCAGGAGCCAAGCCGAATTCAGGAACCAGAAGGAGAGCCAACTGGGAGTAGCGATGCCGTCACCAGGAGCCAAGCTGAATTCAGGAACCAGAAGGAGAGCCAACTAGGAGTAGTGATGCCGATGCCAGGAGCCAAGCCAAATTCAGGAACTGAAGGGGGAGCCAGGAAATGCCAAGCCAGGAACCAGCGAAGCCATCGTCAAGAGCCAAACCGAATCCAGGAACACGAAGATGTACAGCCAGGACCCAAGCCCAACAGGAGAACAGGCAGCGACAACCCAATGTCCAAAAGACACCTTGCCTTCTGCAAGGAATCTGTACTTCCAACTCTACTTTTAACTTACACATCGTTATCCGACGATGATGAGGCCTCCGCCCTGTCATCATAATCCGCAGCTGATCTTGATCTCATACGTGAACCTCCCCATCATCCCTCCAGTCCCTCCATCTTTGTTCAAGACTTAAATCTCCCCACTTGAGTCCAATCTGCAGCACTTTCCATCTCACTCGCAGACCCATCATTCCCAGAAAAACCCTCAAATGTTTCATCTTCCGTGGGAGCAGTGAGTAGATCCCGAATCTTCTTTCTTTCCCTTTCCTCATCTGACTCTTGCTCCCGAGTTGACCTTTTAGTTCCTCTACTCTCTGTTAACCCATCTTCTTCCAGCATTTACTCCTCATCGCTAGAGAACCCTTCAAACGTTTCATCCTCAGAAGGAGCCATAAGTATTTCCCAGACCCGCTTTGCTTGCTGTTCCTCATCAAACACCTGCTCACCATTAGCCCTTTTCCTCCTGCTAGCAGTTCTACTAGTAATAGTATTATTGCCCCCTGACCAAACTACAACACCTGCTCTATGACATCAAACACAACTGGAGAATGTAGTATGATGCAGAGGCTGCAAACAGGGATACAAGGTTTTTAATTTTCTGTCTGAATATACGGAGCCACTGACAGATTTTCACTCTAATGCTGATCATGGTGCAGCCGTGTCATACGTGCCCAATCTAGGAGATATGGCACCTCCTAGGAATGAAATCCGTCTTGCATTTATGAGCGTCAGATTCAAGGCAATCTAGGTCACTGGAGTGACTGGC
The DNA here is from genome assembly GCF_035594765.1 of Anolis carolinensis. Classification (NCBI taxonomy): domain Eukaryota; kingdom Metazoa; phylum Chordata; class Lepidosauria; order Squamata; family Anolidae; genus Anolis; species Anolis carolinensis. The sequence continues at coordinate 88,385,953 of NC_085845.1, read as the reverse complement.
TGCAGACCTAGAAATTCACATGTCTGAAATCACATCACAATGATTCGAATGTAGCTTTCAATGCAGATTGTTAGCAGTTCCATTTGTTGTAATTGTTAGGAGTTCCAGTTTGGAAGGAAAAATAAATGAATTCCTCTAAGACAAATGATTAAGTGGAAAATCTCAAAACTACTTTTTGCAGTGTCAACTGACATAATGGAGATGAGATGAATATGAATGAAAATTCCTTGAATGCAGTGAGATTCCCATCTTTGCAGTTAGGTCACATTAACCAATGCTAAGACACACTTTCTCATTGATGACATGGAAAATGTCATGCATCTTTTGTGAAAAAATATGGGTTTTTTTTATCAGTTAATGATAACATTTTCTACTCCCGCATGTTTAGCCTTGTCGACCCTGGACTATGACTTAGACTTGTGCAATTTTTAAATTATGTTTTTATAACTGATGTTTTAATTATCTGTTTTAATTATAATTGTTTTATAACTGTTTGTTGTTGGCATCTAATGAGTGCCGGTCGAGTTGAAAGAGACCTCATGGGCCATTAAGTCCAACCCCCTGCCGAGAAGTAGGAAATCGCATTCAAAGTATCCTCAACAGATGGCCATCTAGCTTCTGCTTAAAGGCCTCCAAAGAAGGAGCCTCCAACACACTCCAGGGCAGAGAGTTGGAGTAAAGGTGGTGTTAAAATACACTTGCCCTCCAACTCCAGCCGATCTTGGATGACTAACACTTTCTTGACTCATATCAAACCAGTTTCGGGGTTGGATATGGCATTGAGACTGCTTTGGTCGCCTTAGTAGATGATCTCCATTTCAACACTGACAAGAGGATGTGTGTCTCTGTTGGTGCTTCTAGACCTTTCAGTGCTTTTCGAAACCATTGGTCATGGTATCCTTCAGGAATGTCCGGGCGTGTGGCATTGGGAATTGGAGGTATTGCTTCACAATACTTCTGGACAACAAGTTAAATATGAGTCAAAAATGTAATGCGGCAGCAAAAAAGCCAATGGGATTTTGATCTGCATGAATAGTATAGTGTCTATATCCAGGGAAGTCAGGCTACCCCTCTATTCCACCTTGATCAGACCACACCTGGTCAGACTACACCTGAAGGGAGATGTTGTCAATCTGGAATGTGTCCAGAGGAGGGTGATTAAAATGATCAAGGGTCTGGAGAACAAGCCCTACGAGGAGCAGCTTAAAGAACTGGGCATGTTTAGCTTGCAGAAGAGAAGGCTGAGTGGAGACATGATAGCCATGTATAAATATGTGAGGGGAAGTCATAGGGAGGAGGGGCAAGCTTGTTTTCTGCTGCCCTGGAGACTAGGCCATGGAACAATGGCTTCAAACTACAGAAGAGAGATTCCATCTGAACATTAGGAAGAACATTCTAACTGTGAGAGCAGTTCAGCAGTGGAACTCTCTGCCCTGGAGTGTGGTGGAGGCTCTCTCTCTCTCTCTCTCTCTCTCTCTCTCTCTCTCTCTCTCTCTCTTTTTTTTTTTGAGGCTTTTAAGCAGAAGCTAGATTGCCATCTGTCGGGGGTGCTTTGGATGCGATTTTCTTGCTTCTTGGCAGGGGGTTGTACTGGATGGCCCACAAGATCTCTCCCAACTCTATGATTGTATGATTCTATTATTCTAATGTGCCCCAGGCACATCTTCTGAGGGACGCTTGCTCCAGTCAGCCAGAACCCAACTGGCAACTGTCAATCACTATCATTGGCCACCCCAAGATTGTAGAATGAATTGCTGGAAGAGATCCAATACCTAAAAGAGCTGTCAGAACGTAAAATACAACCAAAGACCCAACTCTTCTAGCGGGATTGCCCAGTCAATTTTCAGCCATGAATTTTAAGTTCACATTCTATTACTATTGAATTTTAATCTGTGTACCATGTATTTTAATATATGCATTTTATTGTAAAGTGTTTTAATATATGCATTTTGTTGTATGATTTTATGGTCATGTGCTTTAACTGTGTTGTGCCCCGCCTCGAGCTTTGGGGTTGGTAACAAATAATATTGATTAATAATGCACTCAGTCCCCCTCTCCACTTCAGTCTAAACAGAGCTTTGATACTCATTTGTCTTACTTTCTGCACAGGGCTTTTGTCTTTGATAAAGCTACCAAACGCTGTCGTTGGTTGTCCTTCACTAGTCTCGGCAGTGGAATAGTGAGGAGGCATAACAACACATTTGATCTTTATGAAAAGAAAGGTAAGTTGTTTTTCATTCAAATACAGTATAACACTCCAGATAAGATACCTCAGTTATTATGAGATCTCATTAGCCATTATGATCGAACCCCCTCATAGAAAAGTTCTGCTTCTTTAGAACAAGCACTTCCAAAATTAAAAGATCTCCTCTAAGCTGTTTAGTTCTAACAGAAATGCCTGAGAAATTCTATAGGATAATACATTTTTAACTTTTTGCAAAATAATTGTTTGCACATTAGAAAAATATGACAAAATAGTTTCAAATCACTACAGTAGAGTCTCACTTCAACATTCACTTATCCAATGTTCTGGATTTTCCAACACAGTCCACAGCTGTTTCTCTAGGCAGCAACGCTTGCACTTTTTATGGATTTAACTTCTGACAATGTTGTTACTGTAAATACATGTTATGCAATTCTATCTTTATTTGTAGTCAATTTGTTAGTAGCCAATTTTTTTCATCAACGTTTTCAATACACTGTGATGTTTTGGTGCTAAATCCATGTATAGTAATTACTACATAATGTTACCGTGTACTGAATTGCTTTTTCTGTTGATTTATTGTAAAAAATAATGTTTTGGTGCTTAATTTGTAAAATCATAATGCAATTTGATATTTAATAAGCTTTTCCTTAATCCCTCCTTATTATCCAACATTTTAGCTTATCCAACGTTCTGCCAGCCCGTTTACGTTGGATAAATGAGACTCTACTGTATGCACAATTCTTCATGATCCCTTCCTCCTCTCCCTAAATCACAGACATTTATAAATTACTTCCCTGTCAGTCCTCTAATAAATTATACTGTAAACAATTATCTATTTTCTTTTTAATAGATACATCTTTCCACAGTAATTTAACCAAAATATCACTTGATCTGATGGTGGTTTGAATGTGCTGTTACTCTGGCACATATACCTAATAAATATATCATATATTGCCACAAACAAATTCCCTTTAATTTTTCCTTTCTTTAATTTCACATTGTATGTCAGTTTTCCTGATAGAGCTGTTGCCCATATTGTTTATCCAATTCTGGGTTGATAAATTCTCTAGTTTTATGGTGTATTTGAAAATTACTATAAGCCCCCTTGACTCCAATTCTGTGAGAAAGGTGGGATATAGATCCAGTAAATCCATACATAAATAAGTGAATATTCATTCATTCATTCATTCATTTTTTCTGGATGACATGAAAACCAAACAGAACATTTTCATGTGTCCCTAGACAAGGTTCCAGAGATAGAATATAGTTAAAGTTAGGGACTTGCACATACCCAATTGTTTGTTGTCACTGTTTATTTTGAATAACAGATCCAGACTTTGATTTGTTGGTATCTCTTTTTAATATTTGAAAATGCACAACTGTTGCTGGAGCAACATTCGAAAGGTGCACAGAGATCTGGACAATATTTAGTATCACAGCCAAACCATGTTCAGAGTTGTTGCACATACTGAATTTTCCTGATCGTAAAATGCATGAAGCATTTTTGTTGGGTTTGACATTTTTTGTGCATGAAATTGTAATCCTGAATATTATGCACAGAATTTCAGTACATTTATTTTCACTGCCAAAACCTCCATCTGTTTTGTTTTCACCATTTATCTTTGACAGATTATGTCAGAAATTGTATTGTCGGCAAAGGAGCAAATTATAAAGGAACTGTATCAGTTACCAAAAGTGGAATCCGGTGTCAAGCATGGAATTCCACAATCCCTCATGAGCACAGGTAAGTTTGATTGGATCACAGGAGTCCAGTCTTTCACAGTTTTTGCCTGTTAATGTGTTTTTGCTGAGCAAGTGAACAGATGAACATTGCACTTATGTAGTGCAACACATCCAGATTTGCTACTGAATTGGAAACCAATCAGTCTGAAATACCTTATGGGTTTAACTGCATAATGTACATACAGTGTTCCCTCACTACTTCGCGGTTCACTTTTCACGGATTCACTGTTTCGCGGTTTTTTTTAATAAACTCTAAAAGACTATTATAAATCATAAAAAAATACAATTTACAGCCTAAGGAAGGGAGGAAGGAGAAGCCGAAAGAAGAGAAAAGGAGCCCAAGTGGCAACGGGAGGAGGAGGAGGAGATTTATCAACATGCGATTGGTTGATAAAGACTTAAAATAGTGTATAACTACTAAAATAATGTATAAATATTAAAAATAAATATGGCATCCCTACTTTGTGGATCTTCACTTATTGCGGGTGGTCCTGGAACCTATCCCCAGCGATAAGTGAGGGAACACTTTATTTTCAAATATATTTTGTATTCACACATTATTTTAGTATACCTAGACTGATTCATATATAATCCTTAAAAAGTGATATGATTCTCAGGAGGCGCCATATGTAAAGAGATTAAGGGCATCCAAATTAAGGGGCCTTTTCACATACACTAATAGTGCTATTATTCCACTTTAACCACAATGACAACATCCTGTCATTCTGGGGTTCATAGTTATTAAACTACTTGAGCTCTCTGGCTAAGAATTCTAAAAGCTTTTCTGCAAACTACAAATTCCAGGATTCAAATAAAATGTTCCCATGCCAAACAAAATGAAATAATAGTGTTATAACACTTTAGTATAATAAGCAAAAGGACTGATTGAAGTGGATTCCCCTATTTTGTCTATCCAAGTTGGTACAATTTTGCTGCTGTGGAGACTGTGCTCCAAGGGGAATTGAGTAATCTGTAAAAACTGGATGCACTAAATATTTGAAATAATTTAAAAAATTGGCACTTTTTCATTTAAAATATTTCTGTATATGAGCCAGAAAAAACCCTAAAGGGGCATGTCAAACAATTCCCTTACAATTAATTGGTTTATTTAAATTCTGTGACAACATCATGGTTGTTAATTTAAAAGATGCTAAGTCATCTATTGATTTTCTGGGTCTGCTCTATAGTAGTTTGGGCAAACAATTGGCTGTAGATCCTTGTGTTGTTAATTTCTGATGATCACTGTATTATAAGATGCTAACATATTTAGGGCAATCTGAATTTAATGTTGCTGGTTTGTATTTAATGCTTATCTTTCCCAAGCTTACAATTTTCAAATGAAATAGATGGGGGAGGGAATTTCCATAATACTCTAATACACAAGGTTGTACCATTGCTAGACATGTAATTCTCCATCAGAAATGCTTGCCTAAAGCTGTCCTTAGCTAAGAGGTTATGAAATTACATGCTGATCACACAGAAAGGGAAATGAGCAAGATATGACAGACTAAGTCAGAATGCATGGGAGAATATTCATTCTCTTAGTTGACGGAAGCAAAAAAAAAAAAGAGGAAATGTTGTTAGTGCATACCATATACAGTGTTCCCTCACTACTTTGCGGTTCGCTTTTTGCGGATTCGCTGTTTCATGGTTTTTCAATAAACTCTAAAAGAATATTATAAATCATAAAAAATTACTATTTATAGCCCAAGGAAGGGAGGAAGGAGAAGCCGAAGGGAGAGAAAGGAGCCCAAGCGGTTACGGAAGGAGAAGGAGGCGATTTATCAACACATGATTGGTTGATAAAGACTTAAAATAGTGTATAACTACTAAAATAATGTATAACTATCAAAATAAATATAGTGTCCCTACTTCACGGATTTTCACTTATTGCGGGTGGTCCTGAAACATAACCCCCACTATAAGTGAAAGAACACTGTAACAGGGATGTCAGACTCATTTTCATCGAGGGCTACATCAATTGAATCTATGGGTGGAAAATCTGTGGATACAGAGGACCAACTATACTTTTTCATAGAGGTCAGTGCTCTTTCGTTTTTACCCAGATTGGGTAACCAGATGTTATTGAACAACATCTCCCATCATTTTTATTATCTACCATAGGGATAATGGGAATTGAAGCTCAACGGTACCTGTGGTTTGGAAGTTAGAGAAAAGTTAAATGACATTTTAAAGTCAGACACCATACCCACAAGTCTTGTTTCTAAATTCAAACCCCACTATCCTGACCAGACAGAACAGACTGCTGCAGCCTTCCACATATTATTGTTTCACAACTCCCATCAGCTCTAGTCATGATTTCTGATCATGAGGAATATAGAAGTTGTAGTCCAGCATCTGGAGGGCTACATAAAATGGCATGGCAGGTTGAATCTGGTTTGCAGATCTTGAGTTTTGACACATGTGCCATATACTATGCACTAAACAAAGATAGTTAATATACAAATGAATTTGGCTTGATAATTTGTGAAGTAAAGAGGCAGTTGTCTATATTGAATGGCGGTGTTGACTGGAAGATGAATCCTTAGTTTTGAAATCTGATTATATTTTCACCATCACATTTTCAAATAATATTGGGATGTCATGATTAATGGAAAATAGTTAATTTGTGGTGAAGATTGAAATTGCAAATTACTTTGAAGTGAAACCATGTGACTACAACTAATCAATGGACATAGTATCTTTTGTTTGATGACTGTAGTGAGACCAGATTGCTAGTAAATGTTCCCATTCAGATAATATGAGCTAAGGCATGTCATGTTTCATTTGCTAGGTAATTGAATATAAGGGGACAAAATTTGAAAACTGCAGAGAAATACACAATCTGGATATAGCAAATATAACTCTAGATCCCTGGTTTTATTTTCTCCTTCTTCACATTTTATATTTTTCCTTTCTGCTCTGTCAGGAGCCCCGGTGGCACAGTGCGTTAAAGCACTGAGCTGCTGAACTTGCAGACCGAAAGGTCCCAGGTTCAAATCCCGGGAGCGGCTTGAGCGCCCGGTGTTAGCTCCAGCTCCTGCCAACCTAGCAGTTCGAAAACATGCAAATGTGAGTAGATCAATAGGTACCGCTCCGGCGGGAAGGTAACGGCGCTCCATGCAGTCATGCTGGCCACATGACCTTGGAGGTGTCTATGGACAATGCCGGCTCTTCGGCTTAGAAATGGAGATGAGCACCAACCCCCAGAGTCAGACATGACTGGACTTAACGTCAGGGGAAACCTTTACCTTTACTTTTTGATCTGTCATTACATGATTTCAAAATGCTATTTTCATCTAGCACATGGAAGCAGACAGGGAGATAATGTTCAAAAGAAGAAGAATACATTGTAGTATTTTAGAAGGAGATGTCAAATAAATTATTCAAGAAGATGCAACGGTTCACCACAAAGTTTGCATGCTCTTATACTGTAATGATTGTCATTTTAAAACTAGCTTTTTGCCTTCGAGCTATCGAGGTAAAGATCTTCGAGGAAACTTCTGCCGGAACCCGCGAGGAGAAGAAGGTGGACCCTGGTGTTTTACAAGCAACCCAGAAAAACGTTATGAAGTCTGTGACATACCCCTTTGTTCCGAAGGTAACACCCAAGATATGATTATTAGTGCTTTAAGTTATGTGAATAAAAAGAATTGTCTGACGTATTAATTAATTAATTAATTAATTATTTTCCAACATTTATATCCCGCCCTTCTCACCCGAAGGGACTCAGGGCGGCGTACACAATGGGCAACAATTCGATGCCTACACTTGATTAAAACATAGCAACAAAAATCCCCCTACGAATCTGCATGATCTCTTCATCGGGGGAGGTCCTCCTCTCGATCCCACCTCCGTCACAAGCGCGGTTGGTGGGGATGAGAGAGAGGGCCTTCTCCGTGGTGCCCCCCCCCCGGCTCTGGAAATCGCCCCCCAAGGAAATCAGGCCCCACCCTGGTAGCATTCAGAAAGAGCTTGAAAACCTGGCTCTTCACTCAGGCCTTTGGATAAAGATTGCTCATCCCCATAACAATCCTGTATCTGTGACCATTCTTGTACCGGTTTGCACTTTTTACCTTTGTGAACTTGATATAGACACAGGGTCTATTCCCATCCCAATTTGCACTTCCAAGAATTTGCAGCACTTTATCAGTCACCTCGTGTTTACAATATTTATATGGTGCACCTTACCCAGTCTACTTTTACAACCTCTCCGTTTTAATCCATGTTTTTATTAGTTCTTGTCATTTATTTTTATTGGCTAATGGTTAAATTTTTATAATTGTGCATGTCTTTTGTCTATTGTTGTGTTTTATATTGCTGTTGTTTTTATTCGGGCTTGGCCCCATGTAAGCCGCCCCGAGTCCCCTTTGGGGAGATAGAGGCGGGGTATAAAAATAAAGTTGTTATTATTATTATTATTATTATTATTATTATTATTATTAAAAATCCGTTCATCCAAAATCCTCATGTTGTAGCCGTAAATCAGTCCGGGTCGTCTTTATCATTTAATCATCGAAAGCCTGGGCACATAGCCATGTTTTCAGGGCTTTTCTAAAACTCAAAAGGGTTGGGGCTTGTTGTATATCTCTGGGTAGGGTGTTCCACAGCCAAGGAGCCATGACCAAATAGGCCCTGTCCCTCGTTCCCGCCAGCCGTACTTGCGAGGCAGGCAGGACTGAGAGCAGGGCCTCATCAGATGACCTTAGGGATCTTCCTGGCTTGTAGGAGGAGATACATTCGGACAAGTCGATTGGGCCAGAACCGTTTAGAGCTTTATAGGTCAAAAGCAGCACTTTGAATTGGGCTCAGTAGCATATCGGCAGCCAGAGGAGCTGGCTTAGTAGGGGGGTGGTATTAAAGCTCAAAAACATTGTCTCACATTAGGTATTATGAATTTCCACGCTGTTCTGCTGACAGTTAAACACTTCATTAATTCTCTTGCATTTTTATACAAGTGCTGTTGCTCCAGACACCACTGTATCTTTCTTTCCTCATTTTCTTGATATCTCTCTCTCTTGCTATTCCTTTTGTAAGAAAGAAGACATTGGGAATGATCATGTGCATGACATTATCCAGCAATTGCAGTAAATACCAAGTACTGATATATAAAGCTTTCATATGATGTTATCCCACCTTAACTGCCTCCAGTTTTGTTACCGTCTCTGTACACTGACAAAATGGAATCTGTTGATTGATTTTTTTTTACTGTTTGCTTTTGTTTTTATATTGTTGTTCCTGGCTTGGCCCCATGTTAGCCGCCCCGAGTCCCTTCGGGGAGATGAGGCGGGGTATAAGAATAAAGTTATTATTATTATTATTATTATTATTATTATTATTATTATTGAGGTAATCGCATGATGCACAGCCACTTCCGGTGGCTACCTGTAGGACTCCATCTTGCCAGTGTGAACACGGTAAGGAGAAAGCGCTGGGAAGTGGAGAAAAGCAAGAAAAAATATGGAGAAACATTGTGGGATGGCTGACCACCCGCCAAGACGGACATTGCTGGTGTAAGATGGGTCTCCCACTCTTTTCCCCACTTTCCTATGCTTTCCCGCTTCTCTCCTGCCTGTGGGATAACATCTTTAAAAGCTATTATGCAAAAGAGTAGATCTTTGTTAAGAAGTAACTAGAAATATTTTTTAAAGCTCTTATGATATAAATATAGTCTGAATATTTATTGCAAAGCATTAGGGAAGGAATAGAAAATATGAGACCTTCCTGAATTTTTTGGACTGCCACTCCTATTATATTTCACCAGTGCTACCAGTGACTAATGGGAGTTGTAGTGCAACAATATCTTGTAGACCACATATTACTCCTCTTGGTAATAGGATATGTTATGTTTTAGGGTACAACTTTTTCTGATTTTAATAATGTTGACTTACTGCCTCATCACACTAGAGCATGAATCCACTTTAAATCTGGTTTCTGCATCCTGCAGAATTCTGGGGTTTGTAGTTTGGTGAGGCCCAGGGCCTGTCTGGCTGAGCTGTTTAAACCCCCCTCCCTAAAGTGGATTTAAAGTGGATCCAAGCTCTAGTGTGATGAGGTCCAAGTGTATCATCTAAAGCAGAGCTTCTTAAATTATGGGTCAGGACCCAAATGGGGTTGCTGTAACTGTATGTTAGGGTTGCCTTTCCTTCTCCCGTGTGTGCTCACATCTCCCTGTCTTCGCTTCTCTCGCACATGTACATGTGTATGCCTTTTTATCTTTCCTTCTTTTTTATGTGTACATTTCCTTCTTTCCTGCGCATGTGCATAAGGAAAGAACAGAAGATGTGGGAAGGAAAGGCAAATAGACACACACAAATGCATGGGAGATAAAGAAAGACAAAAGAGCCATGCATGCACATGGGAGAGAAGGAAAGGCAGAGAAATGCCTTTGTGTGTATGTCACTCTCTCTGCCTTCTGTTCTCTCCTGTGTGGATATGTTCATATCTCTTTGTCTTTCTTTCTCTCACCCACATGTCTCTCTATAATTTCCCCCATCCTTTTCTTGGGTAAAAAGGGGTCACAAGTAAAAAAAATGCTAAGAAACTGATCTAAAGGGAAATCCAGACTTTGTAGCTGTCTAGGGTGCATCTTACTGCTAGTTTTATTTAAGGTTTTTAAAAACTTGACAGTCCATGCATGCTTTGCCAAACAAGGACTCTATAGTGAAATGTTGTATTTTATTTATTTATTTATTTATTTCCAATATTTCTATCCCGCCCTTCTCACCCGAAGGAACTCAGGGCGGCGAAACTAGTCTTGATTTCTTGGAAGGACATGGAAACAGTGGCTTGTTGTTGGTTCTCAAGTATCTTTACCTGCAGTGTTTGAATAAAGTATTGTGCTATAAACCAACATCCCAACAAAACTGTTATTCTTCTGCATTTTCAGCTGAATGCATGACATGCAATGGGGAAGGATATAGAGGCCCAATGGACCATACAGAAACCGGCAAAGAATGCCAGCGCTGGGACCTTCAAAGACCACATAGGCACCCATTTCGTCCAGAGAAGTAAAATGCTTATTATCTTATTGTATATTTTAAAGAAAGTATAGCATGTGAAACAGGACAGTACTGTATCTTTGTCTCTATATCATTGGACTATGGTACAGACTACGTATCCCTTATCCCAGTGGTTCCCAAACTTATTTGGTCTACCGCCCCCTTTCCAGTAAAAATATTACTCAGCGCCCCCTGGAAAGGAGGCATGGTTTAGAGGGGTGGGTGAGCCCCTGCTTAAGAGGGTAGGGTTGAGCCTCTCCCTTAGTCCAAGATGCAGGGCTGGGAGGGGGAAAGGGTAGGGCTACAAATGGGCGGCCAGGACTGGGATGGGCAGAATTACGTGCTCTGAGGCAGGGCTGAGCTTCTATCCCTGTCTTGCAGTGCCTACAGGACACAGGGGTGGGGCTAGAGGAGGGGGCGTGGCCTCTTCCCAAGTGCCTGACGGGGCTGAACCCCACCCATGTGTTCTAACAAGCGCCTCAGGGGAGGTATACAGAGGCTCAGTCCTGTCTTGCTCTCTTGGGAAGAGGCCCTGCCCCTAGCCCTGCTTTTTAGTCCTAAAAGGCCTCTCAGGAGAGGTATAGAGGCTCAACCCTGTCTCGGGCTCTTGGGAAGAAGCCACAACCACTTATCTAGCTTCACCCCCTGGCCCCACTCCTGGTCCCGCCCCCATGTCTTAATAGGTGCCATCACCACCCCCCTGGATCACTGCAATGCCCACCAGGGGGCAGTAGCGCCCACTTTGGGAATTACTGCCTTATCCAGAATTATGAAAACTCAAATACTCCAAAATCCAAATTTGTCCTCATGGGTGACTGAGATGGTGATGCTTTTCCTTTCTGATCGTTCAGTATTCGGGCAGTCCTCAAGTTACAAACATCTGAATTACAAATGACTCATAGTTAAAACAGAGGTGAGACCACAGGAAGTGAGAGAAACATACCATTGGAAGGAAAATTCACACCTCAAAGAGTTCTTATCATGGGGAATAGGGTGCCTCAAGTGAAGCTTTATCACTAATCCTTGTTTGTAGAACAAGCCAATTTTATCAAAATCAAATTATCACAGGGACAGAAAGTGAGGTGAAATTTTCTGAACAAGGGCACAGATAGCAAGACAAATACCACAGGGGTATTAACCCTTCCCTATACTATCAAAAACTAAAATATAGGTATTTTTGACTGGAGTTACACTTTAAAAATATGCCTGTTCCAGCTTACATACAAATTCAACTTAAGAATAAACCTACAGAACTTACCTTGTTTATAACTTGAAGACTGCCTGTACACTAATTCTTGCACAAAGTTATTACAAAATCATACATAAACTTACCTTCAGGCAATGTGTACAAGATGTACATGAAAAATTAATTTTGTGTCTAGGCTTGGGTCCCATTTCCAAGATACTTCATGGTTTATATGCAAGCATTTCAAAATCTGAAAGAATCCAAAATACAGAATATTTCTGGTCCCAATAATTTTGGATGAGGGAAAGTCAACTGTACCAGTGATCCCTACGCACATATTTCCTTGCATTGTTTCAAGTTTCAGTCTATTCATTAACCTGAGTGGTCATCCTGTATACATGTACCAGGGTGCATGATATAAAATATTCGAATAGATAGGATTGCACAAGTTTTATGGGGGAGCCCTAACCTAATCTGTAACCATGTAAGAAACATGGTAAAGGTGATGATTAATCATACAATTTTTGCACAGGGTTTACTATATAGTAAATCTTATACAATCATCGTTCCTTTAAAGATTTTTTGAGGGGAGTTGGCTGAATGTAAGAGACAATGCACTTTTATGTTTGGTATTCATGAAATCATCTAATTAAAAGCATGAAGTTAACATTATCAACTAGAGTTCAACCTAAGAAAGTAAAAATAAGAAAAATAATATGCACATACTGGTATGGGAATATCCTTAAAGGATAACTTAAATGTAGCATGATACTTAAATACTGTATATACTCAAGTATAAGCATAGTTTTTCAGCCCTTTTTTTAAGACTGAAAAAGCCCCCTTCGGCTTATACTCGGGTGAGGGTCCTGGTTGGCTTATATTTGGGTCAGCTTATACTCGAGAATATATGGTACATTTATTATTTGTCTCTATTATTATTGGTATTATTACATTTATTATTTTTCTCTATTATTGTTGCTACTATTACATTTATTTTACTCTATTTTTATTATTATTAATAATACATTTATTATTTCACCCTGATCTTATTATTTTTATTGCATTTATTATTTTATTCTATTTATTATTACTTGTATTATTTTCCTGTAATAATAATAATAATAATAATAATAATAATAATAATAATAATAATAATTATTATTATTATTATTATTATTATTATTATTATTATTGCATGTATTATTTTCCTGTATTATTATTAAAAGGATACATAAGCACATTTACATTGAAGAAGATGAGAATAATGATTTGATCATGGTTGGACAGTCTTATCTTAAATTTGAGCTTTATGTAAATATTCAAAAACATTTAGCCTACCGATGCCTCAATTAATGCAATTTTATTGGTATCTATTTTTATTTCTGAAATTTACCACCCTCGGCTTATACTGGAGTCAATGTTTTCCCAGTTTTTTTGTGGTAAAACTAGGTGTCTCGGCTTATATTCGGGTTGGCTTATACTCGTAACTGACAGTATTTTTGAGCTTGACCTTTATTTTGTCCACCAAGGTGTACTAGAATACTTAACCTATACTCTTTTCAAATTTTTCTACCTTGGAAAATGATAAAGCTTTACATGTTAAATGATTGAATAATTTCCTTTTTTTTTCTTAAAAAAACCCCAGCATATGTATGGCTTAACTCTAATAGCCTGTGGTTAACAGTTTTCAGTATTTCCGATGCTCTCAGCAATTTATCTTTGAAATTGCATTGCCAGAGTATGTAAACAAAAACACATGCTTTGTATTCTAATAAAATAACCCAGGTAAATTACAGAGCACTTACTTTTAAACTCAGGTAGATTACAGAGCACTTACTTTTAAATGTTTTCATTGGTGGTCCAGTGCTTGAGATGTGCAACCTGGCCCCAATTAGCAACACACCTTTTGATCATACACTAAAGGGACGTTTCTATTACACTTTGCTTATTATGTTATTATAGCAGCCACCTACATAGCTACTCCAGTTGTAAAATAAGAGGGGGAGAGCTAAACTTAGTGCCTCATTAAAGTTAAGTAGTGCCTGGGAAGATCCATTCTATCTATTGTTAATCACCGGTGCCTGAGATCCAAGAATAATGACTACTAGTAGACATTAAATTCTATTCAACATTATGGCAAAATGTTATTGTAAGAAACAATACAAATTCTGCAGAAAAAGGAGCTATTAGGCTTTTGAAAGCTGCAGGTCTGTCTTTCATGTTGGAGATCAATATTATTCCGCTTGTTTTCTGTCCTTTCTTTTTTGCTCTTTTTAAAGCCAAACCATTGAGGCATCTATTTCCTCAATTTTTAGGTCCCACTAAATTCAGTGAGGCTTAATGAGAAGCAAATTTGCAACAGATTGGAATCTTGAATATTCATTCTAAATTATACCCAATAGTGGAAATAATGATCACAAAATAAGGAGATAAATCTCTTAGGCAAATAAAGGATATGCTGTGCAGGTCCCCTGATAGTTCTTTCTAGGCAATTGCTCTTTCTTGTTAAATGTCATTCTCTTGATTTCCGCACTTGCTGGAACTAATTTATCAGATTTGTGTTGCCTTGAGCATCAGCAAAAATGGTCTTGGGACTAAAGCTATAGAAGACAACAGTACATGGCAGGTACTGTGATAAAACAAAGACTGATGTCTTAACTAAAGAGACAGGTTGTCTTATGGAGATACAGAATATGAGGGGTCTCAATCTGTTGTTCTCCCCAATGTTTTGGGTTACAACACCCATCAATCCCAATCAACATGGCCAGTGGTGACGAATTATTTGAGTGATAGTCTAGAAAAGCACCTTCTGAACAACTCAATTTTGTGACACACCTTTTAGACATGGATCGTTTTGCGACACAGTAATTCAGCTGTACTAGGAAACTGGGGATTAAACCAACCCCTAATAAAAAAAAAATATGGACACATACATAAATTGTAATAACAAAATGTATGGGAACACAGCATATCGCATGAAAACCTTTCATTTATGTTTTTAAATATGTAATTTATTGCTTATTTAATATAGACTCAGTGTTTTTGTTACATTTGTGCAATACATTTACACATTGCAGTTGGCACACTAATGTGTTGCAACAAGAGTTTGGAAAGCTCTGGTCTAGAATATCTTGGAGTCGTTGTTATGCCTACCACAATCCCTCCTTTCCCAGCAAGAGCAACATATAACATTGGACTCATCCTATATAATGCTACAGAATTATAGCATTATATTTATTTGTCATGACAATATCCTATGGAATTCTAGACTTGTAATCTGGTGGGACATTAGAACTCTGACCAAGAAATGGTGCCTTTCCTGAAACAGCTAATGATAAATTGTTGTTAAAATGGAATATGGTGCTATAATTAGTAGTGGGCCACAGTGGCGCAATGGGTTAACCCTTGTGCCAGCTGAACTGTTGACCTGAAGGTTGAAGGTTTGAATCTGCAAGATGGGATGAGCTCCCATCTGTCAGCCCTAGCTTCCCATGCAGGGACATGAGAGAAGCTTCCTAGCAGGATGGTAACACATCCGGGTGTCCTTTGAGCAACGTCTCTGTAGATGACTGATTCTCTCACACCAGAAGCAACTTATCTCAATTCACTTCTGACATGATAAAAAAAATTGGTAGTGGGATGAGCCCATGTCTTTAAGTTCCTTTATGTCTTCGGCATTCCTGAGTTCGTAACTAGATTGAATTTTAAGGTATAGCATTGTCCTTTTTTAAGCAAGAATATTTGTTTTTCCTAGCACTGAGTTTCCTGCTATTTTATAAACTGTGGATTTCTAGAGCATAGAGTGAAATCCTGTGCACACTTACTTGGGGACAGGTAACTTCAGACCCCAGTTACCAGGGATCCAAGAATAACGGCTACTAACATTGTGTAGTGGTTTGAGTATTAGAGTAGGATTCCAAATGACCGTGGTTCAAACACCCACTCGGCCATGGAAACCCACTGAATGACCTTTTTATAATCTCTCAGTCTTGGGAAAATGCAGTTGCAAATCTCCTTTGAATGAATAATGTTGAAAAATTCATAGAAAAGAGTTACCATAATTTGGAGTCAACTTAAGGCAATAATCAAATGATCAAATAGCAAACAATAATTGTTGATGTCAGACCTCAAGTTATGGCTGTGTAGAATTAAGCTGCTATCATAAAATAAACTGAGAAATGAAAGGTTTTTTGGGATATGCCTTTTATTTACTTACAATATTTGCATATTTGTCTGTGAATGACAGGGAGGTGCACAATGAAGTCCATTAAAGGACCTCATCAGACAGGCAGGGGAAAATTGGGGGAAAGTAGAGGGGACCGTTTTATTTCATTCCCTACCATCTTTCACTGTCTTTTCATATGGCTGGCCATTATATGTCATTTCCCAGCATTTCTCGTGGTTTCCCCACTCCCATTTTCTGTAGTTAGGAGTTGTGTAGAACCAGACTCCTAAAAATGAAATCGTCTCTCAATTTTAACACACTGGCAACAGCAACACAGATTCCCACAGAGAGTTACTGAAAGTGGGCGTGTGTCGTGGGATGTCCTCTGTTTTACCAGTGCCTGAAAATGGAGATAAGGTGAAGAGAAAACTGTGTCTGATGAGGTTCTAAAATAATTTAAAATTATAAGAATATTTTTTAAAATTCGAGGGCTATCCACAAAGTAGGTTACGTTTTGGAATTAAAAATGGACATAGTATAGGAGAAAACATTTACCATATGCAGTTGAAAGCCACACCCAAATACCACATCTCATGTAGTCGCCATTCAAATCTAGGCACTTACCATAGCGATGAAGGAGCTTTGCAAATCCTTCCCCACTAAATTCTGCCGCTTGCGCCCTCAACCACTTGTTTCCAACAATGGGGGCGTGGCTGGCAACGCAGCGTTTTGGCGATGCTGTGCAGCTGCGGGAAGGCCTGACCGGCTGGTTAAGGACAAGTGGCAGAATTTAGTGGGGAAGGATTTGCAAAGCTCCTTCATCACTATGGTAAGTGCCTAGATTTGGATGGTGACTACGTGAGAAGTGGTATTTGGGTGTGGCTTTCAACTGCATATGGTAAATGTTTTCTCCTATACTTTGTTTATTTTAAATTCCAAAACGTAACCTACTTTGTGGATAACCCTCGTATTAAAAATATGTTACCCCCTTTAACACTTAAAAACAAAAAATATAAAACCAGTTGAAGCAAGGTAAAGAGATTAGATACTAGTTGCACCTTACCTCATTTGCAATAACAGAGGCAGTCTTTCAAAGACTTACTGGCTCATTAAAACATTTACTACTTGGCAATGTATCTGTTCAACTAAAACCACAGGGACCTCTTCAAGAGCCCATGCTGTCCCCTGACTATGCTTGCCTTCCACCCCTTCAGTGGCCAAGAGAAGTGGCCAAAACAGAATTCTGCAGTGTGCAAACACTTCATGGGCTGATTTTGTTTTATATACCTACACTTGAGGATAAAGGAACGTTCTTCAGGAGGCAGTGGTTGATCATATTTTAATGTGCTCATGAGACCTACATCTGTTAGCAGTTCCAGAAGGTCTTGGGTTCAAAGGTAGTTACCATCTGTGTTCTCTTGAAAGCAATTTAACAATCACCTGCCACTGCACTACAAATAACAAACATAAGAAACACTTACTTCCAAGCGAATAATGAAATGCTAGTCATTCAGAAAGTTCACAGTTGTCTGATATATTTATATTTTTTTCCCTGTCACTTCCTTTAGTAATACCTTGGAAGGGATATGGAATTAACTAAAAGAAGGAGGAAAATCCTGACAAGATAAAAGAGGGCAAAGAAAAATTATGTTACTGATAATGTTTTTTTTTTTACTCCTTGCAGGCTGGAAATAAGGGCATGGCTTCTAAACAAGCAGGAATCTAAAAATAGATATATCATTAGCATGGGGTCTGTTGAAAATTGTGGTCAGTTTGAACCCAGGGCTGTTGAACTATACAATCCATTAGCTTAATGAGTCTGCCAGGCCAGGAAGTGTGCTTATTGTACACACTTAATTGGGCAATTTAAAGATAGCAAAGTAGGGCTATTGTGTTAGACTCAACACTAATGGGACATTGCCCAATTAGCAGAATGACCCCACTTGATGTCCTGCATCATATCAAAATAATTCTCTTTCAGTTTTCACTTCTACTGGCAGTGATGGGTGCTCCAGCTCCCACATATGTAGGCATTTAGCACCTCTTGGGCGATTGGGGTCTAAGCCAGTTAGGACAAATATGACTCCTATCTCAACTTGGGGGCCTTTGGTTTGTATCTTTTGTCAGGCTGACTTGGCTGACATGCACGTTGGTCTGTTTTACAGATACCCTGACAAAGGCTTTGATGATAATTATTGCCGCAATCCGGATGGTAAGCCAAGGCCCTGGTGTTACACTCTTGACCCCAATACGCCTTGGGAGTATTGCAACATTAAACCATGTGGTGAGTTGAACAGAAATGTTTCATGGAGTCCTTTTTGGTTTTCTGTGTTTCCATATCTAGATGCCAATGATTTCTTTGTGGGATAGCACCTTATAACCCCTTTTGGACATGGCTCACATTGTTTCCAGCATTGGTTCCTTCTCATGACCTCATATTTGACGCTTTCCCCCTTTCTGGTTCTCTTCATATGTAATATGTATAAAAGAGCCTTTATATGATTGTCAAAGAGTGATTGTAGTACAGTAGAGTCTCACTTATCCAACATTCGCTTATCCAACGTTCTGGATTATCCAATGCATTTTTGTAGTCAATGTTTTCAATACATCGTGATATTTTGGTGCTAAATTCGTAAATACAGTAATTACTACGTAGCATTACTGCATACTGAACTAATTTTTTTGTCAAATTTGTTGTATAACATGATGTTTTGGTGCTTAATTTGTAAAATCATAAATTAATTTGATGAGTAATAGGTTTCTTCTTAATCCCTCTTTATTATCCAACATATTCGCTTATCCAACGTTCTGCCGGCCCATTTATGTTGGATAAGTGAGACTGTACTGTACTAAATACAATTGAATGACTTCTGTCAACACAGCCCTCCATGGGTAGCTGCAGATAGAATCATAGAATAATAGGGTTAGAAGAAACCACATGGGCCATCTAGTCCAACCCCTTGCCATGCAGGAAAAGCACCATTAAAGTACTTCTGACAGATGGCCATCCAGCCACTGCTTAAAAGCCTCCAAAGAAGGAGCTTCCACCACACTCTGAGGCAGTGAGTTCCACCCTTGAGCAGCTCTTACAGTCAGGAAGTTCAATTGGCATCTCCTTTCCTGTAATAGAGTATAATACTACTATTAATATTATATAATGATATATTATAATATTGTAATATAATAATACTAATATATTAAATATAATACTACTGATAATATATAATGGTATATTGTTTTATTATTGTATATTTGTATATTTTAAGCTGTAATGCTTTTGATTGTGAGCCACTTTGAGCCTCCATATGGAGAGAAAAAGCAGAATATAAATGAATAAATAATTTGAACCCATTGTTCCAAGTCCTAGTCTCCAGGGCAGCAGAAAACAAGTCTGCTCCCTCTTCCTTATGATATCTTTGCAAGTATTTAAACATGGCTACCATGTCTCCGGTTCCCATATACGAGTCGGCATTTAGCACCTCCTGAAGCAGATGAAAGGTACCCATTTGCTTTAACAGCTACAATTCTGATACTGGATGAATATCCTTTATCCAAAATACTTGGGACCAGAAATATTTTGGATTTTTTTTCCAGAATGCATCATCACCTAATACGCACCTAATTTTTCAAAACCCTGAAACTAATAAAAAGTATTTGCTGGTGAATGTAATACGCAGTGATAAAAGGTGCATTCTTTGTAATTTGGCCAAAAAAGGTGCTCATTACCGTGGCTGCCTGCTTCGAATTCCCTCTTTAAAAACAAAAGTATTAGAACATCAAAGCTTCTAGCAATGGAGAAGAAAACCTTAGGGTCCATCAATGCTGTAGAACAAATCCACTTTACCTGTCCTGGATCAATGGTATGGGATCATGGGGACTGTAGTTTGGGATCATGGGAATTGCCAAAGAATGCTGATGCCTTACCAGACGATACATCCCAGCATTGCATAGCATCGAGCCATGGAAATTAAATTGGAGATTATGTCCCTTAAATAGGAGCTCTAGGTGCTCCTAATGTAACTTATTTATTATTATTTATTTATTTACAGCATCTATATTCCGCCCTTCTCACCCCGAAGGGGACTCAGGGCGGATCACATTACACATATAGGCAAACATTCAATGCCTTTTAGCATAGAACAAAGACAGACAAACATAGGCTCCGAGCGGGCCTCGAACTCATGACCTCCTGGTCAGAGTGATTCATTGCAGTGATTTATTGCAGCTGCTCTCCAGCTTGCGCCACAGCCCGAGCCCTTCTCCTTTTGCTTTGGCTCAGCACTAAGATTACCATATTACATGAATCTAATGTGCACCCTAATTTTGGGTAGGTAATTTACCCCAAAAAGGTGAACATTAGATTCAAGTAAATTTGCATATACAGTAGAGTCTCACTTATCCAACACTCGCTTATCCAACGTTCTGGATTATCCAACGCATTTTTGTAGTCAATGTTTTCAATATATCGTGATATTTTGGTGCTAAATTCATAAACACAGTAATTACTACATAGCATTACTGTGCATGGAACTACTTTTTCTGTCAAATTTGTTGTCTAACATGATGTTTTGGTGCTTCATTTGTAAAATCATAACCTAATTTGATGTTTAATAGGCTTTTCCTTAATGCCTCTTTATTATCCAACATATTCGCTTATCCAACATTCTGCCGGCCCGTTTATGTTGGATAAGTGAGACTCTACTGTATGTAGATAAGGTAAGGGTTTTCTCCTGACATTAAGTCTGGGGGTTGGTGCTCATCTCCATTTCTAAACTGAAGAGCCAGGGTTGTCCGTAGACACCTCCAGTGTCATGTGGCTGGCATGACTGCATGGAGTGCATTGTGGGATATATTGAAAATCACTTTCTTAGCCAGCCATGTGGACTGCTTTGGATTGTGGAATATTTTGGAATTCTGGATAAAGGATACTTAACTTGTAGTGCAGGATTTCATCACAAAAAAAGACAATGCATACAGACATCTATACTCTCAAGAACTACACCTAAGAACTCTATGTTGGAATCAGAGTCAGGGAGAAGCTGTGCAATTTCAGAAATATATATTACAGCCCCTGGTAATAATGCAATGACTCCTTGCTTATCACATGTGTAGGTACATTCTGTTTGTGTTATATGTATGGATAAGGATGCTATTCAGATTCCTTAGGTGGGATTTGCTTGGCTTTTGTTTGAGATATGTACATGGTAGGGTACATTCGCTGCTGACACCTGACAAGTCTAGAATGTGGATTACAGGTGGCTCTGCATATCCATGGATTCTGCATCCATATATTCTACCATCCATGAAAAAAATACTAACAAATAATTAAAAAAAAAGAAACATTGATTTTTCAATTTTAAATAAGGCACATCATTTGACTACTCCACTGTATAGAATGGGATGGATTTTGCTGTCCATTGCAGGTGTTGGTGTCCTAGAACCAAACCTCCACAGATAGCAAGAGCCCATTGTTATGGAAGCCAAGGTGTTGTTTGCCTTCACAGTGAAAAATCTTTAAAAATTCTTAGGGTGCTTCTAGGTTTATAGGAACAGAATCAAAAAATGAATGTATTAAATCAACACTCTTTCAATTTTGTTGATTTCAGTTTATTATTTATATAGTTATTAATATATTGTATTTATGCCACAATATATCATAATATCTCTGCCTAGCATTAAGTAATTTAAATTTTAAAACAATAAAAAATAATTTAAATAAAAAAACTGGATAATTAAAAAAACATTTCCAAGGTTTAAATAATTTTAAACAGAATGCTAAAAGTTAAGAGAATTTATAATAGTGATTTTTTTTAAGTTTGTATAAAACCATGTCTCCAAATTTTTAAAATAATATCTAAACTTGGCCCCAGAGTGCATCCATTCCTGCTGCCAGTCGTTCCTACAAGAGGTAGGATTCCATAATTCCACAGAATTCCATAATTGTTATTCAGTGTGGAAAGATAAGGGCTTATTTGGGGTTAATGCATGGTCAGCAAACCCTGTCTTTTCCTCACACAGTTTATAAAGTACAGGCAGTGTGTGGTAAAATAGGTTAGCCTAGCCAAAACTACTTAAGGTGGCAAAAATCAGAGAAACAACTATTACATGGTCTGTTTAGCAGCTCTTATTTTTATGTTAGCAGTTAATATGTTGAACAGGACAGAAAGACCTCTCCTGAGGATGCAAACATCTGGTGCCTTTATTGCTGTCTGGACTTCATGCTACCTAACTTCTAAACCTAATTGATCAAAGACTGAAATTTGTTCACTTGACGCATATGAAATATTTTTAGCCTGCCCTTCTCTGACGGGATCCTGGAATGAGTGGCTAAAAGTAATCCCATTGGCTTTTAAGAAAGCTTTCCCCTTTCTTTGAACTTAATTGCTCATAAATCTGAGTCAAAAAGCAATAAAACAAATGATAAATAAATGTTTGGCATGTTGAATCAGTATGCCTACACAAATAAAACTATGTGTTGAGAAATACTTGTGCCGAAATTCACTGCTAGTAGTAGCTAGCAGGAGTAATACTATTTCCATGATTATCACTAATAATTGCCTAAACTTTTGTTTTAAAATTATAATATACAGTAAAGAACTGCACTGGTTATCACTGGATAACACATATTTTGGTGACTCAAATGTTGGACCTATTTCTGGAAATATTTGACCTGCTGATTCCAAAAATGGCAACAGTTTTCCCCTATCAGCTCTAGTTTTTGAGATACATATGCCATATACCAGTCTTTATCTGTGCACTGATATAAAATTATAACTATATCTAAAAAAAACTACAGTGGATGCAGTCTATCAAATACAATTTTCTAAATAAGTGCCCAAATAATCCCAGGAACAGGTCTAAAAACAAAGATACCAAGAAAATTGTTTTTGGCTGGACTGTTATTGAAGCTGCTTGGTCTTGCTTTTAAAATTTCTCTCTATTAATTGTTAATAAAAAACCAATAACAACAATACCAAAACGTACTTCAGTTGGTCTAAAGGTTAGCCAGATACAACCCGCTTATTGCAGTTGCTCCATTGGCTAGTGTTCTCTTTCTGAGCACAATAAAAACATTGATTTATCATCTATAAAGCCCTTTACAACTCATACTCGGGTTGTCTGGAGGAATAAGCCTATTTCAGGGAGGATCTCCACTCTATCTCACCATCTTCACATCTTTTACTCAGTCATTGGAATTGTCTCTCTCTTGCTTCCTTCCTGCTGTCTTTCTCTTGACAAATGTAAACAAACATTTTGAAATGACCACAAAGGCTTTTAAAAATTTACATTTCTACCAATTTTGTCTGGGATTCTGATCTGAAGTTACTGATTTGTAATCTGGAGTTTCAGATCCAGAATTGCTCCATATTCAGTAACTGTCAATAGCCATGCTCAAGATGTTATTGCCAAGATGTATATGCCATCATAAACTCCCTTCTTATCCTACTTTATCCGAGTGAGGGGGCAGGCAATCACATTGATGATCTCACCATACGGGCTACTGGAATTGTTATTCATTGTGGAAAATTGGCTGATGCCTAGTGTGGGGCATGGGGAACCCATTGTCGTATGTCCCACATCACCCATCTTCCCCCTACCTCATGCCATGGGGAGAAGCACCTACTGCCCAGCCCCCCCCCCCCCCCAATTGATTCTAATTGAACAAAGGAAGCCTCCTATGTTGCTGCCACAGTTTTGTAGCATACACAGGATATAGCTTTGTGATGGAACGCCACCGGAAGAAATTCTACATCATTGGATGGAAGCCAGTGGGCTCCATTGCAAAATTATAGAGGATATGGCATATGCTGCTGAAAATTACCCTGTCTGATGGGATTGTCACTGATAGAGGTCTATCCAGCTGCTGATCAATGTGTAGGAGTATGGTATTTTCACCACTCTCCCACCACTGAACAAGGCTGTGGCAATTAGAAGTAGGACCTTCATCACAATTCCTTGTCACAGACTCAATTGCTAGTGTGGTTGTAATCCATGTCCTATTTCGGAATTGCTTCTGCCTAATAAAGCTGGTTTGGGGAAGTCAGGCCGTAAGAGGTTGCTTAGTTACACTTAGACTTAAGCGATCCCTTGTAGTTCAAGGACTTTCTTGGAAGATGCCTGTGCGTGATTTTTTTTAATGTGTGGAGGTAGGTGCACAGCCGGTCAACACACAGTCTTCACAGAGTGAGGTTCCAGCAGTGGTGTGATTACACAACAACAGTGGCTTCTCAGTTTGTTGCAGCCTTCTTCCACCTTCACAGCCATTGTAACATGTACCATATTATCCTCCGGCTGCTCCGCCGTTGAGGTCTTAGGGTCTTTGGATTGTTCTTGGTCTGGATCCTCCCCTGTGGCCACTCCTGGGAGTGCATGACTCCAGTGGTTGTGCCCTCAGGTTCATTGGAACACGCAAGCCCCTTCACCACGGCACGGTGACAATCCATCGAGGGGGTTAGTTACACACATATAATTAAGGCCTATGTGGCCCAAATAAAGTGGACTCCCCCCTCCCAGGAGAGAATCCACGACATACATTTGGGAACTCTTGCTTTCACTCTCTTTGTTCCCATTTCCTGTGCTCTGCCATGGCCCAGAGCTGATCCCAAATAGACATGGATATGTGCATCTCAGTAGACTGGTTAAAGAAGAAGAAAAAACACAAAGGATTGCTACATAAATGCTATGAAGGAATATTTGGTACTACCATAAAGAATACCCTATCTTGTATCATCATTTGCTGTACTTCACATCATATGGACCTGGACCAGGACTTTATAAAGGATGTTGTTTGGTGCATATGAGTTGTTGCATGCCTTGTTGTTGTATGCTTTTAAGTCATTTCCAGCTAATGGTGATTATAGTTATAAAAAGATTTTCTTTGTAAGAGATTTGCCTTTTTCTGAGGTTAAGAGAGTGTAACTTGGCCAAGTTTACCAGAATGTAGTTGCCGTCAAATTGGTAATAGATGTTTTACATTGGCCTCTTTGATTCACACAGTAAGAGGCACATTCTGAACCAGATGTAAATCTTTGCATGAATGATCCCTGTATTCAAGGAGAAAAAATTAGTACAGTTCTCCCTAATAGGAGAATATTTCTCTCTGGCAACAGTGTCAAATTGTGGGGCAGCGGGGCAAATCCATCGCCCAGCACCTCACATCACTCATTTGCCTATCACATGCCAGAAAGCGTACTTTTCCAGTGTGCACCTGTGCTCTTATCATTATTTCCTATCTGAACCCGGATAGTTTTCTGTGTTCAGAATTTCTCCTCTCACTACACTTCACTGATGCAGCCAGCATAGAGCTCCACTGGAAGTCAATGTGCATCATGTGATGAGATCCAGTGGGCTCCATGCTGGCTGTGTGGGCAAAGTGTTCCAGGACAGGAAATTTTCCCCATGTGATGAGGTCATACAAAAAATAATTTTCTCCATTTAAAGAATATAAATTTGTTTATGGAATCATTGAACTCTAAGGTAGAGAAGACTGTTCATAAAAGGAATTCCTAAAAATATTGAGTTTTTACTTTCTTGTGAGGAATTTTGAATTAATATACAGTAGAGTTCCGGTTAACCGACTTCCGGTTAACCGACACTCCGTATTATCCGACGTCCCAGGCCCCTTGGGAGGTGCTCATGCACGTTGCTAGGTAGCTTGCTATCTACCTAGCAATGTGCACAGGTACCTCCCAAGAGGCAGGGCGGCAAGCAGAGAAGCGCCCGTGCGCATTGCTAGGTAGATAGCAAGCTACCTAGTAATGCTTACGGGTGCCTCGCTAAGCCGAGTGATCGCTGCTCTGCCCCTTGGGAGGTGCCTGTGCGCGTTGCTAGGTAGATAGCAAGCTACCTAGCAACACGCACGGGCGCTTCCCAAGGGGTGGAGCGGTGAGCACTCGGCTTAAGAAGCACCCCTGAGCGTTGTTAGGTAGCTTGTTATCTACCTAGCAACATGCACGGGCGCCTCCCAAGAGGCAGGGCAGAAGTGCCCCTGCGCGTTGCTAGGTAGCTTGCTATCTACCTAGCAATGTGCACGGGGCACTTCCTTCAACCGGCTTGCTGGATAATAGGGCCTCTCTATTATCCGTCAGATCCAGTTATTCGACATTCGGCCCGCCCGTTTATGTCGAATAACCGGAACTCTACTGTATTACATTTCTAGTCTCCCTCTCTCATGCTGTTTTACAGTAAAGGATGAAAGGAAGGAAGGAAGGGAGAAACCAAGCAGCAATTTATATCTGACAATGCAGCCAGGAGCCATACAAAATAAAAGAACAATACTGATACTGTTCTGATATTTTAATTATGCATTCCTTGTTAAATTCTTGCTCCAATGCCACTCTCATAAACACTGCTAGTGAATAAATATATATATTATTTGCCTATTTCTAAAAAAGAATACCTGGGTGTCTGCTTCCCTGTCTCCTTTGAGTCACTTGCCTCATTTGAGGAGCTCCTATTTCCCAGGATTCTGTTCTCAGCAGTCCATGCCAGGTCGAGTATAGCTTGCAGAGCCATCTGCAAAAGGTCTTGAGACAGAAAAATGTGCTTTTCCAGTTATATTACTCAACAGAGAATTTTGATATTTTGATAGCATAGCTATTCTTCACTGTACATAAATATTGGCTTAATAAAGTCCTTGGAATATTTAAATAAGGGGATTTATTCTTTGCTTCAAATTAGTAAATTTGTCTTCATTCATAATTGTATGTGATCTCCGTATGACATCCTACATCTTTCACTGACAAGGTACTGATCCATCTGTCTAATTTTCCATGCATGAGTACCTCTTTTGACTCGGGGGGACTAGTGACTTAAGATGTAAATGGATTTATAATAGATTTTTGTCTAGTTCATGTTTTTATGACCAGGGTTACAACAACAAATGATGCCTATTGGAGAATTGCCTTTGTTTTTGACAGCAGACTTTACATTGAAATGGTAATCTATGTACCAGATTTAAACTGTGGGCTGTGAGTGCACAAACAGATGTGCATTCACATAATTGCATTGGATTTATAAATTTTGAATTGTGGGCATTTCATGGCAGAGTGTCTTAACACAGTCTTTGTAAGGACAGATGAAGATTTCAAATTGTCTTGGCTTGGGAATGGAGGGGGGGCATGTAACCTACCAGAAGACTGATCGGGAATGGGAAGAAAGTGGTGCAATCTTGGAAGTCTCAGTCCCAACAAGAAGAAACCCATGTATTTGGATGTATCACCCTCTGAGGTCCTGGTTGCTTGCAGATCAAAATATTAACATCACAGTAATGTTTGAACAACAATAGTAATCATCCACATTATCAAAGTTATCTTTTAAAAATTCAGGCAGCTAAAGTACTACCGCAATTTTGATGTTCCCATTAATTTAAAATCTTAGACAATAGAATTTAGTCCTTGGCTAATCAAAGGCAATGACAAACTTCTGAACAAATCTTTCCAAGAAAACCCTGTGATGGGTTAACCTTAGAGTCACTATAGGTAGGAAATGACTTGAAAGCACACAAATCAAGGCTGACATTACATCAGTTTCATTTTTGTTGCATTTCTGCATCTCAGTGGCCTTTTTTCTCATCTCATTTCCATATTGGCTCAGTTTTATTTTCTCAAGGAAATTTGCACTATATTAGTATGTATTTCTCCTACAGGAATGAATGTATCCCTCTCCCACAATTTATTAAAGCATGTTAATATGTACTTTTCAAATGTGTGCTGTTGTTGTGTGTCTTGAAATATTTTTTGTAATTATGGCGACCCTAAGACAACTGCACCCTAGGGTTTTCTTAGCATGATTTATTGGTCTTCCTCTTAGGTCAAAAGAGTGTGACTTGCCCAAGGTCAGACATTGTGTTTCCATGGTAGAGTAGAGATTTGAAGCCCTTGACCATTATCCAAAACTTTTTTATTATTAAATAATCTTTATTTAAATTTTAATACACATAAAATCCTTTGGGGGGGAGATTAAGGGAGGGGGGGAGGTAGGGTAATAGGGATAGGTAAGGCAGGGTTTCAGATTGGGGGTAAGGGGTTAGTACTTCCAGGACGATCCTGTTGGTCATTTTCAGTTTCTTTTTTTATTCTGTCCTAGTTCTTTGTATCATTCCACATTCTTTTCTCATTAATTATTATCTGTTTTCTCTATCTTCTAAGTCTTTGACAGGAGAGAGGATAACTTAGGTTTCCCTAAGTCTCTTAAACTTCTTTCTTCTTCTTTTAGTTGATTTTTTAAGATTCTATGTAATTTTCGAATTGCCTCCAATCAGTTTCTTTTCTCGGTCTTCCTTGCTGTTTGGCTAATAGAAATGTCAGTCTATCCATATTTTTTATTTCTAGTATTTTCACCATCCATTCTTCCACCGTGGGGATCTTATCTTGCTTCCAGTATCTTGCGTACACAATCCTGGCCGCTGTTGTTAAAAATGTCAAGCTCTTCTCTTCATTTGATCTTGGGGATAATTTAGAAATATTCAGAAGATAAACTTCTGGTAGTTTCTGGAATTTGACGCCTAGTATTTGTTGGGAGTTTTCATGAATTTTGTTCCAATATTCTTTTGCCCTGTTGCAGTTCCACCACATGTGGTAGAAGGACCCTTCCTCCTCTCCACATTTCCAACATTTTGTATTCACTGTTTTATTTATTTTTCCTAATTTCTTGGGCGTGAAGTGCCATCTGTACATCATCTTCATCCAGTTTTCTTTCAAATTATATGAGTATGTGTATTTTAATTTCCTGTTCCAACATGCTTCCCACTCTTCTAGACCATTATCCAAAACTGAAGTCACTACATAGCACTGACAGATGTACACTCAATTTTATGCACATGTTTCTTCATCAAAGTGCATCACAAGCTTTGTAAACAGATGCATTTCCAAGATGAGATACATTTCATTCCACTGTCAACTTCAGGAAGCACAAAACGTGTATTGACTTATTCTTTTAAAATAATTACACCTCGCCCTATAGATACAAGGTTTCAGAGCAACACAAATTGATCAAATCAATTTAAAGTAATTTTTAAAATTAACATTTTAATTAGGGAGGAAAAAAAATTAAGAGACCTAAAAGCATATTGAACAATGGAGTAGTAAAAAATGGAAAGAGTCCGAATCCATTTGACATCAGGGCCAATCAGATCTGCAAAAAGTTGATATTCCACAGCTGGGATTATTTTACAAGACAATATGAATCCAGGGATTTTATTTTCTTTCTCATGTAGCTGCATGTACAAATGAGGGAAAGACTTGAAGTGCTCATTGGATCCGATTGACTGGTAAGAAAAGAAGTAACATTTATTATGCTTTCCTTTCTAGATCAGCGCATAGAGAACAACTCTGTATCAGTGACTGAAACAACTGACTGTATCAGAGGACAAGGGGAGGGGTACCGTGGTACTGTGAACACCATATGGAGTGGTATTGAATGCCAGCGATGGGACTCACAGATGCCTCATCAACATAACTTCACAGAAGAGAACTTTAAATGCAAGTGAGTAGAGCTATACCCATTTTAAAGCCAGAAAAATATGACAATTCTGACAGTAATCAATAAAGTTCAAAAAGCTGAAAATGATATTTCTTCAACATGTTTTTTAATCAGAAAACTGGTAATGTTTTTTAAACAAGTGTTTCCTGTAAATCTTACACCTTATAACTTCAGGAATTATAGTTATATTTGTTTAGTGTTTATAACTTCATGGATTTGTGAACAATATCTTTTGTAAATAATTGGATTCCTTTTTCTGGCCAGGCACTCCCTGGTTTCTAAGAGTGATGCATTTGTGGTATGTAATGGTGGGCGATTTTTGAGCATATGGCTTTTCGCATTATACATTATAAATTGTATTATGGTGGCACATTATCTTCATATGTGGATTGGAACTGATAACAGTTAACATCTCCATTCTCCAACCCCCTATAATGTACTGGAAACTCTTGTTTCCCTTGCTCCTTCATTCGATGTCTGAGAGATCCTCCTTTCTGTGGAAACTATTCAGCTGTAAGTGAACTAGTTGAAATGGTGCTAGCCCCAGCATCCACTTTTCACCTCCCAATTAGGATTCCTGCTGCTATAGAAGCTCAGGTTATCTGGAAACATGGTCCTCTGCAGTGCTCATTCTCCAGCTCTTCAATTGATCATCTGTGTCCTACGAAAAGGCTTCATACTAAGCATTCATAGCAAGAATGAATTGATGGCAAGAATCCTATTACAGGGTAAGTGAACTGGACTTCACCATATATATTAGTTTTGTGTGGACATGCTTGTTATATTTATATTGTGAATTGTTCTTTATGTATTTTTATTTTTATTGTGTTGTCGGGCCTTCCCCATGTAAGCCGCCCCAAGTCCCCTTGGGGAGGAGGTGGCGGGATATAAAAATAAAGTTGTTGTAGTTGTAGTTGTTGTTGTTTGGCAGGGTAAAACAGTTAGTGAATGAGTGCCCAATTTGTTTGCTGATTCTAGCATTTTAAATTTATTAATTGATTTGTTGAATATTCAATTTATATACCAATAATGCTAAAGTAGGACTAGAG
The DNA here is from genome assembly GCF_035594765.1 of Anolis carolinensis. NCBI lineage: Eukaryota > Metazoa > Chordata > Lepidosauria > Squamata > Anolidae > Anolis > Anolis carolinensis. The sequence goes on along the minus strand of NC_085845.1, from coordinate 88,355,121 downwards.
GTGACTTACAGCAAAGGTAAAACACGATAGATGTACAAACTTTATTTTTTAAAAATAGCTATTTTATTTAAAACACTATTAATTTTAAGAAGTATAAAATCATTGAAACGAAAAGCTTCCCCTATTAAAATATCTATCTTCACAGCCAATTAATAATCTTTTTTTTTTTTTTTTAAAGGGTCTTTACCTGTTTGTGAACCAAATATTTATCTACAATTTGGGATTGTTTCTTGAGAATGTTTCCTCATGTACTGATTCAAGTACAGTAGAGTCTCACTTATCCAACATTCGCTTATCCAACATTCTGGATTATCCAACGCATTTTTGTAGTCAATGTTTTCAATACATCGTGATATTTTGGTGCTAAATTCGTAAATGCAGTAATTACTACATAGCATTACTGCGTATTGAACTACTTTTTCTGTCAATTTTTTTGTATAACATGATGTTTTGGTGCTTAATTTGTAAAATCATAACCTAATTTGATGTTTAATAGGCTTTTCCTTAATCCCTCCTTATTATCCAACATATTCGCTTATCCAACATTCTGCTGGCCCGTTTGTGTTGGATAAGTGAGACTCTACTGTATATTTATTAATGTCTGGAAATATGTAGGGGTAAGTTGAGACCAATTATTTACATGAATTGTTTACTCCGGTCAGGACTTCATCTTTATTCCTACTTTTGCCATTTTCCCTCATTTTATTGTTTTGAATCCCAAGGACCTAATTCTGGGGGCTAACAAAAAGTGCAAATTACATACAAATGAGTGTAATCAGCCCTCTTTATCCACAGATTCAACCATCCACAACTTGAAAATATATTTTTAATACAGATAAGCTTTTATTTTGTCATTTTATAAGGGAAACTATTTCACTACACTATTACATATTATAGGACTGGAATATCCATACAGTTTGGTAATTGGGGTGTATCTCTGTGTCTTGGAACCAAGCTGCAGTAGATACCAAAAAACATAAATGGAAATGAAATCTGATTGTTTGTACTCTCTGAAATCCATTTTCTGCCAGATGTGAGAGGTTGTCATGTTGATGTTTAAGGAAAATACAGTAAAATCTCGGTAATCCGAGCCCCGGTGAACCGAGGCTCTGGATTATTTGAGGGGCCCCTGGCCCCCCCTCCCCCTCCCAAAGGAGCCCTCACCCCTTGGAAGGAGCCCACGAGCGCTGCTGCCTAGCAGTGCTTGTGGGCTGCTTCCCAAGAGGCGAGGGCTCGGCCCAGGGAAGCAGGCCACGATCGCACCACTTCCTTCGGCCTCTCCCTCTCCTCTCATGAGAAGGAGCTCCTTCTCGCGAGAGGAGAGGTAGAGGCAGGAGGAAGTGGGCCACGATGGCCTGCTTCCCTGGGTCCAAGCGCTGAGCGGAGGGAGAAAACTCCCTTTGTCAAGGGAGTTGACGAAGGCCCTCCTCTCGCTTCCACCACCTTCGCAGTCGCGGTTGGTGGGGACGAGAGAGAGGGCCTTCTCCATCATGGCCCCCTGACTTTGGAACTCGCTCCTCAGGGAGATCAGGCAGGCCCCTACCCTCATCTCCTTCCGGAAGAGCCTAAAAACCTGGCTCTTCAAAAAGGCCTTTGACGATTAACTATTAGGTTGAACTATCTGCCCATCCAACTACAGGTCCTCTCTGCCACTACTATTTTGCACTTTACTGAGAAATCTGCCTCTCCCATTTGATATACTTTGCACTTTGGCCCAGATCCTTGTTTTACTCTTCTGCTTTTAATATCTTATGTTATATGCTGATTATTATGATGGTTTTATTGATATTGATGTTTTATTGTTGGTATAATTGTTTATCATTTTATTGTTGTATGTTTTCGGGCTTGGTCCCCATGTAAGCTGCTCCGAGTCCCCATTGGGGAGATGGGGCGGGGTATAAAAATAATAATAATAATAATAATAATAATAATAATAATAATAATAATAATAATTATTATGCTGCTAAGCAGCGACAAGCCTCCCACTTCCCTCCCTGGGTCCAAGTCCCAGGCGAAAGGAGTTTTCTCCCTTCGCCTGGGGCTTGGACCCAGGCAGGGAAGCAGGAGGCATGCCGTTGCTTGGTGGCATGCCTTGCACTTCCCCCCCTGGGTCCAAGCACCTGACGGAGGGATTAGTTTCCTCCCTCCGCTAGGCGCCTGGGCCTAGAATCTGGGTTGTCCGATTAATCCGGGTAGCCCGAGTTGGGGTCCGCCCATTTAAATCAGATAACAGAGATTCTATTGTATGTTCAAAAAGGCTTGCAAGGGCCAGAGATGGTAGAAAGAAAACTCCAAATAACATCCGGCATTTTGCATTATAGTGATGGATTCATAATTTTAAATAATGGTTTTAAATAATGGTTTTAATGTGAATATAACTGATTTTAGTGTTTATGTATATTTATGGTTTATTTTATGTTCCAGCATTGAATGTTTGCCGTATATATGTTGTGCTCCGCCCTGAGTTCCCTTCGGGGTGAGAAGGGCAGATTAATAATAATAATAATAATAATAATAATAATAATAATAATTTATTGTAGTTTACAATAAGGCTACCATTCCCACCTTAACATAGCAGACACATTAGTGAAGAAGGTCTGGCCAGCTATTGATCAGGGAGCAAGAGTAAGGATGTTTCCAGCTCCCTCCCACCAGCAAGTAAGGCTGTAACAATTTGTTATCAAAACCCCATTCACTGGTGAGAGGGGTTTGGAAATGCCATCTTCCTTGTGTCCCCATTGACAAACTCTTCTTTTTCCAATATAGCTGCTGGCTGTTAAAATAAGAGTAGGAGATCAGGCCATGAGATGCTATTTAGTTATGCCTATGTGACTAAGTAGCTGCTAATATAGAATATTTGTTGTTATTTCTTAATTGGGTGGTTATTGATGAGTGCACTAGTGAAGGAGAGTAGAAAAGTGTATGCTTATCCAACTGGTATTTCTTTTCCAGGTGAATGATGCAGCTCTAAGATACACCTGTAATTTCTGATACCAGAAACATTTAACAACTCTATGAAAAGAATGACATGACCCAGCAGACTCTGTTTCTGTCACTGAGGCACCATTGGGCACCATTCAGCAATCTACACCTGCAGTCTCAGATGGATTAATGTAATCCAAAGGCCTGATCAGAGATGCTGCATCAAAACAGATCCAAGAGTAATCAAGATGATATATATCAGTGCTTTAAAAGACAATGTATTGATCAGTATTGGATGCAATAGATGTTTCATAGGAAACAAAGCTCCATGTTCTGCTTATTGTGAAGGGCCCTAATCCATGAAGGCCACAGTATCTCAAGGAAAATCTGCATATCTTCAAGAAGGAAGCCAAACGTGTGTCTGCAAAACAGGACATTTCTATATCCTTGCCTAAATAGCTAATCAAGGGAAGCTGCCAGAACCAACTACACAAGGAACCCTCCATCTCTCATTGCCTTGTAGAAAATGAATGACAAAGTCTATTATCCTTCCATTACAAGTATGCAATCTCTGCTCCTTATCCCCTGAGCTGTTTCGGTGCTAAGATGAAGAGTTGACCATGGTTATTTTTCTTGCCATTTTTATCTATAGCAGCTGAATGCCTAGAGACTTGTTGCCAGTTGAGTTGTGAATGTGCTTGGCGTTGCGTCAATTTATTTTCCTGGTGACCATTTCTCATGTCTACACACCACCATTTTTCAGCTGGGGAAGAAGAAAATGTGTTTAGTAGCATTATTCAATGTAGCATTGATTATATATTTTTTTTGTTTAACCGATGGATTGTAAAAAATAATCCGGAGTGATTGGTCGATGCGTTTCATCAGTGGAAGGAAGCTAATGCATGGACAATAGTTGGAAATTTACTCATAGCTGGAAATCTCTTTCCATGTTCTGGAATTCAATACTCTTGACATTTGGGAGGTGAGTAGAAAAGCAACTTGAAGCATCCTGCACTATGCATTCAGTAGTACAAAAGAGAATTGCAGAGTTCCTCCTTGGAAGCAGTTGAATTGATTGGAATTTATATGGACCCTTGGAAGCCTCCAAAATTGGTCTTTGGGAATCTGATGGAAGTTTATTGGATTTGCTGCCTGTTTCTATGAATCTATTTGCTCATATAGGCTATATTTGTACTTTTATAATAAACAGAATATTCCAAAGATGGTGTACAAAGTGTCCAGTGTACATTCAGCAAAAAGCTGGAGAAGCAAAGCTTTTTATAAATTCTGTTTGCAATCTGAAACCTTCATGTTTCTCTTTTATCTGAGATGCCACCTTTCTAGAATTCTCTTGGTCATCCAATGGGACTCAATGAACAATTTCCAGCAGTATGTTTTCTGTCACATTTCCTTTGAGTCCCTTGGGAGTGTGGTTGAAGCACTTCAGATATATTGCTCACTTTTTTCTAATTAAGTCAGTTTCATTAAGGAAATACCCTCATTTAAAAATACTGTGTTGTCATTTGAAGAGAATACTGATATATTTCAGTAATGTCAACTGCCAGGCATGTAGCCGGGGGGGGGGGGGGGGCTTTTGGGGCTTCAGCCCCCCCCCCCCCCGAAATTCTCAGGGTGGTCCGCGAGAAGGCCTTACTGGTACGTGGCACGTGGTGCGTGTTTATTCATATCATGATCTTATCACTATGCTCAATATATCCCATATGCATGGGGATATTGGGATAACGATACAAAAGGTTTGCTAGGGTAGATCCTCTCTCACTCAGACTCCCCCCCCCCCCCCCCCGAATCAAAATCCTGGCTACGGGCCTGTGAACTACATATCTTTGTCTCAGTTATGATGTTACACCTATTTACCCACATGTTCTTTTTATAAACATAGTTGTTGAAGATCTATATAATAATAATAATAATAATAATAATAATAATAATAATAATAATAATCTTTATTTATAGCTCACTTTTCTCCCTAAATGGGACCCAAAGCGGCTCACAACATTATGTAAAAACTATACAAGACAACATACATAAGTAAAACAAAAGCCTATGAAAACAATTTACAATAGAAATAAGTAAACATATTTAAAAACATTTAAATATATTTGCAAATGATAGGGAAATCAAATTTGAACACACACAACATCTGTTTCAAATGCTTTCAAAATTGTGGAAGTGCACTGGCATTCAGCCCATATGAAGGTCTGTATGGGAGAAGAGATACAATTGGGCTAAATCCAATTTTAAACAAACAGAAAAACAAACAAATGTATGTACAGAAATATCTCAGAAACAGCCTTGAATTCCTCTCTTCAACCAACTAGCTAGGCACATGCATGCCATTGATAGTTATCCCAGTCATTGTTCCAGATGGTGAAAGAAGACCCTTTGTAACTGAAGACTCCATTTAACTAGAGAATAGTGTTCAAGGAAATGGAGATTTACAGTTTAATATAAACTCAAACTTTGTTTTAAAGAGACTCCCAAATGGTTAGGCTTTGTTTCAAAAGGCAACACCTGTATAAGATTTCTCATACTCTTAGGTTTCCATTTCCTAATTAAATCAGTGACAAAAGCAGACCCTGCCTATCTAACCAGATAAATTCATTCTGAGCAGGGGTGATGGTGGTATTTGAAAGAATATATTTATAATTGGTTTTAGGCAGATCTGATACCACAGTGTATGAAAGAGTCTGCAATGAGTAAAATATATTGAACGCAACAATGACTGAAAGCATTCTCCATGAGTATGGATTTCCTGAAAACATTTGTGGACTTAATGTGGAAACCGATAATGGAAAACTAATCTACCAGTTATCCATTTCTGCCAAGCTGTATGTGATACTTTGTATTGTCTTCTCTATTTTTAACCACAATTTTTTTCTTTTTCTGCAGTACGTGGAAATGTCAGGCAGCTTTTATTGTTGTTAACATGTAGTAGAAAAAGCAATGGAATACAGCAGCAGTATGCTCAACATATGCTAACATGTTTATTATTGTGTTTTTTTATAGGGACTTAAGAGAGAACTACTGTCGAAATCCAGATGGAGAGGAGGCACCCTGGTGTTTTACTACCAATCCTAAAATTCGAATTGGGTATTGCTCTCATATACCCAAATGTGATGTGCCAAATGAGCAAGGTAACTTGCACAAGAAAGATCTTGAAAGTATTAAATCAGTAAGAGGTTCCCCACACAAATGAGTCCTAGGGCCCATCCAGACAGTACCTTTATCCCAGAAGCTCCCGCAGCAATCAGGAGGGTGACCAGATGCCATTCCCTGTAAATCTGGAAGCAATCGCTACAAAAGGCAAAAAATGCGAGATTTCCAGGTGCGAGAATATTGCCGTTTTTAGCCAAATATCCGGATCTTCGCATGTCTGTATGTTCCTGCTATCGGAAATCACAGATTTTTTTATCTGGGTTTTTCCCCCAGGTTTTAGATGTTTGTAATTGTTAGTAATTGGCTGTTAGTAATTGTGGGAGTTGAAGTCCAAAACACCTGGAGGGCCAAGAGCTGAGAAACCTAAATTGTTTTGCGTGAATACTAGTGAATATTTACCACTAAGGAGAAGATTGACTCAAGTGTCTTAGTCAAGTCTTCTCAGAAAGATCATATTTTACAAAAGCTTATGATTATTCCAAATAGTGTGAATGCCAGTTAATCTCCATAAAGGGTCACGTTTCCAAATGGCTTTGAAGATGCTGATTTTCCAAAAGATTACAATCTTTAACAAGGACATGCCTTTCAAAAAAAAATATCTCTCAACTAATACATGAGGTCGATTATAACATGCATATGTACAGTAATTCAGTGTTCATGCTGTTCCTTGCATTGTCTTCTGACTTTCTGTGCAATAGAGGGATATGATTATAAAGGGAATCCATAAGATCTGTGGCACACTCCATGTTTTTATATGTCATTCTCTTTTGGCTCTATGGCTACAGTGTAGCAATTTATCAACAACAACAACAACTCTTTATTGATTAGTCAGTTCTGACCATATCAAAACATGTAAAACATACAAAACGTACACCCTTACCCATACATACAGTAAAATCATGTAAAACAGTAAAACCATGTAAAAACAAGGCATCCTGGCCTACTAGCCTACCAACCCACTCCTTGGTAGTTGTGCAAGTACAGAATAAAAAGATTAAAATTAAGATTAATTATTCCCTTAAGGTAAGGTTTAAGTGGAGACAAGGGTAAGTAAAACTAGTGGCTTGTCCATAGTAAAATTTTAAATTTGGATTTTGTTATTGGCATTAATATCACAGCTGTCCGCTTCCATCTTCTCGCGGATGGCCAGCGCTTTTTGTGTAAAAAGGGTTAGTTTTAAAATAGAGTTTTTATCTGAACCCCGTAGAAGGATGTGCAGTTTCTCCTTATTCTCTAAATGAGTGTGTTCTCAAGCAGAGGCTCTAAATAGAGAGATTGAATCCTGTTGTAATAGGGGCATTTTAAGAAAAAGTGTTCTGAGTCCTCCACTTCTGCATCTGCCTCGCGGCACCCACAGGTTCTCTTTGTATAAGGGATATTCTGGCGTCTACCTAGCTTAGACTTAATGTCGAGTTGCTCAAATCTAGCTCGGGTAAAAAGTTTTCTAATATATAGTGGGAGTGTAAAAAAGAGGTAGGTTTCCATGCCCACGTTGCATTTAAATTTAGCCAGGTATGGAGTGGCTCTAGCTTGTGCTATGATCATAAGGTCATTTTGTGCCGCAGTGTCAATAGACCTTTTTAAACAGGTCAACATTTCCCATCAGGCTTGGATGGTATAATTTGTTTTGTGAGGTTGTGGGAAAATTATTTTTAAAACAACTGGAGCCCCATAGCCACCTATCTCTAATTTGAAGTGTCAGTGTACAATACATTCACAGAACTTGCAAGGGGTAAAACATTCTTTTGTGTTGGTAAGCTATACATATTCAAATCAACTGTGGTTTATGTTTCGAAGATGGGGATATTTTTCAACATGGTAACATGCTTGATATATGCCATGCATTGGGTGATTAATTCTGACGTTTCTCTGTCCTTTCTTGCCAAAACCCACAACCTCCTCTTAACAAGTTAAAGTTCCATTCTACAGCTCACTGAAAACATCTGGATTTAAACAGTAAAACTAAAAGTATATTGGCAGCTGTTAGATAGGGCAATGAATTTGGTGACCTTGTCAAATTCACAGTCAACAAATTAGCATTCATACGGACAGATTCCTAGTACCTCTGCAATCGATAGCAAAAGCACATGACTTATTTACTTTAAGTCACTCGTTCGTGTTTTTAAATACACATATTTAGATTTTAAATACAGTTTTAATACTACATATTAAAACTGGTTTACTGCTCTCTCTCCCTCTTTGCCATTGTATATAGTATCTTGAAAACACTATCCTACATTTTAAACCTTGATTAGCATGATTAACCGAAGATCGAGAAAGAACGACTCATCAATGATAATTGTGATTTTTGTTGTTTCTTTTATCATTTCCCATCACTGATTCTTTATGTAGATTGCTACCGAGGGAATGGGGCGAATTATATGGGAAATGTAGCCCGCACCCGGTTTGGCTTAACTTGCTCTCCGTGGGATCAAAACATACAAGATTTGAAGAGGTTTGTAGAAAATGAGCTAAAAGAAGAGTAGGATCAATACATTGCAATGTTTTGATGCTAAATTCGTAAATACAGTAATTACTACATAATTATTGTATTGAATTGTAACTGTATATTCAACTTCTTTTTCTATCATTTTCTTATAAAACATGATATTTTGGTGCTTAATTTGTTAAATCATAACATAATTTGACATTTAATAGGCTTTTCCTTAATCTCTCCTTATTATCCAACATTTTTGCTTATCCAACGTTCTGTCAGCCCGTTTATGTTGGATAAGTAAGACTCTACTGTACTATCAATCATACAGAGGGTTATTATTTACTGGCACTTTGTCCTTTTGCCCTGCAGCACTTTATAATTACATTATTGCACTTTAGTTTTAATGACCCCTCCATGCTATCCCCCTTTATCAACCTGGTGGTCCATTTTATACAATTTTAATTTTACTCATCTTATGCTCTAAATGAGTTTTTATGGTTAGCATATCATTCTTGCATAATGTCGATTTTATTGTGTTTTTATTTATTGCAATGTGTCTTAACTTGTTGTACTTTGTTTATTGTTTTTGGGACTTTGCCCCGTGTTAGCCACCCCGAGTCCCTGTGGGGAAATGGTAGCGAGATAGAAAAATGAAGTATTATTATTATTATTATTATTATTATTATTATTATTATTATTATTATTTATTTGATTATTGGAGACAAAGCCTTACAGGTAGCTTCACTTTAACAGTGGAAAACACTCTTGAAGAAGGTGAGGCTGGATTATTCCATTTGATCAGTGATTCTCAACCTGTGGGTCCCCAGATGTTTTGGCCTTCAACTCCCAGAAATCCTAACAGCCGGTAAACTAGCTGGAGTTTTTTGGGAGTTGTAAGCCTGGGGGCCCACAGGTTGAAAACCACTGTTTTAGATGGGGAGAGATTATTCTTCTGTTCCACTAAATTTTCAATGCCCTATAATATTTATTTATTTATTTATTTGCTGAATTTAAGCCTCACTTTTCTCCCAGGATAAAATCTAAGGCAGCTTACAGAAATATACAACAGGATTATATTTTAAAAAATCCTACTCTACATAAATTAAAAAGTATCCAATGCCAAAGTGATTAAAGCTGTGCTTCAAACACTTAAAATGTTTGGCTTATTGAATTAATTTATGTCCTGCCTTTCTTCCAAGTGGGACTTTATTAAATGTTAGTCAGATTTTTACCCTGCTCATGATTATATTTTTATCATCCAGATACCTAATAGGCTGTAATTTGTAAATTAAATAAAGCAATATGACACATACTTTCCTTATAGGCACCTGCCATTGGAAAAAGACCTAGATATTAGCAAGCTGAAGAAAAACTATTGTCGCAATCCAGACCAAAATGCTCATGGTCCCTGGTGCTACACAAATGATCCTCAGGTCCCCTGGGATTATTGCCCCATATCCCAATGTAAGTACTCACGGAATTCTCTCGCTGCAGCTTTGCTACATGTTTCATAATATCAAGAAAAAACATAAATGTCTGTTTTGCATATTTGGTGATATGGAAACTGTTTTATATATTTAAAATTGTTTTTATTTGATTTAGCAACTGATGCCTTCTCTTGCTAGATAAGAAAGAAACAACTTTACAAATAAATACAGTGAGCCCTTGAAATCCTCTGAAATTTGGATCTAAGACAAAAATCGGTGGTTGCTCAAGTCTCATTATAAATTTGATTATAATGTAAAATTATTAAAGTATTAATGTCAAATTATTAAAGCCAATGTATGTCTCTTATTTAAAGTGGAAAAATTAAAGTTTGCTTTTTGGAATGTTTTTAATGTTTTCAGTTAGTGGATGGTTGAATACATGGATACAGAATCTATAATATGAAGGTCAAAGTGTATATAAATATTCTGTGCATGTGAAGTTGGTTGTGTATGTGTGTGTGTGGGGGGGGGGGGTGGCCACTACAATATTTGAATAGATGTCCTAATACAGCAATAAGAAAGGAAGGTATGTCATTACTTGACTTTTTTATACCATATATTTACTTTTTTATACCATATATTTACTCAAATCTAATGCTTACCTTTTTTGGTTAAAATTTTGGTTAAATTAACCCATTACATCTGATGGCATATTATACTTGAGTAAATATGATACTTTGGAGACAAATGGCAGCCAGTAGAATTGTTTCTCTCCTATTGAGGTTTACGTGTCTTGACTTGTGCTTTGTGAATCATCTGTTAATGCACTATGATTCTTGGAACCAGACAGAACATTGGTTCATATTAATGTGGATTAATTTGCACTCTGATTAATGTGACTATGGTTACAGCCCCATAGATTATGTCAAAGGATTTAAGGTTCTGACAAGGAAAGGGGAAAGGCTGAAATGGATGAATGAAAATGGATATGTATGTGTGTGAAATTGGCTGGGAAGTCTGCAGAACTGGCTGTTGTGCTAATAGTGGAAAGCACAGAGGATTGGTGGCACTTCTTTCTTTTATTGCTAGGACTTTTGGGAATCCCCCTTCTCATAGGAGTCATATCATTTAGGAACATTTGGAAATAATATCAGCATCTGTATGCTTGCCCACAATGCCTCATGCACAGTGGAATAATTGGTTAAAACTACAAACAATGCAGTTGCTGTTGCCCGTTTTGGGTCAAAAGAATTTTCAGCCGCTTGTGCTCCCTCTATTTTATCAGTTTTATACTTATTTATGCAATGCTTTTGACACAAAATAAATAAATAAATTTGGAAAGAAAAACTTCACGCTCCCCAACAGTAGTTGTCTTTATTTTATCTTCAGGCTGTGGCATTCTAGGAGGAAAATGTTATAACTCAAGAGAGGAATATTTTCTCAGTTCTATATTGAAAAATTGCTATAATGACCCTATTATTTTGTCATCTCTAAACTGTGCAATAGAATGATCTCATTGTGACACCCTCTGAATGTAGATCTTTAGAGGATATTTCAGCTCACAAGAAATTGTGACTGTGCTGTTATTTTTTTTAGGAAAAGTATGAGAATATTTATAACACAGCTGGCAATTTTTTTTTTTTGGTATCTTTGATTTAAGCCTATTCTTGGGGTTATTTGGGACACTGATTCATAACATTGCATTGGATAGACTGCATCAGCTCTAGTTTTTAAATATAGTTATCACGGTTTTCTAAGGACAAGTAGATAAACACTGGTATAGAGCATCTGCATCTCAAAAACTAGAGCTGATAGGGGAAAACTGATGTTATTTTTTTTTTAGACCAGTTGGCCAAACAGACCCAGAAACAGGTCTAATCTTTGAGGCACCAAAATGTGTTTTGACTAGAAAGCACTGAACTAGCTAAATTTCTATTTCTCAACCTTGTTAACATGTATCCCGTTTTCACAAGTATTTCCAACTTCTTAGTGATGTTTCTTTAATAACACTGATAAATATGTTTTATCTGTCTAGGTGAAGATGATAAAGTTCCTGTGATGACCAATATAGATCGTAAGTAATGTTTATAGAAATCAAATACATTCTGTTTTGATGTACTGACTCATCTTTCACATTATTGATGGGTATTTCTTAGGCCTAATTGTAAATTAAATGTTAATCCTGGACTTTGCCTTGCCATTCTGACCTCAGTAAGTACTCCATTACCATTGTCAATTGTTGTTAAGGTGATAAGAAATAGACAATGGCAATTTTAGGGGTCCTAGAAGTTTAGAGTGTGATGTGGCAGTCAAAAAAAGCAAATGCAGTCTGGCCACTAGCAGCACAATGTCCAAATCAAGAAAAGTAATCTCATTCTATTCTGCTTTGGTGAAATCTCATCTGTAATCCTGTGACTAGTTCTGGGCACCACGGTTCTAGAAGAATACTGACAAACTGAAACATGTCGAGAAACGGGTGACCAGGATTATAGTAGGTGTGAAAACCAGGTCTTATGAAGAGTGGCTTAGGGAGATGGGCATGTTTAGCATGTCACTCCTGACAAACACAAAAGAAAGAAGACAGAGAGGTGACATGATTCAAACTACAAGAAAAGACATTCTGTCTAAACATCAGAAAGAACTTATTTACTATAAACTCTGCTCAAACGTGGAATAGATTGTCCCTGTGGATTGTGGACTCTCCATCTTTGGAGGCTTTGAAACACAGGTTAAATTGACAGTTTACAGGTGTGCTTTGGTTGCATATTCCTGCATTCAGTGAGTTAGACTAGATAGCTCTTGGGCACCCTCCCAATTCTAAAATTATTTGACTTTATGGATACAAAATAGTACAGTAGAGTCTCACTTATCCAACATAAACGGGCCGGCAGAATGTTGGATAAGCAAAAATGTTGGATAATAAGGAGGGATTAAGGAAAAGTCTATTAAACCTCAAATTATGTTATGATTTTACAAATTAAACACCAAAACATCATGTTTTACAAGAAATTGACAGAAAAAGCAGTTCAATACATACTAACGTTCTTTTAGTAATTACTGTATTTACGAATTTATCACCAAAACATTGCAATGTATTGAAAACATTTACTACAAAAACACTGACTACTAAAAGGTAAACTGCGATGGCTAATACAGAACGTTGGATAAGTGAAGGTTGGATAAGTGAGACTCTACTGTAGTAGGAATGTCTTCTTGTTTTAGGAAATATAAAATGCAATAGTATGAGTTGTTAAATGAGTATGTTTTAAATAGAATATACTAGTATTTAATAAATGGCAAACAATAATTCTTTCAGCTATTATCATTCCTTGTATCTCAACAAAACAACCAAGAGTCGTTAATGGAATTCCAACTCAACCTGACAAAGGATGGATGGTTAGTTTGAAAGACAGGTAGGACTCTACATACATGGCTACTTAGATCTGATCCCCACCCCCTGATCCTTGTTTTTGACTCTTAGGCAATGTAAAGAAAAAATGAGTGTCCCAATATCATGCTCTGGTTCTCAAGTTCAGGCATGCACTACTTCAGTTCTTGTTTCCCCATTCCTTTTGCCTTTGAGATTGATTAGATTATGTGCATGGAAATCAATGTTCTACTTCTTTTCCTCTAGCAGAGTAACTATTCCACTTTTTTTCCTCCAGCAGAGGCAGACATTTCTGTGGTGGTTCATTGGTACAGGACAACTGGATCCTAACCGCAAAGCAGTGTTTTCCTTCTCGGTATAGTATTTTTTTTTTGTTAGAAGTGTGGGGTAAAAAACAGATTTTATTATTCAAGAGAATTCTGTATTGTATATTATACACTTTATGTAGAAATGTAGCATTTCTAAAGTGTTTCCAGATGGCCAGTATGGCATCATTATTTGAGTATTGTACTAGAATTGAAGACAACTGCGGGTACATCTACACTGTAGAATTAATGAAGTTTGGTGCCATTTTATCTGCCATAGATCAATGCTATAGAATTATGTGAGTTGGGGTTTTAGTAGGCTTTTAGCCTTCTCTGCCAAAGATTACTGATGTCACAGCAAATGACAATTCCTGAGATTTCATAGCATTGAATCATGGCAGTTAAAGTGGTGTCAAACTTTATTAACTCTGCAGTGTAGATGCACCTCAGGATTCAAATCTTTGGAAACCCACAGAGTGTCCTTGGGGAAATCACACACTCTTAAGTTTTAAAGAAAGGCAATAACAAACCTTCTCTCAATAAATCCTGCCAGGATAACCCAAGGGTAGATTCACTAGAACCAAGAGTCAACTTGAGATGCCCTGCACGCAGTTCCCTATAAATGATGCTTTCCCATCTTATGAAGAAAGCGTCACCCTTACAGAGAGGCCCTGTGTTGGGGAGAAAATATCCAGCGATGCTTTAACCCCAGTTGTGGGTGGGACCTCTGTCAAATGTCACACAATGTCATGTGATGTCTGGTATCTGGCTCCATTCATTAGATGGGGTGAGAGTGTCCTAGTACACTAAATTCACCCTGTCTGATGAAGTCATGGCTTTCATTGTTACTTGTACAACTTTTAATTGTGTTGTGAGCCACTGTAGTTTCCATTCTGGAACAAATGGGACTTAAAATTAAACCATATGTTATTTTAATTTAGTGCAGAGATATTGATGGACTGTGTATTTAATGGACACTTCTTGATGGATGCAGAAGTCCAAAATTTTTATCTGCTTAAGAAAATGAAGATGGAAAAAGCAGTGACAAGACACTAGGGATGTTGGTGCCTGAATTCATTGTAAATGCTGTGAATGCCTTAGGTTGCCACACCACTATAGTATCATGTGGGAGCACCACAATATTTCTCTATTGCCCCAAACAATTATAAGAATTACCTAAAACAAGCAGCACTCTCCTGTGTAATATCAGAGCAGCTTGTCTAAGGCCAACCTGTAATGACTAATCGTGTGTCTCTAGTGTCCAAATGGGTCCTGTAGATCTGAAGTCTAGGACTTGCCATTGTAGGTCTTTTGCCTTCTCATCCTTCTCTTTTGTCCCTTCTCCTTTAGAGCACAATAGCCTATGACATCAAGAAAAATGTAGGGCAAGCTTAGAGGATTAAAGCATGAATGAGAAGGCAAAAACAAAGATTTATGTAGAAAATATTATATCAGCAGGAGGGAGGATTGACAGAATTCACAATATTTTATGATAATCTTCTCACACGTTGGACTGCAACTGCCATCATCCCTTTTCATGGCTAGGATTGATGGGGTATGACGTGCAATGCTGCAGTAATTATTAAATTAGTTTTAGCTATGGCTATTTAACCATGTATTTCTTTACATAGTAGTCACTAGGCTTGAGCGATCCATGAAAAAATTGATTCTAAACTCGTTTCAAAAGTAGGGGGCGCTAGCGTTTCGTTTCTGATGTCATTTCCGAATTTTACCCTCAAAATTTTTTGAAATTTAACGAAAATTCGTTAGTTTCAAAAGTAATTCGTTAATGGCGGACGCGCATGTGCAGTAGCAAAAAAAACAGCATGAGGGGAGACTTTACAGGACTCTCCTGCCCTCATTTTTTGAGCTATCTTCTTCAAACTTGGTACAGTGGTAGAACACATTTAACACTGATAGCTCACCAAAATTCAGAACGTTTCCCTTATCCTCTAATCTTTGGTGAATTTTCATAGCTTTTATAATAAACCATTTTTTAATAATTGCAGAAATCTGTTCCTGGTTTGAAAGTCTTATTTCCTGTTTCATTGGGTTGTCTTTACTGTGAAAGTCATTGTTCTACTTCAGAAACTTTGTTTTTGTGGCTGAAACTTTGTTAAATTGGTGGACCAAACCATAATATGTTCCATCCATGTCGCTTGCACAAAGACAAAGTTCAGGCAGTGTCATAGATTTTGCCATGTTTCTATGACAGAACCAATTAGGAAATGACATTTATCACCCAGGAACAGAAATCATAGTACACCATCAAATCATTCCTGACAGATGGCCATCAGCCTCTGAATAAGGAAATCAGTTCCTGGTTTAAAAGTGCTATTTCCTGTTTCATTGGCTTTTCTGGGCTGAGAGTGTGTGACTTGCCCAAGTGGGTGGCAGAGTGGGGAATCAAGCCACAATTGGAGTTCAAAATTCAAACCTCTCCCTCCCTCCTTCTCTCTAAACTTCTCATACCTTCCAAGAATTCACATACTGTATGAAAGTTTGGTCAAGATGGTCAGAGGAGGGCAACTAAAATGATCTAGGGTCTGGAGAACAAGCCCTATGAGGAGCGGCTTGAAGAACTGGGCATGTTTAGCCTGCAGAAAAGAAGGCTGAGAGGAGACATGATGTATAAATATGTGAGGGGGAGTCATAGAGAGGAGGGAGCAAGCTTGTTTTCTGCTGCCCTGCAGACTAGGACACAATGGAACAATGGCTTCAAACTACGGAAAGGAGATTTCACCTGACCATTAGGAAGAACTTCCTCACTGTGAGCTGTTCAGCTGTGGAACTCTCTCCCCCGGGCTGTGGTGGAGGCTCCTTCTTTGGAGGCTTTTAAGCAGAGGCTGGATGGCCATCTGTTGGGAGGGATTGGATGGTGTCTTCCTGCCTGATAGAAGGGGTTGGGCTGGATGGCCCACGAGGTCTCTTCCAACTCTACTGTTCAATGACTCTATGATTCTAAGTGAGGACAAAAGGGGGTGGGGAATGTTAAGAGGAGAGAGGGCCTGGAACACCTGGGAATTGTAGTTTTAAAGTGGGCATAGTACTATTGGAGAAACGTTTGCTTCAGCCCAATGCTTTTATAAATGGTGATAATTCAGAGGCTTCGTTATCCTGCATTTTGAAAGCTATTATGATGAAATTTGCCAGATTGGAAGCAAAAAGTAACCACTCTTTGCCTATCAAGTTTCATAATGTTTGACCCATCCACTGATTTTTGGGGATTTTTAAAGCAACATTTTTTAAAAATGCTATCAGATCGATGGCCACGCCTCCCTGTCCCTCTTCCTTCCACTTTGATTGGCTTGCTAAGGCTTCTGGGAAATGGAGTTTTTTTATTGAGAATGGCGACTTGCTTCATTTCCACTTAAAAGAATGGTCAAAATTCAGAGGCTTCGTTCTCCTGCATTTTGAAAGCTATTATGATGAAATTTGCCAGAATGGAAGCAAAAATTAACCACTCTTTGCTTATCAAGTTTCATAATGTTTGACCCATCCACTGATTTTTGGGGATTTTTGAAGCAACATTTTTTAAAAATGCTATCAGATCGATGGCCACGCCTCTCCCTCCCTCTCTCTTCCGCTCTGATTGGCTGAGAGGCATGCCTACATGGCTTCTCCTCTCAGAGGGGCTACAGCTACATCCGAAGACATCAGAAACAAACGAAAAAAGGTACTTTTTTATTCAAATTCGTAATATTTGTAAGGCAGTGAGCAGATGTTTCAAATATCAATTCAAAAGTACTTTCGAAACGAATTTTTTAACGAATTTAACGAACTAACGAAAAATTTGCTCAAGCCTAGTAGTCACGTCAAGGCAAAAAAATGAAAGAAATTGGCCAACTCCTGCTGTTGATTAATTGTATATTGAGATTCATATACAAAGGACCAATGAAACTTATGCTTCTTAGGTATAACCTCAATGATTATCAAGCTTGGCTTGGAATTCATAATGTTGAAAGAGCCCATGAAGAGGAGCATAAACAAGTTCTGAATATCTCCCAGTTGGTGTATGGCCCCCAAGGATCCGATCTAGTATTGCTGAAGCTTTCCAGGTTAGTCTTAATAATGGTAACTATTTAACAGACTACTTCCTACACACACATACACACACACACACACAACCAACTTCCACCCTCTCTCACTGAAGTAAAAAAGGTAGAAGATAATGACTTTTAGTATACAGTTGCCCTGTTGAAAGTTGTAAGAATGGAAAGAATGTTTTGGGGAAATGAATGAAAAACATGTATTTGAGTGTTGAGATTTTTTGATGTAGAAAAGCCTAGACTGCTGAGGCTTTTTATGATTCAGGATTTATTCTGTGTAAAAATTCACACATGTCTGTTTTATGTATAAAAAAAACATGAAAACATGAAAAACATATTTCAAAACAGCAATATTAATTCCTGTGCAGGAAATGCTATAATTGGAGATTCATTCTGTTTAATTTCTTACATGGTTGATTTTCATGAAAATCATAGAAACCAGCATTTTTCTATTCATGAAGTAGCATATTATACACAAGAATTAAAGATTTGGTATTGAAATAAATGCATTTTTCCTGTGATGAAAAACCTGTTTTCTGTGCAAATTGATCATGTATGCATTTTGCACAGAATAAGTCTTAAATTATGAAAATACTTTAAAAACAATGTGGCTTTCAAAGATTTTCTCACAGAGGAAGAAAATTGCTGAAATTTCTCATGAGAAGAAAGTTCATGAAGAATTAAATCCTGAGAAAGGTAGTTGTGAGCTGAAGGTGTAAGCTACAGTATATATATGCTTGTTCTCAGAGCTGCCCTGCCTGCAATTCTGCTCCATTTTAGTAATTTATGGTGCATCATTCATGGGTGGAATAGCAATTCACATGCTACAAATATATCGGGACTCATTTTCATTCATATAGCCCAGCTGTTGTTTGACTGCCAAGTTAATTACTCTTAGCTACCACTACCAATGGTGAGAGTAGTAGAACTTGCAATGTGGCAATACCTGGATGATCACAATTTGATCAGCCATGTCTAATATCTCAGTTGGCATAAATCATGTACAACAGAGGTGGGACCTGTGTGGTTCTTGGATATTGTTGATCTGCTACTTCCATTAGTTCTAGGTAGCCTAGCCAATTGTGAAGGAAGATGGTAGTTGCAGGCAAACAAGATCTGGAAGACTGCCTAATTCCTACACAAATATGGATAGGATTATGAATGTAACCAGATATATTATAAATCTTGAGCACATCAATACCAGAGATATTGATCAGAAAACTCAGATATGAATAAAGCTGAAAACTGGAAGAAAAAGTAATCAGAATAGTTGTCTTGTCATTTGATCTACTTGCAGAAACTGTCAAGTGACGTAAGTGCTAATTCTGCTTTAATGTGTTGGTAAGAATAAAGAAATGTCTATTCCTTTTCTTCTATTTTCCCAGACCTGCAGTAATCAGTGAGGCTGTGGCTACCATCAGGCTGCCCATTACTGGATGTACCATTCCAGAAGGCACCACCTGCACTGTGTATGGATGGGGACATACAGGACGTAAGGAAATCTTGTTCTAAATCCGAATGCAAACTTGCAAGCCCCAAACCATTTAAAATTCCTATGCTGACATAGGCAAACAATTATTTGATGAACAATGGTTTATTTTCTGAGCAATGGTTTAGGTAGCTTTGTCACAGGCAATTATAATGTAAATATGGAGTTTGCTACCTCTATTAAAAGCCCAAAGAATTTGGGGAGAACCAAAAGGAGCCACCTTCCATAAAGTTACCAATTTTTTTCTAGTGTATTCAATACATAATTAATATAAGAAAGATAGAAATTATTTCTTCTCCTCCACAATACACTAAAACAATGGGGAATGGAGGCCACCACCACCCCACACATATCCCCTTTGGCCATTCTCCTGAAACAACAAGATGTGATTTGACATCATTGGAGTACTGGGGGGCAATTTTGAGGTCCTCCTCCTCCCATTCCCAGGGTTTGGTGGGTTGTGAGATGTAGTGAAAAGACCCAAACAACCACATTTTGGGTTGTTTTGCAAAGAGATTGTGGCTAAATCTGTTAAAGAGTCGGAGAGCTTCAAAATGTTTCATTTTGACCAAACAAAACTGAAGTATTAGGCAGATTCCACATTAATAAACAGTGATTTAAAGCCAGTTTTTAAAGAGTTAAACACTCAAAACACTAGATCTGAATGGATTAATCTGCTACTTGCAATTTTATCCACATTTCAGTTTAATTAAGAATATTTATATATACACAGTTCAACAAAGAAACAGTAAATAGTGCATTTCAAAACCAAAGAATGCAATTGCAAATAATTAATAATACTTTACAACTACAAGAGCTATAAGGCAAAGTTTATTCCCAGGATAAGCTGTAATGTGTTTTGAAGCAAAAAGCATACTAAAGGAGACCAAAATGTACTTTACTTTTGAATCATTGGTAAGAGATCACTAATGTATCCAGACAGTTGCATATGCAAGATAAGTGATATATATGAAATACAGAAGATTTTCATATAATGAAACTATTTCTGATTTATTTCCGTCTTGAACTTCTACTAAATTCTTCTCAAATCCCAACAGAAATGAAATTGACCTTTTATCCCAACTGACTAGGACATTGTTTTCATGATGACATCCATGTTGGAATTATCAAGAAAACACTTGCTGCTGAGTGGAAATTTCTGTACTTACATTTTCACACTTTAAAAATATTTTCTAACAGCTGTGTAAATTTAAGGAGTCAGTTGCTACTGGAAGTTTCCAAAGCGCTGTAAACAAATGAATTTGAAGGGAGAACTTCTTTTGTTTCAGTTTGTCAAATCAAAAGGAACTTATGTGTGCATCCTCCCCTACTATGCATATCTTAGAGATATTCTGCTAGTGTTTTTACAACTCCTTTTTGCTTTTTTTGAAATTTTATGGAGGTTTTTTTTCTCCTGAAAAAGAAATGACTTAAGATTAATTTAGATTAAAACATTTATACTTTTATTCAAACTATGAAAGATTGTTTGAGTGGCTTTGGATTGTAAATAAGCAAGGGAAAGAGAGAACACCCTCAAGCATATTCATAACAAAGCTTGGTCAAGATCATGCATCCATATTTACTATGGATTTTGCTAGTTTTGGAAACTGATCTCTACAAGAACTGGGGTAATGAGTATGTTTAGCTTTGAGAGGAGAAGACTGATTGGTAAGAAATATCAAAAGGAATGTCATATAGAACCTGGAATTAGCCTGTTTTCTCCAACTTTAGAAACTAGAGGAAAGGGGAAATAGAACTTACCTGGTCTGTCCTTTGTTGCTGTAGCAGCTGGCCATGGAGCTGTGCAGAACTTATTGGCAGCCAAGATACCCACGTGATCTGGGCAAAAGCACCTGACAACAGTAAGGTAGATGACTGATGCAATGACAAAGACCAGCCCACTTAAGGGTGACCATCCAGAGGCACTGAATGAGGTTTGGCTCAATTGGACACTGTGGACTCCACTTCTGCCACTGCCATGGTTCAAGAACAGTGTGTAAACAGCTTCACTGAATCAGGAGCTGGTCCAAAGCAACAATGCTCTGGACTGGCCCCAGATTTAGGTCATGTAGATAAGTCCTGTGGTCTATCTGGCATATGACATCACATAGTTTTAACAAGCTACATTTAACAAGACTGGGGTAGAACAGATTGTAATTCTGTGGTATGTCCAGTATATAAACATTTTGTTCATTAACCTTCTGGTTTTTATTTAGTGTAATCACCATTATATAGATAACATAGATCAATAAATAGTTGCCATCTGTTTACTTTCCAGCTACTGCAATGGATTTGGGTCTGGTTCAAATCATGTCAGTGGAATTATTTCTGTAGAAATAGATTTTAGAGCTGCTACTTTAGATATACTCAGAATAAAGTGGAAATTGCCTTGCCTTCATCTCTCTGTCCCCTCCTTTCACCTCTTTCTGAACATGTGCAGTTAATTTTGTTTATCAGGTTATCCAACTAAGGCACACTATGTTTTCTGTTTCTCCATTTGAACCAATATAGATGTAAAATCCATGTTGCAAATATTTTTGTTTCCTTGTTTTAGAATAACATGCTGCTGGGGACAAACCAAAGAACCAACTTGTTTATCATTTCTGTTTTTAATTTTAGGCACCACCTTTGATGGGAGACTCCAAGAAGCAAACATGATCATTGTGGGAAACGAGCGCTGCAATCAAGATCTGGGAGGCAATGTAGTTGTGAAAGAGTCAGAAATGTGTGCTCGAGCTGAGAGTATTGGCAGTGGAACTTGTGAGGTACTATTTTATTCATTCCTTTTATTGATATCCACCCTTCCTCTAAGGAGTTTTGGATCACATAATTTGCTGCACCCATTATATTCTTAAAATAATGATGTGTTTAAAATCAGGCTGAGAGTTTGTGATTGACCAAGACCACCCATAGCTAAGTCAGTGTTTGAGGCTCTTCCCAATCCCTAGCCCTTGGTCTCACATAGACCTAGTCTTCTGCTAGAAATAGCACAACATCTCCCATCTCTAAATCTGAAATGACGTGATTTTAAGTTGGCATTTAGGTTGATAATTGAGGTTTTAATTTGAAAAAAAAAACAATCCTAATATTTTGCTCTCAGAGTCTTATTTTTATTCCACCCATAGCTATGGACCACACTTCTATATAATATCCCAAAACTAGAGAATAGTTATCTTGCTAGGAAAATATCTAACTCTCAGTAGATTGTCATGAAATTATTTGAGAGTTTGCTCACAATTGGTAATTGTGTGTTAGATTGTTCCTTCCTTTCTTTGAATCAGGTGAATGCAGATGATCACTAAGGCCACATCTACACTAATCATTTAGGTCAATGTAGAGCTGGATCAGCCCTGTGGCAGCCCAATAATACATGAGGATGATCTGGGGGAAATGCAGAGTAAGGCTACCTTACTGTGACCTTTCCCTGCATTACCCAGTCGAGGGAAAGTCAGATTTGAACTATCACCTGACTTTGGGTCTGTGAAGAATTTGGACTATCTCCTGATTTTGGGCCTGCGAGAACAGTTGGGAGGTTCTGAAATAGAACCAGTCACAAGTGTCTCCCCTACTATCCTATCTTTTCTGGATTTGAGTGGCCCAGGGACGAAGGATGGTAGTCACCTTCCCACCCCACCTCTATTCTCTGTGTAATTAGATCTCTGGCCATGATACAGGTCTTATCTGCCAACTGTCATATACAGTGACATCCGCTGGGGCACAGGAGTGCTCTGAGAAAGAAGTCAGAAAGGACAGGATATTCCTCCTCTCCTCTACCTGCTCCACATCCCCTCCCTTGGCACCCTATTGCCCCAGCCAATATCACTGCATGTGACATCTACCAGGTAGGACCCATGTCATGGTTGGAAAGTACTGTGACACAGAAGGCAGAGGGACAGGAAAGGTGGTTGTCCAGCAGTACTGAGCTACACCCAGTATCACTTGGGGGCGAGGACTCCCTCCCACCTCCACAATGTTTGGGGCATCCCTGTGTGGTCCATATCCAGGGCTGATCGGCATAAATCACAGCAGATTGGCCCCATAATATTGGTCAGTGTAGATACAGTCTACATTCTAGCACCATAAGCTAGTGGTACTGACACCTAAATCAGTTAAATGTGATAGATATGCGACATACATTGGAGGTGGGATTGTAATCCAGTTCAGTTCATAATCTAAGTGAAAAATAACTTTGGAGTAATAATACTAAAATGTAATGAGATGTGGAGCAACCCTATAAGCTGATAGCATTTATATTTCATACTAGGGAATATGAACTCTAGAAGCATGGGTAGGCAAGGCATCCACAATTGGCAAAGTGTAATTTGATGTCAAAATCAAATAAGAATAATTTAGTTGGCCTATGTTTAATATAATTAGATACGTACAGTGTACAACACATACTCTGAAAAGACAATGTCTTTGTACCATTAGAATTTATAGATATTTGGCCTATATTTTTGGTGGATCATAGTTACAGTAAACTGCAATTAGACATTCTATCATTCCTATGAAATAATCCATATGTTACAGTGTTCCCCTGCCTGATTGCGCACATCAAGGGCTTGTGGGACAAGTATGGGATCGTTTAGAATTTTGTACACAAGAAAGATATACATCTGCCTATTTATTTATTTCATTTTTCTCTTCCAGAGAGATTATGGTGGTCCACTGGTCTGTGAACAAAACCGAATTAAAATAGTTGTGGGAGTGATTATTCCTGGACGTGGATGCGCAATTCCCAGGCGGCCTGGGATTTTTGTCAGGGTGGCCTTCTACTCAAAGTGGATACATAAAATCTTGATGACTTACAAATCATAGCTGAACATTCTAGCCAAGTGAGCAAATTTCAGCCATGGGAATATTTTGGAAAGTATGAAATCGAATTGCAATAGGAAAATCCTTAATTTTTTTAAAGGAAAACATGACACCAATCAAATACTACTTGATAGTTGTGTTTTGCAGATATTTATGGAGATTGCTATCATGTTCTGTGTCCTAGTTGCATTACATGACATGAACTGTGGTAAAAGCAAATGTGATGACCTATTTCCTGAAGATACTTGAATGGAAAGCAACATTGCAAATTTGATTACTGGATGAGGATACGTTCTGTAGAATTAGAATGTCCAATTTCTTAATCTGCTGCTGGTTAGGTCAGCTTGTTGATGAGACACAAATACAATTTGAGATTTACAATATTTTTCTTTACTTTTGTAAGCCTCTTATTTCTTCTTTAGGACATTGATAAATGTGTCCCTCAATCAGACGTGAAGGTCTTGTTTGCTAAAAGTTTGGTTTCAATTTTATTTCAATCACCTTTACAAATGACTGCTTGGATTTATAGCCCGGTTTAGCAACGTTTCGACTGGCTATATTCCCTGAAGACAGGGAAGTTTCTTGCACATGCTGTTTATGGGATTTGATACTATGTTTGCTGCTGTTTTGGACTATAAAAAAATCTCCTAAATTAATGGATATTTTTAGAAGCACTGATAACAATATATAAGCCATTATGATTATTATGTTTTTGAATTAGAATGTTTTTTTCTATAAATATTTGCAACGAAGTATAGAAGATTCCAAGAAATTGATTCTGGCATCAAATGTTAGACCGTATGGACTGGCATCAAAATACATTCATTGTGAGTTTATTGTGTCTGCAGTGATTTTGATCCCAGATCCCTGAACAGCACCAGCTCACCATGCCATAGGACAAAATACTTCAACACTGAGAAGTCATTCAATTTGTGCTATAACATGCAGATATGAAAAAGGCAAAAGTCTACTGGTCATAGCTAGATTCGGTCTTTAGTTACCAACCTAGGTCAGTACTTAATCCTTGTCCTTCTCTATATCTCTCAGTGTAGTATTTCCCAAACATGTAGCTCCATAGGGCATTGGGCTCCAACATTTAGAAAATATGACTGGCTAGAGTTGTAGTCCAACATCAGCAGGGATTCAGTGCTTGGAAACCATTGTCTTAATAGCCCGTTGGGGAGAAGTGGCCTATTTAATCTGTGTTTCGTCTTTTTTAAGAAATTCAGACACTGCTTTTTCTCTGCAAAGTCATTCTAGAATTTGCAGCAGAGTAGCTCTGAAGGATATTTTAAATTTCTCAATGACATTCCCCCAAATTCTCTCTTACAGCTTTCAGCCACTTTACAGACACAAGTTGCTTGACAATCCTTAGCCAAGTTTCCAGATCTTTATTCGTGTTTCAATGCAGTGCTTGAATCTGGGATGTGGAACAGCAAATGGTAGTTTTGAAAACTGATGTACATTTTATTTAATTGAAATAAGTACGTAAACTGCATTTAGTGACAATACCAAGCTGCATTAAAATACTGTATTTGTCCTGAAAAGGTCAAGAATGCTTTCATATTATGGGATGTTAGAAAGGGTTTAGTCCTTTCTTTTACCCTAAATATCATTTGTCATGATTTAGATCTACAACGCAGTAGAAAATAACAGTTTAGCATTATGCATCATCATATATGAACTAGCTTTCTTATATCTTTTTATGTGAGATCAGGTAATTAATGGTAATATTTTTTCAAAATTCTTCAGAAGTTTGTTCCAGTATTCACTGGCCCTATAGATGCTTATTGTTCCTTCAGAAGTGGAGAGATAATTGATTTATAACAGGAGTGGGCAGAGTATATTTTTTATTGTTGTTTTACTGGAAGCCTGAAATCTACTAACCAGAGCTATAAATGCATGCATTTAGCACTAGAAATTTCTGAGCTCAGGAACTTATTTTGAGTAACAGCATTGACATTCCTTCTACAATAAAATTCACTTTGCTTGTTCCAAATTTTCCTCATATTAACAGTATCATTTAGTCATTTCTCTATTGGTATTGTTAAACACAGAGGAGTTGGAAGTATTTCCTATTAAAAATTACCAAGCAACAATGTAAATCTTCATTACTCTAATTCTCAAAAGAAACATCTCTTTCCTTTGTGAAAAGAAGTCTACAAATTATGCAGACTTTTTTGCTGTTTGAGACTTATTCTGTGAAAAAATCTTACATGATATTTTTGAGCATAAGATAGCATTTTCTATACAGGAATCAGAATTTTCTGCACAGAAAAATTGTGTTTCATGTTGAAATATCTATGAAAAAAGATCTGTTTTCTGTGAAGTTTGGGACTAACTGTGCAAATTGCAATACAAGTTTTATGCTGAATAAGTCTTGAACTGCAAATAAGTTTGTCAGTCCAGGATTCAGATTTACTGATACTTGAGATTTTTGGGGGGGTGGGGGGTGGGGGAGAACATTTTCAAATGTTCTTTCCATCCCTATGAATGAGATATCTCCCAATAGACAAAGATCTGCAATTTTTTTATTCATGTATGCCACCCAGGCTCCTGTTTAGTGAAAATTAAATTTCCTTTGAAACAGAATGTGAGTGTGCTTAGAAATACAACTTTTGCAAGATCACAATTTTGTATGTGCAAACTCTCACAAAGGGCTGCAGGTTTATATCCTTGTATTTTCAAAAATCATTAACAAGCTGACTCCCATAATGAGGTGTAGATGTGAATTTATGACTTGCACTGATAAAGCAATAGTGGTGTCTGTAGTAAGCTTCTTCTGGTGTGATTCCTATAATTTATAATCTCATTATGAACTATAAAAAACAATTGCCTTGTTCCAAAATAGTAGAGGGCTGCTTTGTAGGGAAAAAAATGAAATTGTTTGTTATCAAGTATATACTCAAAGCAATTAATGTTGTTTTTAAATGAGGGTTTCTATGTTGGAAATAAAAATCTTCACTTATTTTTTATTTCTTGCACATGGAAAAAAATAATTACAAAGGTTTTCTTCCTACTGGGTACAACTATGACTGTTTTTGTGCATTTTGAATAAATTTTGTATTTTGGCAGTTCTTTTTTAAAAAAAATATTTTGCAGGAAGAAATAGTTTATGATAAAACATTTTGTGTTAAAAGGGAATTTTTTTTGTGGGAATTTTCAAATTAGCAGAATTTTGAAGGGTAGTTGTTATGTTCTCAACAGGGTGTTGAGGACAAAAATATTCCATGTACTCTATACATTCCTACTCTGTATCATGTTCAGATTTCCAACTGCCTACTTGTTGCCTTCACATTTTGAATAATTTCAAGTCATGCCTTATTTGTCAGTGTACTAGCTTCATAGCATCAGACTGAGCAAATGAATTATAGCACCAGAAAATGAATGAGACTTTTGCCTATTTCACTCTACTTTAGTTCAAAGAGGCTTAATTATTTTTACAGATCGTTTTAATAATTTCTAACTGAAGAAATTATTAAAATGTATTTTCAAACTCATAGTGGGACTTGAGTTATGTGATTAGAATGTTTTAACTCTGGCACATAAAAGGTATTAATATACATTTTGATGAATTGTATTCTTCAAGTTGTTTCTAACTCAACCCATAATTCATGAAACCAGATTTAAGCCAGTAGATCCTGGCTAAAGTTAAAACAAATTTCTTCAATAGGGGTATGGCCCAAATCACTTATTTTGAAACATTACCTTTCCTATCTTAAAATCTATTCTTGCTCCATATATATTTGTCATAGATACATGAAGGGAATTGTGAGGTTCATGAGGTGAAAAATAAAATGTCGTTCACTTTGCATTTTTTCTCAAGATTTATGTACTCTGTATTATAAGTACACCATTTTGTATTATGTATGCAGGCATTTTGTTCAGTGTAATAAAAATGGTTCTAAAATACTATAAACTTCTGCTGTGCAGAAGATAATATGAATTTATATATAGATATAGATAGATAAAATATATATTAGGGAAGGGGTGTTAGATAATATGTAATGGTTTTTTAAAATACTTTTTTTCTGAGCTGAGTCTCAGTCTCAGTAGATTGAGTTGTAAGGAATTTATTATTTAGAACAGTGTGGTCCAACCCGTGGCCTGTGGGCCACATGCGGCCCACCAATTCATTTTTGTTGGCCCTTGCCCTTCTTGCTGGAAAAATATTTTAATTATGTAATTCAATATTAATTATGTAATTCATTTTCTTTCTGGAATGTCTCTGGTCCTCACATTCCTATACTAAAGTTTGACTGGCCCTCGGGGAACTAAAGGTTGGACCACACTGATCTAGAACATGCAAGCAATTGTCTACCAAGCCATGTTTTGGACATCATCTACACAGTTCTTTTTTCTGTCCTGATAATCCTGTGGTACTCATTCACATGAACACAAGAATCAGTGGTACAAAACAGTTCTTCAGATAGAAGGGAAAGATTTAAATGAAATAGCTGGAGGGAGGGGGGAGCAGATTGGAAATATGCTGTCTATATTGTCGATTCAGGAAACCTAGGAAGTCCATGATATGGCCTGTTTATAACTCAAACTGTGTTCATTACACAGTGACTATCCATATTAATCTTCTGTAACCCCACTTTTTTGATTGCCTTTAAAATGTCCCATAATCTCTACTTTCCTGCCACATTCCCTCTTTGTCTCCAGTCTACATCCATTGGTGTAAACTGATAGGTAGGCTGCACTCTATTAATGCATCAGAGGAAAAAGAAGTGTGTGGAATGTCACTCTTCCCTATAGATTCAAGCAAAACAAATGGTGCAGCCTCTCATGGCTTATATGTTCTAACCTATTAATAACTATCTGATATTGCTTGGCTAAATGTGTCCTACTTTTCATCTATGATATGTTGGAAAGTTTGCCAGTCAGGAGAAAAAAAATACTGTCAATTTACTCGTGCATATAAAGGGCAACCAGACCTTTGGCTTCTGATTGCAAGTTTCTTTAATTGCTACCAGTCAGCCTTGGTTTTTACGTTGTTCACAGACAATGCAGTCTCTGGACTTCAGAAGTACTGGTGGTTTTCTGGAGTTGATAAAGCTGATGGTCTTTTCATATGAATGAGTGACATATTTCTCAGAACTCAGGATCAGAAAACAAACTGTGTGGTAGTGATAGGATCTAAAAAAAACTGAGGTAGAAAACAAATTATACTTGGCGAAGAATTTATGTTTCATTTATTCCTATGAATATTTCTTGTTGGTACCTGTGGTACTCTACCATGCAAATGTTACAGTTACAGCACTTGTGCTAAGAAGGACATTGTCAAGAAACTATGCCATTACTTTGATAACATTACCTTTCTATTAAACCTGGACAACAGATGCAAAGTTTTCTACCTGGACAATCATAATCCCTTAATGGCACTTGGGAATGAATGGTACAAAGTAAATAGTTGTGTGGTTTTTGTTGTCTTGCATGTGTCTGTTATTCTTCTGTAAAATAAAATCTGGCTGCGCAGGAATTTTTGTTCTAAGTCAAAACCACAGCTGATGTTGATTGATTTGTCTTGCATCTGAGAAGTTTAAAATCGACAGAAGATAAATGGTTTAATGTGATTTTTAAAAGAAATTTTAAATCATTGATATGTTTTTATATTTTGCCATATACTGATTCATCTGGTGCTCTGGTGAGGGGGGGCGGGGGGGGGAATAGAACATATTGTCCTTTCTTTTAAAAATAATACAAAACACTATAGACCAGATGATTCACTTGGCAATCACAAAATATTGCTGGAGAACATCTGGTTGGGCTGCAGGTCCCAAATGTCATAGCCAGCGTAGCCACTGATCACTGGCCAACACACATTTTGGTACCTCAAATGTAAGATCTGTTTCTGGGTATATTTGATCTGCTGATTCCAAAAAATGGCACCGATATTCTCCTATCAGCAATAGAGATACAGAACATATGTCATATACCAGTCTTCATCTACTAGCCCACAGAAAATCATGATACCATATCTAAGAAAGTAGAGCCAATGTCTATACAATGCAATTTTCTGAATCAGTGCCTCAAGTAACCCCAGGAACAGGCCTAAAAACCAAGACACCAATAATTTTTAAGGTGGGACTGTGTAATGGTCGGGGGACTTGCAGACCAACAAAAAGTGGATTGTCTTTATTCCTTACCTAGAAGGCTACTTGCAAGATAGTTTATTTAGTATATGCCATATTAAAATACCCTTTATTTACTTGACTCATTTGTATTGGCCAGCTGGTAAAGGATACCTTGTTATTTCTTTAAATTTGTCTTTGACAGTGTCAATCCAGTTTTACAGTGCTGTAAATGGAACAGTTGGGTTTTTTCTTGGAATACATTTCTGTGTAGATGCTGCCTGATGATGCTACCACATGGAAATCTATTAACTCTATGTTTCTGACTTTGCAACAGTTCTGTAACTAAAGGCATCATCACTAGCCATTAAAGTTGGTATTTTTATATCTTCATTATTATCAATAAAATATTTTATCAAAGAAACTGCATGTGTCTTTTATGTTAATAATATTTTTAAAATCTACTTGTCAAAAAGGAACAACAGGAAAAGCTTATCAACATTTGTAATTTTCCTGAACATATTTCATACTCTTCTTTTAGGGGTACCTATAGTTATCTTTATCTTGAATAGTGACATTAGTGAAGCTGACTTTTTAAATACTTCTGATTTGGGTGGGGTGGGTGGGTTAAAGGCATGATAACAGGTGACCAGTTTGCCAGAGAGAATAATCACCAGAATCTTGAAGTTAATTTAATTTATTTCCATTACAAATCTTTCAGCTTTGTAGTTCATTTTCATGAGATTGGGCCATCCAAACAACTATAGTATCATAGATAGCAAATTAAAAAAATGCAAATGAATTAAAGTGATATATGCTCAGTTTGGGTAATTGACGAGGCATAGTAGTAACATGTGAACCATTGCAGGATGGTGCCTTTTGAGCCAGGTCAGGTCTATGCAACCTTCTAGAGTTAAGTAGCTACACTGGTCTTCCAAGGACCTGTATGGAATGCACCTTGCTATGCCAAAAAAAGAATGATCCCACAGTTGCTGACACAAAAATTTTATTGGTTCTGCTGAAAAAACATGTCATATAAGAATCACATGCTTTGCTTGATGGCTCTTGATGGCTTTCGTTCTGAATCATAGAATCACAGAGTTGGAAGAGACCTCATGGGCCATCTAGTCCAACCCCCTGCCAAGAAGCAGGAAAATAACATTCAATGCACCCCCAACAGATGGCCAACCAGCCTCTGCTTAAAAGCCTTCAAAGGAGCCTCTACCACACACCGGGACAAAGAGTTCCACTGTTGAACAGCTCTCACAGTTAGGAAGTTCTTCCTAACATTCAGGTGGAATCTCCTTTCCTGTAGTTTGAAGCCCTTGTTCCATGTTCTAGTCTCCAGGGCAGCAAAAAACAAGCCTGCTCTCTCCTCTCTATGACTTCTCCTCACATATTTATACATGGCCATCATGTCTCCTCTCAGCCTCCTCAGCAGGCTAAACGTGTCCAGCTTTTAAGTCACTCCTCATAGGGCTTGTTCTCCAGACCCTTGATCATTTTAGTCACCCTCCTCTGGACGCATTCCAGCTTGTCAACATCTCCCTTCAATTGTGGTGTCCAGAATTGGACACAGTATTCCAGGTGTGGTCTGACCAAGGCAGAATAGAAGGGGAGCATGACTTCCCTGGATCTAGACACTATACTCCTATTGATCCAAGCCAAATTCCCATTGGTTTTTTTAGCCGCTGCATCACATTGTTGGCTTATGTTTAACTTGTTGTCCATGACAACTCCAAGATCTTTTTCACATGTACTGATGTCGAGTCAGGCACCTCCCATTCTGTATTTTTCCATTTCATTTGTTCTGCCTAAGTGGAGTATCTTGCATTTTGTCCCTGTTGAACTTCAGTTTGTTAGTTTTGGCCCATATCTCTAATCTGTTAAAATCATTTTGAATTCTGCTCCTGTCTTCTGGAGTAGCTATCCCTCCCAATTCGGTGTCATCTGCAAACTTGATGATCATTCCTTCTAACCTTTCATCTAAGTCATTAAGAAAGATGTTGAACAGAACCAGGCTTAGGACGGAACCCTGCGTCACTCCACTTGTTTCCAAGGATGAAGAGGAAGCATCGGGGAGAATCACCTGTTGGGTTTGTTTACTTAACCAATTACAAATCCAGCTAATCATAGTTTTGCCTAGCCCACATTTGACTAGTTGATTTATCAGAAGGTCATGGGGGCCTTCTGAGAAGGGACAATTCTGCCATTGAAAGAAACTTCAGTATTACCTCTTTCCACATTACTTTAAATCTTCCTTATTACAGAAGTGCAAGAACTAGCTAATGTATAATGTCTTCAATTGCTAGCAAAGAGTATCAACATGACAGACTAACAGTTTATTGCAATATACCCATCTTAATTGACTTGATGATTTAATAATCTGATACTGTCTATGTAGATAGGTTGTTTCTACATCAGTTGAAATAATCTTGGCCCAATCCAGAGTATTCCGTCCTAGAGCTGCTATGGCTACATCACAGGAATGCCACGTGTACCAGTAAGGCAGCTCTCTAAAATGTTTTTCAGTCCAGACAGGCTGAAAGTACATTGGCACCGATGCCCTGTCCTCCTGGGGGCATGTGCTGCCAACTCACCCGTCCACAACAGCTTCCCAGCAAAGCCTTTCTGGCAACATTAGTTTTGGTGAAGTCACTTACCAGAAGTGATGTTGCCAGCAAGGCTCTGCTGAGGGGCGACTTCTGGCCAAACAGCAATGGGTCTTTTTAATGTGTGGAGACTGGATTGCTCCATATACAGCCCAACTCACTATCCACATGTCAAAAACATCAGGAGTCACTCTGAAGTAACCTGATCTTCTTCTGTTAGACCAAAGGCTGGAAGAAGTGTTTCTCCTACAGGATTGGCCATGTATCATGAAGCCTGATTGTGCACACACATAAACAAATGGGCATTCAACAGAATATTACAACACATAGAAAGCTTTTGATTGCCTTCCATTTTTTCCTGAAACTGTTTTAAGCAGACAGCTCTAATGTGAAAATACTTGCATTAGATTGGAAAGCACATTACTCAGAAGAGAACATGTGATCTATTGTCAGGGACGAATATGAAAAGTTAGTAAGCTTGGAAATGATATGAGAAAGTACTTTGATACTTTTGTGCTGTACAGAGTGATCATCAGCAGCACAACCGTCTCATAACATTTAAGGCTTTAAAATCTTATTTCAGAGAACGTACAGTATGTGCCTGTATATTTAAAGGAAAATTATGCATGAACTGTGCTTGCCAATTCATTTTCTACTTAATGTTGAAAATATTTTATATGCCACTCGAGAAGGCTGTCCACTTATAGCTAACCATCCAACTTGCTTCAATGGTATTATGGTCCAGAAGCACATTGAGCAAATGTATCTGTCTCCAATAAACCATTTAAAGGTATTATCATTTCTCAAAGGAATGCTGCTCCTTTTTTCTAAGCAGTGAAAACCTGCCCTCTACTGAAACCTAGCCCAATTTTTCATGTTTACTCCATGAGCACTTATGATCATATATTAGCCAGATGGTAGGCATTATATGATCAATGTGCAGCCTTTGACCAAAGTCTTGTTCAGTCTCTCTGGGGTCTACATGATGGTTGTTCTCTGAAGACAAGCTGATTGCCATCCAAGTTTCATTGGCTATGCATCTCTTTTCTCTGCCAAAACTTGCTTGTTAAGTATTCGTTTGGCATCTTGTCTGTCAGCTGCTCTGTCTCCGTGCCTTGTTAGTAGCTTCATAGCCACTCTTTTTCCCCCTCATAGGAAAATTAGAGGTTTCTTAAGAAGTAGGTAATAAGTAAGAGTTGATGAAGCAATGGCAGCAGATGGCTTCCATGTCAGTGTGATGAATTCATGCAAATGTTAAAGAAACTAGCCAAAGTGCTAAATCCTATTTTTCAAAATCTGCCACAGATAGCAACTCTAAAGCTCAGATTAAAACCTTGAACAGAATTATTGCCCCACTGAGATAGAAACCAGCAAGAAAACCACTATGCCAGTAACCAAGTGGCATTGTGGGTTTCTTGGTCCAAACATTTGCACCCCATGAAGCTTCCATTTGTTCATATAGCTGTCTATATTTGTATAATTGTCTGTGTGTGTGTGTGTGTGTGTGTGTGTATTAGAGGTGTCCAAATCTTCGTTTTTATATCATAACTCATATGTAAATCATAAGTTTTGTATTTACAAACAGATATTAAGAAACACAAGGAGTGGCCACACAAAAAACATAAGGTTCAAAACACTGACCTATGACTTTCAGATGAGTTTTGTAACTCTCATAAATGGCTCCAAGTCTCCGTTGTGGGCATCACTTCTTCCCCAAAAGTGCTATGTTTGGTTCCCCCAAAGAGCCCTGAGGAGGATGGTGAGGCCGGAGTGGAGAGAGAAGCCCCATGGTTTTTCCCAAAGGGAAAACCTGTAGCACCTCAGGTTTAAAAGTTACTTTTCCAATTTGGAGAGGGAAAACTCACGGGCTTTAATGCAGGAAGCGAGAAGAATTCTGAGAAATGTAGGTTAGGGTGAGGCCTTTTGAGTTCTCACCTTCCCAAACTTCATTTCCCAGAATTCTGTTTACAGCATTGTGTCCACTCCTCCTCCTCCTAATAACAACAACAACAACAACAATAATCTTTATTTCTATCCCGGTCTATTTCATGAAAAGGACTCAATGTGGTCTACAACAAAAATTTGGCAAACATTCAATGGCAAGAAAAACATAACACGTCAAATCATGGACAGTCAAACAACATCAAGGTATACTTATAAAATAACTCAAAATAACAAATGGAAAATTTAAATATAGAAATAGAACAATTGGGACACATTTCTCTAATGACTTTAATAATAGTAAGCTATTAAAACATTTTCTTCTTTGTGTTCCTTCTCTAAAAGGATTTTGGGATAAAAGAAGGAGATTGCTGGGAGCCGAATTAACCCTGTGAGGTAGGCAAAGTTGAAAGGCAGTAACTTCAAAGTTTACCTAGTAGGTTTCCTATTATTATTGTTGTTGTTATTATTTCAAAGGTTGGATGGGGATCTGTTGGGGGTGTTTTTATTGTGTTTTTCCTCCCTGGCAGAATTAAGGGGGTTGACTCCCCCCCCATGCAATTACTTAACAAAATACTTTGTTATATCTTTATGATTATGATACAGACCCCTAACCAATATTTTAGAAACAGTTTAGAAATGATTCTCTGCACCCCCCCCCCCAAATTTTGTAATGAGTATTGAAACATTTTTTTTCATTGATCACACAGGCCTATCAGGGATAGAGACAAACAGGCAAGCAAGAAAAAATTAAAGTGTATGGCTTAAAAAAACTCCAGTGGTGATTGCATTAGGACATGGATCACAATATGCTGGAATATTTTCATGTTTCAGTCCCCTTTCGGATTAGTGGCTCCTGGCATGATGGTTCAGCCAGCTGAGATGAACAGAAGACAAAAAACCAAATTTATACTGACTTTTATTTTGTCAAACCAAAATTAATTATTTTATTAGGTATGTTACATTATATTTTCAACATAACAATATTTTTTCTTTTTTGCAACTCATCTCTATTCATACTCTTATTTAGTCAATTGGACATTTATTTATTTATTTACTTTTTTTCCTGCCTTTCCCCCACAAATGGGACTCAAAGTGGCCTACATAAGACCACATAATGCAAAAACCCCACATTCCACATCCCAACATATGAACAATAAAACACACATGGTATAAACCCAAATTACAAAAAATAAAAATAAACATTAAAAACACATATATCATTGTCAGTTTAAAAGCTCTATACCTCCGGCCACTGACATTATCATAACATTAAAACATAAGCTGAACAATTCAGAGCACCATAACTCTGGCTATATGAGTCTTGAGGACTTATCTGACCAAAGTGACTAGTCTTGTCTGTTAGTGGGGAAGGCCTGCTTCCATGAAAAGGTCTTTACTTGAGAGTGGAAGGCCAATAACGAATGGGCTGAGTGTACCTTTTTGGGGAAGGAGTTCCAGAGCTATGGGGCCACCATCAAAAAGACCCTCTCCCACTTTCCCACCAAGCATACTTGTGATGGTGGAGGGACTGAGAAGAGGGCCTCTCCTGATGATCTCAGGGCTCGTGTGGGCTGATAGGAGGAGATGCATTTGCTCAAATAGATTGTTTTGATATTTTCAAAAAGATAATAATTTTTTTGATTTAAAGCTCAAAATTGCAAACAGAAAAATACATCATGTGGCAGAAAGTGATTATTGGGCAGATTTTTTTTTCGTGTTAGGAGCAACTTGAGTCGCTTCTGGAGTGAGAGAATTGGCCATCTGCAAGGACGTTGCCTAGAGTATGCCCGGATGTTTTGATGTTTTTACCATCCTTGTGGGAGGCTTTTCTCATGTCCCCGCATGGAGCTGGAGCTGATAGAGGGAGCTCATCCGCACTCTCCCCAGGTGGGATTCGAACCTGGCAGCTTTCAGGTCAGCAACCCAACCTTCAAGTCACAAGGCTTTAGTCCACTACGCCATCGGGGGCTCCTATTGCAGATGGTGCAGATTTGCACAGGTATATACTGGAAAAAACCCAATTTATGACAAGAAACTTGCCTACCATTGCCTCTTAGGCTCCATCTACACTGCCAGATAATGCAATGTAGCTGCTGCATTAGCTTGGAGAATCTAAACCACACAACCCAGTTTAACCCTGGGTAAGCCTTTTGCTTCAGATTACATGCTTTAAAACCCCCTCTGCAAAGATCTGGATTTTCCATGAAGATCCAAATCTTTGCAGGTGCTGAGGTAGAGGAGACTGATTTCTGGGATCACTGTGAGTAATCCCAAGCAGTGCCCCATATCCATCCCACACTTCCAGGACTCAGGCAGCCTGAGGAAGTGGGATGGCAATGCCTTCTGAGCCTTCCTGCAGAACAAAAAAAGAGACTAGAGAGGTTTTTCTAAAAACATAAAATAAAGTATTTATGGGAAAAACAAATCCTCTGCGGAACT
Source organism: Anolis carolinensis (assembly GCF_035594765.1). Lineage (NCBI taxonomy): Eukaryota > Metazoa > Chordata > Lepidosauria > Squamata > Anolidae > Anolis > Anolis carolinensis. Next base: position 88,318,040 of record NC_085845.1, on the reverse strand, counting down.
ATTATTTCCTTTGGAGAGTTTTGCAAGATTCTGAAGAAAGTGTGCTTTGATCTGAAAACAAAAGAATCCGCCAGGTTCACACAAATAGTCCCATGTGTGATTTCTATTTAATTTGTCTCCAACCTTCTAAAACATTAAGGATAGCTTTATTGGCATTTATGCAAAAGAAAAAAGAAAAAAAAAGAGAAAAGCTTGCTGCTTGGCCTAGCTATTTACATCAACACTGATGTTATTTAAATATATATCATAACATACAGTATATGCTGTATATGATTATATATGGTGCTGATGAGAATTGCAGGTTTAAAAACTTGCTGTTTCAGTTCAAAGACATGCCCCTCGCTGGGGGACCTCAAGTGTGCCTTTCGTCAAAATGCTCTGTAAGTCTCATGGTGCTAATTTAGTATTAAATGCAAATATCTGCACTGGCTGAGAATGGCATGTACAGAGTCCTCATCTAAGAATGTTTTTCTCATTAAGATATAACTGAAAAAAATGAAGTCTATGAATAAGGAAGGCTAAAACCTAGGCTTGGGAACTGAATTGGAAGATGTCTGTGGTGGAGTATCCATTGGCCTGTAGAGCCCAGTTTAGGTGGTTTAGTTCACCTTGGAAGAGGTGAGGTTCGCAGATTCTTTGTGCACGGTCTGTCAGGGCTTTTATTGTGCTTCTTTTTTGACTTGGGTGATGGTTGGAGTTTTTATGAAGGTATCTATCTGTGTATGTAGGTTTTCTGTAAACTGTGTGGCCCAATTGTTGATTGGGTTTGCGGATGACCAGAACATCTAGAAATGGCAGTTTTCCTTCCTTTTCTTTTTCCAAGGTGAATTGGATGTTTGGGTGGGTGCTGTTAAGACATCAGAAGAGCTGCAAGGCCAAGAACAAGCCATGAGAGTCAAGACAAAAAGGAAAGGTGTTCTTACCATACATCAAGAGAACCACTGACCGCATAGGCAAACTGATGAAGAAGCACAACCTACAAACTATCTACAGACCCACAAAGAAAATCCAACAAATGCTATGGTCAGCGAAAGACAAGAGGGATCCTCTCTCCTCTGCAGGAGTCTACCGGATACCATGCAGCTGTGGACAAATATACATAGGGACCACCAAACGCAGGGCACAAACACGAGTCAAAGAACATGAAAGGCACTGCAGACTAATTCAACCAGAGAAATCAGCCATAGCAGAGCACTTCATGAACCAGCCTGGACACAGTATATTATTTGAGAACACAGAAATGCTGGACCACTCCAACAACTATCATGTCAGACTACACAGAGAAGCCATTGAAATCCACAAGCATGTGGACAATTTCAACAGAAAGGAAGAAACCATGAAAATGGACAAAATCTGGCTACCAGTATTAAAAACTCTAAAATCAAAACAGTAGATGGGAACCAACACTCTGAGGGCAGAGGAGCTCCAAGGACAGCTAATGACTGAACAAAGGATGCCCCCCAGGCAAGAGACAAACCTTTCCAATGCTAATTAGGGTGATTAACTGAAACATTAATGCTGGCTTCCAACTGACAAAGGACTCTTGCTACACCCTGGACTCTCCACAGATATATATATTTTCCTTTCTTTGCCTAGTTTATCCATGACTCTCACCTCTGAGGATGCCTGCCATAGATGTGGGCGAAATGTCAGGAAAGAATACTTCTGGAACATGGCCACACAGCCCGAAAGACATACAGCAACCCTTAGACTATTGTGTTTTAATCTCACTGACTGACTTCAGATTATCCTCTGAATAAGCATGTACTCTTGTATCTTTCAGCCCCATGAAGCTTGGCCATTCAATTCTAATAATTATGAAGTAAGCCGATGCTACACTGGTTTAAGCCAGGCTATAGAAAATGAACCTTTTTTCTTGTTTTTAGAGAGGAAAACTTGTGATTACATGTAATCTTCTCTCTTTTGAAACAAGCAAACTGACATCTCTTAATCTAGAATTTAATACGCTGCAATAAATTTTGAGAGCAAATTGTCTTTGTACCAGTGGAAGCAGTTCTCTCTGTCCTTCCCCCACTCCTATTTCTACATGAATGTCGTAAACCAAAAACAGCTGTTGGCAGCAAAACAGAGTGGAGGCAACAATATAAATTTGTTTAAGATGCTCTGTAGTGACTGGCTTACAATTTAATGAGACCTTGGACTGTTTTAAAATCCACCTACATGCGCTGCAAACTTATATTAAGAAAATCTCGCCTGACAAAGCTCAGCTAATACCTTCTCCTTTATTCATTAACTTGTCCTACTGTGTATGTGACCTCTATATATGTATGCAATAGGAATGGAAAGAATATTCAAAAAGATTTGCCAAATGTCCAAAAACATGTTTTCTGCATATTTCTACACACAAATATTATTCCCTTGGTTAAAAAACAAAACTATTTCCTATGTAGAAAATAAAGTAGTTTGGGATTTATTCTGCACAAAATTCAGAAATTTTAATTGGTATAGAAAACAGCAAGTGATGTGCAAGGAACAGAATTTTATGCACATGTTTTCTGCATATTTCTACACAGAAATATTATTCCCTTGGTTAAAAAACAAAACTATTTCCTATGTAGAAAATAAAGTAGTTTGGGATTTATTCTGCACAAAATTCAGAAATTTTAATTGGTATAGAAAACAGCAAGTTATGTGCAGGGAATAGAATTTTATGCACAAATAATAATATTTCCGCATAGATATGTTCTTCCTATAAAAAAAATTATGTGCAAAACAACCACCTACAAATTTTGTATGAAATAAGTTTTGAATTGTACTGTACACAGAATTTAAAAATGGTATGATATTCAAAGAATTTCTGATACTGGTAAGATTTTTTTAAAGTATTCATTGCTTGTTGACCATTATGTCAGTCTAGCAGAAGTACTGATTGATCATATTTATACGAGTATACCACTTTGCTGATATGAACAATCTTTTGAAGTGAATTGTGGTAATACTGAAATATAACATCCATACACATTTCATAAAATAAACAAAAGGATCTATTAAAAACTGATGAAATGAATGTAAACCATATTAAAAGTCTGGATGAATAAAATGCAACCTGTCACCGAAAAGACAGCAGAGTCGGAGGTTCCCTGTGGATAACTATTTTAAGCAGAAGCTGAAAAATAACTATTTTCACACTCAAATTTCCAGAAACTCCCTATTAGAATGGCTGATCAATGCTAAATTGAGGAACTGTAGTCCAAAAAGTTATGAGAGACACTACAGCTCTCCAAGTCTGGAATGATACAGTCCATATGCCATTTTTAGTTGATCTCTATGTTGATGCTGATATATATGCTGATGACCTTGGCCTAACAACATAAACAAAATACTTGAAACAGTTGAAAACCAACTTAGTAATGCCCAAAAGATCTCTTCAGCTACTACAAACCTAACCACCTTAAGCCTAACCCTGTCAAGACACAAGTGTGAAATAAAATGATGTCCCTTTGCTTACTAAAAAAAAAAAGACACAAGTGTGTGCCTTCCACCTACATAATAATGAAGCCAACAAGAAATTGAAAGTTATCTGGAAAGGCCAAGAGCTTTAACACTGTTCCCACCCTAAATATCTTGGTGTCGCCTTAGATTGAACACTAACATTTAGAAAACATTGTGCAAACATCAAGCACAAAGTAACTGCATGCAATAACATCCTGTTAGCGCATGGGGTGCAGACCCAAAATTAGTAAGAACATCAGCCTGGCCTTGTCTTACTCAACTGCTGAGTATGCCTGAACCATCTGATATAAATCTGTCCAGACAAAACAGGTGAATATAGCACTGAAACATATAGAATTATCACAGGATATCTTAAACCTACACCTGCTGATAGACTTTATACACTAACTGACATTGCCCCCACCCCCTGATGTGTGATGGAAAGTTGCTGCCAATTGAGAGAGAAATAAGTTTGAACACTGCGAATGCCACCCTCTGTGTGGCTATCAGCCTCCTCCCAGTAGACTTAAACCAAGGAAAAGTTTCATGAGAATCGCCACTTCTCTTAAGAATATCCCTGTGGGCAGAAAAATTGGGCAATTCTAACTAGATGGCCCCCTATGAGGGTCTTCCTCCAAGGGTAAACCAAGAATGGTCAACTTGGAAGTCGCTGAACAGACTCAAAAGTGGAGTTGGCACTGGCAGTTCAAAAGACAATCTGGTAAAATGGCACTACCTAAATAATTCTCCACCTCGTGTGATAGTGGAGCAGGACAAACAACTCAGCAAATGTAGGCTTGCTTACAATGCCCTGCCACATGCACAGAGGAAGAACTGTTTAAAGCTACAGACAATGCAGTTGCTGTCACCTGTTTTTGGTCTAAAATCATTAAGCTGCTTGTTCTCCCTTTAATTTATCCATTTTATACTTATTTAAGGAAGGCTGAGCGAAGGAAGATAGAACTTTGGTGCGGGAGGAAAATCCTGAGAGTGCCTTGGACCCCAAGAAGATCCAACAAGTCCATCCTCCAGGAAATAATGCCCAACTGCTCACCGACGGGAAGAATATTAGAGGTAAAGTTGAAGTATTTTGGCCACATCATGAGGAGACAGGAAAGCTTGGAAAAGATCATGTTGCTGGGGAAAATGGAAGGAAAAAGGAAGAGAGGCTGACCAAGGGGAGATGGATGGACAGTATTCTTGAAGTGACTGGCATGAACTTGAAGGAACTGGGGGCAGTGACGACCGACAGGGAGCTCTGGCGTGGACTGGTCCATGTGGTCACAAATAGTCAGAAATGACTATGTGAATGAAGAAGAATACTTATTTATTTATGCAATGCTTTTGACATGAAATAAATAAATAAGTTGATCTCTGCCTTCCTATCCCAACATTGGATCCAGACATACTATTTGATGGAATGAAATATCTACTTTGGGAAGCACCTCATGAGGCAGAGCAAAAGGAGTAAACATTTTATATCACTCATATGAAGAGCTCTCTTGGCTTGTCCCCATAGGGCCAATTCTTCAAAGCTAGACAAACTCAAAATTAGCAATAATTGTTGGAAATCCAGAACTTTATCCATATCTGTATTTGTAGGTCTCAAAATATTACTCCATAATTGAAAGGAACCATTTCCATTTCCCCTAGGTTTGGAGCAGGACTTTCATGTCACAGATCATACTATCTAGTGGTAGCAGTAAAATTGTAGTGGAGAAAACTAAATATTTTTTTTTCTGTGAGGCTTATAGAGAGCTTAAACCCAGTTGAGTAAACATGTAGGAAGTCTCATTTTATGAATTTAGTAAATCTATATGCTGTAAAATTCACATTTATCACATGAAGCACAGTCCTAAATCCAACTAGCTGAAATGTTTTAAGTGATGTTATTTAAGTCATCTTTGTTTCATCCCATGAAACACAGTGCAATGGCATGATAAAATAGGGCATCACAACAGATGGGATAACATTGGAGGTCGGAATGGGGAAAGGTGGCCAAGAAGAGTGAAAGCATAAGAAGTGACAACACTAAAACAAAAGGTGATGTTACAGAAAAAAATGTATTGGTTTGTTTAATGCTGTACAACTTGAATTTGGCTGCTTTATTCCTTGTACTTGCCAATTTTTGAAAGTTCATTTTTCTTATCTGCACAGATGGCATTCATTGAAGCAAAGGGAGCAACATGAATGTAATGCACAGCACAGTAAGGAAATGATACAAGACCACATAACAACATTAAGGAGAAATGTAATGCTGTTTACAGATATATATGTGAAGGGCTCCTCAGTGGCAAATATAAATGTAAACATTCAACGAAGGGTTTCCAGATTGAAAAGTGTCTGTCCGACGCCATAAATTGGATCCAATTTGATACCTTTGTGGTGAAGTCTTAGCTCATTTCCACTTAAAGTCAGCCAAATTTTTCATGAATGAAACCAAAGAAGAATGCCTTTTGATTTCATCTGGGTTGGGTTATCAGATTTGTAGTAAAATAATGAAATACATCTTTGGTAGGCTTTTCAGTTTTGAATATTTTATTTAGTTTTGTAATACTAAATCAAGCAATAAATTATACAGCCCTTGGAACAAAACAAACAAATATAGATTATAAGCAAAAATTCTTGATCCATTTTCAATTGCAGAGGATAGTTTCCAAAATTCTCCTTGTGTTAATTGGTTTATATTGTTGGGTTCTGAATTAACTTGGTTTGCTTTTGAAAGTGGTGTGAATGGATTATTATCAGTAAAGTGCCAGAATCTCAAAAGCTGCCTAAGAAATAGAGGCATATTTTAAGCAGGTGCTATCGAATTTCCATGAGACCTTAGTATGACGGGGTTCCAGCTTGTGAGGATAGCATGCAGCTCCTAAATCCTGGCTAGATCAAGGTCCCCCCAATCACCAAGGGGTCACATAACATGCTAGGAAACAATAGCATAAAACTAGATGTGAGAGACTCAATACTCTAAAGTTAGATACTATTCCAAGAAAGAGAAATAGCAAACAAATATCAGGGAGGTGCTGTTGTAGCCCAGCCTCCATCTGAGCTGTCAGGTGAGCCTGGGATTGGCCCCGTTCAGCCTGTGATTGTCCCTGCACCTGCCTTGTCAGAGGACTCTGGGTTTGGGCCTGAGATGCAGCCAGAGTTTGTCCCAGTGGATTCTGGGACCAGAGACAGAATAGTTGCAAGCAGGCAGCTTGAATCACATTCCTCACAGCAGTCAAGGTTGGATCTCCAGATGCCAGATCGACATTCTAGTTTGGATGTAGGAGCTGATAAAGTGGAGAAGGATAATGAGCTTGAAAGGAGGAGGGCAATAACTCAGCAACGGAAAGGAAAGGAATATGTCCGAAGGAGCAGACGTTTGCTTTGGAAGCGAACTAATGAGCAACCTTCTCATGGCCAGGGACCTTGAATTTCTCTTTAAAAGGCTTGTTTTCTCTGACACAGTCAGAGGTGGTAACATTGCTAATCCAAGAGAGAAAGATCTTTGCTCTGTGTTCCTGTGCAGCTTTGTATCTTGCTTCAAGTTCCACCCTCGCTTTTGCCTTTGAATCCAGTTGAATGTTCCAGTGACTTTGCCGTTTGGATTTCTGTTCTAGCCAAGACCCTTGCCTTGTGTTCCAGCATTGACTTTGTACCCTGGACTACCTTGGAGTTTGATCTTGCATTCTAGTCTTGTTTTCTGTGTTTCCAGTTTGACTCATGCCTTGGAATTAATCCTTGATATCTTGTTTGGATTATTCTTGATACCTTTCTTGGGAGTTACTTTGATATCCGGTTTGGACTATGTTCTTTGAATGACTTTTATAGACTCTTGCTTCAAGTTTATCAAGTACTTTGTACTTGTGGCTTTAAACCCATTTCATTGACTCCGAACTTTAATGTGCTACTGCTTGCATATAATCTTCAATAAATAGTTTGCTTGCTTATATTCTGGGGCTCCAGGCATGCAACAGGTACTTTCTTTTGATATTTACTATTTTTGAGATTGTAAAAAAGAAACTCCTTTGCCGTGGAATTGTGTGACCATTTGCCAGATTGGAGTGCTTCCAGATTGAAGACCCCAAAATACCAACCATAGAGAAACCTAGTGGGGAATCATGCCATGGTATAGGTGGAAAAGATTCCCAGAGTCATCTAGTCCAACAAATGCCAAAGTAAAAATCCCCAGCTAAAACATCTCTGAAAGAGAATTCAACACCTTTAAATATAGAGGGGAAAAGGAGGGGAAGGGGAAGGGGAAGGGGAGGAAGAGAAGGGAGCCCTGCATGGCTGGGGTCGCCAGCCTCAACATGTTCCAGCCCTTGATGACAATGGTAGTGGCAGCAGGCTCCAAACATTGCTTCTTCATCAATTCCTTGGTGGGCAAGGGCCTGCACCCTCCAAAAAGAGCCCCGTGGGCCCCACAGGGCCTAGAGCCCACCTTCTTTTCTGGTGCTCCTGTACAGGACACCCACTGCTGCTATCACCAAGCTGTTCTTCGTGGACAACCTTACTGGCACCTTTCTGGGCCCACCCCATAACCCCATTCTGCTGCTGCCACCAATGGAACCCCCACTCTTTTAACTATCTCACTTTCGATAGTGGAAGCTGCTTCAAGAGTGAGTGTTTCCAGCGGTGCGCACTTCTGATGGCTGCGCTTTCACCACTTAGGTCATGGGGGAACAACCAGCTGACCAGTGCTTCCTTCCCTGCTGCCACGTGCTTGGCGGGGGAGGGGAAGGAGGAGCCCTCAACTGTACTTCATGGAGCCCTTAGGGCTCCACGGAGCACACTTTGAGAACTGTTCTAGACATAGATGAATATATATAGTACCTACATTTTTTTCAAGTTTATTTTTTTTATGACATCCTAAACTTGTTGCCTGGAAAGGCTGGTCCTATGAATACTGACAATGAAACAGAATACTAGAGAACAGAACTTTCATTTGTAAAAATTTGCTCCTGGAAATGAATCATTTTGATGGAACTAACTTAGTATTTCATCAGACGGGTGGGAGGGAAGTGGGGGAAAGCAGGGAAAAATGAGAAAAATGGGGACTTGTCTTACCCTGTTTTTTCCCAGTAAGGTCTGTCTTCAGGATGGCCAACCATCCCACATCCTTTATTCGTCTTCTTCCCACTTCCCCATGCTTTCTTGAATCAGCAGTCTGGTAATCGGATCCATTTTAGCACACTGGCAAGACAGATTCCCATGGGCAGCCACTGGAAGTGGCCGTGCATCATGAGATGGTTTCCATAAGGCTCTGTTTTGCCCATGTGCTAATACAAAAAAAAAAAAAAAAACGGAGGAAAAGTTCCATGTGATGAAATCCTAAGTGTGTTCTACCACCAATGGTTGCCTACAAAAATGGTAGAGTTACCTTACCCAATCTACTTTTACAACCTCTCTGTTTTAATCCATGTTTTTATTAGTTCTTGTCATTTGTTTTTATTGGCTAATTTAAATTTTTATAATTGTGCATGTTTTTTGTCTATTGTTTTGTTTTATATTGCTATTGTTTTTATTCGGGCTTGGCCCCATGTAAGCCGCCATGAGTCCCCTTTGGGGAGATAGAGGCGGGGTATAAAAAAAAGTTATTATTATTATATTATTTTGTTCTTTCATTCTTAGGCATAACAAAGAGCGGCAATGTGCGATGTACAATGCCAGATCCAGCTGCCAATCATCTCATTAGCTTCACAAAGATGGTCATCATTTATTGTCTACTAAGCAATATTATTTCCAATCACACATCTACAAGGCAAAAAATGTACCTAATTTTTAAATAGTAAATCACTCATAATATAAATCTTTTAAATTTAAATACGTATCTGTTCAGTCTGTAACAGATCAGATGTTCATTAAGCAAACCCTAAATTTTGCTTTCATCCATGTTTTTTCTTTCAGAAAACATAATTCAGTTTTTATGGCTTGCTGTTTTAACATGAAATACATTAGTGCAAAATGTCTTTTGAAAAGCAAACCCAGCTGAGGGGAATAAGACTTACTTCTAGATAAGAGTATTTAAGTATTTTATTCTAAAGAAGGATCTGTACATTCATTTCATCCCAATAGATCCAATTTAATCTATGGGCAATCAGGATGACTGGATACCATAGCAAGGAATTCCTCCTCAATTTTTTTTCTTTGTAAAATCAGATGAAATAATGGGGCAGAGATGTCAAAAATGTCAATTTTATGTGAAAAAAATGAATTATCATTAAGAATATTTTCTTCAGAAAAATCACCACTGCCTACACAAAAGTAAATGAAAATCCTCCTGCTTTAATGGGAATTATTTTCAAAAGGCAAGTTCTTTCTTTTTCATGTCAAAATGGTTGAGAAATGAGCCAAGTTTTCCCTTTCCCCCATCAAGTAATATTCTACTTATATATGAGTCGATCTCAATTTATCTTGATCCTAATAAATGCAGTAACCCAGGATAGTGAACAAGTGGCTTTTCAGATTACAGGTTGGAAATGTTACTTTCTTTAAGTATAGTTTTCAAAATCCAAGCAGCAAAGCAACTGGTGAGTTTTAGTTTTTTTTGTTTTTTATGTCAGGAGCAATTTGAGAAACTACAAGTCGCTTCTGGTGCGAGAGAATTGGCTATCTGCAAGGACCTTGCCCAGGAGACGCCCGAATGTTTTTAATGTTTTACCATCCTTGTGGGAGGCTTCTCTTATTGGCAGACAATTTGTGAAAGCATTCTCGAGTTGTTTTGGAACTGTTTGGCAGAAACAGGTGGATATTTTCTGCTTAGGGTGTGTGATGAGATCTGCAACATTTCACTTGCAACCTAAGCAAAAAACACTTTCATTTTAAACACTGTTTTTTGTTCTTCCTAAAAATTTATTTCAGGACTTTGGAAAAAAACAAAACAAATGCTGGAGTGACATAATTGTACTTGCATTTCTCATGATGCTCTACAGAGAACATAGAGGGATAACCAGAAGAGAAATGTATACAGCTAATCTATTAAGCCTTTGTGTTATAAGGTAGAATAATTGCATCATGGCTACGAAGCTGGGAGAGCAGAGATTTGCCAGATGTCCAGTGGCAGCTTGAAAACAGAACTATTAAGTGTTTTAAAGCATCACATTTCAAATGGCTGTTTATCAACAGACACGTTTGATTAGTACAAGTCACTAGCAGGCTATTGGCAAAACAGACAGAGGTTGGTTTCAGGGATCTGGTAGGTTCACACACTAGGTGGGAGAGACTTGTGTGAAAAACATCAGGCTTGTGTTAAGAAGCAATTGCCATGATTGGGACTTACAGGATTTAGACCTGGAATGGTAATTTATTTTGTGGGTGGCAAATCTTCCTCTGAGAGGCCACAGATGAAGTCTACTGATGTTTTTTTTAAGTTGTTTGATTTTCAAAAAGATAACTGAGTTCATTTATCTTCTGAAATAATAATAACAACAACAACACCCTCTCTCCCACGAAGAGACTCAGGGTGATAGGGGCTTCAATGCTGATTTGACTCCTTCTTGGTATAAAGCCCCACCCTTCTAAGAATTTATCTGGAATAGTTAAATGTGTTTTGCTTTATACTATCACCCAAAGTTCAATTTCTAACTCTATTTCAATTATCTATTTGCATTTCTTTACACAATGTACATTGTTATTCTCCAGCAACCTTGTAAATTATACTGAAAGTACCTTTACACAGCTGCCTAGTTAAAACATAGAAAGCATACGTTCATGCTAAGAAGTATTGCTTTGATTTGCAATATATTACACAAGGTATTTATTTTCATGTCACCTGATGCTATTGAAACTGCATGATGCATGCAAACGATTCAAACAGAAGCTATCAATGAATAGGTTAACATTCATTTCTCATTGGTTTAGTGTACTTCCCCAGGGGTTTAATTGAGAAATATATTAACTGAGTAATGAAATGACTTTAAATTTCAGGCAAATGGTGAAAATTTTGCAGGAAATCTTTGTTATTCTTTGTTTGTTTGTTGCTTCTACATACTCAAAAATAAATTCACTGACTTTGAAGAAGTCTGAAGTAAGAGCAAGCCTAAACTAAAAAGACCCCCTTTTCACTAAAAATGTAATTATAGCAATTATTATTTACTTTGGGGAGGGGCTTGGAACTCTAACTGTAACTCTATAAAGGCACTATGTTTTCATGATATTGAGTTGGGGCTGGCTTATCGTAGAATTATATGACTCCATCATTTAAGAAAGGTATGAATCAGATTGGGATGCTTGAGGGATTCTTTCTCTTGAATTCTTCTATGGCCAGTTCCCAGGCCTATCATATGGATTGGAACCTATCTATTTACAAGCTTTTGCATTTATCTAATGTTCCGGTAGTCTTTTTACCTCAACCCAAGTAAAATATTTGTCATGAGAGAATATACATTTAGATCGGAGGATTGTCTGAGAAAATATGTTCAAAAATATATAATATATAAGATAAAATATTGTTTGTATAAATTATTTTAAAAGTGCTTATGGCAGTGTTGTTTTTAGTCTTTAATCAAGATATTCGCTATTTTAAATTTTTATCCTGCTTACATTTATAATATGTGATTATGTTTCTTATGGTGGTCCAGTTTTATTTTTTGGATAATAGCTATTAGGTAATAAGTTCTAGGAATAGTTGTTTTATTTTTTTTTTAATTTATTTTAGACTTACTTTGTATTGAGATAATTTGTTCATATATTTCTTTGTTGGCACTGAACATTTGCCATAAGTGTTGGAAACCGCCCTGAGTCTCTTTGGGGAGATAGGGTGGCCTACAAATAAAGTTTATTTATTTATTATTATTATTATTAAATTCAAGCTTGATGCTGAAACATATGTTATTGAACACATAAGAAAATGGCATGCACTAGAATTAGATGGATTCTTGCATCTTCAATTAAAAGTAATCCTCTATTTATTTATTTTTCTATTTTGTTGTTTGCAAAATGTCAAAATCATTTCATGATTCTATACAGCACACCCCCATCCTCACTGGTCTACAGGACCAGTATCCACAGTTTCCTTTATCCACATCCAACAAAATTTCCTCTCTAGGAATTTTCTTGGTTCCCTGGTGTGACTCCATAGTATTTTGGGGCCAAAAGAAAGGATCTTATGACCAACGACATTATCACATGAGCCTGGCGAAATATCCTGCTTTGTCTGGCTTTGTGTCATGATCTCCAATCTTTGATATCTCCGGTCGACTGATAAAGAACAGATGCCAGCCATAAAACCTCAATTACCCTCTGGTATGTGAGAGCCCCCTATATAAATGGGCCAAAGAGAAGGTTCTGGTATTCTGTACAATAAAACCTGTTGGAATCTACCAGCATGTGTCTTGGTGCTTTCTCTGGTGGAAGACTGACCCACAGCACAACTGAGAGAAGAGAACCCGACAATTTGTACAGAATATCAGAACCTTCTCTTTGGCCCATTTATATAGGGGGCTCTCACATACCAGAGGGTAGTGAATCCATCACCTTGCATGCCACTCCCTCATGGCAACGCTTCCCCCATCACACGTGGAAAGCATCGCCTGATCTATGAGGACCCGTGATGGCTTTATTGGAGCCAGCACAAAACAGGCAGGCTCCTGTGTTGGGAGAGAATGATGCTTCCACTCCAGTTGTGAGCAGGGCCTCTGCTGGAAATCCAGCAACATTGCTGCCCATCCATTGCTGGTGTGTGTCTCCCCACTCCATTAGAAATGGAAAACAATATCTAATGTTCAAAATTGTAATGCAAACAAATAACACATTTAGAGAATTATATGCTTTTATGACTTAGATTATTGCACTGTTATCAGCACAGGGCAGTCATTCCTTTGAGAAATGGTGGGGAGCAAATGGATGTGTGTGTGCCTTTGGCTCATTTACAATGCATTCCTAGACAGAAGAAAGCCTACTTAAGCTTGGAGGAATATGCTAACAGGATTAAGGGAGCAGTCACAACAATTTCAAGGATGATGGTCTTTCCCAGAGAGGTGCTTCCTATTTGGAACAAAATATTATTCAGTATACAGTGTTCCCTCACTTATTGCAGGGGTTATGTTCCAGAACCACCCGCAATAAGTGAAAATCCATGAAGTAGGGATGCTATATTTATTTTAATATTTATACATTATTTTAGTAGTTATACACTATTTTAAGTCTTTATCAACCAATCGTGTGTTGATAAACCCTAACCCTAACCCTAACCCTAACCCCTGCAATAAGTGAGGGAACACCTATATCCAAGATCAGAGCCAGCCCTAGGTAATTTTCAAGTGTAGGTGAACAGAATTTTGCCCCCCCCCCCAAACCAATCACTGAAAAATAAAAGCATTGGATAAGTGAAAATGTTGGATAATAAGGAGGGATTAAGGAAAAGCTTATTAAACATCAAATTACATTACGATTTTATAAATTAAGCACCAAAACATCATGTTTTACAACAAATCAACAGAAAAAGAAGTTCAATACATCGTAATGTTGTGTAGGAATTACTATATAAGGCTGATATTTGCACCAATTGCAACTTCCCTTCCAGTTGTACATTTTACCAGGACTCTTTCCTTTCATGCTTTATTTCCAAAGTAGATTTTGGAATGTCATCTTAAAGCAGCTAATGTTCTAAAAATTAAGCAAATACAGTAATCTCGCTTATGCAACCTTCGCTCATCCAACGTTCTATATTATCCAACACAGTCTGCCTCCCACCCAGATCCACAGCTGTTTCTCTAGGCAGCAATTCTATCATTATTTGTAGTAAAAAAAAAAGTAGCCAATTTTTGGTAGTCAATGTTTTCAATATGTTGCAATGTTGTTTTGGTGCTAAATTCATAAATACAGTAATTACTACATAACATTACAGTGTATTGAACTGCTTTTTTCTGTCGATTTGTTGAAAAACATGATGTTTTGATACATAATTTGTAAAATCATAACGTAATTTGATGTTTAATAGGCTTTTCCTTAATTCCTCCTTATTATGCAACATCTCTGCTTATCCAACGTTCTGCCAGCCCGTTTATGTTGGATAAGCAAGACTCTACTGTTTGACATTTTGGTCATTGGGTTACATTTGTTCTCAAATCATGTAAACACTGGGTTCATTACTGTCTGTACTATCTGTATAATAGAAACAGCCTTCTTTATGTGTCTTGATAAAGAAAATGAACAATCATTTGGAGATATGGAGGAGTTACATATATAGCTTTTACAGTTTGTTGACAATCATCACTACTCTGAATACTAGTGCAATGAATAATTGTAAAATATATTTTTAAAAGATCAGATGGCAGTGTTCCATGGCATTCCAAATAAACCAAACTCTTTTCTTGTCCATTGTGAGTCTCTTCTTGATTTGTATAACCTTGACTAGTCTGTTTCAATCTAAATCCGATCATATTTCATTAATTCTATCCACCCAGTTATTTGCTAATCTTCTCTAACATCTTCCTCAAAGTGACTTATCTGAATGTACACATCTGGACTGGATTAGAATGGGTTGTGATTTACACATGCATGCTTCTAATCTCATTGTAAGCAATAGAGCATGTTGTGGTCACTAGACCTCTTTGCTGTCTGAATGATTTCTAATTTGATTATCTCACATTAATCACCATCTACCAGATGTAGAAAAGGGGAGGAGGAGAAGTCCCAGGAGGTTCATAAAGTCATTTAGAACAGGAAGTCATCCTTCAGTACACTCATCATTCTTTCCCTCATTACTCCATACGGTTTTAACTAAAAGTCACTGCATAGGAACAGCAACTAGTTGGTGGTGAGGCTTCAAGGAAACAATTAAGTGTTACATTTCAACCTTAGCTCCTTTGGCTACCAAAGTGTTTTTTTTTCCAGATGACATTTGTCGTTTGCTTGAATAGGTTTGGCAACTTGTGCATCTGTCTGCATCTGTCTATGGGGTATGTTTTTGTTTTTAATGTAAGGGTCTGGCATACTCCTTCCATCCACACACTTGTGTATCAGTGGAGCTAAAAGGTATTTTAGAAAGTGATTTATATGCTCTTTGCTGTCAGCCAAGTGCATAACAATGGGCCAGCAATGAAATGTGTCCACATGACCCCTTGAAATCACCCTGCCAACACAAAAGGGACTTTATCACACGAGGCTGATAAAGTGCAATTATGACAAGATAAAAGTGCTTTTGAATGGAGCTTACCACATGATATCATGTCTCTCCCATATTTGCATTGCACTTGAAAAGTGATGGGAAAACTCCATCAGTGAATAATAATAATAATAATAATAATAATAATAATAATAATAATAATAATAATAACTTTATTTTTATACCCCGCCCCATCTCCCCGAAGGGACTCGGGGCAGCTTACATGGGGCCTTGCCCGATACAACAATATGATAACAACAACAAACAATAAAACAAATATCTCAACAATAAAAACATCAGCATCAATAAAACAGTCATTAAAATCAACATACAGCATAAAATGTTAAAAACAAGAGACTAATACACAGATCTAGGCCAAAGTGCAGAATATTCCAAAATGGGGAGAGGTAGTTTCACAGCTAAAATGGACAATAAAGTGCAATGTAATAATGGCAAAGCATCAACGATGGAGCTATTGTAGAATGGGCAGATCAATCAAACCCACAACAATTAATCATCTTAGGCCTTTTGGAAGAACCAGGTTTTTAGGCTCTTCCGGAAGGAGAGGAGGGTAGGGGCCTGCCTGATCTCTCTAGGGAGCGAGTTCCAAAGCCAGGGGGCCACAATGGAGAAGGCCCTCTCTCTCGTCCCCACCAACTGAGATTGCGAGGGGAGTGGGAGCGAGAGAAGGGCTTTCCCCGACGAGCGAAGAGAACATGCGGGTTCATAGGGGGAGATGCGGTCTCTAAGGTAGGTGGGTCCCAAACCATTTAGGGCTTTGTAGGAGATAACCTGCACCTTGAATTGGGCCCGGAAAATAAATGGCAGCCAGTGGAGCTCCTTAAACAGAGGCGTTGAATGCGCCCTGTAATTCACTCCAGTTAGAAGCCTGGCTGCCAAGCCTTGTACTAATTATAATTTCCAGGCCGTCTTCAAAGGCAGCCCCACGTAGAGCGCATTGCAATAATCTAGTCTAGAGGTAACTAAGGCATGGACCACCATGGTCAGATCAGACTTCTCGAGGTATGGTCGCAGCTGGCGCACAAGTTTTAATTGTGCAAAGGCCCTCCAGGCCACGGCCAACACCTGGGCCTGAAGCGTCAGCCCCGAATCCAGGAGGACCCCCAAGCTGCAGACCTGCGCCTTCAGGGGGAGTGCGACCCCGTCAAGGAGTGCGACCCAATATTGCTGTTCCTCCATTACTCTCCCTTCTTTCCACTGTAGTCCTGGTATAATGAAGTAGAAAAAGTTGTCACAATAATGCCAAAATGCATGACTGTGCAGTTGCAGAAAAATTGATGGCTGTGTGTGTGAGATAGTATGCATGCTCCAGATAGCATAAACACTGGTGGGAAATGGGATTGTGCATAGGACTGATTGCAGGAATTTGCATTAACAAAGTTTCGGCATTATGCAGTTGCAGCAAAGCGTGAAAGTGATTGTTCCAATAATAGTATGTTTCAGTTTGCATATAGAATTGTGACAACACAGCAGGTTGATATAATTCCAAAAGATCCCTGGGAAGAGAAACTGTGGAAACTAATTTAATGAAAATCCTTCAATGGTTTCTCAGGAGTGGGACTCACCACTGACAATGGCAGTTTCATAGCCACTTTATTCTTGGGATTTTGTTTGGTTTTGCCTGCTGCTGGAAATGTCAGCAGTAAAAACTCAGTTGCCATCCTGACTACCAGTACCTCAGACTGGTAATGTTATTCTAGGGCTGTGTGTGTTTGGGGGGGGGGGGAGCTGAAATAAATGAGACAAAGTTCTGTCCAAGTTTGTGTTTTGTTTTGTTTTACACTGAGTAAATCATGGCAGAAAAATTAGACATTTTTGTGTAGATTATTCCCCACCTGAAAATATTGGCTCTGCAATATAGTGTCCAGGATCCTCATCAGATGCAAGTCCTCCACACACTTCTAAGACATTTCAGGGACAAAGCGCCATTGGAGCCCTTCACACAACATCAAACTACTTCCGGTTGTCATCCATTGCACTTTGTCCCTGAAATGTACTAGAAATGTTGAGAAAGGGGAGGGAACAGGAGATGAGGAGAAACTATCTTCTGAACTTCCAATGTGCCTGGAAATGAAAGAAAGCGATGAAAAATGGGAATAATTTCAGTGATGTGGAGAATGGGCATTCTTGTACAAAATCCTTTAGCATGAGCCTGGAAAAGTATTTTTTTAAAAAAAATATTGTAATCCTAAATAGCACTATTGTAAGATATCACAACTTTGCTTTCACTGCATTTTCTTCTTCATAGAAATCTAGGCTTTTGAAATTGTGCTATTGCTAGCTTTTAAACATATTACTGGTATAATGGATCATGGCAAAGTGGTTTATAATAATATTGGTATAATGGAAGGAAGGAATGCATGGAAAGGACAGACAATGGCAAAGGAGTTTAAAATTCCCCCATTCCCCACCTCCAATGGGATGAGGTCCATAGCAATCTTGGCTTTCAATACTGACGTTTTCCTTGATGAAAAAAAAAAAGAATGCAGAGTGGGTGTGGACTGCACTTGCTCATGTGATGGTTCAGAACATGGGATAGAATGGGAGAAGACAGGAGAACACAAAGCGTCTGATGGGATTCGTAAGATGAAATTATGTCTTTTAAAATGGAAGGGGATGATATGCTTTGCTAAGAAGAAGACACCCCCCACTCCCCACTTTCTGTAATACATTTGATGAAGTACCAGATCAAGGGAAATCATAGTCCTGCTTCATTCTGCTTTCCTCAGACCTCACATGGAATTCTGAGTCCAGATTTGGGCACCACAATTCAAGAAGGATATTACCAAGCTAGAATGTGTCCAAAGAAGGGCGACCAAAATTATCAAAGGTTTGGAAGCCAAGCCCGACAAGGAATGGGTGAGGGAGCTGGCTATGTTTAGCTTGTGGAAAAGAAAGCTGAGAGAGGACATGATAGCCATGTTTAAATATTTGAAAGAATGTCGTAAGGAAGAGGGGGGAGCAGGCATGTTTTCCACTGCCCTGGAGACTAGGACTCGGAGCAATGGATTCAAATTGCAGAAAGGAAATTCCACCTAAACAATAGGAAGAACTTCCTGGTGGTAAGAGCTGTTTCGCAGTGGAATGTGCTGCCTTGGAATGTGGGGGAGCTTTTTAAGCAGAGGATAGTCCTCTTCAGGAGTGCTTTAATTGCGTATTCCTGGGTAGCAGGCGGGTTGTACTGGACAGCCCTTGCAGTCTCTTCCAACTCTAGGATTTTAGGATTTTGTTATGTTGGGCATCGTATAGGTCTAACACAACTGCTGGCCTGGATTCAATTCCTTTCCCACATCATAACATTTTGTAATCCTGCAAGCGATTTGTTTCCATTGTTGTTGTTGTTGTTGTTGTTGATGATGATGTTATGGTCCCTTGTTTCCATTATCTCCTCTCCATTGGTTCTAAGAAATTCATTGTGGTAGGGAAGGGTTTGCATATAGCCTTTTGCAGATCTTCATCCTAGAAACTAATAATAATAATAATAATAATAATAATAATAATAATAATAATAACAACAACAACAATAAACTCCTCAAAGCACAGCAGACAAAAAATCAGTACAAGAAAACTGCACTACAAACTAGACCTGACAGCTGGCACAACAAAACATTGCATGGAAAGTTCCTTGACAAAATTGAAGGAAAAGCTGATAAGGAGACCTGTCTATGGTTCATGAATGGGACACTAAAGAAGGAGACAGAAGGCCTGATTCTTGCAGCCCAGGAGCAAGCCATCAAAACAAATCCAATTAAGCAAAGATCGAAAAATCAGCTGATGCCCCAAAATGCAGACTGTGCAAGGAAGCTGATGAAACCATTGATCATATCCTCAGCTGCTGTAAGAAAATCACACAGACAAACAGAGGCACAACTATGTGGCCCAAATGATCCATTGGAATTTATGCCACAAGTACCACCTGTCAGCAGTAAAGAACTGGTGGGATCACAAACCTGCAAAAGTATTGGAAAATGAACACGCAAAGATACTGTGGGACTTTCAAATCCAGACTGGCAAAGTTCTGGAACACAACACACCAGACATCACAAAAGGAAAAAGTTTGGATTATTGATGTCGTCATACCAGGTGACAGTCGGATTGATGAAAAACGACAGGAAAAACTCAGCCGCTATCAGGACCTCAAGATCAAACTTCAAAGACTCTGGCAAAAACCAGTACAGGTGGTCCCGATGGTAATTGGCACACTGGGTGCTGTGCCAAAATTTCTCAGCCAGCATTTGGAAACAATAAACATTGACAAAATTACGATCTGTCAACTGCAAAAGGCCACCTTACTGGGATCTGCGCGCATCATCCGAAAATACATCACACAGTCCTAAACACTTGGGAAGTGTTCGACTTGTGATTTTGTAATATGAAATAATAATAATAATAATAATAATAATAATAATAATAATAATAATAATAATAATTTTATTTTTATACCCCGCCACCATCTCCCCAGAGGGACTCGGGGCGGCTCACAGCATACAAAGCATAAAACCAGCATACAAAGTATCAAATCCAGCATATCTATCTTGTTTGCTGTGTCATACTATGTTGTTGTGTCAATAATAATAATAATAATAATAATAATAATAATAATAATAATAATACCTTTATTTATATACTGCTCCATCTCCTCGAGAGGACACAGGGCAGTTTTCAGCATGTACAAAACAGTCAGTTGTCAAAACAACATACAACGGCATGAACGAACAAACATAATAAAAACAATATCATAAAACAGCAGTAAAAATAGTTCACTCTAAAATGAACACAGTTGCAGTACCAATGAATATGAAAAAGTCCAATACAGTAATCAGGGCTGATAGAAGCTTTCAAGAACAAAGCTTCCACTTTCTGAATGTTTTGTGGCTATCTGGTTTATACAAATCAGATTCCTAAATAGGTTCCCCCTCCATCTGAAGACTCCAATTTATGCAGCTGATTACTCATAGTATCACTGATTCATGCATCATTTAAATAAACCCACCCTAATAAATTCAAGATACAGTTCATTTCACTATACTCTGTTTGCATATAACCTTATTCATAGTGTAAATATTTAGAAGTGTGTCCTAAAAGGAATATGAATAATGAACACCACCAAATCAGATGATGTTCATTATGTACATGTGTTTAAAGAGACAAGTAGTAAATCCCATATTCTAAACACTCATTGAAAATGAATATCTAAATCATTTAGATTTCTGGAAAACTGTGAGGAAATTGAAGTTGGAAAGAAAGTGTGGAAGGGCTAAGAAAAATTAGTCATCTAAAGAAACCTAATCTGAATTTAGACCTTTATCTGTAAAGCAAGGAACAAAGAGATTTCTCCTCCTCCCTTTCCTCACCCTTCTCCAGACTTGGACTTTTTAAAGTGTTTTCATTGTATTATCTAGATGCCTTGTCATTGACAGAGTTTACTCAAATGTGGCTGCCTTGTCTGCCTTAGCCTACCAACTTTGTTGCCTTCTCATTCAGTGGATGTGGTTAATGTACCTTGCAAATATACTTTCCATATCATGCAATTTGCAGCAGAGATGTAAGCATGCTTTGCTACTTCTCTGCAAAACAAGAAAACTGTGATGATCACCCATATGTCTGCTTTGCTGAATGTACACAGTTACACACTAGCCTGTTCATGTGACATCATGCTTAATTATGTTCTATCATTATGACTATGAGACAATGCATGCATCATGCATCCTCTCTCTCTCTCCCTTGTGCATGTTATTATTAGATATTTTGCATATTTTCAAGACTAGACTTTGCACATTTTTGAAATGCTCAAAGCTGAAGAATTTGAAAACTTTTGGCTTTTTTTACATATGCCAATAAAATAATATTGCTTAGCTGTTTCAGTCTTTTATTATGGTTTGTGTCATATGTTTTGTATTGGTAATTGAATGTTTTACCACTGTTGGAACCACCCTGAGTCCCCTCGGGGAGATAGAGCGGTATATAAATATTATTATTATTATTATTATTATTATTATTATTATTATTATTATTATTATTATTTTCTTACTGCCTGGGTGTGCTTACTTTCCCAATGAGAAAAGGAACAGGTAAAATATTTTATTTAAAACTTGGAAAATCCAACTATTTCATGTTTCACACTTTCATTCACAATAATTGGAAAATCATTGACAGCATGTCTCATCATGTGACCTGTCATGACCAAAATCTTGACATCAAGAGTTTTACACATTTCAAGGGACAATTTTATTTTGGAACTTTTATTATTTTTAATTCAAAATTATTTACTATAATGTTTAGAAAAATAATTTTGAGTAATATTTTAAAACTGCATTTAAATTATAAATGTCAATTTTCAACATGTTATCCACTGGAATTCAGCAATTTTCAGTGGCCATACTAATCTCTATCAATGTGTTTCCCTCCTTTAAAAAAATCTCATTATATTCTTTACATGATTACAAAAATTGGATCCATTCTTGTGCAATTTCAGCCATACAGTACTATGTCTTCTTATGTCTCAACTAAAGTCAGCATAAGAAAATACAACTGATTTTTAAAAAATGGCATCTTATCACTAAATCATATACATTTTGCTAAGCAATATTCCCTTGGTCATTGCCACAATATTTGGATTCCTCTCAGTAACTATTGTCTGCCAATAATCATGTAAATCTAGCAATAGTGCTTGGCTAGTCTTTATGTAGTGGCTTCCAATGATTATTTATTAGCTAGTTTTCTAATTAATGGAAACTATTTTGACCATGAACTCTCTGGGGACTCTTAGGACTTTATCACATGAGGAGGTCAAACTGACATTGCAGCCTGTCTATCACTTTGGTGACAGGTCTTCTCACACAGTATCATGTGCATTACCTCCTTCTTGCAATTATCCCATTACTAGTTTTTAATAGAGAAAACTAATCAATATCTCCCATTGAACAAAATTCCTGTTACCTACCTTGGTAGGATAGGTCCTTCTGCTTCTGTTCAGACATGCTGGCAGTAAAGATTCCTGTCCTATCCCTTCCTCTCTCATTATTCCCAAGATGGCTGATTTCTTTTTTCCTTTATATTTTGTATTTATTTTTGCCTTTTAAAAAATGTCGGGTTTTGCACCCCTAGGCTGCAGGGACACCTCAAAACCATGCTGGAGCCCTAGACTATAAGTAAGCAAGTTGTTTATTGAAGAATATATGTAAGCAATAGCAAATCAAAGTTCAAATTCAATTAAACAAAGTTGTAGTCCACCAGGTACAAGATACTTGAGAGTCTTGAAGCAAGGGTCCAAGAGAATCAAACACAAGAATAAAATTCCACAAGGTATCAA
Organism: Anolis carolinensis; assembly: GCF_035594765.1. Lineage (NCBI taxonomy): Eukaryota > Metazoa > Chordata > Lepidosauria > Squamata > Anolidae > Anolis > Anolis carolinensis. The sequence continues at coordinate 88,295,160 of NC_085845.1, read as the reverse complement.
AATTAATCCAAGGAACAGGAACAAAATTACAACAGATAACAGGATCTTTGACTGGAACAAGGAATCCAAGCTGCAAAACTTCCAGGAACAATGACTAGATAACCCAAAATTCCTCAAGAACAAGGACTGGAACAAAACCCAAGATACAAGGGTACATGAACTTGGCATGAAAATCCACAGGAACATGGAAGAAGGATTATTTGAGTCCCTGAAGAGGAACCACACTTGATGAGCAAAGTTACAACCTCTGAAAATCTCCCTGAGAGGTAGCTCTTCTTAAAGCTGAAATCAAGGCCACTTTGCATGGGAAGTTTGCTCAAAATCCTTTCTCATTAATAACCTTTTGCTTCGGCCTCAGAAACTCCCTTTCTTGTCTCTGTAGATATATAGGTTTCTTTCTGTCAACCTCGTTAGTCTTATCACCACTGAAATGCCCATCTGACAGAAGAAAGTTTGACCTTGACTCTCCCAAGGAATGTGGTTCAAGCTGCCTGCTTGAAATCATTGTGTGACTGTTCCCAGAATCCAGAACCAGCACATCCATCTGGCTGCAAGGGAATGCTAGGCCCTAACCCAGAGTCTACTAGCAAGTCAAGCGCAAGTATAATCACAGGCTGAACAGGCCCAACCCAAGGCTCACAAGGCTCACCTGACAGCTCAGGTGTAGGCTGGGCTACAACACTGGGCTTGTGCATTTGAATTATACTACAAATTAAAAATGAAAATAAAAAGGAACCACAGTATTACAGAAATGTGGGTGCATTGAAATACAGTTGTAAGACTATCAAATGGCAAATTGGCATAATTGTGCTAATAAAGAAAGCTGCAGTATTGAAGATGCTCAACACGGTATACAGCCACTATTTACACTGATATGACTGTAGTGGAATATTGGTGTGATAAAGTCCTATATCTTTTTCAATGTTGTTAATGTGTAATTGATAAATTTGTATGTTTCCTTTTTCTATACGTCTGTGCATATCTGTACATATAAACATATAGAACAGGACTAACCTGTATTTTACCCTATCCTTTCTTCATGAACTTTGGCATGGATTCAGTCATGTACAGTCTCTGGGTGTGCTGAAAAAGGCATGGCTTTCTGAATAAGAAGAAAGCTTTTAGCTCCATCTTGATGGTGGCCTCTTTGGTCATGAAAAAGCCTCACCAGCCAAGCAAAATCTAATCTAACAATCTATGGTGTTGGTATAAACAATGTAAGCATTGCCTAGGGCATGGAGACATATTGTTTGTTCTTTTCAGGGAGGTACAATAGAAAGAGGCATGTGGTGACCTGCTCTTGGCACAATTTTTTGTTTATTCTTTTCCTTCAGCTTTAGCTCTTATTTCTGTTTGTTTCTCTACTGATAGCTTGGAGTAAAGTAGTCTGGTGTTTACTCCATGATCTATAACTGAGGCATGCTTTCTTTTGCTGAGAGAAAGGCCAAATCATAGCTGCAGCTTGACATGTAGTTTATTTTTGTTGGAAACCCCTCCTATTCTATCATCGTATTTGTCATCTGAAAGTTACAGCACTCTGTACTTTTTATAGCCACCATCCCTTTTGTCTAGAACTTTTCCTGTGATAAAGGTGGGGTTGGGGTGAGTGGGAGAATGTGCTTTGGGTGGCAGAGAAATGTGGAAAGAACAGATTTTCCATCTGACTAGTTAGGCTTTTATCCCTAATGTTATTGGACTCCAAACCACTACAGTTGTGCCTTCAAACCAGCTTGGACTTATGGTGACCCTATCCTGGAGTTTTCTTGCAAGATTTATTCAGAGAAGGCTTGCCATTGCCTTCTCCTGAAGCTGGAAGTGTGGAACTATCTCAAGGTCACCCAAATGGGTGTCCTTAACTGATTGAGGATTCAAAATCTGGTCTCTCATATTTCTACAACATCACATTGTTGGTTTATCCTTATATGACCCAAGTAAAAGAATCCCTTATATGTACTCATCTCAAGAGGGAAAGAAAACATGTTTTTTGTAGCAATGTCACAATGTGCCCAAATGCCTAGGTCAACACTGTGGCTTTTAAAAATCTCCATAAAACATTTACAAAGTATGCACACATGCTTAAAGTGAAGACACTACACACTGGAAGACACTCAAAAGGCATGGTATAGTAAGTATTTGCCAGGGCCTAGCTCCTTAACTAACTTACGACCTCATCAGACAGGGTGAATTTAGTATCCTAGGACTCTTTCACCCCATCTGGAAGATGAAGTCCCACACCAAACATCACATGACATTGTGTGAGTTCCAGCAGAGGCCCCGCCCCCAACCGGGATGAAAGCATAACTGGACACTTTCATGCCAACATGGGAGGCTTCTCAAGTTGTAGCTGGGAGGCTGATGCTGTTCCATGTGATGGGGAAAGTGTCACCAAGAGGGAACTGTGCACGGGGTAACAGATTCACCCCGCTGCTCCCTCTCTCCTCCCATGATGATGCCCATAGCATCAGTTTGCTATATTACATACCGGTAATCACCAGGTAGAAACATTATCATTTTGACTCTTTGGCTGCTGTAGCTGCCAGAGGAAAAATTGCCAAGGCTCTGATAACTTTAATATCAAATAAATTAAGAAGCAGGAGAAGATACTGTAATACTTTGACAATGCTTTGATCTTCCCTTTCAAGCGCTTCAACTATAGGCAGTTCCTTCCTCATGGAGAGTCTTGGGGGGGGGGGGAGGCACAGAAGCACCAGTGACAAGAACAAAGCTTGGAAATATCTTCATGAAGAGCAGTGTGGACTATACAGCAAAATACAAAAATCCCAAAGTGATACCTTTATTGGGCAACCAAAATGCAGAAAATTCTGACCCTCCTCCGACTTCACTGTCCACTAATGGGGTAAGAGCTTTGTTGGGAAGGAATGGCTGTAACTGAAACATCAAGGTTAAAAGGTAAGTAAGGAACTTTATTTTTCTACCCCGCCACCATCTCCCAGCAGGGACTCGGGGCAGCTACACGGGACACAGGCCCGAAGATACAGAACAAGTAGATCAGTTAAAACATATTGCAATAAAAACACAGTAAAAACAACACTTTTTTAAGGTAAGGTAAGGGAAGATGGATACTTTCAATCATCTTGGTGGAATATTAAAGTAACTCATCCTGCTTCTCAGTCTATTTAATCATTTAGTAAAAGCTTTCTTCAAGTATGCTGAAACTCTGGATTGTTTTAGTGAGGCATTAACTACTCTTGTTATCTGTTTACCCAACCTTGGCAATCTCAAAGCTGGATAATGTACAATGAGTTACTTCTGTATCAAGTTCAGAAATGTCATTTAGTTCAAAACATTGTAGTCATATTGGTTACTGGTACATCGAGAGTGAGTAAAAATAAAATTACTACATTGGCTATCAATCAATTTCTGGGCAAAGTATAAAGTGTTGATTGTTACCTTTTAAGTCCTACATGGTTTGGGTCCAGGCTACCCATGTGATCACCTCCAATATAATCCACCCCATACATTCAGATCCTCTGGAGGACCTTTATATCTATTAGCCAGGACTAGGTTGGAATCTGTTGTCCAGAGGACAGTTTCTTTGACTAAGATGAAATAACCTGATGGAAGAGATTTGACAGCTGGATAAGTAGTACAAGTTTAAAACAGTACTAAAGGCCTGTCTCTTCTGGAGGCTGATTTTTAATTTATGTATTGCAGTTTGAGTATTTTTAATATGCATCCATTTTACATACTCTTACTTTTATATGCTATGTGTTTAACTCATTTTTCTCCACCTTGATCCATGGGGAGAGATGATGATGATGATGACGACAATGATGATAGAATGAAAGAAGACCCTAAATGGATCAAACTAAAGGTCTATCTTAATTTAAATCAGGGTGGGTTAGCTATCTTAACTCCTTGGTTTAGTAATTTTATGAACAAGTAAGAAGTCTCAGTGGCCCTGTTTTTGTCCTGGAACATCTTAATGCAACATTTGGTGGTGCTATTACTCATTCTGCCCAAACGTCTTACACAGGATGAAGCTAATAAGGTCACATTCTGCTCATCTGCTTCATGCACACAATGCCATGGACTATTTGTGTGGGTGAGAAGGCTCCAATGAAAAGAAGGAAATACATTTCTTCATTGCTAATGACACCTAACATCAGGAAGGGATTATACTTCTTTTTTGTTTAAAAAGGAATGATGTCATCTATTTATCAGCATGGCCTGATACATTAGATTCCAAGCTTTCATATTTTCCCCTGTATTTCATAAGAAAAAGATTTCAAAAGCTCGTTGACTTGGCTGAACTATCAAGACAACAATTTCCCTAATTTGCAATTCAGAGCAGATCTCTGTGACATCAATTCCGATAAAGAATGTTTAATCTGGATATGACCATGATACCACCATATGTTGATGGAACCCAGCATCTTGTGATTTGTGCAACATTTCTATAACTGCTTATTAAAGTTGGGATGAAGAAATCTTTGATCTGAAAAAATCAAACACTACATTTGTCAGAGCTTGGGGATGTTATTATGCTACCACCAAGATTGATTTAAAAATTAGTTCATTATGTTTAATTGCGAGCAATACTAATTTGTATGAGGACAATTTGGGAGACAAGCAACTGGCCCAAAGTGGTCCAACGAGCTTCATAGCTGAATGGAAATTTGAATTTTGAAGTCCCTCAGCAAAGTCCCCATGTTCTAACCATCACTCTCCACTGGCTGTCCAGATTTATACATAATTGCATAAAATTCATAGTGATTATACCTTTTACTGGTGATGTAAGAAGAAGAAAGCCAGTAGAAAGTTATCAAATTATTTGAAGGAAAGACCAACTTCACTTGATGTCTTCAACTATAAATCTGAGAATTAGATGTTTCATTCAAAAAGCCATTCTCTGTCATCTTACAGCCTCTTGGGGGTTAAAAAAACCCTGTTAATATCACCAGCAGAATATGCAGTGGTACTGGCATTTTAATGACTTTTTTAAAGTTGACTGGATGTACTTTTAGAGAATGGCCGATGAATAGTGTGCAGAGCTAGTCAGCACTTTATTATATAATTGCCATCAGCCCACCTCACTAAAATAATAACTTATTAGGAAAATAGAATTGAAACAACATTAACATTTCTGGAGTGTATCAGAGAAGACAGCTAACTTTTTTGGCTCTAGAAATACTTCAAAGAAAACAAAACTAAGTTTTGTTACAAGTAATGTAATTCTTAAAGGGATACCATATTAGACTATCTTCTTAATTGCTTCAGGTGACTATAGTAGATGGCATCCCAAACTTTTTTATTTTGTGCTGTGTGTTTTTGAATATTCCCATGGTTTACCTGCATTTGATATCAAGAAATATAGGGAAGGCAACTTCTGTTTTCCTATAATTGTGACAGTGTTCCTTCAAGCAGGCTAGGGACTCTGTTTTCCCGTAGACCTCCTCTGAATGGTATGATATCATAGAACAACTGCTCCTTTGGACATTTAAAATCCACTTTATTATCCAATGTTTGGAAGAAATAATACTTTAAGTAAGAGATAAGAGTTTAGAATTTAAAGAATGCAAAACATTTACCAGAAAGAAGTGCCCAAGAGAAGCAACTGCTTTGGCCATGTTCACTGAAAGCAAGTTCAAGTAAAATTCCTTGAACATCTTTTAGAACTAGATTGAGGCTAAGTTCTTCGACATCTCTGGCAGTGCTCCTAGGTAAAAGCTGGATGAAAATGCAAATGATGTCTCATGAAAAATGGACATCCTGATTGCAAAAAGAGCAAAGCTAGTTTAGACCCTATAAATCTGCATAGTCAAGTAACTGAAGCAGCACAAGCCACAGAAATTAGTACAATATTTGCTTTTAGTACAGTTATCTACAGCTAATTCCTCATATTACTAAGGACAAAGTGAACTATCTTGGATCCTTCAGTTCTATCAAGACTCTGGATTATATCACACTATATACTTCTGTAGTGTGCATTGTTTTCAAAAATAGAAAAAGTGGGCACAAAATGGGCTGGCATATTGTAAATAATTTTGTCTATTTGAAAGTACAGATGTTCCCTAAGTTACAAACAAAATACAGTAGAGTCTCGCTTATCCAACATTTGCTTATCCAACCTTCTGTATTATCCGATGCAGTTTGCCTTTTAGTAGTCAATGTTTTGGCAGTCAATTTTTCAATACATTGTGAAGTTTTGGTGCTAAATTCGTAAATACAGTAATTACTACATAGTAAGTACTACATCGTAATTACTGTGTATTGAACTGCTTTTTCTGTCAATTTGTTGAAAAACATGATGTTTTGGTGCTTAATTTGTAAAATCATAATGTAATTTGATGTTTAATAGGCTTTTCCTTAATCCCTCCTTATTATCCAACATTTTCACTTATCCAACATTCTGCTGGCCCGTTTATGTTGGATAAGTGAACCTCTACTGTAGAGCAACTCAAAGTCATGCACTAAAAGCATGACCAAGTACACACAGAAACTGAAAGCCTCATCACACTAGAGCATGAATCCACTTTAAATCTGGTTTCTGCCTCTTGCAGAATTTTGGGATATGTAGTTTGGTGAGGGCCAGGACCTTACTGGCTGAGCTGTTTAAAGCCCCCTCTCTAAAGTGGATTTAAAATGGGTCCAAGCTCTAGTGTGATGAGGTCCTCAAAGACGTATGTACTCAAAACCTTTGCCTGGAAGGACAAAGCAATTGATTTTACTTTCTCTCACATTACTTTTTAAAGAGTGGGTGGAATTCAGTTTGGGGAATACATCTTTGTAAGTGTACTTACATGTGCAGCAAATAAAATTGAACTGTTTTACAATCAGTATTCACCTAGGAGCTGGTGCAACATTACTGCATATGGACATTTGTGCACAGTAGTGCATAATGGTGAAGTGACATGGCTTAATGCACCATGGCCCAATGCAGAATGGGCACAGATGTGCATGGGTTGTTTCCTCAGTGTGCATCCAGACATCAGCTAGTAAGTACTGGCACATATCAGAAGAGTCCAACGTTTATTCGAAGTGCCTAATGTGTACCAGAAGTGGCTGATGACAATATCTTTTCAGTTGACTAATGGCATTTTGTTACACTACTGCATTGTAGATAAGGATTCATAGGATTGTCCAACAAAGAAGATGGTATAGATTCTTGACTCTCATTCTTAATCATATTTATGAAAAACCTTTCTAATTGTGGAAAGCTCTTATGAAACAATGGACCAAACAAGATTTTAACCTAAGCCCATATACAAATCCTGTATGTTGGGAAAGAAAGGGTTCAAATGTTGTTCATTCTTGGTATGGCAATCCACACTGATTCTCTCTTTAATGAACTAAAAGTTATAGAATCCATGCTCTCTTCTACCTCTTGAAAAACTCTCACCAGGAGCTTCTACATGATTTTTTAAAAATCCTATGAAACTATGTGTCAAGTAGAGTATTGTGTTAACAGATATTAATATCTATATATATAACATATGGCTTCCTGGACAATATGTATGCTAGAACACTGGCAAACCTATAAAGAATCTACGGACAGTGCTTCTCAATGTCCATGATTCCCATCACCAGCTCATTAATTTAACATTTCACCCATTGTCTGGAATTGATCTTCTCCCTTGCTGGGAGATGAGCTGATGGTTTAATAGGTCCTGCACATTTTGACTTCTATATGCTACAACAGATGTACAATTGATAAGCTATTAGTTCACATTAATTGCTATGTATCTGGATGCAAAAAAGATAACAATTACCTTGTTGTAATGGGCAAGTTCTCTCTCTCTCTCTCCCCCCCCCCCCCCCCAGCTATTGAGCTTTGAAGAAATCTTTAGGAATAGGAGACTGTTCTATACAGAGTTACAAAGGCAAGATGAGCAGGTTTTTGTGGCCAAACAAAGAGTGTTGATGGAGAAGACAACGGAGGCAAGAAGGAACAATACTAAATTCATGAGAATAACTGGTATTCCTAGCTGGAATTTAAAACAGCCTATAGATTATGCTGAAGGATATCAGGTAACAATGGTGAGTCACTGCAATGTAATACTGTATAGTGATGAAAGGCTGCAGGCCAGCCATAGAAAGCTTAGTTTCAAAATAAATGAATCCCTGGTTTCATTGAGGGAGGGGGAGAAAGGAAGATAAGAGCAAGGTTTGAAACATTCTAATGTATTTTAGTTTCTGATGTGGTCTGATCAGCTACATAATCACACATATAACTATTGTATTTTAAAGGGTCCCATTTAGAGCCCCTCAACGAGGCTGCTGAGCTGTGGCTCTGATAACATTGCCATCAGATTTTGCCTGAAATAAAGCCTGATATGAGTTTGGTGTTTACATCCTAGAGGAAAAGTATTAGGAAATGTGAAAGACACTAAAGCAGAGATTACCAATCATTCTTGGAAAAAGTTTGCATATTTCCAGATTTTAATCAATTAAATGAAACAAGTTAATAGAATTGGTCTTCCTGGCTCAATTTTAATTTGCACTTCAAACTGTGGTGATGCCTTCAAGTCCTTTGTTGACATATGGTGACTCAATGAAATTCATAATGTTTTCTACAGCATATCCAGTGGTAGTTTTGCCAATTCCTTCCTTCCAAACATAGCACACAGTCATTTTCATTTTCATAGCACACAGTCATATTCATTTTCAATCTCTCACTCGAGTACTAACCATGGACGACCCTACTAAGCTTTCACTACTGGATGGAATCTGATGTCTTTAGGCCTACACTTGCTAAAATTGTTCATGGTTCAGAGAATCTCTGTTAAAAAGGTAATATTCAAATCAGTGGGAAATAGTTTGATGTTAACTTTAAAATGTGTTAGCTTTCAAGGGATAGGATTACATAGAAACCTACAGAAATGCCCTTCTATAGAAGGCTAGCAATAACTGTTTCATCTGTGGTGCAAAACCTTGATGTGAAAATCTTTAAGAGGTACAGTGTTCCCTCACTTATCGCTAGGGTTAGGTTCCAGGACCACCCGCAATAAGTGAAAATCCACGAAGTAGGGACACTATATTTATTTTAATATTTATACATTATTTTAGTAGTTATACACTATTTTAACTCTTTATTAACAAATTATGTGTTGATAAATTGTCTCCTTCTCCTCCCGTTGCCGCTTGGGCTCCTTTTCTCGCCCTCTGGTGTCTCCTTCCTCCCTTCCTTAAGCTGTAAATTGTAATTTTTATTATTTATAATAGTCTTTTAGAGTTTATTGAAAAACCGCGAAATAGCGAATCCGCAAAAAGAGAACCGCGAAGTAGTGAGGGAACACTGTATATACTTTCTGCATAGTGTTTTGAAATACATTGTCTCCACTTTTTAAGAATTATTCTATGCAAAAATTGAACTTTTTATTTTACAGAGAACACATCATTTTCTGTACAGAACATGTTGCCTGCACAAAATAATTATATTGCATGAGAATTATTGTGCATAAAATACACATGTGATTTTTGTGTGTGAAAAAACCAACATTTTCCTACACAGAAAATGCTCAGTTTTATTTTCTGTGCAAAAGATATCACTTGCATATTAACTGCATACAAATACACACTCAAAACCAGAATGTCCCAAACTACAGCATTTTCTTTATTGGGAAATATTTTCTTTATAGAAAATGCCAGGTCCTGTTAATAAAAACCTGCTTTCTGCTAAAATAAACCCATATGTAAATTTTGCACAGAATAAGTAAAAAACTGAATATTTTTCAAAAACGACAGTCTTTGAAAACTTTCTCATAGTACTAAGAAAACTAAGAAAACTATAAAAAGTACTCATTGCTTCTTCATGAAGAAAATCAGTGATACATCATTAATACTTCTAAGTGACCTAAGCTTCTTATTGACTTGTGCTCCAATTTCAACATTCTCACAGCCCTCTTAATCTACTACATATCCATCATAGCTTCAAGTACTACATCTTACCTAGCCCACTGCAATGTCAAAGGAAAGGTGTCCTAAATTTAATTAGTAATTCAAACTACAGTAATTAATTTCTGAATATAAAAGCAATTGCTATGTACATTCTCTTATACTTATTTATTTATTTCCATCTATCCCATATTTCTCCCAAATGGAACTCTCCCAAGTGACTACATTAAAACAGAAAACCTAAAACAATATGATTGTACAAACGTTTTAAAAACATTAAGCCATGCATTCAATTTAAACACTGCAATTAAAACATTAAAATTAAAACAATGGGTAAGGGTAGGGATGTGAATAAAGAATAGATAGATAGGTAGGTAGATAGGTAGATAGATAGATATTTTCCTTGCAATAAAAGTTGTTTCAAAATTAGTGAAACTTTTTTTCCTAGAAATTCCAGGTTTTCAGGAAACCAGTTAGGAAACACTAACAGTGTATATGAAAGACCTGAATGATATGTGTGTATATAAAGAATTTTATTTTTATCAAACAACAAAATAAAAAGAACTGCGTATCAAAATCTGCATGAATATACAACATGATGTAAAGATATGAAAAAAAATTATGTTCCAGTGTCTTATATGGTCTTGCCCTAAACTTGATTGCATTTGACTGAATACATCGGAATCAAACAAGACTATGAAACTTGGCTTGACAGGATTGAATTTTAATTCTCATGCTAAATTTAAAACCAGATTGCTTATATTAAATTCATGCAGCATGCTTTTTAAAATGATGCTTGTAAGTCATGTGTTTTTGCATACAGAATGCTCAACAGAGACACATAGCATTATTCCTTTTTTCGTTTTCTTTTTTTACATATAAGGTTCTTGGGAGGTAAATATGTTGGAAATAGCAACTTTCTTCAAGCTTCCACTAATTGTTTGTTAAATATATAATTCAGATTGCTTACTGTATTGTATATGTTTGTATTGGTTTACAGTTTTTCTTTACCTCTTTGTTGTGGGAAGGGCTGCAGACCATGTGATCAGGTCTGGGCTTGTTCAGGACTCAGACTCCATTTTAGAAACTGTATTACTTCAGACTTCAGTAGGAACAGATGTACACCAGCAAGAAATATTTGCTTTTAGACTCCAGTAAGAACAGTATGTTTTAGACCAGCGATTCTCAACCTTCCTAATGTTGGGTTCCCTTAATACAGTTCCTCATGTTGTGGTGAACCCTAATCATAAAATTATATTTGTTGCTACTCTATAACTGTAATTTGGCTACTGTTATGAATCGTAATGTAAATATCTGATATGCAGGATGTATTTTCCTCCACTGGATCAAATTTGACACAAATACCCATTACACCCAAATTTGAATACTGGTGGGGTTGGGGGATTGATTTTTTTTCATTTGGAAGTTGTAGTTTCTGATCAAAGAGCATTCTGAACTCCACCAATGATGGAATTGAACCAAGCTTGGCACACAGAACTCCCATGACCAACAGAAAATACTGGAAGGGTTTGGTGAGCATTGACCTTGAGTTTTGGAGTTGTAATTCACCTACATCCAGAGAGCACTGTGGACTCCAAACAATGATGGATCTGGACCAGACTTGGCACAAATAGTCAAAATGCCCAAATGTGAACACTGTGAAGTTTGGGGAAAATAGACCTTGACATTTGGGAGTTGTAGTTGCTGGTATTTATCGTTAATCTATAACCGAGAAGTCTCTTGAACCCCACTAATGATAGAATTGGACCAAACTTCCCACAAAGAACCCTCATGGCCAACAGAAAATACTGGAGGGATTTAGGTTCCTAAAACCATCAGAAATATGTGTTCTGTTTCACTGTAAGTTATTAATGTATGTAAATAAAAATTAAATTAAAAAAAGAAACAGTACAATTTAGAAGTAAGTTGAAATAGACTACAGAGAATACCCATAAATCCTGTACTGCTAGAGTTTTCCTTCCCTAATTCTAATATTTGATAGCTTTAGTATATTCAGGAATTGAAGTTTTGTCTCTTTTGTAGTAAGTCTATATTTTTTTGTGTATTCTCCTATTCTCCTTTTTCAATTCCTATTTTGTGTATTCTCCTATTTTCAATTCAAACTCTCAGAACAAAAAGATGCTTTAGATTATGGATTGTTGATTATAAGAAAGATGCCCTGTGTTACTTACACAGAGAAACTACTTCAAATCTATTTGTAACTGGATTGAAAAGCAAAGTACCTGTACGCTAAATACATGAAGTTTGTGAATAAACCAACTATGTTTCTTTTAAATAAATCTGTTTATTATCTCTTGAGAGCATGATTTAAAGGAAAATATATTTTAAGGAATAGTAGATGTTTTTGGGTAACGAAAAAGAACACTTCTGAAACTCTACAATGTATGTGTGTGTGTATTTTGTACATTGGCATATCTTTGTCCCTAATAGTTCAAAAACATACTTAGGTACATCAGTTTAACAGCTGAGAAACCTAATTGCCTTGCATGAATGCCAATTTCACAAAAGGTTATGACTCTAACAGGTCATGCTTTTTACCAAAAGGTTATGGTGTCATTTTCAAAACATGACCTTCTGACAAGATCGTGCCTTTCCAAAGATCATAAAATCTCCAAAAGGTTATGGAGATTTTAATTTTCCAAAATAAACCCAATTTTCACTTAAAACAACTGTCTGAATCATGTCAGATTTCAGGTGACAACAAGCCTGATGGAGTGCATACTTGTTTCTTTTCCACAAAACATATAGAACCATTTTTAATGTACAAAACATCTTTGAAAAATCAAAATTATCTAGTGTCTCAGTATTAACACTAGTTATAAACACACCACTTGATGTCTAATTTTCTGTGGGGAATGAGGTAGTAAATGTTCTTTTACATAATTTTTACATGGAAAAAAGAAAAAGTTCAAAAGCTTCATGCCTAATGAGTGCTATGGGAGTTTTTCTGTTTTTTGTTTTTCGTTTTTCAGGACTTTTTTGAAAGGTTTTTGCATATTTAAATAACATTTTTGGGCAGAACGTCATTTATTTGGCACAAAAGGATTTTCTGCTCAACAGTCACTGTTTAACAATCTTTTCTGAACAAAACCGGTGCTAAAAAAAAAGATAATATTTTTGCACATTTTAAACTATCTCGATATGTGAAGAATCTTTATTATTGAGATGTCCTTTTGTCACTGAGGATAAAAATTCTGAATATTCTTTACATTCCTACTGTGGGAAGAGTGTTTGTTTGAAGGATGAGCACTTGTTTTATGTGAGACACTCTACAAAATGAAATCATGGAGCCAAGAACAGGCATATTGTTGCATCTTTCTGTTCCAGATTAAAGTTAACTGCTACATCATACTCTTTAATCTGGTTTCAGTTAGAGACCATTTGCTATTTCAGGAGTCACAGGCATTTGGCAAAAATGAAATAAGATATCCAGATTTCTCTATATGTTAGGATGGCACTCAAATGGGTTATTTGAAGCTATAAGTTTGGTTGTTAGAGTAAAATAGCAAGATGCACTTTGCAATCTGAAAGAATCAGCTTGAGTGGCATTTGTATTAAGTTTGAACTCTTTTCAACTCCCTTTCAACTCTGCTTTCATCTTGAAGCAGGAAGATGTGGCTCATAGGGTGCATGCAAGCCCAAGGCTAGTTTGCAGTCTTCCTACTCAATCAATACATTATTTAGAAGTGACTATTTTGCTGTCTTTGGGAATGCAGGATATTTAGGAGGGGGTTTTCACGCCCAAGAAATAGGTTTGGTTGGTTTTTTTTTTTTTTTTCAAAAAAGGAAGTGGCATTCTGGCCTATATTAAGTGGATCTACACTGATTGCTGAAATTGGGAACAGTCTGGAGCATTATGCTCAGACCTGGTTCCTACATGACCATGATGGCACCCACATGCACTTAGCCAAATTCACTACAGTGCTGCATTGATGTCCAGCTGATTTAGGTGGCCAGGACTTCATTGGATATACTGGACTGTCATCTCATCTTCTGTTTTGCTTCCACTACTATTTGCTAGTCATGAAACTCAGTGCGAGACCTAGCAGTCACCTATCTCATTTGTGATGTCATAACAGGCCATTGTTATATAATAAGAAGGGAAAGGTAAAGGTTTCCCCTGACATTAAGTCCAGTCGTGACCGACTCTGGGGGTTGGTGCTCATCTCCATTTCTAAGCCGAAGAGCCGGCATTGTCCATAGACATCTCCAGGTCATGTGGCCGGCATGACTGCATGGAGCGCCGTTACCTTCCCTCCGGAGCAGTACCTATTGATCTACTTACATTTGCATGTTTTCGAACTCCTAGGTTGGCAGGAGCTGGGGCTAACAGCGGGCGCTCATTCCGCTCCTGGGATTTGAACCTGGGACCTTTTGGTCCGCAAGTTCAGCAGCTCAGCGCTTTAACACGCTGTTCCACCAGGGGCTCCATATAATAAGAAAGGATATGAAAAATACAAGTTGGTCAGCAAATGAATGTGGACAATAGAGAGCACTATGGATAAACAGTATCTATCTACTCCATACTTTTCATTCTTGCCCTTTTAAACCAGCTCTTTTAAATCAAGAAGCATACATAATGTTGGTTATGTAATATGCATGTTAACAATTGCATAATTGTTAGGAACCTCTAGTCTGCAGGCCAAATCACTCTTCTCAGTCCTAATGTAGTGTCACAGTAGTAGGTTATTGTTCCTTTTGACTTCTGGAAAATGACCTGATAAATCAGATGCTTTCTGTTTCCATTGACAAGTGTAAATTGAACCTTAATCTCTGGATTCAGATGATACCTTCACTAGCTCTGAGCAATCTGCCCCACCTCCTACCCTGTTTGGGAAGGAGGAGGAGGTGCTAAGATGAGTCAACATTAGTAGGAATCCACCAACTCAGAGGTCATAAACTTCATCCTTGAAAAAAAAATCAGATAGTCATATTTCTGAGAATTAGCCAAAGTGTGTGCTGGAAAAAATTGCTTATGTGGCAATATATTTTTTTAAAGAAGAGGATATGTCACATAGCATATAATGAAGATAGAATATAAAGATGGGTTCTGAGAAACAGAAGAAGAAGAAAATAAGGGAACCATTGGAGGCAACAACCAAAATTTGAGAGGAAATGGGTGGGGAGCATACTGCTATGACCTAGCATGAAGATCCAGAACAAGCCTTGCTAAGTGCAAGAAAATTTCAGGAAAAATTTCAGGCCCGGGCTGTGGCGCAGGCGGGAGAGCAAGCCAGCTGCAATTAACTGCAATGAATCACTCTGACCAGGAGGTCATGAGTTCGAGCCCCGCTCGGAGCCTATGTTTGTTTGTCTTTGTTCTATGTTAAAAGGCATTGAATGTTTGCCTATATGTGTAATGTGATCCGCCCTGAGTCCCCTTCGGGGTGAGAAGGGCGGAATATAAATGCTGTAAATAAATAAATAATAAATAAATTAGTGAGAACTCAAGAGCTGCATTTTATTCTACCTGGAATGCAAAAATTCTGAAGTCCATGATCAAACATCTGTTTCCCTTGGCTAGTTGGGAATTTTTCAAAAAAACAAATTGTGGTGCAGTCCTGACTTCACAAAATGTTTATCTTGGTCTCACTCAGTTTTCCTTTCAGTTTAGAGGGTCAACATTTCTTGTTTATTATTGAGTCAGTGGGATGTTGACCTCCTATCGGCCTACACAGGGACTGCAAAACCTTGTGACTGGGCCTATTATACATTGAGAATCAATGTTCCTCCTGAAACAGCATTGACCTTTCCAACATTCAAAGAAACCGTTTATTATTTACACACAGACATCTTGCCTGACTTGTTTTAATGGGTCTAGGTTGTTATTCTTATTGCCCAGGCATTTCTGTATTGGTTCTTGAATGATTTCCAGCTACCACAGCTGTCTACACAATCCTGACAAGAGATCCAAACCCTGATGAAGCAATTGCAGTATGTGGGTGAAAAGATTCCCAGGAAAGTTTTACAGTAAGTAGAGGACAACATTATGCAAAAACATCCTTCCTAAAATTGCTATTATCCCATTAACTGAGCAAAATCAATCTGAGTTCATATGTTATTCATAGTAAGCCATGATTTGGCAAACCAGGGAGTGTTCTATTAAGCTGAGTATGTTAGTGAAGGAGAGAAGATACTATGAATGCAAGAACTGGAAGCAAAGAGCTTGTCTATATGGGACAGGATGAGATCTGAAACTGAACAGAAAGGCATACAGAAAACAAACAATACCTTTGACCAAAGAATCCACCATGCTTTCAGTCCAACCTACTCACAGCACTGGCTGAATGTGATAAAATTTATTCTATGCCTCAGTATTGCATAGAACCTCAGAGTTATTCAGATAAGACAAATTGGATATAAGCAATATTTAATGCATACATGTTAATTCTTATCTAAGGTCGATGTGACCAGCAGAGAATGCAGTCAGAGAGTGTTTATTGTTTATGAAGGTATTATCAGGGTCTGATCCTGTAGTCATAATATCAGATGGGGTGACCCTGGGCACATAATGTTGCAGTTACAGTATTTCTAACATAGGACAAATAGCAGAGCTCAGAAATAGTATAGGCCATGACTGAGATGTCAGCTATGAAAAAAATAGTGTTAATTAAGCCAATTACACCAGACTACTAAACATGTCATTTTTATTTTATGCCATCATTCCCAGTTCTAAAAAACAGTGAATCCCAATAGTCAACAATAGTTGTTGTTGAAGATCAAATTCAGATATCCAGTTGGCCATGAAGTTTACTGCAAAACCTTAGTTTACCTGGTAATCTTTCAGACTAAACTGCCTACCAAGGTTTTGGGGAGAATAAAATTTTGCACGTTGGCCCAGATCTCTTTTTAGCCTCCCGTTTTTAATATTTTATGCAGTATATTGATTTTTATGACTGTTTTACTGATGTTGATGTCTTGATGTGAAAAATTGTTTTTACTGTTTTATTGCTGTGATTGTACTTTTAT
The DNA here is from genome assembly GCF_035594765.1 of Anolis carolinensis. Lineage (NCBI taxonomy): Eukaryota > Metazoa > Chordata > Lepidosauria > Squamata > Anolidae > Anolis > Anolis carolinensis. The sequence goes on along the minus strand of NC_085845.1, from coordinate 88,278,312 downwards.
GTGGGGCATGGCCCCACGTGAGCCACTCCGAGTCCCTCCGGGGAGATGGGGCGGGGTATAAAAATAAAGTTATTATTATTATTATTATTATATTATGTATGCTTCCATAAGATTTGTAGAGATAAAACAAAGTATAAGTTGTGGACTTCATCACAAGGAACCGGAGAAAATGAGGGAAAGCGGGGGGAAAGGCTGGAGTTTCATGGGGTTCTGTTTTTAAAGAAGACGAAGTATTTACTCACTCTCATCACACTAAGATCGCCTCCTCCAGCTTCTAATTCAACCATGTGCTTAATTTCCATCACATGGGCAGGCAATGACTCTTCCCATTTCAAGGATACCAACGCACTTTTCAAAACATACATCCTTTAGGGCATGACTGCCTTCAAGACTCTTCCATTGAAGCAGATTTAAAGCATTTTTAAAAAGGCAGACTTTCCATGTGGGCGTTTGCACTCAAGACACTTCCACCGAAACAGAGTTAAGCACTTTTCTTAAAGCAGCACTTTCACTGGGGTCCTTTGTATTCAAAACCCTTCCACTGAAGCATTTTTCTTAAGATGGCACTTTCCATAGTTGTCACTCCCTAAAGGATCAAGCGAGCAATTTATGCCACTCACAAAAGTCTTTTGCATTTGGCTTTATTACTCAGATCTCGATAGCTCAAGAAAAAACCACGAATGGCGATTTCAGACAGCACCCCTCCTTTCCTCCCAAACTCATGCCCACCTCCAAAATCCTTATCAACCTTTTCCCACGAGAAAAACCAATAGATTCAGCCGCTCTCAAATCATTCCACCAATGCCCTCAGCAGAAATCAGCTCTTGACAATGGTGACATTTGCACTCAAGACCCTTCCATTGAAACAGAAACATCTTTCTTATGGAGGCACTTTCCCTGGGGTCGTTTGCACTGAGATTTCTTCCCATTGTCCCTCCAGGATTTCCATTATTTATCTATTTTTTTAAAAAAATCACCTCAGATCATAGGAAGTGGTTTTAAATTAAACCTAATCTTTCCCAGAAGCCTTGCATTGGTGATCATAGGAAGTGGTTTAAAATTAACCCTGATCTTTCCCCAAACCTTTGGATTGGCGATGGGGGGAAATTGTCATTTTGGCTTCTCACACACGCAGCACCACCATTTTATTTACAAGCAGGCGACAAAAGTGGGCAACAGGGATTAATATCACATGGGGAAATTGGCCATTTTGCCCGTCTATACAGGGAATTGAAAAATAAATTGCCAACCAGGTTAGGAATCAATGGAAAAATCAACACTTTAGAAATGGCAAATACATCACTCCCACAGTTGAAGGGCACCATGGGTTGCCGTTTCTTAAATGTGTAGAAATGCTGATTTTTAAAGTGTGCAATTAATGATGATCATTGTGGTTTTTAATTTAATTTTGAATATGTTTTGATGGATTTCAATGGTGAATTTGTAGTGCTGTTTGTGTTTAATTCTGTATTAATGTTTGAATATTTGCATTTTTAAAAATTGTATACTAATGCTTTTATGTCAGGCTGCTTTGAGTCTCCTTTGAGGAGATAAAGCGGAGCATAAATAATCACCACCACCATCATCATAAGCTTAAACTGCTGGCTCAAACTAGTGAAAACTCAATGAACTGAGCCTACTTAAGTCTTGACTTCCACTCTCTAATTGATTTAGTGAATGGTTGGAACATATACAGTATGACTCCATGTGATGTGGATATGCAAAACAATAAATAACAGTTAATGTTATATAAATTAAGGACATCACTCCCAAGAATACCATAGAGTCATGCTGGTAGACTGAGAAAATGTCCAGAGAAATCATATTTTGTCAGAAGTAGATAAATGAAACTGTAGTTACTGATCCCGTGGATGTGGGAGTTGTACTATAATTTAATTAGATCAATTATTGGTGTTGTCCTCATCATCATCCAGCCAACTTTCTATCTTGCTTTTCTTCTGAGAAGCTCAAACTGATATTTAATTCTAAAATAAATATAAAAAAACACAGTTGAATAAAACATTTAAAAATATGATATCACAAAATGTATTCATATTTTCTGTGCATTTTATTTGTAAGACACATGTCATTTTTTTAGCAGAGGAGGTAAACATAGAATTAATAGTAATAAGCATAATAATTATATCTGTAAAGCAAGTTAGGTAGAAAAGAAGTAAGAGGTTCAAGGCAATTCTGTGAGTTTTGTGATGAAGTAGTGGATTTGAGTCCAAATATCTCTGATCTAAGTTCAACAGTCTAATATGTTTCATTCCTCAATACTTCAGGACTGGCATGAATTGATTTGTGCCACTTTCATTTTTAAAGTAATGTTTTATTTTCAAATATCATTTAACCAGTACCAAAAGCCCTTAAGATACCCAATGTAGCATACTGACATGCATGATCCATTCAATATCCAGGTGGAAACCTGTTTTATGAGTTGCTCTGTCCTCTCAAATTCCATGAATTTTATCTGCAACAACAATTACACCTCCACATTCAAGGTTTTTACAGATTGTGACATCAACCCTTGCTTTGTGCCTACAAAAAAAAAACTTCTAATGATGTGTCATTTTTATGTGTCTATGTTGCACTGTCACAGAAAGAGCACATGATTTTTCCAGTGATGAGCTAAATTTTGGGCCAGTGGGATCACACTGAATCAGAGTGTGATCCCTGAACACCACGTCAAAGAACCTTCTCTACTACCAAGCTCATGAAACCTCCATATAGTGAGAGGAGACACATGCCAGGTGGTTCAGGTTACTTAAGCATTTGACTGCTCCTGAAATTTTAATCCTGCACTCGACAAATGTGAAATGACTATAAACACTGGTCTCACATCTGTGTATAATTACATTTCCTTTCATTTTTAGAGCAAACACTCAAGAATTGTTCCATAACAGCAAAGAGGCAAGCCACATTTTCTCTCTTCAGTGGACTGGAGGCATATAACCTGGATGACCCTTGTATGTAGTAACTCTCATCTCTTGGAAATCTGGGTAACAGATTTCTTTCACTGGCATTTAATTTCAAATGGAAGAGGGCACAAATATGAACCAGACTTTCTCATTATTAATAAATCCAAAGTTTTAGAGAGCAATAAAATATTTTGATTTATACACATAAAGCCCATTATTAAAATGAAGGGAATAGCATGAAAATGGTCTGGGAGCCTACAGCAGAGGATTTAACAATCCTCCTGAAGTCCATCTGATGTTTAGAAATGGATGAGTAGAAAGGCTTAGTTTACATAAACTGTGGTCAACAGATTAATGTCAGCTTGCAGTATGTTCTTTTCCAAAGAGCCCTTAAAAAAATCAAGTACTGGCAGGCTCGGGTTTATGAACAAGATAGGTTCTGTAGGTTCTGTTGAATTTGTATGTAAGTCAGAACAGGTACATTTATATCTAAGTCGGGGTGCATCTATGCTATAAAATGAATGTAACTTGACACCACTTTAACTGCTCTGTCTCAATGCTATAGGATCCTCAGGGGCTATAGTCTTACAAGGTCTTTAGCCTTCTCTGCCAAATAATACTGCTGCCTCACCAAACTACAACTCTCAGGATTGCATAGTACAGAAGATTGAGTTTTAAAATTTAGAATTTAGAGGATTTTTCAGAATTACCAAAATTGCACAGGCTTTGATTTTAGCTGCCACTGAAATTATGGAAGGATTCGAACTCACTACCTCTACCAATGCTGCTACCAATACTTTATTCAGGAGCTTCTTCTATGTTAGGATATTGAGAGAGACACAAAAGTCACTTTATGTGAGGAAAAACAAGAAGTTGTTGTTTATTTTGTATTTGAGCAGTAAAGAAGCATAGCAGTTTCAATAACATTGAACAGTAAAAATGCGTAGTGGTTTCAATAACAAGTTAGGCTTTTCTCTTATAAAGGATGGTTTTATAACTTGGATTCTGTGTAAATAGGTTCCTTCACCAAGGAAACACAAACAGGACAATAACACTTTTAAATCCACTTCTCCTGGGATTTAACACCCACACTCTAGACTATAGAGTCACAATATAGTTCTCAGCCCTTCCTTTCCTGAAGACTTTTAACTATATTCCTCAAAGAGGCTTCCTTTTCAAAACACAGTTTCCAAAACTATATCTCTATCTTTACATTTCAAACTCCAATCCTGCAACTGAAAAAGAATTCTTTTGCTGCCTAGCTCCAACACTCATTTTGGCTCCACCCATCTCCAGTTGCTAAGTAACTTTCTCCATTTGCCTCAGCCAATCAGACTGCACTGACAGTAATGGCTGCCTGGTTGCTCTTCCCCTTGCCCTGCTGAGCTTTTGCAAACAAGGCCTGCAAAATGGCCGCACACCAGCCCCGCAAGGCAAGCCACTCACTAACCCTGTAAGGTAGGCAAGATCCGTTACACATAGCTTTAAGCTATGGCAATTGAAGTGGTGTCAAACTGCATTAATTCTGCAGTTTAGGTGTACCTTATGAAGACTACACAGGGAAGGAAACGAAAGGAATGAGACAGACATAAAGGCAAGGGAATGGGGGAAAGAGACAGATGTGAAGGCAAGGGGATAGGGGAGGGGAAGGAGAGAGGCCCATTTGGAATAGGAGTGGTAAGTTGATTGTTCATCACTGGGGGACTGCCTGTAATATCTTTCTTGTGTAACTTATAAACTATAACCATTTATCTTTCACAATTTTCTATTCTACCCTTTTGATCAACACAACCACATATTTCCAGCTGTATTTAACAAATGGGAAGATTTTTAAGCAATTGAAGGAGCTCTTGATTAAGAAATAGAACTTAAAATAAGATGCCCAGTTCAAGGAGTGTTTAATAAAATCAAGAAATATGTTCTTCCCACTTCTTTATTGAAAATTTTTTCTTAACTAAACATATATGATATGATATAATTCTAATGTATATTTTTGTATGAATGCATATGTTATTGGTTAGAAGGAAACCCAGCCCCTAAGAACGACTTGAATCTCTGCAATTTAAGAAAGTTGCTAGCAAGTACTGAACTGAAAAAAACAATGCTTTGCTTCTGTATAAAACCATTTGCTATATCCCAAAGAGATTAGAGTATCATAATTTGGGGTAGGCCTTTCAGTCTGTAACTCCAAATAAATATGTTCTTAGATTTCACATAAGCTGATTTCAATGAGTTCTTTAAAAATGCTGTCCCATGAGTAGATGTATGCATTGAGAAAGAGTTCAAGATTGGCATGAGGTAAAGTAAAGCACTGACATCTCAATTTTAAACTCAGTCCACTGAATGAGGGAAAAAACCAAGGGCGTGAGGGAGATCAAGGTAATGTGAAGTTGAAAGGAAAAAAGGGAGAGAGTGCCTCTATCTTAACCCTGAGAAAAAACTGTTGGGTAAAACAAAACAAAATTAAATGATAATGGGGAGAAGATGTATCCCAGAATCACCAATGCAATTGTGCTGGAACACTTTGCCACTCTACATTGAATGTGGGCAACTGTGGGAGACTAGGGAGTCACATTAGCTCTCTAGGATAGTGTTTCTCAACCTGAGGGTCAGGACACCCGGGGGATTGCGAGGGGAGTGTCAGAGGGGTCGCCAAAGACCACAAGAAAACATATTTTTGATGGTCTTTGGAACCCCTTTGACAAAGAAGGCTGAAGATCCCTCTGCCTGTTTGGCCCAATTCTTTCATTGGTGGGGTTCAAAGGGCTATTTTGATTGTAGGTGAACTATAAATCCCAGCAACTACAACTCCCAAATGTCAAGGTCTATTTTCCAGCTCTTTGGCTTAGAAATGGAGATGAGCACCAACCCCCAAAGTCGGTCACAACTGAACTTAACGTCATGGGAAAACCTTTACCTTCTATTTTTTCCAAACTCCACCAGTGTTCACATTTGAACATGTTGAGTATCCATGCCAAGTTTAATCCAGATCCATCATTGTTTGAGTCCACAGTGCTCTCTGAATGTAGGTGAACTACAGCTCCAAAACTCAAAGTCAATGTTCACCAAACCCTTCCAGTAATTTCTGTTGGCCATAGAAGTTCTTTGTGTCAGGTTTGGTTCAATTCCATCCTTGGTGGAGTTCAGAATACTCTTTGATTGTAGGTGAATTATAAATCCCAGCAACTACAACACCCAAATGACAAAATCATCCCTTCCCCAACCCCACCAGTATTCAAATTTGGGCATATCACGTATTTGTGCCAAATTTGGTAGAGTGAATAAAAATACATCCTGCATATCAGATATTTACATTACGATTCATAAAAGTACCAAAATCACAATTATGAAGTAGCAACGAAAATAATGTTATGGTTGGGGGCTCACCACAACATGAGGAACTGCATTAAGGGGTCGTGACATTAGGAAGATTAAGAACCACTGCTCTAGGAGGTCTTGAAGGCCACGTCCACCCTCTTACCTGATCCAGATAGATAATATAGATGATAGATAACCTGTTTGGGAGTGTGATGTGCTGAATCCAAGGCTGTTCCAGGCCAGGTTTACACCAGGCTAGCCTGTTCAGTGTAGACATGCATGGAGAGGCTTAGAATGATGAATGAACAACTATCAGAGATGCTACAACAGTGGATTGGACTAATGGCCTTTCGTTACTCTCCAACTCTGTAATGCACTCCCTGCACCCATAATATCTAATATGTTTTAATATATATATGCTTCTTTGGTGTTTATTTACAATTGTAATAGATGAGAGTTACTAAGAAAATACATATGGGAGAAAGTGAAATAAAATAAATGAGGAATGACATCTCAGATATCAGCACTCTTCTGAAATTGAAATGAAAGCAGAAAGAATTTATTTTCCTTGCAGCTAGACAGAGATGTCAGAGTAGATTAAATGCCACTTCGAAGCATGTTCAGAGAACATTCAGAAGCAATATTCTTCAGTACCCTATTTTAAAGTTGCATGCTTTGATACAATATTCTTCTTGCAAAAATATTCTTCTTGTGAAAAAATACATAAATCTCTTTAGATGATCCATGCCCCAGTAGGCCGATATCTGGTTTTAGGCTGATATCTGGTTTGAGCATTATGCTGGAAAAACTAGCTAACTGGCAGTTGTACATTTTAGACTCTTGCAGGAGAAATAATACCAGTACCCCTGAACATGAGTAGTTTCTTATTTTCCTGGCTATTTGAAATGTGGGAATAGCTTCATTTCTTATGATCTAGAGCACTAATCCACCAGGTATTTGGGGCTCCTTCCACACAGCTGAATAAAATCCCACATTTTCTGCTTTGAACTGGAATATATGGCAGTGTGGACTTAGACAACCCAGTTCAAAGCAGATATTGTGGGAGTTTTCGCCTTGTTATTCTGGATTATATGGTTGTGTGGAAGACATTGTTTAAAATTATAACTGACTTTTTGTATAGGCAACATCAAATTTTGAACATACTTGATAATGAAACTAAGTCCCACTATTTGATCTGGATGAAAGGGAAAAGACCTGAAATTGAACTCAGTGGACAAAGATCTAGATTACTACAATCACAGTAAATATTCTGGCATTTGTAGTTGTGGTATTTTGATATATACATATAGCATATTTGTTTTAAAGCAGTTGTAGGAATAACTTCTGAAAATTTTGTGCAAGCCTAGCAAGCAATATAATACAAGATTCAAGACTTGTTGAGTAGTATAGAAAGGTAAATTTGGAAGCTGCTTTAAAGATGAATGAATCTAATGACATACTGAATCAAGATGCTGGGAAAAATGTTTTACAATGACAGGAGAAATTTAGGAAGTACGATCATTAAGATATGCAAGCGCACGCACACACACACACACACACTACATTGACCAATACCTTCTATTTGCATATAGAGCGCAGTACCACTGAATTTTACCTAAAGTGGAATTTGGCTCAAATTTGTTGAGATTATTCAGGCATTTAGCAGGCTGCATTTGGATACAGGATGAATGAGATTGTGCAATAGAGCAAGATTATATTTGCAATTCCTGTGAATCATCCTAAAGAAAAGTTCAGATGGATCATATAAGAATTTGAATGTCTTGTTTATTTTTCTTGCCCTTTTCTAGTCATTTGTAACATTAAACCCTAAAACTGGGAGAGGAAGACACTAGATGGAAGAAAACTAATGCAAAAGGATGTGTCAACAGTGGACGTAACTGTTACAATGTCTAAATATTGCATAATTCCAAGAGAATTGCTTTGGTAGATCCTTCTAGTTGCTTCTGGTTATTGCTCTGGGGGCAAGAACCTTATCAGGGCTTTGGTTGTTGTCGTAACATCATGTTTTCAGAAAGTTGAATCTTTCTGTTTGCTTAGGCTGCAGTTGTTGTTGCTTTTGTTCTTGTTATAAGCTTTCAGAAGTAGCTTCTGGTTTATGGAGTCCCTAAAGTGAACCTATCATGGTCTGGCAAGAATTTCTTGGCAAGAATTGTTCAGAGAGGATTTGCCTTTGTCTTCCTCTGAGCGTGAGAGAGTGTAACTTGTCCGAGGTCACCAGGTGGATTTCCATAGTTGAGCAGAAATTTGAATCCTAATGTCCAGAGTCATAGTACCATACTCAAATCACTACACTACTTTGGGCCCTTCTACACAGGGCCAAAACCCATGATGGGTTCTGAATTAGCCTGAGGTGCCCAAAAGATGTCTAAGGCTGATCTGGATTAACCCAGAGTAAACTTGGACTTCCAGGTTTACTCCAGGTTAAAAAATATCTGAAAAGGTCCAGAGCTTTCAACAAGGTCCAGAGCTTTGCAGGTGTGGGCCCTGTGCAGAATGAGTCTTAGTTCCCACAGACATTCCAATTTTTTGAGCTTTAGAGAAATCTCCCTCCCCTGTCCATTTTGATGTGACAGGCACTTTCTATGATGGACCTGTAGACCAAGGCAGGCTTCTTTGGTAAGTTTGGGGGGAAACAGGGGGATGAGGGCTGGCTTTATTATATGTCATTTGTAATAGCAACAAACATTAAATTGGTCCTTAAATAAGCCTGCCATTAACACATGTATCAATGAAATGCTGTTTGTATGTATGCACACCTTTATCTTTACAGTAAAAAGAATTTTGAGTCCCCACAGGGAGAAGGCAGGATAAATAATAATAATAATAATAATGATAATAATAATAATAATAATAATAATAATAATAATAATAATAATAATAATAATAAGGAATTGCAGTTTAAGTTAAGATCATCAGTCTTTTTCAAATTGACTTTATTGTTGAAGTTTATGGTTCAGCAGATATACATTTGTGCCAGAAGAATTCAGGACCACACACTAGAAACTATACCAGTGATGTCACTAAGGAGTCACAGACCACAACAAGTGAAACCAACAGAGGAGCTGTCACCAAAATAACTGTCCATCAAATTTTTGTGCAGTGTTTCAGCAGAAATTTATAATTTTTAAAATATAATTGTTTATTTTATTTACTGTATTTTTACCCCACTCTTTCTCAGCCCGGAAGGGGATTCAGAGTGGCTTCCAAATTGGCAGTAATCCAGTGCCACAATTTTGTATGTTTATATAAATAAAAATGTAATGCCCATTTGTGAGGGACATCAAATCTCCCAAACTACTTCACTGATTGGTTTGAAATTTGGACACAGTTCAGAATTTGAACTGGTGAGTGTTTTACGGTATTCACATGCCTACTATTACACACCTGTCACACCTGAGACAGGTAAAACCATGCTTAGGTTCACAAATACCGCCATCTGCTGGACAAACGAGCAATAGCTGCAGTACTAACTGACAGGGAAGGGAGGCATTTAGGAAAAGCCACTGAATTACATTTTCCTTTAGCTTAAAATGACATATCAGTCAGACTTTCCTCTAAAAGCTATTCCAAAGCATTATCTAGAAAAGCATCCAGTTTTGAGAATCTCCTCCTTGCTTCCCCAAGTCAATTTTTTTTGCTCTCTTCAAGCTGGATGCCATCTGATGAGGTAGAAGGTATTCAATAACCCAGATTCAAAATTGAGAAAATGATCCGGTTTGGTTTTCTTTGGGGTGTAATTTTAAGGACAAGAATGGAGGATATTAAAAAGACCTGTATATATGAAACATGTCCATTTAGTTTAGTTTTGTTATTTTAGTCTTTAAGCCAAAGCATTTCTTTTTACAGTACTTTTGAAGAAGAGGAATCAAATTCTTCACTAATTTTGTTCTGAAAGGAAGCAATAGTAATGTTAGTAAATGTCTTCCCACTAAACAGATTTCTTAAAAATTGTATAGTTTTTCAAAGCATATTTCCACAATGTTTCTAAACAGAAATATTTTTTCTGCACACACAAAAATGCTATTTGATGTGCATTTTGATGTTGAATGGTGATGATTCTTATTAGTATAGGACTCTCATCCAGTTTTCTGACACTGAGTAAAAAAAGTTTTTTTAAAACTGTTTGAAAAAATGTTTTGAAATATCATTTCCACCCTGCACTCCCCCCTGAATAAGAATCTACTTTCTTTATGCTTAATCCTTCCCAGGGGACAACAGAGGATATCTTTGTCTCCCAAAATGAGAGCTCAAGACACGAAGGGATGCTTTTCTTGCTCCGTCACTGTTATTGCTGGTTATGTACTACGAAAAGGCAGACACTGCAAAAAGGAGATGGAGAAGAACTAGAGGGCCTGAAATGGGCATTTTATTCCACCATACCTTCTTGCACACACCCGGTTATATTATCTTAGAACAAGGTACTCTCTGTCTTCCAACTAACTGTTTTCCTACCTTATCCTATATTGTCCCATGAAGAGGGACCACAGAGAGCTGTTGGAACCATGCACACATTCCCTTTTGTCTCCAAATGAACACTCCAAAATTCAGGGTTTTGCTCCTACTTTTGAATAGGAGATTGTACCTCATGAGATGTTATATACTATCTGTCACCACCTATTGACTTCCACCACCTTGGTCAATAACTCAAAGGCAGAGCTGTGGCACAAGGAAAAACTAATAATAATAATAATAATAATAATAATAATAATAATAATAACTTTATTTTTTATACCCCGCCCCATCTCCCCGGAGGGACTCGGAGCGGCTTACATGGGGCCATGCCCAACATAAAATACAGCAACAACGATAAAACAGTAAAAACAATTTTTCACATCAATAAGACATCAACATCAATAAAACAGTCATAAAAATCAATGTACTGCATAAAATATTAAAAACGGGAGGCTAAAAACAGATCTGGGCCAAGTGCAGAAAGACATCACATGGGAAAGGTAGTTTCATGGCAAAATAATCAGTAAAGTGCAAGTAATTATGACCAGGCATCCTATTGTGTTCATCCTATTAGTTGAACTAACTAACAAACAACAAAAATAAAACAATAAAATAAAATTCTAGACTAGGTAGATCTTAAAATGATTTAGTACACTGAAGCATCTATTTTGGTGTCAACCCCAAAAGTAGCAGAGAACAGTAGTAATCTTCCTAGAAACATATTTAGTCAATACTATGGAAACACAATTCTGGGCTAGATGGATCTTCTGTCCCTTCAAGAGAAAAGCTTTTCTCTTATGAATAAATATGTCTTTGCAAGCATGGAAGAGGCACTGGACACAAAATGAACACCCTTGAGAACCTCTACTTTTCATTTGCATTTTTTTTTTTAAAAAAAAAACGTTTGAGGGGGATGCTAAAATAGATGCCTAAAGATGTGAAGGTATGTGGGGAGAGAGATAAAGGAAATTCCCTTTTCTGCATATTAAAGAAGGAAAGAGCAGTGGGATATTTTCACTACAGCATCTACCTCACTTACTTATGGAATCCACCATAACAGGGACAGAATTTGGTTTGTTTGCTTGTAGAATTTTTCAATAATATGACATATATGCAATTTCTGGCTGCCTATTGTTAGAACACAGAATTCTTCTAAGGACAGTATGATCGTTCTGCCAAATTTTAGAGACTTTAGCCATGTATCCCTGATGTCTTAATGTTTCCCCTTAGGCTGTTGTTTTGTTTAATGTTCTCCCTTCCTGTAGCAGCAAAGGAATAAGGTTAATGGGATGGTAGGGAAGAGCAATGTTTTTTTTTGCAGCTTACCCATAAGCCCTGTTTATTGTCTGATGTACTCCTGGTGAAACAATCTGACTCATCATTGATTTTAAGGATGATTCAGAGTCTCAGTAGGGTTGATGTTTCTAGCACCATAGGCACCATATATGTGGGTGAGTGTATGTCTGAGCAGCAGCAGCTAATGATACACAAAACCAAAAGCAATCAGAAATAGATCTGGTTATTATGTTCTAGGAGAAGCCATTAAGCATGAAACAGACCACATCAATGGGATTCTTGATAAAATGGCTAATGTTCTGTGTTCTAATAAGGTTTCTTATATTTGGTCATCAAAATGTAGTCCTCTGAGATTATGTTTGAACATTTTCAAATAGCCAAACATGGTTTTAAATAACAAAATCCGACTGAAAGAACATATCTAAAATATACACACACCTAATCTTGCTGCACTCTGACTCATTTTTATGCATGTGGTTTTGTTTAGATTTGGAAAGACCGATAACCATTGCATCCTTCTGTACTGAGTAAAACTGCCCTATACTCTGAAAAGGAGGGATAAAAAGGTTTTCTGAAGGATACAGAGAAGCTTATGATTGCCTGATCATATAATTAAGTTTTTCTTGTGCAGAGAAATAAACAATAGGCATATCAATATTCATTTATTTCATTCACACATATGTGAAGGGAAAGGAATCAAATGTATTCTCATTTAAGAGACTTCGAACATTTGTGATGGGTTTTTTGCATTGTTAAAAATTACATCAGGTATGTGCGACAAAAATTGTGAAAGGATTTTGATCAAAAATATTTTTGCATCTTTTAATTATTTAATTTATTTTTAATTTTTCTTTCCATTCTTGAACAGAACGTTTTTATTTGTTTTGCAGCAGTTCTTTTGCATGTTCAGGTACAAGATAAGCTCTGCATACAAAAAACGAGGCCATTAAATTGTCAGTGTAGATGGGGCCTAAAATATCTCAATTTTCAGATTTTTATTTTAAGTCCACTTTCTTAACTGTTCTTTAGATTTTGACCAAACATGTTCAATTCATGGAATGGGCTCCTTTAAGCACAGAGATGCTTTGACCACAAAGGACTTCCTAGAAATCAAGTGTATTCTGATTTACATTGTGTGTGCCAAATGTGTGATTTCTAACTGCTACTGGGAATAATTTTTGGAAACCAAGGCCTATAAATTGGGGTCAGCAAGGGAAGAATGACAGAGCTGTTTAGGATATTATGCAGATTTAAGAGTATTCCCAGTTACATTTATTAGTTGAGATGTTCCATTCTCTAGTGGTGCCAAAATATATGGGAAAGTTACTCATTTCCTCTCAACTGTATTCCTACAGATGTTTCTTTATGATAATGTATTGATCAAGTTACAGCAAAAAAACCAGCAAACATCAGCAAAGAACTGTGCCCCATGAAATAATCATGAGGGCACTATTCCTACAACAGTAGAACAGACACATTAGTAAAAGTAGGTCTTCTGGACTGGAGGTAATTTAACATGGTAATACAGTCTTTTCCCTATTGCCTCCTGTAAGGAATGATCTTGTAGATCAATAGTTCTTTCTGAAGAGTCGAATAATACAGACGGATGTAGCTCGTGTTTTCATACCAGAGAGTGATCATGATTTCCTGAAACCCATGGGATCCATTGTGGAAGCTTGAAGACCCAACTTGTCTCCATATGGATCATCTACAATGGTTACTGATGTTTTTCAACTCTCTTGGCTGAGAATTATTTCCCATCAGAATAGAACCACAGAATTATGAACATCTGGGTAACTGTGGTAGTTCATATTGTGGTAGGTCTCCATGCCACATCTTTTTGCTCACATCTCCAGCCAACTCACCAAAACCAGTCTGACAACTTTTCACTTTCTGAACAAGCATGCAATTCCATATTTTTTTTCTTAAATATCCTACTCAGTATTCTTTCATAGTTCATCTTCCTAGAATGAAGGTTGGAGGGGTGAGGGAGAACAATGAACACTATCCAACTCTTCCATAATTTATGGAGATAGGGTGCAAATTATAGCCATACTGTAATGTAAACAAACTTTGAGGGAAAACAAGCTAGTGTGGGCAGTTAGCATTAGCAAGGCTCAGCACCTGCAGCTGAGTTCTTTGATTTAAGCTTACTTCCCAGCTAATGACCCAGCAGAGACTCTTACATCACTCTGTGGGAGTTGGAGGATGCTTACTGTGCTTTGAAAATCACAGCATAATTAAGCTTTAGTGGAAACTAGGTGACCGTGATCAAAATCCTGTATGGGTCAGTATGGTGCATTACTATGTAGTGTAGGTAGCTAACCTCCAGTAGACTATAAGGGTGGGGTAAAGAGGGGAGGACTATAGTTGCTGTACCATAAGTTTGGGACAGCTTTCGTCATTAAGGAAGAAGTATAGGAATATCCACTTCTGCACTAACCAATATAAATCAACTTTCCTCCTTCGCTATAGGTAAGGTTTGTTTATGGCTGCATATGCTATCAACAAAATGCCAGCTCATGTGTCCTGTTTTGCAAAGAACACACCTCTAGTTGATGACATCTTATACCAGAAAGGTTGCTTGATCCAAGGACAAGAAGAATAAGGATATAACAAAGACCTCATTATTACCCATTCACAGTTCACATTTCGGCAGCAAAACAGAGCACACACATGAAGTGAGATATGTTGTTTTCTCTTTAGGACTTTCTTGAATGAAGCTGGGTAACTGCCATTTCTTCTGCCAGACTCCTCCTCATGATTATCCCATTCCTACCTATTGATGGGGAAAATCTACCAATAGCTCCCAGTCCTACAGCATATCCATCACTTACCTTGGTGTAAGTGGTTGTGGTTCTGGAAGCAACATGCTGGTAATAAAATGACATCAAGGACGGGACTCTCCCTTCTGCTCCCTTTTTAAAAACATGATTTTAATTAAAAAAAAATACTGCAACTTACATCCAAAAAACTGAAAATAAAAAGAATGAAAACACAGATACTAAAATAGAAATCCCCTTCACATAACTTCCCAAATAAAGCTAACAAGTAAATTCTGTCCCACCCTTTAAAAATAATAAAATAAAAGTAAGTTAATACAAACTTTACAAAGCATAACTGACTTTGTTTTTAAGTAAATAAACAAATAAAAGTATTTAACTAGTTGCTTCCAAGCTCTATGGAAGTGTACTGGAAAATTTGTGAAAAGCTAAAAACCTAATGATAAAAAGTTAGAATACAATTAAACAAGTTGTCATGTGTAAAATACCATAAATTTTTCTAAAGGTGTGAAATCAGTTAAGAACACTATACAGCAGTCCTCCAGTTACAAACATCCAATTTACATATGACTCATAGTTAAGACCGGGGTGAGACAACAGGAAGTGAGAAATCTTCCCATAGGAAGGGAAATTCAGTCCTGAAAGAGTTATCATGAGGAAAAGGTGTCTGTACTGAAGCTTTATCTCCAATCCTTGTCTCCACAACAAGGAGTGTGTGTGTGTGTGTGTGTGTGTGTGTGTGTAACTGGAGTTACACATAAAAATGTACCTGATCTGACTTACATCCAAATTCAACTTAAGAACAAACTTCCAGAACCTATCTTAGTTTGTAACTTAGGGACTGTCTGTATTAAATATAAAAATATAAAAATATAGCTTGTATATAACATCAAAAGGCTACCCACAACCAGCTGCCTGTTTAAGTGAAAAGGTTTTTGCTTCCTAGTGAAAGGAGAGCAAGGAATCAACCAAATGAAACCTCCAAATGAAACCTCCACAACTTGGGAGCAGCCACAGAGAAGGCCTTTAAAAATCCTTTGATAATGGTGAGACTGAGAGAAAGACTCTTCTTAGGACCTTAAATCTCAGGTACGCTCAAATTATGTGATTACATGGCTTAACAATGAGAAAAATTTTGCAGCAGATCCCACTTACTCTCAAATGCCACCAGATGAACGGAGAACTGAAATCATATAGTAACATGTTTAAACTTTTCAAAAGAAACTAAAATGTTACCAGCTTACTAATGCACATGTGTTGGAGGAAAGCAACATAGGCAGCAATTTTTTATGCAAGAACAATGATGTGACAATTGAAAGTACTTGGAAAGTGCTAAAAAGTATAGTCACTTTGGTTGCCTCCAGGTAGTAATCTAACAGAATTAACATTTGTAACAGTAATTAAAAGACCTGATTTCTACGGCTCATTTTCATAATGAGGTTCTTAGTCTTGAAATACATCAGCAATATTAATGGCTCACATTATGCCATGGACATGGCTCAAACAGTTTCGGATTTCTTTGAATTCATTTAACCTCCAGCAGACTTGAATAAGTCCCTGTTTGAAAGGAAAGGAAAGGGGCCAGGCTCCTAAATCTGCTATTCTGGATTCAATCCAGTTCTCAGGGGAATTGCATGGTGAACAGGTCTGCAAACCTTTGCTCTCTTATCAGCTTCATATGTTCTGCTCCCTGCCATCTATCTTGTTCACTAATAAATTGTGTTTGCCATAGCTAATAGGGCTTCATGGTTCACCTGCTTTACTTTGAGCTCTGTCAATCCACCTTATAAATATGGATTAGCTGTATTTTGTTTTGAGTTTCACAAAAGAGTTCTCAAGGGGAATGTACAGAAGCTTTACATACCTTAGCATATAATTTAATGAAGCATTTCGGCAGATAAACATCACAAGCCATTTTTCTTTTTAGTGTAAGCCTGCACAAAGTTTGTCTGAGGTTGTTCCAGGTTGATTTATTTTTCTTTAATTGAAAGCAGACAATAAAGGAAACCATGTTTTCTTCACACTGACTGATTACTTTGCTGTTGATCTCTGTGTTGTATCAAATGTGAGCTTATCCATAACAGATTGCCCAGTTGTGCCCGAGAAAACATGGATCACATGGTTCTCTTGCTTTAAAAAGCCAAGCAAGAAATTATAAAAGCTACTGTCCATTTTTAAGGTTTATCTTTACCACTCATATCATTGTTGAGGTCACATTAGCAATATTTTTCTTCTTCTCTGCTAGCTTTCCCCTCAAAATTGCTCTTTCTTCCAAGTTACTTGAGGAAGAATGAAACCCGATATATGACAATTATTTATTTATTCAGCTGGTTAGTTCATTGGTTGGATATTCTTGGGATTTTTATGAGGCTTATATACAGGGCTATCCCAGGACATTTTGTGCCTGACACAAAGAATGAAATGACCTCTTTCACCTTATTACAAATATTTTGAGGTATTTGAAAAACAGGTTGAAAATATCTTTCTTGAATTTTGGGAGGCCTTAACAAGCAGAATTTTGTACTCACAAGAACTATTTTAGTTTGGGACTTTTCTATGCAAAATTAACTCATGGAAAGCATGCACAGAAAACAGCAAAAGCAGTTTCCGTACAGAAAAATTAGATTCTGTGCATCAAATGTCATTATCTGCGCAGAAAATGCTGTTTTTTGTGCAAAAATTCTCCATGCAAACTTTTGCAAACCAAACTTTAACTTTGAATAGGTTTTGAAAACTGTTTTTAAAACCTTCTTGAAACATGAAGTAAATTGGAAAAAGACAGTAAGATTGCTATGGGAGAAAAGATTTCAGAGGGAATAATAACAATTAATATTAATATTAATAATATGAGGAGCCCCAGTGGCGAAATGCGTTAAAGCGCTGAGCTGCTGAACTTGCAGACCGAAAGGTCCCAGGTTCAAATCCCGGAAAAGGCTTGAGCACCTGTTGTTAGCTCCAGCTCCTGCCAACCTAGCAGTTCGAAAACATGCAAATGTGAGTAGATCAATAGGTACCGCTCTGGCGGGAAGGTAACGGTGCTCCATGCAGTCATGCCAGCCACATGACCTTGGAGGTGTCTACGGACAACGCCGGCTCTTCGACTTAGAAATGGAGATGAGCACCAACCCCCAGAGTCAGATATGACTGGACTTAACATCAGGGGAAACCTTTACCTTTACTTAATAACAAAAATGTTCACTGTTGTATAAAACCTTTGCATGTTGCCTGAAAAAAAGTAATGCAAGAACGTTCTGAACTTTTCACATAATGGTCCAGGGCATTGTAGTGAGAAAACATTTTAAAAAGAAAAAGAGTACATTTGTATTGCTGTTTGTGAGAAAGTTAACATTTTAGGCAATTTTATTTATCGAGAAAGACAATGTACAATATTAGCATTACATGCAATGTAGGTGAAACCATAATTTTAATACCAGTTCTATTATTGTAGAAAAAATGGTGCTTCAGCAGCAGTGGAGGATTCAAGTTTGAAAACCAGTGAAAACTACAGGAAGAACAATCACATCCTGGCTGACATGGCTAACATAGCTCACCAAGGGCCATTAGCCACAGTAGGCCATGGCAGACAGGTCACTCACAAGGTGGAACTGAGTCATGCCACCACAACCATTGAATTCAGAATGGTATGGCAGTTACAGATCATCCAGCAGCATCTGAGCAAGGTGTAAGTGCTGGACTGAGGAACTGCACTCAGGACAGTGAGGGGAACAGGTTCCTACTGATATGGAGGGGCCCATATGGAACACCCAGAAATGCAAAATGCAGAGGAAGGCTACAGTATCCAAGGTAGGAGCAGAAGTTTCAACTGGCTTCTGACAGACATCAATCAGCTGGTGGAGCTTGTACTTAAAAATAGCTTAATGATGGGCAGCAGAAGCGTTTTATGGTTGTTAAGTGGGTGAAGCATGCATTCTGGCAGCACACTGCATGGGAACTTTTAGTCCTGGGCTTTGAGGCACAATTTCCATTGCTGGAAGAAATAGCAGGACATGCACCAATACCCATCAAGGAGATGGAATTCAGCAGCAAGAATGAGGCCATCCTTCTGTGGCTAAGGTAAAGGTAAAGGTTTCCCTGACGTTAGCCGGCGTTGTCCGTAGACACCTCCAAGGTCATGTGGCCGGCATGACTGCATGAAGCGCCGTTACCTTCCCGCCAGAGCAGTACCTATTGATCTACTCACATTGGCATGTTTTCGAACTGCTAGGTTGGCATTCTGTGGCTAGAAAGACAAAAAATGTTAGCCAGCAAGGTCAGCTTGAGGATGCCAATGAACGCATAGTGTGATGGATGTGGTGGCATCAGTAGCAGTCACCGAATGTCTTGCCAATCCTCTCACAAATGGATCAAGGCTGCAGAAGCTGCTTCAATGGAACAACATGAAGGTGGAGTAGTAATCTGGTCTTGAGTTGCATCCAACTATCCAGTCGGGACTATGCTGAAAAAATAACAATGATTATGTCTAAATCAACCTCACTCATTGCACCATCATGTAGTAAATGCAGTCGACACCAGAAGAGCCTAATTGGCAACCACTCAGAAAGTGACTCATTGGTGAAGATAGAGCACTTGCAGCACCAGTAGCACATGAACCAAGCACATCATTCACATCATTGAGAGTGGAGGAGACACCATGCAGCCCCAGGTGCCATAACACAGCTTTTCCATGTGCAAATATAGATATGTGCACATAATATATAAGTTTCAAATGAGAAATAGACTATTGTACTATTTGAAATAATTTATATTTCATATAGTTTTACACATGATTTGGGTATGATTGGTAAGAGTTATAGCAATGACCTGCCTGCAGGACCAGATCAAACTGTAGGTAAAGTAAAGGTTTCCCTTGATGTTAAGTCCAGTCATGTCTGGGGGTTGGTGCTCATCTCCATTTCTAAGCCAAAGAGCCGGCATTGTCGGTAGACACCTCCAAGGTCGTGGCCGGCATGACTGCATGGAGCGCCGTTACCTTCCCGCTGGAGCGGTACCTATTGATCTACTCACATTGGCATGTTTTCGAACTGCTAGGTTGACAGAAGCTGGAGTTAACAGCGGGCGCTCACTCCGCTCCTGGGATTTGAACCTGGGACCTTTTGGTCTGCAAGTTCAGCAGCTCAGTGCTTTAACACACTTCACCACCAGGGCTCCTGATAAAAACTGTACAAGACTGAATTTTGTTTCCTTTCAGAGCAGAGATACAATGTTAATGGATTGCTGCTCTCATAAGTCCTATCAGCCAATGTATTGAATCATGAATATTAGTAGGAACATCTGAAGGGACACACGTTCCTCACCCTTATTTTAGCCTGTGACTCTGATATAGCTTTGTGTTGTTGGTTAATTCTGGAACTTCTAGATGAAAGCACAAAGATTATTTATTATGCTCCTCTTGTTTATTTTGCTAGGTGGGGGAAAGGCGGTTGCTAGACAACAATAACCACCTGGACTATTTCACATTGATTAAGAGACATGATGGCACTGTTAATTATTTACCCATAAGAGTTTATCTTCTGAGGGTGGAATAGCAGAAGACTCCTCTAACACTAATTAAAATAAGGGTTGTTGTATGTTTTCCAGGCTGTATGGCCATGTTCCAGAACATGGCCATACAGCCTGGAAATCATACAACAACCCTGTGATCCCGTCCATGAAAACCTTTGACAACACACTAATTAAAATCCTTTTTGTTCCTTTCTATAATTCTTGAAAGACCAAATAGTGCTTTATAGGATCAGATCCTTTACATTATCCTATCAGTTTGAATTTAAAACTCATGTTAAAATATGCTAGAATCTTGTACCTGTAGGGCAAGATTCTGGAACAAGAGAATAAAATGCTAATTGTAAGACAGTTGCAATTTAAAACCTCATCTTTCCTCCAAGGAAATGCTTACAAGCTATTCAAACTCCAGAGATACGGCTCTGGCCTGTCTTGATTGAAAACAGCAAAGAACTTCCAAAATGTTCTGAAGAATTCAGGATCCTATAATGTTAAAGCTATTAACAAAAGTGATTGATGAACTGAATTGTAGGTAGCTGTAATTATGCAATTATGCAGTTGGTTCCATGGCATAAATCCAAAATGTCAAGCACCACACCACAAAAACCGCTACTGGTGTATGTTACTTTTTAAAGACTTTTATATATATATCAATAAACAAACATATAGAATAAACAAACAAATAGGATATATATATATATATATATATATATATATATATATATATATATCTCAAAAGTTTTTCTAAGGTAGGGAACAGCAGAGGACACTGTGATGAGATGGATTAATACATTATGGTACATTTTTAGGTAATTAATTTATAGAGAAAATTTGTGATATAACGGGGATACATGACTGATATAAGCATATGGATGATCAACAAAACAGTGGAAAATTTGCCAACTTAGAATTAATAGTGAAAATCTACTGCCCCAGGCAAGTGTATAAGAACATAGGGATTACTTTGATGGATCAGACCAAATTCCATCAGATTCACCATTCTGTTTTCTTAAGCAATTTCCCAAAGTTTCTAGCAGCTCTCAAGCATGACTTGGTTCTGATGGTTATCCTATATGTTTGTTTATTGATACTGCCAGCATCTGGTACCACAGATAACGTCTATTGCTTCATGTGAGTTCTTCTCAAAAATCTTCTATTTCCAGTGTTTCCCTGAGGGAGAAACTGATTCTTGAATACTCATATCCTGGACCTATGCATATAATACATGTCTAAAATGAGATAGCCAGCTGAATCATTAAGATGTTAAGCCAGGAAATCAAATTAACTGGCCACACTCATGGGGAACTCCACATCCTATCCTAGCCCATTGATAAAACAGACACAACAAATGTTAACTGTCTAAATCTTTTAGTTTCATCATCTCATGACATAATGGTGAGATAAGTATCAGACATGCATACAAAATGTGTTCAGATCCATTTGTTAATTCATTACTTTGACCAAGACCAGAACTTCAATAATCCCTAAAATCAGTATTGAACGATGATGACAGCTTGTTTTATCAGAATGCACAAGCTGTACAAGCTCATCTGTCTGTTTTCTTGGGAAATGCTTCAATGTGAGAAGAAAAAGTAGACCTCTGTAAAATATACATGATAAATTAAATAGAATTTCATTGATTTGAATTTTGAAATATATGTAAAATTCCCACGTTCCTCGTCACTGGGAAGTGTTTATGCCATAAGCAAAAAATGTCAAATTGCTCCTGAAGTAATGATTACTGAATAGATGAGAGCCTCAGCAAAGCCAAGTTGTACTGCTATTAAAGAGGATAAACTTTTGTGGTTAGCTTTGTTTGTGAAACAAGCAATTAGTATGGATGGATATAGAGAGAAAAATTATTTTGCCTGGTTACCACAGAGATGAGGGTGAATGTAGGGAGAAGAAGAAAAATTAGCAAAAAGAGGGCTATTAGATAGTGTCCTGAGAAGGTAGGAAGTAGGCATCTCTGAGGGTTTTCAGCTTGATATTAATTTCTGGATATAAAATGACTTCTGAATGTTGGGAATCACCCTGGACTACGCAAGTCTAAATGTAGTTAGATAGATGATAGAGTTAGATTGAGGGAATCCTTTCCCTGTTTCCAAAGCATGCCTAGATAGGCTTTACTGTGATTCACTCTATCCTGTGTACGTCACATTCCTTACTTTGAAGTTAGTAGAAATGTGAGTCTTTAGGGACACTAACTTCCCATTGGTCAGAATGTCTTTTATGGCCCCAATAAACTGGACCATGAGGTTAGAACCATTTTGGTTCAGTCTCTTCTCCCTTTGCTCTTCTAGCTAACAACACATCTCGCCATCCCTCCTGGCAAGATGTAACTATTTAGATGTTTGTTGTTTTTCTTTTCTTATTTTTCCTTAGAAACCAGTCTAGAGTAGACTAGATAGCTCCCAAGCCTTTCTATCTACAATGGAGTTCTTTTTACCTGAATAAATACTTTTTGAACTTTCACTGAGACTCTGCAGTCCATTGCAATCCTAAACAGACAAAGGTTTCTCTTTGCTCACCCCGTGTAAGTAACTGTTGCATTTGAAAGCTTTTGCTTTTGCTACTCTGCTGCTTTTTGGTGGAATCTCCCCAGAGAGAGTTAAATTGAGTCTAACCGCTCAGAGATTACCACAACACTGAACACTGAATTTAAGATAATAAAGGGATTTAATCACAGAATACAGTATGACAATACAGTATGCCCCTTAGCCATGGGCACAATATGGTTTCACTTCCCCATGCTCTGAAAAACATTTCTGCCCAGAGGTGTTTGTGGGCCTTTCTAGGTCCACCATACTATACTATGGTATGCTTCCAGTCAAAATAGGGCCCACTATTATCCATGATTCAAGTATCCATGGGAGGGGGGGGGGGTCTTGGAAAGTCACTCAGATCCACTCCAACTTGGAAACTATTGTTGTTACAGTTCCAATGGAGGTAAGCTTAGTTCCTGCATATCCAGTGTTGATTGATATTTTTCAGTTCAAGCAAGCTGGATCCTGCCTTAGTGCAAAGAGGCATTGATCATTTCCCTAACCCACTTTACCAGCCCCCCTCTTGCCTATTTAATGGGGAAGGGCAAGGTTTTTCTTGGAGGCTGTATAAACTGAAAAATATCAATCAACAGGTCTGCCAGGTCTGACCAGAGTGGTACATGCCTTAATTTCATTCCGTTTGGATTGCTGTAATGCATTCTATGTGAGGCTGCCTTTGAAGAGTGTTCAGAAACTTCATCTGGTCCAAAGAGCTGTGACCAGGTTGTGACCAGGGCTGGCTGCAGAAAGTGCACAACTCCCCTGTAGCAATAGCTCCAAATGGCTGCTAGTTTGTTTCCAGGCACAAGTGTTGGTTATGACCTTTAAAGTCCTAGACCACTCAGGTCCAGGCTATTTGGCTGATTGCATCTCCCTATACGAATGTCCTCAGACCCTTAGATCCTCAGAAAAGGCCCTTCTTTTGGTCATACCACCATCATATTCAGTTGAAGGAGACATGGCCTTCTCAGTGGTTGCACCTCAAATCTAGTCCCCATCCTGCTGTCCTTCTAGTGGCAGGCTAAAACATTTCATTTCAGGCAGATTTTTTTTAAAAAAAATGTTTTAAAGAACAAGCTAGAGGTTGCTGTGAAGTGTTTTAGGTATATTCATAGGTTTTGAATGGTTTTAACAGTTTTTTAATAATAGTTTCAATGTATGATCTATTTTAATGTTTGTATGCTTCTAACGTTTTAAATTATATATCACAATGTTTTTAGTGTTAGCCACTTTGGGTCTCTTTTAGAGAGATAAAGTAGGATATAAATACATAAAACAAATATAACAACAACAACAACAACAACAACAATGATATAATGATTGATATGTGGGATTGTGATGAGAGCAAAAAAACCCTGCTTTCAAAATTGGAAAGTAGTTTGAATTGTAGATAGGATCTAGCTGCCTTTCAGTGACTCAAACCAGCTGCCTTGAAGATTCAGTGACTCAGTGGTTTTGTTTTGGTTTTTATTTTGGTTTTGAAACTGAGTGGAAACACTGATGGCTAATAGCTCCAATGTTTGTGAGCAGATGGATCTGTTCCAGGTTTTCATATGAATTGTAAAGGTGCTAAACCTGTTTTGAGGACAGGATTCAGTGCCTTCGATTGATCCTTGAAAATCTCACCCCCCCCCCCCCCCCAAAAAAAACCCCCCCTACTGCCCTACTAAATTCAGAGCCACCATGTTAATCTGTCTGGACTGGGACTGAGGGGAGTGAGCAGAGGGAGCTTTGTACATTTCTAGATAGAGCAGAGGTATGGCACTATAGGTGTTGTTGAACTGCAAGGCCCCAGCAACCTTAGCAGAATATCCATTAAAGAGATATGCTGGGAAGTGCCACTCTAGACGGCCATGCAATTCCCATTTCTGAAAAAGGGTGTAGCAGTTCTTGAAGCCTCGTTCATTGTACACTTCCACTTGATGCCAATGGTTTGAGGATAAGTCTGAAATGGATCTTTTCAACACATGTATCCATTTCCACAATTGTATAATTCAGACCAATTTCGTTTGCTGCTGTTTTCTGGGGTAATTAATATTTAAGAAAATTTCCTCATGATTTCTTATGAAACTAATCTGTATTTTGATTTCTTTAAAATGTTTCCTTCCAACTCTCCCAACTCTTGATTATATTTATCCAACTCTCTCGTTCCTAACTCACTTTCTGTAACGAAACATCCTTCTTCAAGGATCTAAAACAAGTTCAAAGCACCACTATCCCTTTTTTTTTATTCTGCAAACTTTACAAAACTTTTTGAATTTGGTTTCGGTGTACAGCACACTTTCCAATTCTATTTTAGATTCTAGTATATGCAGCATTTTTGGAATATCCTATAGTGCCATCTAGTGTGGAGAAGGCAGATGATTAGATTAACTTCTAAAGACATTAAAACCTGAATTTATGACACACTAATCATGATTTCATTCATATATATATATATATATATATATATATATATATATATATATATATATATATAATGTTAATAACAACTACGTTACAGATAAAGGAATTTGATTGGGAGAGCTTAATCTTCATCCCACCAAAACTGGAGGGACGACAAAGGCCATCCAAACTTCTCCCATCCAGGAATAAACAAACAAATTATTCCCAACAGACAGCCATCCAGTCTGTGTTTAAAATCCTCCAGAGAAGGAAACAGTACCACATTCTAAGGCTGCAAATTCCACTGTTGAACTGCTTTTTACCATCAGGAAGCTCTTCTTAATGTTTGAGATCTCTTTTGACGAACTTTGAATCTATTGCTTTTCTATTCTTGAACTCTGAATCCAATGTACCATGTATTTTTTTTAAAAAAATAAATACTTTTATTCTACATTTGAACCATAATACTAATGTTTTATCTCATCTTCTATTGACAGATCTATACCCCCAACCTGTCCATTACTCACATAGTATTATAAAAACATAACATTGTAAATTCTATTATTTCTACATTATTCTAATTTTAGCCAATACATAAAATTATTGGAATGGACTCATAAATTACTCCATCACAATCTTTCTTAGATTTTTGGTGATTGAAATTTGCCATCGCAAACACATGCATGGTTTTCAAATTTTATCAGACAGATCTTCTTGCAATTCACCTTTTGCTAATCTTAATTTATAGGTTAACTTTTATAATAATAATAATAATAATAATAATAATAATAATAATAATAACAACAACAACAACAACAACTTTATTTTTGTACCCCGCTTCCATCTCCCTGAGGGTACTCGGGGCGGCTAACATGGGGCCAAGCCCAGACAATTATAATAGAACAAAATGAGATGCATATAAAACTAACAAAGTAAAGCAATAAAATAGTAACAGTAGAATTATAATAAAACATAATATAAAACAGTACAAAATACTTAAATGAAGATGAACTGGGACAAAGTGCAGGGAGTGAAAATGATAAAACCCGTCGTATGAGGTAGATAGATAAAGTGCTACATTTAATAAGAGACTCGGGGTGGGATAACAGTGAGGTTATTCTCAACTGAGGAACAAAATAAAGTCCATCAGAAAAACAGATTGACACTGAGATAGGACCTGAGATGGGGATTAGTTATTCATTATTCAAAAACACACCAGAAAAACCAAGTTTTTAAACTTTTTAACCAATTCTTTATTGTCAAGTTCTCTAGCTTTTTCCAGGTTTTCATTATTTTGAGTCTTGCGACAA
Organism: Anolis carolinensis; assembly: GCF_035594765.1. Classification (NCBI taxonomy): domain Eukaryota; kingdom Metazoa; phylum Chordata; class Lepidosauria; order Squamata; family Anolidae; genus Anolis; species Anolis carolinensis. The sequence continues at coordinate 88,251,760 of NC_085845.1, read as the reverse complement.
ATAATAGGAGCAGTATAAGATATTTATTTATGAGATCTTTTTCTCAGTTTTGAATACAGATATCACTAATAGAGTTCCCCTGAAGTGAATTGTTTCACCCACTATTTGGCTTATCCATGATAGTGCTTCATCCCAGAATCTTTATACTTTGGGGCACATTAACCACATGTGGCTCCAATCCCCTATTTCTCCGAAGCTTCTCTAATACAGTTTAGAGATTCTGTTATTAATTCTATCTAGTTTGAGTAGATAATAGTGCCAATCTATGCATAATGTTTTTTTCTTTTAATAATTGCTGAGATTTATTTATAAGCTTGGGTTTTCAAAACTGAGCTCCATTGTTTCTCTTCCATTTTAACCCCTAAATCTGATTCCCATACTAATCTCAATCCATTTAATGATCCAAATTTTGCTTCCTGAATTGTCTGATATATTTTTGAGACTTGCCCTTTGAATTGATTGCAAATTGATTCAAATAATGTTAACATTCTTAAGGGACCTTCCTTTCTGATTATATTTTTCTGTAATGTGCTTATCTGTATTGCCACCAAGTTAGATTAACTGACTTTAATTTATTTTTCAATTTTTCCATTTAATTGAATTTCCTGATGAGAATAAGTCATTTATTGTATAAACTACCATTTCAAATTGGCTATATTTATTTTTGTGTTTAAAAAAATGGTGTTCTAAGAATGGGCAAAGGAGTGATGGAGATGGAGCAAGTACTTTTGTATATTTCAACCATATTTTAAGTAAGCTCTCAGGGTTGTCTAGCTTTATTTTTCTTTTATTAACTTATTATCTACAAACATAATTGCCATAGTATCTTTTAACCCTTTACTTTTTTTATTTGCACCTAAGCAATAGAGTTACTCTTCTTGATAAATTTCTCTAATTGAACTACTTGAAATGCATCTATTGCTTCATGTTATAGACTCTGGAACAGTAATACTCAGTCAAAATGGGGAGAGGGGTATTGAGGATTTTTCCTGACTTTTTCTTCTTTTATTAACTTTTTTTTAAAGTTTTAAAAGTTATATTAAAAGTCAAAAAAGTGAATAAAGAAAAGAAATACAAAACAAAAACTCAAAAAGTGCCAAGAAAAAAAGAGAAAAAAGAAAAGAAAAAGAAAAAAAATAGATCTCAGTCTAATTTGTTAATGTGACTATTTCTCCTGCAAGAGGCACCTTGACAGGTATATGTTTTTACAAAAATAAACATCTTGAAGAGGTTATTTTATCAGGAAACAGCACAGGAGAAACAAAATAAATTCTCATGATTCTATTTTTATAGCATATCTATGTCGGATTCCAGATGCTTTTGGACTATAGTTTATATCACCCTGGTTGCAAAGAGATTTTGTAGCACTTTTGAAACTAACTGAGATACAGAATCTAGAAGTATAAGTTTTCATAAATTTAAATCTATTTCATAAGATGTATAAAATAAAATGTCTAGGAAAAGACTTTTATGAATTTGTGTGAATATCAATTAAAATGCAAACCTTCTGGATCTGGTAATGCAATTACAAATTGATTTTTAGCAATGGTCATTGGGTGGCAAAAGTGCGAGAAGGGATGTTGCCTAAAGCATATGAGTACATCCAGGCCTGTAGCGAGGGGGGGGGGGGTTAGGGGTTGAATTTTAACTGGTTAACCAAATCCCCATGCTAAGTCTATGAGACACAAAACATTAAGAGTCCCTCCAGGCACTATCTCAAGCAGATATTGACAGGTTTGTAGAGGGGAGGGGTGTGTGCTAGGGGTTAAACCCCCCCCCCCCAATTTTCAAAACCCCTCCCGAAATTTTTTTCTGGCTACGGCCCTGAGTACATCATATGAATGGAGGGTGTTATTGGAATGTACAGTAGAGTCTCACTTATCCAACATAAATGGCCTGGTAGAATGTTGGATAAGTGAAAATGCTGGATAATAAGGAGGGATTAAGGAAAAGCCTATTAAACATCAAATTACGTTATGATTTTACAAATTAAGCACCAAAACATCATGTTTTACAGCAAGTCTGCCACTTGTTTGGGAGTGTGGCTGCACTTGTGTTATTGTGGGGCATATTGGTCTGCTGTGTGTTGCTGCCTAGAGAAACAGCTGTGGATCTGGGTGGGAGGCAGACTGTGTTGGATAATACAAAACATTGGATAAGCGAAAGTTGGATAAGCGAGACTCTACTATACTATGATACAGACCAAGAACCAGAAAAGAGATGTAATAAACTGTCCAAAAGAACCCTCATGAATCAACTAGTATTAGAATATGTACGTATTTGTTTGCCAGGAAACTATTGTATTTGTTCATGGGTAATAGATATATTCCACTTCCTTCTGATTCTCGTTCCAATCTTACTTTGTAGGTTTGGTTTGCTTGCTTTGTATTCAAGGACTGCTGTTCTGAAGTAAAAGATGAAATGCTCAGGAAGACGAAAGTGTCCTGCAACTAATTTCTGTGGATTCCCATTCCTGATATCAGACATGTATCATTTATCCTCTAGTGCAGAGTCTGATTGATCAATGTAAAGTGCTGAAGGGCATTGTTGACAGAGGGTGGCATATATCACGTTGGAGGATAAAACTTCTGGAGAGAATATTCTTTTCTATCCACATGATGTCACTAGTGTATCATGAATAACTCAGGGCAACAGAAGGGATTGCAGATTAAATGAGGTGTGGGGTTTTATCTTACTGTATATGTTAATATCACGAAGTCTGGAAAATCCATTGCTTATAATGACATTATGTTCTTGCTGTTTGATATTCTTGTCCAGAATGAAGCAATTTACATTTCAACTGCAATCTCTCTCATCATTGGGAAGAGGTTTTAACCCACAATGATCTCAGCCTATTATCTCAGTAGGGGATGGAAAATGGCAGTTTGGGTAGAGCATGCCCAATTATATAATTTCTTTGACTTCAGTTCATTTGCTCAATTCATGTCACATTGTTCCATTTCAATTGCCCTGTGTTATAACATACCTATTTTAAATTCTTAATATATGGCATACTTACTGGAATCATGCGTGTGCTGGTTTTGAATTTGCATGCAACCACCTCCCCACCTACTTAAAATGTGGAGTAACCTCCTCCCTCATAACATCTGGCTGAATCTGGCTCCTGATAAGAGAAAATCATTGTATCTTTCAAAAAAGAGTCCTGCTGAAAGAGATGAAATAGTATGTAGTTATCCACAGTTGCCAGCTCTAAAAACTGCAGTTCAACATTAGGAGGTCCACATGTTCGCCATCCGTGTTCTAAACGATTGAACTATTCAGCCAGGCAGCCTACCAAATCTATGCAGTTAGAAGCCTTCCAAAACAGCAATTCACCTTTTTTATATATATACAAGCCACAGGCATCACAGTTGCACAGACAGCAGTAGACTTCTACTTTTGGCATTTTGCAGATTTCTGGGGCAGAAATGTGATGACAGTTGCTAACAACAACAACAACAACAACAACAACAACAACAACAACAACAATCTTTATTCTTATACCCCGCCACCATCTCCCCGGAGGGACTCGGGGCGGCTTACACAGGGACAAGCCCGAACAACAATATAACATAGCATTACATGTATAAAATTTAACAGCAAATTAAACATTCCAACAATAAACAAAAACGACATAACAAGACAATTACTTTAAAAACCTGAGCATCAATATTGCACACAGCAAAAGGTGACTAGAGCAGCGCTCAAGGGTCCATAGATAAAATCAGAGTGAATAAAGGAGGAATACGGGGACAGGTTCCATTAAAGTACTATCTATATATATAAAAGAGTGATGGCATCACGGCGACCCACAAAACAACAAAACTACAGGCCCCCCAACCTCGAAATTTGACAACACAACCCATCACCCACGCCTCTAGGTTGATACAACAAAAAGAAAAGAAAAATAAAGTCCTAATTAGAGGGAGAGGAATAATTGCTTTTATCCAATTACTGCCAGTTAGAAGGCTAAGCTCCTCCAACTTGGTCTCCTAGCAACCCAATAAAAAATAATAAAAAACACTAAAAATAATAAAAAACACTAAAAGATTAATACAATAAAATACTATAATAACAGAAAATAACTAAAATAATACAAGAAAATTATAAAATATAATAAATACAAAGATAACTTACAATAAAAGATTAATACAATAAAATACTATAATAACAGAAAATAACTAAAAATAATACAAGAAAATAATAAAATATAATAAATAAAAATATAACTTACAATAAAATTAATTAAAAAATGCAAATAACGTCAAATAAAAATTACACAACAATTTTTAACCAATACTACCACCACTTTGCCACAGCAACGCATGGCCAGGCACAGCTAGTAACATATGGAATAAGGAACAGTGATAAAGTTTTGTAAGACAGTTTTGTAAACATAGCCAAATAACAGTCTGATGACCAGTCTGAAGGGCCTATTCATTCAAACGTACACTATCCCTATCACAATACTACAAAACTATATTATCTTTTTAATGTGTTGTGTGTGTGTTAAGATGTGCTTCTCAATATTTCCTGGTTGGAAGAAAGCACAGTCATCTTAAATTACTATTTCAGGTGGCCAATTGGACTATCATGGGCAGCTTCTTCTACTTATTGTCCAGTTTGTTTTAATTAGAATGCTGTTTTTAGAGAAAGAAAAAAATGTATGTATGTCTTCAAATTGCCTGTTAGCTTATGGCAACTCATGAATTTCACAAGATTTTCTCAAACAAGTAAGACTCAACTGATTTTAATATTTCCTGCCACTGAAATAAAATTGTATAATGGGAGTGGGACTAATACAGCCTCCAGATCTTGTTAAACTTCACATCCCAGTCTCTCCAGCCAGCATAGCCAATGATGAGAATGCTGAGAGTTGTAGTTTGACATATGGATAGCTGCCTTATTTCCATCTCAATACACTGTCAAGATGGCAACAACAAATATTTATTTATTTATTTATTATTTCCATCATTTCTATCTCGCCCTTCTCACTTGAAGGGACTCAGGGCAGCTTACAAAACTGGCAGAATTCAATGCCAATACACAACAATACAAAAGAATAAAACATAAGCAATTAAATACAGATTTAAAATAATACAAAACAGTTGAGCCATTCATCCACAAAACCTTGTGGATGAATGGAATATGGAAGTACTCTGACTGGAAGAAAATAGTATATAAATCCAATTTAGTTGTTTATTCACAATAATATTTAGTTTCCCTCCCCTTGATTTAACAAACAAATTATGATGGCTAGAGGTTGAAACATAAGAACACCATTATATATAATTTTATCTTGCTAATATTAAAATGTTTCATGCCTCTCCAGTTTGGCAGTCAGCAGTGTATATATAGGAGAAGTTGCCTTTTGAACAACAGAAAGATGACAAGGAAATGTCAGCTGTTGATTTAAGTATGCAACCCTCCAATCTTCATCTTGAGTCAATAATCAGGTACTTTATACAACATTTGGATGTTCTAAGGATTGATCTAATTATAATTGATTCATGAATACTTTCATTGAATTTTGCAACAATTTGCTTGATTACTTATGCTGTGTGTAACATGCTAATGCTATTTTGATTCATTTGTCTTCTTGATTTGTGTGTTTCTTGATTTTTTTCAACTGAATACCAAAGCTAAATCATTTTTGGTGCCTTTGATAGAACTTTAGAACTTATTTATTGTCAAATTCCTATCCATTTTCTGTAATGAGAAAAAGAAACAAAATCCTTCAGATGTATTGAACTGGTTGGAAGGAGAAAAAAACCAAGAGTATAAATAAAGACCACAATCCTCATACTCATCACCTTCACAGTTGAAAAATGTGGAAAGAAAATTGCAACAAATACAAATATGTATTAGTCAATACTTTATTAATGTATCTTTAGTTTATTAATGCATATTTTGCATTACTGTAATTTATTAATGAAATTTAGTTTATTAATACATCTCCTTGGAGAAATGCACAAAGGTATGCACATCTATACATAATACACAACATTGCTGGAAGTGTGAGAATTAAAACAACACTTTTAAACTGTATTTGATCAATCTTGCTACTGCAATTTTCCATGAGTCTTTGTGGCATAGTGGTTTGAATTCTGGACTAGGAGTGCAGCTACACTGTATTTTATTTGACTTTACTATACAAGGTAAGCAAACTGGCAGCAAAGCTCAATTGCCACCTTTGGTACTATTCCTTATATACACATCCCAATGCTGGTCTGCTATCTTACCATGATTCTTCCCTCTCTTAATAAGGATGGACATTCGTAAACTGACTGTTTAGTGATCAAAACAATGTCCGCTGAACGGATATACAGATATTAAAGTTTAAGTGTATGAAAAGGAATTTCAGTTCCTATTTGCAAAACAATTATAATGGTAACATAGGCATGATAACACAGAAATTCTGGTAATGGAATGCTAAGTAGTTGGATGTGGGTTAGAAATCCGTTGCCTCAGTTGAAGTAAAAAATGATAGAATTTAATTACCCAATGAACCATTTATCACTGAAGTTCTTTGAAATCACCCTTTTAAAAAAAAGCACCATAAGATAAGAGTTCCCTGGAGGTTGAAATGGAATCCCACCATGTCTGAATATTTCAGACACATAGATATTTCTATGCAAACTGGTTAGCTTGTTTTGTATACCGCAGAAGGCAAATTCTGTATCTAGATAGAGAACTGAGCTGTTGAATGAATTCTTTATATGGCATCTGAAGTTTTTATGTCTTTTAACAATATTGCCCAAGGTGGGGAAAAGTTGACAAATGGAGTTATTAAAAAGTCTGGTTTTGAGGAGAGCTGGATCCCCCCCCCCCCCATGCACTTTATAATGTTATTCAAACTAAAAAAGGAGGGCATTTCTGGTGGTGGTGCCAATGCCTGAGGCATGTGGTGTCCAGAATTCTATAAACAATATATTTTGAAAAGTAAAACAAAGACCCTCCTTAGTTATCAGAAAACATTATACCCATGGTGTTCTGGGATAATTTTGAAATGAGTTCAAGATGGAGTTTTTTGGTCATTAGCATTTATATACATGTGAAGTAGACTGAAAGCAAAATGCATCTGCCTATACCCAGATATTTAACCTCTAGAAAATGCAGGGATTTGACTGAAACCTGGAAAATAAGATAACACCAGCTACTTCCAATAAAAACATGAGCTAAAGGCTTTCCAAAGATTAAAGTGGGACAAAATAAACAGACTGATTTACTAGGGGCATTTAGTGAATTCAGAGACTGTCCTTGGTAAACAGAGACCACTGGAGCATATATTTAAAGTGCCATAATAATTTATTCACTGGTGAAACCAGAGCCTTGTTTTTGAATGATGCGCTGTCCATGGACAAAGGTCATGATGCCATGACAAGCAATCTGATCAGTCAGTAGAGTGCAACTTTTTAATATTGTTGAATGATGTTTAAAGACTTGGCGGCAGCTGTTATAAAAAGAAAAAAAAAAGTTTTGAGCAGTCCATCCATTATAAATGCAAAATAGTCACTGGGTTGAGAGGATAAGACAATAAACATAGATCACTAACACACACTTCCATGATTTGTTTATATTCTGGCCCACAAAAGAACGAGCCTGATTAATGGAATAAAATCTGACCATTTTTGGAATACCCAATCAAGTGTCTTTTTGATAATTTACAAAGTAAAATATACATAGTGTATATTTTATAGAGATGTCATTCTGTTTATTCGCAATCTTTCAATCTGCAGGATTAATTGAAAGAGATTTACCCATCATTTCCCATGTACATTTTTCTAGTGCCTCATGCTTGCAAGCCTTTCCTAACTATTTGGAAAATGGAAATATGACTGTGAAATATGTCTCAAGTAAGATCAACAAAAAAGTCCCAAATGCATAATTAGGCAAGCCATTTTAATTTTTAAAAACCTACTGTTTGTACAGAAACAAATAGAACTAGGAACGCTGAACAAACACATGCTTGGTGTCTTGCACTGATATTAAACAATGGCCATTTACACTTGTTCATTTGATCCTATTTTGTCATTCTGAGCTATATCTAATGGAATTGGACATGATGACTTAATTCATCTGATGAAAAGAAAATGGAAATAAGAGTGTTCCCAGAGGTTACAGCTAGACATATGGAAAAATCTGGCTGAACTGAAGTCAAAGTCAGAAATCCCACTGATTTCCATACAACCAGAATATTAGTCCCTGACAGATTTAGAATGACATTTTGCAGTTATAAAAAAATGTCCTACTCTTTAAAGAGTATGGTAACTAAGGTTGAGGTCACCAGATTATTATCACATGTGTAAGAAAGACAAGTTTTATTAGAGTTGGTATGAAAGTAGTTGAATATAGAGGTTCAAAGACAGACTTCAAAGAGATGAGCAGTCAAAGCCCCCCCTACCTAGACACGTATTGCTTAATCTCAAATTCTTTCCTTCATCCTTATGAAGACATTAATGATTATTGGGCAGTCTTTCCCAAAAATGAACCAAAATAATTTCTCACCCATCTTTGCTAATATCCATCTCCAACCATACCTCACATAATCTGAAAGAGTTGAAAGAGAACTCAGGGCTATCTAGTCAAAGCACTTCCAACAGTTGACTATCCATTCTCCATTTGAAAACCTCCAAAGAAGGAGACTCCAACACACTCCAAAGCAGCACATTCTGATGTCAAACTATCAGGAATTTCTTCTCAATTTTCAGTTAGAATCTCTCTTCTTGCTCCATGGTCTAGGGCACATTTAAACTGATCACTTAAATCATTTTCCAACAGATATTGAAGAAAATAGTTTCATTGTGCACATAATTACATAGAAAATCTTGGAACCAGTTTGAGGCCCAGACAGAAGATGGCTTGAACCAGTTCCAGGATCCACAATATCTGTGGCTTGACTGCTGATAATGCATTTTTTAAAATTTCCCCTTCCAGGATGTGCACGTGGAGTGCTTTGAGTATCCGCACAGCAATTTGCATTGTGATGAGCTGGTAAGCATTAGGGGCTTTTTTCTGACTTCCCCCTGACTTTGCTTTTGTCAGTTTATAGTTCTTAAAGTGCACTGCAATACATTTCGTGATGTGCATTGACTAGCCATCACATTTTGAAGTTATCTTGAAGCTGCATTAAATGGTCAGTGCAAATGGGGCTGGACCAGAAGAAAACAAGTCTGGTTCATCTTCAATATGACACCCTTTGAAATATTTAAACATGGCTATCATGTCCCCTCTTAACCTTCTCTTCTCCTAGCTAAACATACTCAGCTCTCTATGCCACTTCTCATAGGGCTAATCTTTCAGAACTTTTACCATTTACCCTTCTCTGGACATGTTCCAGCTTGCCAGTGTCCGTCTTGAATTGTAGTGCCCAGAAAGAGATAGAGAATTCCTGGTGAGGTCTGACCAAAAACATAATAGAATGGTACTATTATTTCCCTTGATCTAGACACTATGCTTCTATTTATGCAGCCCTGTCCTAGTACTCCACCCTCTGTCAGATTGGAAGTATAAGGGTGATGTTACTTCTTTCATGAAAATCTAGGAGATGATCATAATGAAGATCTTAATACTATATATTAATCTCATTTCTGCCAAAAAGATGTTAAAACTGGCTCTGTATGAGCTGATAAGTGAGGCCAATATAAGCTTGCTTTCTCCAAGTTCCCCAGCAGAGATAAGAGCTTTCTATCTGCTGTTGGCTGTAATCATATTTTCACACCTTGGATTAACCCAAAACATCATCTATCATATTGACAAAGACCTTGAATTCTCCAAGATGTTGTATTTAATTCTCTGATGTTCGATGATGTTTGATTTAATTCTCTGCTCAAAAATAGATAAGCATATGATATAAATACCTTCTAAATATACATGATATCCCTGCTGCTTCTTGTACATTTATCAGATATTTTGAATTTTACAAGGTGACTACAGCTCCAAATATTAATTGATCATCAAAGGACAGATCTGTCAGAAGATGATTATTTTATCATCATGAAGTTGATGAATGACAGCAGCCTGCTGTCATCAGGTGCTTTAGTGCAAGCAATGTACTTCAAAATCTTTTTCTTTGTAGGACCTTTCACTTTTTCCATAATAATAAAAACATTATATTCTCAGAAAGATAGGTAGAAACATATTTTTCATACAAAAAGTCATAGAATCATAGAATAGTAGAGTTGGAAGAGACCTCATGGGCCATCCAGTCCAACCCCCTGCTAAGAAGCAGGAAATTGCATTCAAAGCACCCCCGACAGATGGGGACTCGGGGCGGCTTACATGGGGCAGAGGCCCAAACAACATAGAACAAAACATAAGCAACATAATACAAATCACACTATAAAAAGATAAAACACTAATACAATATATCAATTAAAACAAAAATACAGGATAAAAAATTGCATTTAAAACACATCCTTTCAGGATGGACAATATCTCTCTGCTTTGGACTCAATGGACAACAGTGCCAGAGGTGCTGGATTTACTTAGATTGCCATCTTTATCATCATAAAAGTTTCCTGGGACCACGTAGATTCAATTGTCTGGAACTTCATAATCCAATCAAGAATCATTTTCAGCACCCTTGTTCCCTGAATCACTGGCCCCTTGCTGGCCATTGGAGAGCTGGCATCTGCAGTGTAAGCAGGAGATGCTCTCTGATTGGCTGGTAGACACTATAGTCCTGCTTCTGCAGGAAATCCCTCCCTGTCCATGACATCAACAGTACCTAGCCAATCTCTGCAAAGCCGGCTTCAACGGGGTGGGGGTGGGGAATTCAAATGAGTTTTTGTCTTAAAATGTATGGTTTTTGCACTGTACTGTATCTCAGCTTCCTTTGGCTGCTCATCACGACTTGGCATCACAATCAGCTGATTGAATAAAAACACCTTAGTGGCATCTTCTTCAACTGGTGAGATTTATTCTGGAATATTGTCTCCTTCGTCTCTCCATGTATAGCCCACAACAGTGTAGCAGTCTGAATCTCACTATCCACAACCACTCTAAATAGCTCTATTTCACTATGAAACCAAGGTTTTTGTTTGCTAGTATTTATTTATTTATTTATTTATTATTTACAATATTTATATTCCGCCCTTCTCACCCCGAAGGGGACTCAGGGCAGATCACATTATAACACACATAGGGCAAACATTCAGTGCCCATAAACACATCAAACAGAGACTGAGAGACACACGCAGAGGCAAGTTAACGTTCTTCTGAGGGGATGTTCGATTCTGGCCACAGGGGGGAGCAGCTGCTTCATCATCCACACTGACGGCACTTCCTCATTCCAGGTCGTAAATTAGTTAATCTTGCCTCCCCACTTTATAAGTGGTACCTTATCTCCTACTTGATAGATGCAACTATCTTTCGGGTTGCTAGGTCAGCAACGAGCAGGGGCTATTTTTTATTTTTAATTGACGGGTGCTCACCCCACCACGGGCTGGCTTCGAACTCATGACCTCATGGTCAGAGTGATTTAAGGCAGCTGCTCAACAGCTGCGCCACAGCCCGGCCCCAAATAGTAATATTTGTGGATATCTTTATGAGCTTCTGTTACTATTCTTACATAGTGTGGCCCTTCTAGACAGTGTCCATAAGCTCTGCCTCATCATAAAGATTTTTCAGCATATTTTGGATCCTTTCCTATGAACTTACTCTTATTTATTTGTAAGAAATTCTGGTGTTATTTTAAGTATAAAGTGTAGATTTCTGACATTAGAAAGAATGAACTACTCTTTGCATCTGATAGGGAAAAAAGGTTTTTCTTGGAAAACAGGTATGGAGCAATATCAGCATAGTCTTTTTCATTACCTAAATCAATGTACATAATTGGAAAAATTTATTCTTACTGAATGCTGTGCAACAATTGATGGTCAAATTTTATTTCCAGATAAAAGTATGCAACTCCCATAGGTTTTACCGGGGAGTTGTTAAGATGCTTCCAAAAACAACTTTTCTGGCCCTGGAATTTAGGGTGGAAATTATGTGTACATTTCTGTTAACATCTCTCCCCCCTTTACTCCCCTTTATAAAGATAACATTAAGAAGACAAAGTCCTGCTGTTATTCAAATATCTTTGTTTTATATAAGCAAAGAAATAGGCAGGTTGTTTTCCTAAGATAGCCCATCTATCAAACCATCATATTAAATTCCAGAAAGCTAAATTTAGTTTTCATGCAATGTCTGAGTTTCATTACCAACATCAAAAAAAGAATAAGTAGTTGTTTAAACCATCATAAATTTGACAGAAGTTGTGCAGTCTATATAGCAATAGTAGGCAATTCCCTGTCTTAATACCACGTTCACAACTCTCCCTCTCTTTCCACCATCTAAGAATATGTCCTGGGAAGCAACTTCTGCAGAATATTAACCAACTTCATTATTTCTTCATTATTTCAGATTAGGCTGTGATACTAAGGTGAAGATCAGAAAATACACCTTGGAGTAAGTAATTGACTACTTTTGAATAACTATGTTAAGCGATATTTCATTTCTGGCTGCAAAAATACTAAATACATCTTTAGAGTACTTTGAATATATAGACAATATGTGTCATGCTTTAAATTGCATACAATATTGCCCTCATATCTGCAGGGTGGATGTTCCAGGTCTTCCTGCAGATATGTGAAATGGCAGGTAATAAGAAATGCTTTTTTGTGCTTGGTGTGAAAATAGAGTGTTTGCTAACTACAGCCCACTCACTTCCTGGCCCAGGAGGGTAGAGTAAATTGATTTCCTCTGCTTCATCACCTGAGAGAAAGCAGACTTCCCATTTTTTGTCTCTAAAGATGGAGCCTTTTCTCTGCTTCATGTTCAGATAGAATGTGGTGTGACCACCCTTTTCTTCCTGCCCACAAATGGTGGTGGGGTGACGATTCTTCTTGCCTCGTCACCCACAAGCCCAAGGCCATTGTGCTAATGTACACACAACATCCTCTGATTTTGGGATTTAGCAATGATCGTGGCATCTATTCTTCTTGCTTGCACCTCCCCAGGCCCAGACCTGTTGTGTGAATGTTCACACAAATTAATTGGGCTTCAGAAATTAGCAGAAGGTGGTGGTGATTCTTCCTCTATCTTCTGCTGCCCTGCAGACTAGGACACGGAACAATGGCTTCAAACTACAGGAAAGGAGATTCCACCTGAACATCAGGAAAAACTTCCTCACTGTGAGGGCTGTTCGACAGTGGAACTCTCTCCCCCAGACTGTGGTGGAGGCTCCTTCTTTGGAAACTTTTAAGCAGAGGCTGGATGGCCATCTGTCGGGGGTGCTTTGAATGCGATTTCCTGCTTCTTGGCAGGGGGTTGGACTGGATGGCCCATGAGGTCTCTACCAACTCTACTATTCTATGATTCTATGATTCTATGATTCTCTCCGCCCAAGCACACATCACCATTGGACTGGGAGTTAGCAATGTGGCAGCTGGCCTTTCATTTGACTCTGGCCTGTATGTGTCAGGAATTCTACACTTCATATATATTATGGAGAAAGACTTGAAGTTGCAGTTCAACAACATTGGAAGGGCTGCATTAGAAGTGCTGCGTATACAGCAATTCTTGTAAAAATATTTCTCATAGAATTGAATAAAAGGAAGTCACTCCCACTAAAACCTCATGGCTTTGAAGATATGGACAGGGTTTGGCCTGTAATGGTGCTCCATGCAGTCATGCTGGCCACATGACCTTGGAGGCGTCTACGGACAATGCTAGCTCTTCGGCTTAGAAATGGAGATGAGCACCAATCCCCAGAGTCAGACACAACTGGACTTAATGTCGGGAAAAACCTTTACCTACCCAACCTTGGCCTATGCAAAGTTTCAGCAAAGAAAACAAATCCATTCCTAACCATAGAAAGTTATATTTTGTCACATAGTTCATGAAACCCCACAACTAGCAGGGTCACCAGAAGCTATAATTTTTAATATCAAAAAGATAACTTTTCCAAAGCCTGCTGGAGATGCTGTCAGGTTTGAATTGGATCAAAGTGTTCTTGCACACAGTGGGGTGATCATCAAGTGGATTTTGTTCCCGATCTCATTTGCTTGATTTTCATGCAACCAGCTTGATAATAACCAAAACCAGCAGGCAGGGAGAATTCAATTGGATCCAGGGATGTACAAAAGACTGATAAACAAGACCTGTAGGTGAGACAAATTGAGTATGTGAAATCCATTGCCAGGTGAAAATGCTGAGACAGAGCTTTGAATGGCTTTATAGTATTGATTCATCAGCAAGTGAGTGCTTGGGTTCATCTATTAAGTTTGCAGTAATATAGATGAATATGAAATGTTGTGTAGTGATTTGTTGGAGCATTAGCCTGTGGAGGAGGAAGAGACATTCCTTGCCCTTGTCCCTGCATGTGGTGCCTATTTCATCTCTTTCAGAGGCACAAAAGGGTTATGGGATTTGGGACGATCGGTGGGGAGGAATGGAGGAAGTTAAGACTTGTCTCTGGGTCAGATTTTCTGAGTCAGAGAAGATTTTTTAGACATATATCTCACTCTCTTTTGAGACAAGCTTTTAGAAGTGCCTGAAGTTCACATCCAAGCCCAAACATGGAGTACCTTACCAATAATCCTGCAGGGATCTCCAAAAATGTGATATTGTGGGTTAAGAAAAACAACAAAGAAAAATACAAATGGCCAGCTAGATGTTTTTAGAGCCAGTAATAAGGAAAGAAAAACCATAAGCAAACATACTTTTTTAACTTCATTCTATATTAAATATTGTCAGACATTGCAGTTATATGATAAATGTACATAATAAAATTAAAGCCTTTTGGACATTTTCCTGCTTTCCTGTTTCTTAGATCATAAATGATATACAAATTGAAATCTGTGCCACACTGAAAAACAAGTATTGGTTTATCCTGGCTATAAAGTCATCCTATCTCTTTTCATGTTACTAAAGATAGAAAATCTGCAGTTTATTCACACAGCAGTAAGCATCCTAAGGAGCCAGGCTCTTACCAGAATAACACTTCAATCATGTACTGTTTTCCTTTAAACGAAGAAGATTAAGAAGGAGAAGGAGAAGGAAGAGCAGGACAATTATGAGAAGTAGAATTCTAGGGAATATAGTGAGAAAAAGATATAATGTTCTAATAACGTTGAAAGATCAAACTTCTTTTGGTTACAGTGAAATTTCAAACTTCTCTTTATATACCTCATTTATAAAAGCAGAAAGTTTTCTATCTTTAGCAAAGAAAAATAGTATTTTAAACCTTGTGAAATCACAACAGTTTTTGCCGTAACTCTTGTCTGAAAATACAAATACTAATTTTATGGAAAAAAATCAGGCATCTTTCACCTGTGAATGTCCCATTGTTCAAGCCCTGAACTTATAGTGAGATCGTTGGACAGGAATGTAGAAAATGAAACAGAAGATTAGCCAAGCTAACAGTTTCCACAATCCATCATAAAATCATAATATAGGACAGGAACGTGTTAGCATAAAGGGATTGGCCAAAATGGACCAGGAAGTCCCAGTTCCACATCAATATATTTTCTTTCAGTTACCAAAAATAAGGTCACAGTAAACATTGCGCTCCATGCATTCATGCCGGCCACATGACCTTGGAGGTGTCTACAGACAACGCCAGCTCTTCGGCTTAGAAATGGAGAGGAGCACCAACCCCCAGAGTCGGTCACGACTGGACTTAACGTCAGGGGAAAACCTTTACCTTTACCTAAACATTGGGAACAAAGGATTCACAGAAATAATAGTCTTGGGTCATCAGAGTAGCATCTTCTTTACCTGGCTAGGTGTCAGGTTCTGCGGTCCCTCCATGAATATCTCTGAACCATTGTTCAAAGCAGCACATATCAGAAAGAGAAAAAAATAATAACATTGATTAAAGACAAGAAAGGTAAAAATTATACAAGGATGGAAGACAAAATATTAGTTTTGCAAAGATTTTACCAAGAACTATACTCAGTAAAAGAAAACTCCAAAAGTAAAATAGAAGCATATATTGAGAAATATTAGAAAATAAAGATCCAGGAAGCAGATAAACTAGTTATGGAACAATTAATTTCAGAAGAAGAGACTGGAGAAATTATAGATAATTTAAAACCCGGGAAGGCTACATCTCTGTGGTGCAGGATCTCAGCCAACATTAGGAGCATCATTTCCCCTTAAACTAAACAGCACTATGATCTGCATGTCCAGAAGGCATATGTTTGAACACACATGCATGTGGATCCCGGAAACTGAAGATCCCTGAAACTGTAGATAATAGCTAACCCTATATTTTGACTATGCTGGAAACATAAGCATACCATAGAATAGCACTGGGGGACCTAGAGAGGCCCACAAATACTTTGGTAGGCTGGCAGAATTTTTGGAATGTGAACTATGGATATTGAGTCCTTTGAGGTGGTACTGTATTATTGTAATCTGCAGGGGGTACTTGAGAAAATTCTGTTTTAGTCTGCTACTCCTTTTAATGATCACTGACCATAAGCAACTTGAGTTCAGGCTAGAAATGAAATTATTAGACAAACCCTATAATCACAGTCCACATCACTCTTCTTCTGCAGAAAGGCAAAGTTATTGGTGGTTTACATATGAATATGTTTTATACGAACCATTTATCACTTTGAAGTCTTTGGATTTCTGTTTCTCAAAAAAGAACAAGACTGAATAGTACAGTGAAAGAGAGCTTTCAACATCTGTTTTAGTAGCCAAGTCTCCAGTGGTATGTCTCACATGAAAATAATTATGCAATTTGGGAAGTGTTTTTGAAGACAGACCTGAGTGACTTAACAAAATCTGAAAGAAAGCTGTGTCAAAGCATGATTTGCTAGAATTGATTTTTTAAAAAGCATTATGTGTTGGACTTTAGAACTGAAAAGATGCGATTGCACTGGCAAAGAAGCCTTGCCTCCTTTCCCAAAGGGTTCTGAATTGAGAAATGTTTTGAAAGAACTTTTTAGCCTCTTAAATTTCCCGCAGTGCTTGGCCACAAAAACCCCCAGAAAAGACAGCAGCAATCTGAGATTCCAATGACTGTGTCAGGCTGATTAACTTATTATGCTTGAAAGTTCCCTTTTGTCAACTATGTATTAGTGGTTCTGAAACCCTGTTCATCTCCATGTTGCTCAGCATTTGAAGCTTCCATTGGCCTATTATGGCATCTTTCCCAATCCATGTGATAGCATGGGGGAGAGGCAGAATA
This sequence comes from Anolis carolinensis, assembly GCF_035594765.1. Lineage (NCBI taxonomy): Eukaryota > Metazoa > Chordata > Lepidosauria > Squamata > Anolidae > Anolis > Anolis carolinensis. Next base: position 88,234,575 of record NC_085845.1, on the reverse strand, counting down.
TATGGCTTTGGCTTTGAACCTAGCTAGTCCAAAACATCCCCATTGCTATTCCTTTAATTTTTCATATAAGGGAGTTGAACATCTACCACTAGGCACAGGATAGAAGGTTCCTCAGGCTGCAGAATTGATTGCTATGGAAAGGCAACAAGTTATCCATCATAAACGTTGTTATTTAATCCCTAAGAAAGAGAGAGGTGCTTGAAAGATGTTCCAGCCTCATTCACTAAACTGTGTGGGCTATTTCACATTTAGGATTGGATAAGAATGTATATGTATGTGGTTGTGGGTGAAGTGAGGGACTTTGGGAAATTTAATAATAAAAGAGCTTTCCTAAACTTTGGTTTTCATCTATTTATTTATTTATTTATTTATTTATTTACAGTATTTATATTCCGCCCTTCTCACCCCGAAGGGGACTCAGGGTGGATTACAATGAACACATATATGGCAAACATTCAATGCCAATAGACAAACAACATTCAGTTTTAGACAGACACAGAGGCATTTTTTTTAACATCTTCCAGCTTCACGATTTCCGGCCACAGGGGGAGCTGTTGCTTCACCGTCCATTGGTGGCTGTTCTTCCTCTTCTTTTCCTCGTGAGCAGTTTTATGGTGTTGTAGATTAGTTAAATTAGCCTCCCGCATAAAGCGTCCCTAAATTTCCCTAATTGACAGATTCAACTGTCTTTCGGGGCTGCTAGGTCAACAGCAAGCTGGGGCTATTTTTTTTTATTATTTTTTTTTATGGTCGGAGGCTTAACCTGACCCGGGCTTCGAACTCATGACCTCTCGGTCAGTAGTGATTTATAGCAGCTGGTTACTAGCTAGCTGCGCCACAGCCCGGCGCAGCTAGCTAGCCTGAAAAAACTCTCCATGTGATCTAGAACCATGAATTCTCATCTGAAGAAGCTCAATCTATAACAGGAACATTCAGGACAAGGAGGAGCAATAGATATATGTACGTGTACATATGAGGTGTGTTTTTGGTGGCACATAATGCCACGACAAGATTTTGTAATGTTGTTAAATTAGAAATGGTGCCATGCAATACTCCAGTTTATATGTTTTTAAAAACACAAAACACTTCATATGCCGAGTTCAGTTGCTTTGTTTTAATGGCATTCCTCTTTATGGTAAGCTTTTTTTGGTGAAGTTTTCTTCAGAGGGATATGGCCGTTGTTTTTCTCTAAGGACAAGAGAGTAAGGTTTCCATGGCTGAGCAGGTACTAAAAATTCATCCTGGCTGATAAAGGAAGCCAGAGGAGGTTTGGCAGAGTGGGTTAAGGTGGTAGTTAATGCCTCCCTCCGGGAAGGCAAAATTCTAGCAAGCTTAAAAGAAGCTGCAATAAAACCAATTGAAAAGAACCATCACTGGACTCCACTGATTCGAACAACTTTCGGCCTGTTTCCAACCTCCTCTTTTTGGGCAAAGTCTTGGAACTTGTGGTTGCCTTGCAGCTCCAGGGGTTCTTGGACAAAACTGATGATCTGAATGTTGCAGTCTGGTTTCAGACTGGGTCATGAAACTGAGACAGTCATAGTCACCTTAGTGGATAATCTCCACAGGGAGCTCGACAGGGAGAGTGTCCCTGTTGGTTCTACTGGACCTCTCAGTGGCCTTTGATACCGTAGACCACGGTATCCTTCTTGGTCGCCTCACAAGGATGTGTCTTGGGAGTTCTGTTCTGCAGTGGCTCCAGTCCTTCCTGGAAGATCGTACCCAGAAAGTGTTGCTGGGGGACACCTGCTTGGCCCCCGCAGCCATTGTCCTGTGGTGTCCCGCAGGGTTCAGTATTGTCTCCCATGTTGTTTAACATCTATATGAAGTCGTTGGGTAAGATCATCCGTAGTTTTGGAATTCGATGCCATCTGTACACAGATGACATCCAGTTCTATTACTCTTTCCTACCGGATGCTAAGGAGGCTGTCCAGGTCATGAACTAGTGCCTGGCTGTTGTGATGGTCCGGATGAGGGCAAACAAATTGAAGTTGAATCCAGACAAGTCAGAGGTCCTCCTGGTCAGTCACAAGGCCGAACAGGGTATAGGGTTGTAGCCTATGCTGGATGGGGTTACACTTCCCTTCAAGGTGCAAGTTCACAGCTTGGGAGTCCTCCTGGACTCATTGCTGAGCCTGGAACCCGAGATTGCAGCGGTGGCTAAGGGGGCTTTCAGACAATTAAAACTTGTGCGCCAGTTGCGCCCATACCTTGGGAAGTCAGACTTGGTAATGGTGGTCCATGCTCTTGTTACATTTAGGATAGACTACTGCAATGCACTCTATGTGGGGTTGCCTTTGAAGTCTGTTCAGAAGCTTCAAATAGTCCAACAAGAGGAGCCAGGTTAATAAGTCGGGCAGCTTACAGGGAGCACACAACTCCCATGTTACGTCAGCTCCACTGGCTTCGTGTTTGCTACTGGGCACAATTCAAACTGCTGGCTTTGTCCTATAAAGCCTTAACTGTCCCAGCACAGTTTACCTTTCCAAACCCATCTCCCTTTATGAACTTATGAAGACTAAGATCTTCTGGGGAGACCCTGCTCTTGGTCTCGACACCATCACAGGTGCGTTTGGGGGGGACGATAGATAGGGCCATCTCAGTGATTGCTCCCCGGCTATGGAACTCCCTCCCTGGTGAGATTAGATCAGCTCCCTCCCTACTGTCCTTCAGAAAGATGGTAAAGACCTGGCTGTGGAACCAAGCCTTTGGGACAGTGCAATGAGGCAATAACATGAAACCTACTGCACTGACTGAAGCCAGCATGGTGTCCTGAGTTGGTTTACACAGCTGATTTTAAAGTAGATATAACTGATTTTAATGTTTGTGTATATTCAACTTAGCAGTTCGAAAACATGCAAATGTGAGTAGATCAATAGGTACTGCTCCGGCGGGAAGGTAACGGCACTCCATACAGTCATGCCAGCCACATGACTTTGGAGGTATCTACGGACAACGCCGGCTCTTCGGCTTAGAAATGGAAATGAACACCAACCCCCAGAGTCGGACATGACTGGACTTAACGTCAGGGGAAACCTTTACCTTTTTATATTTATAAATATTATGTCCCGACATGGATTGCTTGCTCTATATTTGTTGTGCTCTGTCCTGAGCCCTCCCCGGGATGGGAAGGGTATAATATAATGTTTAAAATAAATAAATAAACTGGTTTCTTAGGGTCCTACTCCAACCTCAAACTACCACATTGTGGAAATATATTAAATTTGACTGGGTAACATTGTTTGTCATATTTCTTCCATTTTGGACTACAAAGATTTATTTTAAATGAGTGAAGTACAACATGGAGAGATTTTCTGATCCTTTAATCTAGAACAGTGGTTCTCAACCTGTGGGTCCCCAGGTGTTTTGGCTTACAACTCCCAGAAATCCCAACCAGTTTATTAGCTTTTAGGATTTCTGGGAGCTGAAGGCCAAAACATCTGGGGATACACAGGTTGAGAACCACTGAAGAGGCATGAGGAAATCATGAGCAAAATGATGCCAGGTATTGTTTGATTTTCTTTCATGAGGTATTATCGGGGTGATATGGACAGCAGTCACACAACCTCCACAGTATCTAATTTGGGTATTTTTTAGCCCCTGGGATAATTTACATGAATCACCAAACACATATAGGGAATAAGGAAGAAATTGTTTATGGATACAGCTGTGAATTCATTGCCAAGATGAAAAAACAAAAGCAACCAGGGAATCAGCATTTTTACAAGCAATCAAACGTCTTCCTTGGTTCAAGTTGGCATTTCATGGTTGGTAATGCAATCCCTGGCCTAGCTATTATAAACTATTTTCACAAGCTGCTCCAAACCTACATCCACAGATGTCATCCCCAGCCATTTTTATTGTGCCATAAAATGTGTATATTAAAAAGTAATACTGGGCAGACTTTGTTGGTACTTCCATAATGATGATTCTAGTGGAAATCAAAATGGTAGGAAGCTATGCTTCTTGCACAGGTTTCCAAACAAGTGATCATGTGTATGTCACATGTGAAAAAAATGATAATACCCAGAGATATAATTTCTTGATTTTGTGGATTGCCTTCCTAGTGTCAAATTTGGCTTCCTTCAAGTTGCATTTTATCAATAATATGGTAGCGATTGGCTCCATACAATTGTTTGGAACGTGCAGCTTGAGCAGCCCCCAGCCTGTGCTAATCATAAAAGTACTGCCAAATGTTTTTCAGAACTTGGTTCCCAAATCCCAAATGAAAACAGGCTTTCTATCTTTAAATCTATTAGTACTGTCAGATCTGAGCACCCCCTGTAATTCCTAGAGAAATAAAAGTAGCATATTGGAGAAAGAAAAGGCGAAGCAAATCATTAAAGGATATGTATATGTTCCCAGTGTGGCAATGAAATTCACATTGCAGAATGATTTAATTACATTTTTGTTGCTCTTGCCTTTTTCATGATAACCACATATAATAATTTTCTTTTCTGAGTCTTTTACTTCCATAAGTGAATTTACTCTTTGGGTTTCTCCCAATGCTTCCCCATGAATATTATCCAGGATAAAATTTGAAATACTTTTTTTTACTGCATCACTTATGTCTTGGTCCTTGACCAGCTTTACAACTAGATACAGGGGAGAGGGAGCTTCAGAAAAGGGGGACAGGCATATCGCTCAGTGGGAAAAGTTAACAACAGGTTGCTGGTCAACCCAATACTGTCCCCCATCCCAATTAATCTGGATAGCCTTGGTAGCAATCCCCCTGGGCTGAAAATGCTGCTGATTAACACCAGGTTGGTAAATGGTAAAACAGCTGCCATTCAGGACTTGATCCTGGATGAGCATGCTGACACCTGGCTAGGGAAGACTGGGGGAAGCAATCTCTCTCAGCTCTGCTCATCAGGTTTCTCTGTGCAGCAAGCAGGTGAGATCTGGGGGGAGAGGAGGTGGATTTCCAGTGGTCGATTGGGAAAATATTCCCCTGACCAGGTGCTCTATTCCTCAATCTACAGGTTCTGTGTGTGTTTACCTAAAGGTGGGTAGCTGGGGTGGAATGGGTATTCTGTTAGTGTACCTCCCACCCCAGTGCTCAACAGTCTCCCTTCCTGAGCTAGCCGAGGTGTTCTCGAGGTTGGTGTTGGAGTCTCCACAGCTCGTAGTACTGGGGGACTTCAACATCCATGCTGAGACTGTCCTGTTGGGAACTATGGGTCTGTCCCAATGGCCCACACATGCTGCTGGACACACTCTGGACCTTGTTTTTTTGTACAGAGGGTGGAAATATGATCTGGGAATTGGATAGCTATCTGTGGTTTGGTGTCATGGACAGATCACTACCTGGTCAGGTTTAAACTGGCTGGGACTCAGAAACTCTGCAGGGGTGGGGGACCCATTAAGATGGTCCACCCCAGGAGGTTTATGGATCCAGATGAATTCCTGATTGCTCTTGGGGAATTTCCAGCTACCTGGGCAGGTGATCCTGTTGAAACCCTGGTCGATCTCTGGAATGGGGAAATGACCAGGACAGTAGACATGATTGCTCCAAAGCTCCACGAAGTGGAGCTAAACTAGCCCCCTGGTTCACTAAGGAGCTGGCAGAAATGAAATGCATGAGACAGGGACTAGAGTGACAGTGGAAGATCTATAGTTGGGCAATAAAAGCAGCAAAAACCATTTTATACAAATACTGCACAAAATCGTCCAGCAGAGTTGTTTTGGGTGCTTGGAGACAAATTTGTAAGCCGCTTTGAGACACACAGCTGAAGAAATTATCTGCTTTGAACTGGAATATATGGCAGTGTGGACTGAGATAACCCAGGTCAAAGTAGATATTGTGGGATTTTCTGCCTTGCTAATCTGGGGCCGCTGCTCCACCAGGAGGCCACTGGCCGGGTTCCTCCTGGTCTTGGGGGCTGTCACTGCTGGCCTTTCCCTGTTGTCATCGCAGCTCCCCAGAGAGCTCCGTGGGGGAAGCAGGTGAGTAGCTGCTGCCACCTCCTTCGGCTCTCTGCCTGGAGAACGGTTGTAACTTTGACACCATCCCAACTCAAAGGTGTGAAGTCATGGGAGCTGTTGTATTTCGTCAAGGTCTTTAGCCATCTCTGTTAAAGAGTGCTGCAAAAAACTGCACAATCCCACAGCCTTGAGTCTGGATTGTGAAAGTGGTGTCAAACTGCATCAGTTCTACAGTGTGTTCTCTTGACATACTGATATTCCAGTCAGTGGAGAATTCTAACGCAATTAAATCAAAGTGAAACTAAATCAAAATCTATGAAAATTCAATGTAGCAATGCTTTTGGAAAGATTGGAATAGAATGGTCAAATATGTAGTAGAGCATGTGTTGCCTGGACGTCCAGCAGATGGTGTTGTTTTTGAAGAAAAGCAGATTTTTATCTGTCACATTATCTATATAATAGTAGGTATGTGAAAACATGTGCCTGTTTGATTGCTATGTTGTGTCAAAATTTCAAAGCAATCAGTGAAGTATTTTGGGAAATTTGAGGTTCTGAACAAATGGACATTTACATTTTTATTTATATAGATTTTTTTGAAATACATACATATTTTTAAAATTGTTTTTCTTTCATTGGTTGGTATCTTATTTGTGATGTGTGCAAATAAAAAGAATTATACCTTCATTAAACCTTCTAACACTGTTGTGAAAAGGGAAAGTCTAATACCTCCTTTTGCAACAGGGTTTTTTTTTTTTTGTAATAGTAGCTTCCTTGTGCAGCAGATTTTTTTTTTTTTTGGTAATAGCAGCCAGATGGTGCCAGCTGAACACAAACTTGTGTACGGATCCGTTTTAGATGTTTTACTTCAGCCACACTGGCTTCTTTGGCTCTACCAGATGGCCGTAATGGCAAGAGCATAGCCATCATGTTTCCCCATCCATAATGGGACTACATGGCAGCTGCTCATGGCTCCTCCTCCCCATTTGGCATCACAGTTTTGTCCTGGCTTCAGTGTATTTTTTGGCTTGGCTTCTCTCTTGAATCTTTTCGATTTTCCTTTATTTTCTTGATTTTTTTTTTATTTAGTAGTATTGACTGGGAGTTGGGAATGTGCAAGATGGGTGGATGGGTATGCATGCGTGTTTGGGGGCTTGGAGATTCATCCTTTTAGTTTCTTTTTCTCCTTCCCTCCTTTCCTCCAGAAAATACTTCTTAAAGATAATAATTATTATTAATAATAGTAATCCCAGCAAATAAGAAGAAAAGCCTTATTCTCAGAAAACTACTACCATCTATTTACCTCTCCTCTATAGTAGAAAGTAGAAACAGTTTTAAACACAAAGCAGACAGGCATGAGGGGGGAAAGACAGGCACCACTCCAGGCAGGGCCTATAATGCAATCTAGAGAAAAAAAGGAAGCCCAGGGAAGGATATCTCCAGGTCATCACTTTTCCTTCCCTGGGAAATGGGAAGCCTCATTAAAATGCCTTGGAAAGCTGTGTGCAGGGAGAGAGCATGCATGCCTGCAGCACCTATAGCGCCTGTCTCCTCTAGGGTAGAAACAGCTTTAAGGAAGCATTAAACCCATCTATAGATGGAAAGGATCGCAAAAAAGTGGGATCTTAATTCTGATGCTTTTAAATCCAGGTTTTGATAAAGTGTATAAGGACAAATAATGCCATTGCCTAAAATTATGGGAAGGGGAGCCTGGGGAGCCCCCCTCCCATTGCCACGAATGGACCATATCTAGCCATATTTTTTCAGCTGCAGTTCAAAAACACTGTCAAACTGCGCACCTGTTTTTGGGAGGCATGCAAAAACGGATATGGGGGGCAGGCATATAGCCGGGGGGGGGGGGGCTTGAGGGGATTCAGTCCCCCCCCCCAAAATTCTCAGGGTGGTCCACGAGAAGGACTTACATTTATTATTTAAGCTGTTATGTTTATTCGTATCATGATCTGATCACCATGCTCAATATATCCCATATGCATGGGGTTATTGGGATAACAATACAAAAGGTTTGCTAGGGCAGATCCTCTCTCACTCAGATTCAGCCCCCCTCCCGAACCAAAATCCCAGTCCCTCCTGAACCAAAATCCTAGCCCCTACCGAACCAAAATCCCAGCCCCTCCCGAACCAAAATCCTGGCTACGGACCTGTGTGTGTGTGTGTGTGGGGGGGGGTGTCTAATGGTATTCAGCCAGCAGAAATGGATAGAGGATCAGCTGAAATGCACAAGCCTACCCAACACCTTTCTCTATTTCAATAGCACACTTGAGATCACTACGAAAATACTTCCATACCCATGACCATCTTCCAGAAGCCATTGCACTTTGGTAGTCCTTCAGCGTAAGTATACTGGTAAAACTGTAAATAGGACCTCAGTTTAGCAAGTGCAGAAGTGTATAGCTTCCCGCATATTAATTGTACATTTTTCTTGTTTAAAAAATCCCCAGCAAAGCAAATTTCTTACACATGCTTATTATATACCACTATGAATCCCACAGAACTACAATAGTACAATTGTCCGTCTATCTGGGTGCACAGTGAATGCCTGGATTTGTAAACTGTTTCCTATTAGGAAGTATGAAGAAATGCTTGAAAGTTATTCCCATGAGCAAGGGTTTAACAAAATCTAGACTCAAAGAATTTAATTGTCAGACAGTTGCAATATTGTTTTAATCTGAAATAACAGAGTGCATGAAGAAAGCCTTTGTTAGTAGGAAGAGGAAGGAAAAAAAATATTCCAACTGGACCTGATTAAATAAAAGTGGTCATGAAGATAAACTGACAGAAGGGTGAATATAGGAATTGAGAAGTATTTTTCTCAAAGTTGCACAGTTTGGTTATCTCATCACTTATCTGATACTGTGAATATCTCCTGCTTGTTCATTTTATGAATACATTTTCACCCAGATTATATTTTTCTACTTTCTGCATTGTACAAAACAAAGAATCTTATGTGTAGCCCACAGCCAGGGTTGTATCTACTTGCCCCGTTATCACACTGACGCTTTAATGTAGGCAGTCCTATTCTTCTGGCATCTGCAGAATTCTGGGAGATGTAGTTTGGGAAGGTAAGGACCTCTCTTGCTGAGTATTTAAAAGGCTCTACTCTAAACTACATTTTCAAGAATTCTGCTGGCACCAGAAGAACAGTACTGCCCACATTGAAGCCTCAATGTGATAACGTGGTTAGGTATGTATAGCCAGGAAGGGTATACCCTGCTGGCTGGAAGGGTGAGCCCCACCTGTTGAGCCAATCAGAACAGAAGAAAGGTGTGACATGTCTTTAGCCAAGCTGGGACTACATACACACACACGCACACACACACACACGGGGGCAGCTGCCTCCATTTCCCTATTGTGTTCAGGCTTCTGAGAGAAACAGATCATGCTCCAGTCCACTGGTGATCTCTTCTCACAGCTAGCCTCTCATCACTTTTTCCTTGCCTTGCCTTGCCTTGCTTTTTGACTCAAATACAAATAGCAAGGAATCTATTTATTTGACAATTGGATTAAATTTATGTAATCTTATCTTATTATATTTTTCTTTATTCTTTATTTTCACTGAGACTGGGAATTGGAATGTGCGCATGGATGGGATGCGATTTTGGGTGGGGAGTGTGGTGATGTGGCAGGGAGGAATCTTTTTATCCCACCGCTGCCACCAAGTTGTGGTGATCTCAGGCAGAGAGGAGTTTTTTTTTCTTTATTCCCTTATTCTTTCTTATTCTTATTCACATTAGATGGTAGCGTTACTTAGTTTTGAATATAGGTGACAGAGACTTGGATATTGAAGAACAAAAACGAGTTTATTTCAGGCACAGAGCTTAGTGGTTACAGTAACTTCTTTAAAGGCACTTAGATAATGGTTGCAAAGTTATTAACTGATCACTTTGGATCTAACTGGCATTGTTTTCCCTTCCTACTCAGACTCTACAAATAAACCTAAACAAGTCACCTAACTTGCTTAATTTAACACCACTAGAAATCTGAGTTCCCTTGGTTTCCCTAACCTGGAACCAGTGTCTTCCCTGTGACTAAAATCACAGACTCTTTTAAAATAAGTCACTACCTATTTTCAAATTGACTCAAAATGACCAATCATTTGGGCCACCCTGATCCCTCAACCAGAATCAGTCTCTCGGTACCACATAAGGGCACCGACTCTAAAACTAACCTTCCCTGTGGTTTACTGACCACAGACTAAACTGTTTTTTAAAACATTCCCTCCTTTTCCTTCAAACGGTGGTTGGCTCTGCCCTCGTTACTATGGCAACTTGCCTCAGAATGCTGAGCTGGTTACCATCCCCCACGCACTGGTGACTAATACTTACCCTTTTAAACATAGTTAAACCTGACTTTTAAAACGAAATTAAACATGACATCTATAAATCAAAATAAAAACACACTTCTTTATAGGGAGAAACTGCATCTCTTGGGTGGATGACTGTTTGTACTGCTGTAAAAATAGCAGCACAAACAGTGGCTTTGCTTACTGGTTTTGGATGAGCCTTGTCTCAGTCAAGTATCTTCCTTTTCTCCTCTCCTTATTTTTTTCCTTCAGAAATACTTTTTAAAAATTACCCAAAAAGGCCTCCAGTCTCACGGAAACCTTTTCCCTTCCTTTCCCTTCCTTCACCGTGATGGGCTAGGCCTATCTACTAACGAATGTAACAAACAGAACCTTCCAAGCAACATCCAGCAAATCAGAGAGCTGATTGAGCATTGTTGGAAAATAGCAGGTCACTTCCATTGTAGCGTCAATGCTGGAAGACTTCTAAGGGAGAGGCAGGCCACTGAGGGAGTCCCTAAATACAAATTCCTACAAGACGTCAACACCTGCTGGAACTCCACTTTCCTTATGCTCCAACAAAGGATGGAGTAGCAAAAAGTGTTCCAGAGACGATTTCTTGAAAGTGATGGTGTCAGCTTGTGCCACCTGACAAAGCTGGACTAGGACAACATGTTCCAGCTGGTCACAGTGCTCCATCCCTTCCTAGAGGCAACAGAGACTGTGAGTGTGCACCAAGGATGCTCTGAGAAGGGTTTAAACCCAGACCAAGAACAATCATTGATAGGCTTGTGAGTGCTCCCACAGTCCTGCTGGTGGTTCCTCTTGTGGTGGTGCTGAAGGTGCACTTGGAAGGACTGGGGGGGGGGAGTGTGCTTCAAAGCCTGAGAGCAGCTGGGCATTTGACACTCCAGGTGCGGGAGGTGGTGACTTGCTTGAGTGGCACTGCTAGCAGACTCCTTGACATGTTGGCCACTATGTTCATTCGCTGTTGTTAGCTGTGCAAATCACCAGTGTACTGCAAGAGAGGAAGGTTCTCCTGGCATGATGAAATTATGTGCCAGGAGACTGGGGCGGGGTAGATATTCTACCCCTCCCCCAGGAAATACTGGTTTTGCGGGACACTGGGAACTGACATGGTAGCTTTTCCCTCAAGAGGCCAAACCTGCTTTGGAATGGATTTTAGTCCTGTCTGAAAGCACCCTGAGTTCATTTGATATGAGCCTAAGCCTACTGGCCTTCAAGGCAAGGATTCCTGAAACAGACCTCCAGTGTCCCTACCTTCAAACCATCAAACCCTTTCCCTCAAGAAAATGCCTTCTCACTCAACAGAGTGAAATAATAAGATCATTAGATTTTGACATCTTGTATTCAGCAGAGCCACATAAATGCCCAACCTGTTTTAGAGGTAGAAAATGTCTAAACATCATTATAGAACTTTACTTACCATAGTACTGTCTAAGGGGCAGGACAGGAGAAGGCAGCTGAGTGGTTACTACTATGTTTGGCAAATCAGTTTAATGGTTGGAATTTAACTAAATTAAGAGCACTGCCTCTCTGCTAATCTGACTGTAATTCAATCCAGTTGACCTGGATCCATTCTTATTTTTAAAATGATGTATTTCGATAAGCACTTACATTGCTATTGTTGTTTAGAAATTCAATTAAAGATTGCTTTAATGGTATTGGATACAGTTATAAAGACAGTATCTTGGGTCTGTAATAACACCCAGCATTAATCCCTATGTGATCTCCTAGATACCTGCTCATGCATATTTTCTTTCAACTAAGAAACTTCCTTTAAAAAAGGAATAGAATCAAGAATGTCTCATTTTTAACTGCCATCAACTGAGAGTAACCTTTTTAGGTATTACTTTTTGCATTACATTTGAATAATGTAATGTAATGTAATGTTTCAACTGCCTCTCCTACCTAATTCCTTTTAATTGGCACTTACTGAAAAAGCTGGTTAGGGCTTCTGGGAGTTGGAGGTCCAAACAGCTGGAGGACTACAGTTTGATGATGCCTGGTGTAAGATTTCTATTATTTTCCATTACTTTTCTATCTCTTTGGGTAAGTAAACACATCAGATACAGTACACCTTCATATGACACAAGGAATCTGTTCCAGAACCATTTGCATGACACCATTTTTGTGTAATCTGGAATCCTATTTTTAATTGAAATGAACAATGTCTTGGGCTTCTGCCTGAAGCATAATAATAATAATAATAAAACTTTATTTATAACCCGCCACCATCTCCCCAATGGGGACTCGGGGCGGCTTACATGGGGCCATGCCCAGACACCATACAATATCACAAAATAAAACAATATATCATAACACAATATAATAGTACAAAAATAATCATATACATTACAACACAAATCAGAGCAGACAGGGCGGGCCACATGAACATTTAATTAAAAACTCGGGAGAGAGAGGCATATAAATAAAGAGAACAGGGGTATAAGATGGAACAATCCAAACAGTCCAAAGGATAGAATCCAAGGGGGGTAATCAAGAGGTATAAAACAATTACTCCCCGAAGGCACATCGAAAAAGCCATGTTTTTAGATCTTTCTTAAAAGCCGATAAGGTGGGGGCTTGCCTGATCTCAGAGGGCAATGAATTCCACAGTCGGGGGGCCACAGCAGAAAAGGCCCTCTCTCTCGTTCCCACTAGACGGGCCTGGGATAGAGGCAGTGGCGAAAGAAGGGCCTCCCCGGATGAGCGGAGGGATCGAATAGGTTTATAATAGGAGATACGGTCACGAAGGTAGGTGGGTCCCAAACCGTTTAGGGCCTTATAAATGATGGTATTCACCTTGAATTGGGACCGGAAGGTGAACGGCAGCCAGTGGAGCTCCTTGAACAGGGGAGTAGATCTCTCCCTGTAGCTCGCCCCTGTAATTAATCTGGCCGCCGAGCGCTGAACCAGTTGTAGTTTCCGGGCCGTCTTCAAGGGAAGCCCCACGTAGAGCGCATTACAGTAGTCCAGTCTAGAGGTAACTAAGGCATGCACCACCGTGGTCAAGTCAGACTTCACGAGGTATGGTCGCAGTTGGCGCACAAGTTTGAGTTGTGCGAAGGCCCTCCCGGCCACCGCCGACACCTGAGCCTCAAGCGTCAGCGCTGAGTCCAGAAGGACCCCCAAACTGCGGACCTGTGATTTCAGGGGGAGTGCAACCCCGTCCAGGACAGGTTGCCACCCAATACCCCGATCCGATGCGCGACTGACCAGGAGGGCCTCTGTCTTGTCAGGATTGATCCTCAGCTCGTTCCTCTTCATCCAGTCCGCCACAGCGGCCAGGCACTGGTTCAGCATCCGAGGGGCTTCCTTGGATTCAGATGGAAAGGAGTAGTGGATTTGCGTGTCATCTGCGTAGAGATGGCAACGCCCTCCAAAACTCCGGATGACCTCTCCCAGCGGTTTCATGTAGATGTTGAATAGCATGGGGGATAGAATAGACCCCTGTGGGACCCCACAGGTCAATGGCCAGGGGTCCGAGCAGGAGTCCCCCAGCTTCACCATCTGGGAACGACCCCCCAAGAAGGACCAGAGCCACTGCAGCACAGTGCCACCAAGCCCCATCCCAGAGAGCCTCCCCAGAAGGATACCATGGTCGATGGTATCGAAAGCCGCTGAGATGTCCAAGAGAACCAGCAGGGTCACACTCCCCCTGTCCAGCTCTCTGCGGAGGTCATCCACCAAGGCGACCAAAGCCGTCTCGGTACTGTGCCCAGGCCTGAAGCCAGACTGCGAGCAGTCCAGAAAATCAGTGTCATCGAGAAACTCCTGGAGCTGCTTGGCAACCACCCGCTCCAGCACCTTGCCCAAAAAGGGGAGGTTGGAGATTGGTCTGTAGTTGTTACAAATAGATGGATCAAGCGAAGGCTTTTTTAACAGTGGTTTTACTACCGCCTGCTTAAAGCAGGATGGAACTAACCCCTGAACCAAAGAGGCATTTATTATGGTCACAAACCAATCCAACAACCCATCTTTGGCCAGCTTGACCAACCAGGAGGGGCAAGGATCCAGAGCGCAGGTGGTCGTCCTCACAGACCCGAGAATCCCCTCCACGTCATCAGGAAGAACAAGCCGGAAAGAATCCCATAAGATCGAACAGACAGGTACCTCGGTTACCTCCTCTGGAACTACAATTAAACTGGAGTCTAGCTCAAGGCGTATCTGAGCAACTTTGCCTGCAAAATGGTGAGCGAAATCGCTGCACCTAGTTGCCGAGTCATCGGGAAGCCCCTGTGCCTCAGGAGGCCGTAGGAGCTCCCCAACAACTCGGAACAACTCCGATGGCCTATTGGCCGCAGACGCTATGCGGGCAGTCGTGAAAGCTTTCCTGGCTGCTCGCAAAGCCACGGAGTAAGCCCTAATAGCGGCTTTAGCCCGTGCTTGGTCAGACACATCCCAAGATTTCCTCCAGATGCACTCTAGTCCCCTCCGCTCACGCTTCATCACGGCCAGCTCCTCAGTGAACCAAGGAGTCGACGTGGCTCTACGTAGCGAGAGGGGACGTTCGGGAGCGATCGTGTCCAGTGCCCTTGCCAACTCCCTGTTATAGCGATCAGCCAGGGCATCGACAGGATCGCCAGTCTCCAAGACAGGAAGATCCCCAAGAGACCTCAGAAGTCCATCCGGATCCATCAGTCTCCTGGGGCGGACCATCTTAATGGGTCCACCACCCCTGCGGAGGTTAGAAGAAACGGCGATACTTAAGCAGATCAGATGATGGTCAGACCATGACAATGGAAGAATATTTTGCTCTTCCACTCTGACTGTCCCACCGTCCACAACAAAAACAAGGTCCAAGGTGTGTCCTGCCTGATGTGTGGGCCCAGATATAATTTGAGACAGCCCCATGGTTGTCATGGCAGCCATGAAATCCTGAGCTGCTCCTGTCAATGTGGTCTCAGCATGAATGTTAAAGTCTCCCAGCACTATCAGTTGTTGGGAGACAAGAGCCGCATTGGAGACCACTTCTGCTAGCTCAGACAGAGAGACTGCTGGGTCGCGGGGTGGACGGTACACCAGCAGAATCCCCAAGCTGTCTCGGGCTCCCACCTTCAGGAAAACACACTCGAACCTCGAAGATTGCGGAACGGCGCATCTGATCAGGGCGATGGACTGCCTAAAGATCACCGCAGCTCCTCCTCCCCCGCCCCCCAACCCTGGCCTGTTGATGCACCCTGAAACCTGGAGGACACAGCTGGGTGAGATTCACACCTCCCAGCTCATCCAGCCACGTCTCGGTGATGCATGCCAGATCCGCCCCCTCATCCAGGACCAAATCCTGGATGATAGCTGTTTTACCGTTGACGGATCTGGCGTTCAAAAGCAGGACCTTGAGGTTGGGGGGTCTGTCCTGAAGACTACCGCACCTAGACCTCTCCAGGGTCGCAAAAACTCTGTTGCGCTTCTCCCCGGGTCGATAGTGACCGTGCTTTCTCCTCCCCCATATCACCTCAATGGGGCCACCTCCATGAAAGCCTTCTTCCCCCTGATGGATAAACTGGGTGGAATTACCAGTTGCCGGGACTAGTCAGCTGTCCTGGCAAGGAGAGCCTCCAAGGGTACTTGTTTGTTTAGAGAAGGAGCTTCTCTCCACTAATGGGAGAGAGGGGTCAGTTGATTTATCATCAACATGAATGGGAAGGTGACTAAACAAGACTGGAGTCTTGTTATGGGATTCGGAGGTAGAATAAGCATGACTTAGAATTGGGGACTCTTGAATGTCAATACTCAGCCCGATGTCCAAGGGGCGAATCAGTGGGTCTACCAGAACCCTCCTGAGAGTGATGCCCCATTGTTGCAGTTTGGGCCCACACAAAAACAATTTTTCCTTTAATATTTTATCTTCCAAGCCAATGATAAGACGCAAGGAGCGGTTCCAGGATTGGTATTCTCTACAAAGCCAGTCGATTGTCTTGATTCTCACTTCCGACCAGCTTATGGATAAAATTTGTGCAAGAGATACCTGGACTGCTCGCTTAGAAGTCCACCTGCCTCTGTTTAATAACGAGTCTGAAACTTCCACTGCAACCTTGTTTGTCCGTAACAGATGTTGAGAGTTGCAGGAAGTCTCCAAAGATTGTCCGGCCAATTCAGAGGGCAGCACAGTGTTAGACTTCTGCAGGACATTGTTGGTTTCCTTCCCATCCCCCCTCCCCAGACCCATTCCCCCAGATAAAAACCCACCCTCCTCTCTAGTCCCTCTAAGGCCTGGACCGACGACCACCTTCTGCTCCTTGAGCTTAATTTCTCCATGGCCTTCCGGAGTGTTTAGTTCCTCATTTGAGTTAATAAGCCTGGTTGGTATAGTTGTTATAGTGTCTGTAGGAGAAGGGTATTTCACAATCAGGGAAATTCCCTTGAAGAGATGGTCGAGCTTCGCGTTCAGTATTTCCAGCTGCTGCAGGACAGTACCGAACGATTTCCCCAACAGATCACATAAGTGCGAGAGTTCATTATTGCTCGGAGTTTCCTTCCAACTCATTTCTTATTACCTTCTCAGAAAGCCTTCCTATAGTATGCCACTCTGCTCTTTCAAAATTAGCACCTCAATCCTATAGTCTCTTTCTGTCAAGCTTTCACTCAGCAGTATATCCACCAACATACACAGACCATCAATTCACATTCTAAACCCTCAATTACCCATCAGTAAACTCACGGTACTCTCAAACCTAAGTGATCGCTTCCTATGACATTAATACCAGGTTAAAACCCGCTACCTATCACGGTCAATACAGTTTCCTGCATAGAGATAAAAAGTTTCTCACTCCCGACTCTGTAAGACACACATACACAAACACATACACACAAAAGGAGGAAAAAAAAAAAGGCAGGCAGCAGACTATGAGGATCTTATAAATGCTGCTTAATACAAGTCCACCCAATTAAAGATGTCTCGAGGCCACCTAGTATGATGTAAATTCCAGATGCAGGAGAGCAAGCTAGCGAAAGTGTCTTCCCTAGTAACACGAGGTCAGAAGAAGACTAATGGAAGCCACCCGGTCCGGCGTGGCCTCCAAACGCCTGGTTCTGCTTGTATAGCCGATGCAGCCGATGCAAAGGGCCGAGGGAGGCCGCCCGGTCCGGCGCGACCTCCTGAGGCTAGAATTTCCTATGTAGGGGCCAAAGAGGATTGAGGCAGGGCCAAAGTCTCTTCAGCGCTGTTGCAGGGGCTAGATCCTTCTCCCAGGTAGCCAGGAAAAGGCCAAGACCAATGGCCGGCAGCCTCCCTGTTCGTTGCCTCCGCAAAGGCCGAAGGAAAGGTCTGTGAAGGGGGGGGGAGGCCGCCCGGCTCGGCGCGGCCTCCGGAGGTCTGAATCTTCCCCCCTGAGCAGCCAGCAACAGACTGAGACCGATGCCAGGAAGCCGCCCGGTTCGGCGCAGCTTCCAGAGTCTTAATGAGGCCGATGGAAAAGGCCGAGAGGAAGGCCCGATGGAGAAGGCCGAGAGAAGGCCTGAGGAGGGGGGGAGCGGAGGCCGCCCGGTTCGGCGCGCGCCCCACCGCCGGAGAGGAGGCAGCTGGAGCTGGGATGGGGGTAGGCCTCCCCAATCGACGGGCCCAAGCCGGCGAACAGCTCCGAAGAGGTCGCCCGGTCCGGCGCGGCCCCCACGGCCGAGGGTGGAGGGAAGGAAGGAAGCCCAGCCGAGGGTGGAAGGGAGGAGGAAGCCTAGCCGAGGCCGCCCGGTCCGACGCGACCTCAAACACACCAAAAGCGCTAGGGCAGTCGTCTCACGCTCACCATTCCTGCCGCCGCCAGCCGCCAGCAACTCCACGCTGCAAACTCAAGCGGCTCTCAAGGTTCTCCGGATGCACCTTTGGAATGGCGGACAGGACTCCTCTCTCCTCCTCCTCTCCTCGCGGACGGAGCCCTCGGAACAGTTCAATAACCTCACGGTAGCATACCATAAAATTGTTCTGGAGAATGTAGAAAATGCTTAATGAAGAATTTGCTTTAGACCTCAAGGGCAATTCTATTGTCAACTTACAGCAAAACCAGCAGAATTTCTGGGAGACTTTAACATAGAATTACTCTGGAGAACCAGAGAGAACATTGCTAGGTCCTTCAGAATGATTGCATGGTATCAAATACTCTTTAAGAATAAATGAAATTGTATTGAATAAGTGAGCCTTTTAATCTATAGAAAGGTCAAAGAGAAAGAGATGAAATCTTCTGACCACGTGTTTTTCAGAACATCTGTCTTAGCAACAAGTAAAGATAGATAAAGCTGTGAAAGGAAGATTTGATGCATCTGGCACAGCACAAGCAATACCAACTACCTATTTTAATGAAGATTGAGAGTAGTTACCTTGTGACAAGTTTCTATCTGATGGACAATCAACCCTCTTTTAGATCTTTCTTTCTTGTACTTGTTGGAGACATGGGTAAAGTTACTGTTTAGAGTTCAAAAGGAATGCTAACTAGCAAAGACAATGTCTATGGCAGTAAAAGGATACTCCTCCATATTGCTGGTTGAATAGCAGTAAAGGTGAGGCATTTCAACAGAGGCTGGATGGCTATTTGTCTGATTGTGCTTTTCTTGCATGGCAGAGTGTTGGACTAGATGGACCATGAAGTCTCTTCCAGCTCTATGAGTTTATGAGTCTATGATTAAACTTAACAAGCAAGATGACTGCAAACAGAGCTGGCCCTAGGTATTTTTCAAGTGTAGGTGAACAGAATTTTGGCGCCCTCCCCAAACCAATCACTGAAAAATAAAAGCGTTGGATAAGTGAAAATGTTGGATAATAAGGAGGGATTAAGGAAAAGCCTATTAAACACCAAATTACATTAATATTTTACAAATTAAGCACCAAAACATCATGTTTTACAAGAAATCAACAGAAAAAGCAGTCTTGACTGTGCCCCCGTACGTTTTGCGCCCCAAGCGACCGCTTAATTCGCCTCATTGTTAGACTGGCTCTGACTGCAAACAACCAGCATGGTGAACAAAGTGTTAAAGACAGTTTATCTTAGACATATTCATGACAAAGAAGAGTTCCTATGAAGAAGGCTAACAAACAATAGCTATCTGAACTTTTAATGAGAGAGGAGACAGGATTTAGAAAGAATTTGAACTGCAAAGCAGTATCACTGCAAAGCTAGCAACTGTCAAAGAAGTATTAGACCATTGCTTATTTTAGACTAGCTAATGCCAGAACTTCCTGTCAGCCATCGCCACCCCTAACTCCTTCAAAGTCAAGCCAGTCACTTCAGCGATACCATCCATCCATCTTGCCCTTGGTCGGCCCCTCTTCCTTTTTCCTTCCATTTTCCCCAGGATTATAATCTTCTCCAAGCTTTCCTGTCTTCTCATGGTATGGCCAAAATATTTCATCTTTGCCTCTAATATCCTTCCCTCCAATGAGCAGTCGAGCATTATTTCCTGGAGTATGGACTGGTTGGATCTTCTTGTGGTCCAAGACACTCTCAGAATTTTCCTCCAACACCACAGTTCAAAAGTTTGATGTTTTCTGAATAGGTTTTAATATGTGTGCAATGTGTTATTCAAACCCTCTCCTTTTTAGAAAATAATAAAAAGAAAGGTGGTATTTCATGTTAACCACATTGAACAAAAATGCAGTACCATTTTAAAGTGAGATGTTACAATTTGACAATATGCAAACACATCTGTTCTCCACTTGAACTGAAAACTGGGTGTGCTATCTAAACATTAGAAACTATTACTGTAGAAAATTTAGTCTTGTTTTCTTTAGTAGAAGACCTTTTGCTTATCCTAAATAATGTCTTTCTGTTCACAATATGTTGAATGCATCTTTGCCATTCTACAGAAAGCATTTAAGTAAAATGCCAAGATATTTTCAAAATGCTACCTTGTAAATCTCTTTTCAAGAACATTTCAATTTTGTTCCTAAAAGATTAATGAAGTTGAAGTTTCATCATTCAGCATTAATAACCTTCTGCCTTGCATGTTTGAGAAAAGGTTTAGATTGCATTGGACAAAAGAGAACAAATATGACAAGAGATAGTCAGAGAAAACCAGATCATAAATTTTGAGTGAATAAATTTACTCTCATAAAGGGGTAAAAATGAGAAAGGAGGGAAAGTTCTGAATGAGACACAGGGTACAGAAAGATAAGAAAAAGGAAATAAAACCCAAAAGCCAAGTTAAATGGGGAGGGATCATACAAAGTTTTTCAAGCATACCTACATTGTACTGGATTGCATTATTGTACAGCCAACTACAATTAACATCACATTGATATTTACTCCCATTGTGAAATGATTGATAAGCCTGTAATCAAAACATGTGTTCACACTTGGAGAATGCCTTGGAAAACACAACTGCTTATAAAAAAAGTTACACTAGAAGAACTCCCTTTACACAACCATAAACAGGACATAAACATTGCAAAATGTTTCAAAAATACAACTACTGGCTGAAGGGTATCCACACCATTATGTCACAAACAGGATATTATTATTATTATTATTATTATTATTATTATTATTATTATTATTATTATTATTATTATTATTATACCCCACTTTATCTCCACAAAGGGAACTCAACGCAGTTTGACATAAAAGCATTAGCATAGAATTTAAAATATTCAAATCTACAAAATTAAATGGAATTACTAAATTACATCACTAAAAAATTCAAACATATTAAAAGTTAAAAACCACAGCAACCCCTGACTAGATCTTAAACACCTTCATCTTTAAATGCCACATTTTAGCCTGCTGCCAGAAGGACAGCAGGACGGGGGCTATTATGGCTTCTCTGAGCAGGAAATTTCAGAGTTGAGGCACAGCCATTGAGAAGGCCCACTCATGAAAATCTCAGGGCTTGGGTAGATTTGTACATGGGTATGCACTTGGCCAAATAGCCTGGATCTGAACTGTCTAGGGCTTTAAAGGTCATAACCAGCACTTTGATTTGTTCTCGATAACAGACTGGCAGCCAGTGGAGCTCCTGCAACAGGGGGCTTGTCCACTTCTGTAGCCAGCCCTAGTTAGCAACCTGGACACAGCTCTTTGGACCACTGGAAGTTTCCAAGCACTCTTCAGAGGCAGCTTCACATAGAGTGCATTACAGTAATGTGACTAAGATATGTACCACTGTGGTCAGATCTGACTTTTCAAGGAATGGGCGCAATTGGTGCACAAAAATAAAACAAAACCAAAAAAATCCCATGTCGATCAGCAAGTGGTAACAGGGATAAGACTGTGATATCTGGAAGCTCCTAGTCACAGACTGGCACATGAGTGGTAGATTCAGTCATTCTATCTCAAGGTCCAAGGCAGTTAAGTAGTCTGGCAGCTGTATCCACAACTGAACAGCCCTCTTTAGGATCCACTCTGCTCACCCCATATGGGGAGGGGGGGAGTAGAAAAGGTACCCTAATTATAGTCTGCCTCTCTCTCTCTGGACTGGACTGTCGTATCCAGAGAGGTCGCCATCTTGTGACCAAAAAAGAAAAATGAACTTTGGAACATGGAACATATGGACACTGTTGGACAACACAGACAGTGAATGCCTTGAACGCAGGACTGCTCTTATTGCAAGAGAGCCGGGATGCTTTAACATCAACATAGTAGCACTTCAGGAGACCTGGAGAGAAGGAGAGGGACAGCTGAAGGATGAAAAAGGAGGCTACACCTTCCTCTGGAAGGGACTGCCTGAAGAAGAACAAAGAATACACGGAATTGACTTTGCCATCAGAAACGACCTGGTGAAGTATCTGTCAGAAGAACCCATCGGCATTAACCAATGACTCTAATCCTCCAAATTAACCTTGCCGAACACTAAATGCTAATGAAGACATCAAAGAAAATCAGCTGGACACCATTTCTTTGGAGATACCTAAGGATAGCAAAATCATCCTCCGGGTGATTTTAATGTGAAAGTTGGATGAGACTTCGACCTGTGCTCTGGGACTATAGGAAAAGATGGAGTTAGAAACAGCAACCCGAATGGCATCCTGTTTCTCACCAAATGTGCTGAACACAACCTTGTCATTGCAAACACACTCTTCTGCCAGAAAAACAAGCTTAAGACAATGCTTTGACCCCCCCCCCCCCGGGGAGGGCAAATCATTTGCACCTTTAGATTATGTAATTATATATGCCATAGTGCTCCTCACAAAAGCAATGACAGATGCTGATAACTGCTGGACAGACCACAGGTTAATCCGATCCATAATGGCCATCAAGATCTCCCCCATACGTAGACTCCAAAGAAGAAAAGGCATTAAATGAACATCCAAGCCCTTAAGAGTGCTACAAGCAACACTCAAGGGTCATCTACCCACAGAACACCCTGAAAATGTTAAAAAACATTGAGATAAACTGAATACCTCTATCATTACAGCCTGTGAAGAAACCATTGGATACCAAACTAAGAAACATCAAGACTGGTTTGATGAAACTGATAACAAAATCCAACAGTTAATAGATTAGAAAAGGAAAGCCTTTCAAATATAGCAGGGAGACACCAACTGTGCTGCTAAGAAAAGATCTATGCCAATGCAAAAGCTGAGGTCCAAAGAAAGACCAAAGAACTCAAGAACATCTGGTGGACCAAAAAGGCTCAAGAAATCAAACACCTTGCAGATGTCCATGATGCACGAGGATTCTTTAATGCCTCAGAGGTCTTCTATGGACCAAGAAATCATGGCATAAACCATCATAAGATGGAACCAAACTTCTGAATGATAAAAAAAATCAATGCACTACATTGGAAAGACCACTACCATAACCTCCTTAACTGCAACTCCAACATGGCCAAAGAGGTTCTCTTGCAAATCCCACAACAACAAACCGGGAATGAGCTTGCAGCACTGCCTAGTTTGGAGGAAGTCAGCAAAGCCACCAACCAACTAAAAAATAACAAAGCCAGTGGACATGATGGGATCTCTGCTTAAATCTCTTTAAAGGGTGGGCCTAAGTTGACACAAGAACTCCACCAGCTCACTGAAAAGGTGTGACTGACCGAGAAAATCCCAGCAGATGCCACCATCATCATCGTTTTCCAAAAGGGGGAAAGAACAGACTGTGGAAACTGTTAAGGTATCTCCCTTTTAACCTTCGCTGGGAAAATCATTGCAAAAATCCTTGCAAACCACCTTCTACCTATTTCAGAAGACATCCTCCTAGAATGGCTTCCACCCCTCCAGAGGAATAGTGGATATGATCTCCACTGCACAATAGCTCCAAGAAAAATGCAGGGAACAAAATCAGCCTTTGAACATGGCATTCATTGACCTTGCAAAGGCATTTGACACAGTGATGCAGTGCTCTCTGGACCATTCTCCAAAAAAATCGGATAAATTTGTGAACATCTTGTGGCTCCTCCGTGATGACATGATGGCAACAGTCTTGGACAGCAGCGGCTCCCAAAGTTACCATTTAAGGTGGAATCAGGTGTCAAGCAGGGATGTGTTATTGCCCCAACCTTATTCTCCATACCCATCACGATGATATTGCACCGTGTTAATGAGAAGCTTCCTACCGGCATGGAAATCATCTATCAGACAGATGAAAAGCTATTTAACCTCAGCAGACTGAAAGCCAAAACCAAAGTCACAACAACGTCTGTTATAGAACTCCAATATGCAGATTATAATGTAATATGTGCTCATTCAGAAGACCTACAAACCACTCTAAACACCTTTGCAGAAGCATACAAAAAGCTTGGCCTCTTACTGAACATTGAGAAAGCCAAAGTGTTCTTCTAGCAGGCACCAGCCAATCCTTCTGCAATGCCAGAAATACTGCTTAATGGTGTAATGTAATGTTAGAAAATGTTGACCATTGCTGCTACCTTGGCAGTTACCTCTCCACAAAAATCAACATTGACACTGAAATACAACACCATCTAGAGCTCTGCAAGTGCAGCATTTTTCTGAGAGAAGCAGAGTGTTTGAGGATCAGAACATTCGTGGGGAGACGAAGATGCTTGTTTATAAAGCTATTGCCCTTCCAACCCTGTTATACGCCTGCGAAATGTGGACTGTCTATAGATGTCATACTCAGCTCCTGGAATGATTCCATCAGTGTTGCTTCCGAAAAATCCTGCAAATCTCTTGGGAACACAGGCAGACAAATGTCAGTGTGCTGGAAGAAGCAAAAACCACCAGCACTGAAGCGATGATCCTCCACCATCAACTTCACTGGGCTGGCCACATTGTCTGAATGCCTGATCACCATCTTCCAAAGCAGCTACTATAGTCCCAACTCAAGAATGGAAAACGGAATGTTGGTGGACAGGAAAAGAGATGGAAAGATGGGCTTAAAGCCAACCTAAAAACTGTCGCATAGACATGGAGAACTGGGAAGCACTGGCCCTTGAGTATTCTAATCCCACTCAGATGTGACCAACAGTGCTGTGGAATGCAAAGACGCATGAATGGAGGGCGAAATGGAGAAATGTGTCAAGAGGAAGGCATGTCAAGCCAACCCAAACCGGGACCCTCTTGCACCTGGAAATGTTCTAATTGTGGAAGAACAGACGGATCAAGGATAGGTCTCACACTCTACCTATGTACCCACTGTCATTACACTTGGAAGACATTCATACTCGAACACTGATGAGGATCGTCGATGATGAGGACAGTTTTGTCAATGCATTTCTCATATCCCTATGCAGCTAAGGCAGGCACTTTAACCTTTCAAAATGCAGGATTGATGACAGAATGGACAAAAAAGGAGAACAACAAATAAAGGAACTGAGAGAAGCATTAATTCACCCACTTTCAAGTGCTGAGTGCTTGGCAATTGCCAACAAGCCTTTGGGCATAATACCAGGATTTTGTATTGGTAGTAATAAAATGTGATGAAAATATAACACTAAACATTTCACTATGGCATCATATGCAACCATCATTGTCATCCCTGGTTGACTAATAAAAGAGAGCAATTGTTGAATACACAAGAATGGTAAAGACTACTTCTTTTATGTCATTTTTCAACTTAATTAAGTTTTCTACACATAGCAATTGGACAATATACATTGCATGCTTTTTGCCTCCCACAGATGTAGCCAAAATTACATTATTCATGGCCTGGTGTTTTGAATGCTTAGCTAATTGACAAACTGCTTTCCCCTCAGTGTTTTACTATTGTAGCTGTAATTGAATTTATAGCAGCATGTCTGAAAACCATAAGTTAAAAGGGGTGTTTTGCGCAGTAGTTTTTCAACTCTGAAAATTCTTTTGCCTCTGTTAAAATCCCACAATTCTTAAAATTAGATGAGCATTTCAATTTGTCATCTCTGGAATCTCTGTCATGAAAAATCTATTCTATCTTTGCTTTTGTGAAAAGCCAACATGGACACAAGCTGGACATTGACCATTTTAATGATTGTTTATCTATGTGTATCTTAATTTGTATGTATCTTACTATATGGAACAAACAATATAAAACACGTATCTGTAATTAAATTTCTTTCATCATAAAACATTAGACCAAACAAAATAACAAGAAAAATAAACTATTTATCTCAAGATTTCATAAAACATATAATACAAACTAAATTAAATGAGGGCAAACACTGGATGACCTTTGTGGTCTTTTCCATCGTTATCATTATATATAGCTGCATTATGAAAACATATAGCCCTGTTTTTATAGATTAGAGGTGTACATTTTTCCTAATTTACTAAATGAGTTTAGTAAGTAAAAGAAGCTATAATTAGAAAACTAATAACATCACCTCAAAATAGATAGCAAATTTCATGCACTACATTTCATTCCTTGCCAAGTAGTAACTGTGGGTGTGATTCCATTTAATGTGGATGATGTGTAATACTTCAGTGGCATACTTATAGAGAAAGTGGAAATGGCAGTGAAAATGTTGAAAGAATAACTTCCGAGTCATTTTGGTTACTGTTGCAGTGGGATGTGGGATGGAGCTGTGTCCTGCAGGTGAATGGTAAAATGCTTTATACAACGTGGCATTGGATATCTCCTTAGGAAAGTCTCTAAATAGGGCAAATGTTGGTGTAACCAGGAATTACATTTGCAAGGAACTCTTAGAGGATTCCAGCCAATAGCTGCTTAACCCATGCCAAAAAGTCAACATACTCATGCTTGAGAGTAAGGTAGGGTAGTAGTTCTATAGGACTCATCTATGTTCAGAATTCCAGGGGTATAGAATTGGCTTGTAAATAAATTCGGTGCTAGCCATATTTGCTTCACAAAAGAGGAATTCAACTTCGAAATGAAGTAACATTCTAAGGAAGAAAATATTCTGCTTAATAATTAGTTCCACCTGAAGTGTTGAATTGTGGTGGTTACCTAATATACTTATGTATAACATACTCACCTATAACTTGATTTCCTGTATACATTAAGGGTAGGTTTGGGGGTCAAAATTATGGATTTTTAAATGACCTGTGGATAAGTTGAGGATTGTTCTGCAGATAGAGAAAAGCATCAGTGCTAGCACAGAGGTTAAGCTCTCTCTATCCACCACTGCCATTTACCTACCCAAGCATTCCAAAAGACCAGAAGTTGTGCCATAGTGGAGAAGGTGGAGGGAAAATACTTCATTAAGGTTCTTAATATTTTCTGTTTTTTTTCTTTTTATCTTCAGTTGTCCACTATACAGACTTTGCTATAGTAATTAGCCCCTGTCTGTTTGTTATTGTTTATTTGTTCAGTCGCTTCCGACTCTTCCATCCATCTTGCCCTTGGTTGACTCCTCTTCCTTTTTCCTTCAATTTTCCCCAACATCATTATTTTCTCCAAGCTTTCCTGTCTTCTCATTATGTGACCAAAGTACTTCATATTTGCCTCTAATATCCTTTCTGTTTGTTATGGTCCATTAAACGCTCTGCCTGGCTTACTGGTTATGGTGGCAGGCATTGCTTCTACATGCCATTTTGGCCAGGGTTCCTTCCTCCCAGGGAGCACCATGCATTTGTGCACTTCAAGATATGGTGTGTTTTCAGTTAATTAGAATTAATTTTGCACCCCAAAGCTATGAGAGCACTCTGAAAACCACACTTGAGCCAGATTCACAAGCAAAGCAGTTTATTGAAGTGTGTGTGTGTGTGTGTGTGTGTGTGTGTGTGTGTGTGTGTATATATATATGAAAGTGCAAGCAAATAATGTCCTCAGCAGTTCAGTAGATAGTTCATCCAAGTCTTATAAAGTTGTAATCCACAAACAGGACTCAAATAATTCCAACAAAGGGCCGGGCTGTGGCGTAGGCTGTTGAGCAACCAGCTGCAGCAAGCTGCAACAAATCACTCTGACCAAGAGGTCATGAGTTCAAGGCCAGCTCGGAGCCCCGTGTTTGTCTTGTCTTTGTTCTATGTTAAGGCATTGAATGTTTACCTTATATGTGTAATGTGATCCGCCCTGAGTCCCCTTCGGGGTGAGAAGGGCGGAATATAAATACTGTAAATAAATAAATAAATAAATAAAGTCAATTAGTAGCCAGGAGTTGCGAGGATCAGAGACAAGACACAGTAAAATCCATCAGTTATAATCCACATGAAAGACAGTCATTGGAAAGCAGCAGGAACAAGATTAACGAGGCAAGGTATACTCAAGAGTTGCAAGGCACAATCTTCAACTGAGAATCCTGGAAACAGCACGAGAACAAGGCAGGGATCAAGAGACTGGAATGGAGATGCTTCTCCCAATGATGGCAATGTTGACACCGCAATGAAAACAGGGAGCGAGGTACCTTTAAGGAAATCTCAAGGCTACCGAGCAATGAGAGTCAGGACATTCACAGCTTCACATGGGAAAGTTGATTCATTAGAGCGCTTGAGAGCCAAGTGTTTACTTCGTCTCACAACCTCCCTTCGACTCCTGTGAGATAGATTGTCTCTGATCAAAAGACACATCCTCCCCTGCAACAACTCCATCTGGTGAATCCAGCCTTGAGTGAACATCAATTAGCTGTTCCTCTGGAAGCATAACATCGGGCACCTGCAAAGCCATTGGGCTCTGATCCAAGTCCTGGAGAGGCCCAAAATCCAAATCAGCATCTGAGTCAAACTCCGTCTCCTGTGGAGAGCCAGATCCTGACGAACGAGCTATAACAGTTAACCTCATGGTTCACTCTGATTGGCTAATCCAGATGGACCTGAGGGAAAAACATTTCCCTCTGGTCCACCAAAAGGGAATAAATACAGTTGCCTTCATGCTCTCCCTTCCTGCTCTCAGATTGTTTTTGCTAATTTATTTTGCATTGTGTGTCTTGGATGACCCTTACCCTTCCAGGAATGGTTATCCAAGCACCCTTCAGAGGGCATTGTGGGGATCCCAGGGTAATTCAATTTTGTCCAGAAGTTCCTAACTTTGTGTCATCAAGTGATCTAGGACCCATGTGACCCAGCTGTCTTCAGCTGTAACCAATAAAAAGCAAGTTGTGGTCTTTGTTATCGCAACATTAGTTTTGTATGCAGGCTGGCTGGTGGTCGCCCTGCACATGGGTTAGGGTTAGGTTTAGACTATTGAAATAACAAGTTACAGGTTATAATTTGTTTTTTTTCTACTGCTAACACCTAATTTAATTTTTTCACATCAAAACCATTAATAGAAACCACTATATATTTTGGTTAACCAATGGATTATTTATGTGTATAAAATGAAAATTCAACTTCAGTTTTGGCACTTTTCACAGATGTTGCATTCTCTCTATACATCAATAGCTTGTTAAACATCTAATGAGCATGTTGGAATGTATAGAATTTAAACATTACACACAGTAATCCTGTCACCCCTTTAGCACCTTCTCACTATGTCTTCCTAGCTCTCCAATGCTGCAGGAATGTTTTCATATTATTTTCCATTTTTGGCATAGAATTGGGAGGTGTTGGTGTCCTTGGACAGCTGTAAGACAGAAACTTCTGTGGAAGTGGGTGTGGACAGGGAAGCTAGGAAAACTGTGGAGAGAAGCTGAAAACAAGGAAAGGTTTTATTTCTTGGCTCAAAATCTCCTTTTCACACCATACAGCACAACTTGGTTTCCTCACTAGCCGTTTTTATATGTTCCACGTGGATTAAAATATGGCAAGTACCTTTATGTCATTTGCAGAAGTGCTCTATATACATACAGGGAAGGGAAGAACTAAAAGTTTCTCTCATATTAAAAACAAACTCCAAAGCCTATTCATTCTTGTTCTGAATAGGTGAGTTGCAAATACTGGTAAATCCTTCAAAATGGAAGTAGAACAAAACTCTCTCCCACCTACATTGGGCAAATTCAGTGGATAATACTCATGTAAGTAGCCAGATTATGTAAATTTAAAATAAAGATAGTAAACATGAAGAGTCTGTCAGAAAAAAAGAGATAGCAACCTTTTTTTTAAGCATTAGCATAGCTAATAACATTTCTCCAGAAATTAGTTGCGGAAATATTATTTTCTATCAGAAAATGCTGGTTTTGCACAAAAATGCCAATTGCAAATTTTGCGCAGACTAAATCTGTAACTGAAAATAGCCTTTGAAAAGTTTTTTAAAAGTCTTTTATGCAGCAGACAGTTATTAAAATTTCAGGATGCTTGCTTTGAATGAAATGAATGAATATTTGGATTCCCATACAGTATTTTACTTTCAAACCAAAGCCTTTAGAGAAGATGCTTGGATGGAATTGGAGGACTTTCTTAGTATTAGTCATTTTTCACAAAACTGAGTCTCAACATTTTCCTTCTACCTCTGCTCTTAGGAATATGTTTTAGACTGTAATATTCTGTTTTTAGGATGATATATTAAGGAACATGGCCATTGTTGGTGTTAACTTTGGCAATGTATAGTGTGTAAGTCTCTCGGATTTCTGAAAGGGCTTTATCATTATTATAAATATGCTGATGTTGTTGGCTTATATGACTTTTCCCCCTGAGGATCTCACTAGGTTTAAATGGTGGAGCATAAATTAATTGTCTTATCTATGTTTTTCTGCATATTTCTCATAGGCTATTTCTCATAGACTTCTTCATGAAAAAGAAATGCTCCTGAGTTGGTGAGGCTAGATGAAACTACAGGTGGCCAACACAGCTTTATAATATAAGAATAGCATTGTGTATCCGTACCTTTTGGCAAAGGAGGAGGTGATGAAAATGAAATGCAAGTGCATTGAATTGTTGGATTGGTGATGACTTCTGAAAACATCACTAGCCTATGTATGTGTGCGGGTGATTGATGAGCCAATGATTATTCCTGATAGCATCACCAGCCTGTGAACATCTGTGGGTGATTGTTCCACAGTATCTATTAGGTATTAGGTTCAGAAGTCATTACAAAATGGGGGGGGGGGTGCTGCTTTGCTTTTAAAATGTTTCTGAAGTATACTTAGTAAAAATTTCATTACTATTTTGTTACAGTAATAGTTCATGTACTATAATTGGGGAAACTTCAGGGACTCCTTTCTCCCCCATTTTTAAAGGTATTGGGTGAAATTTGCTACAATGGTAAAATACATTTACCACTGTAAGCCCACCAAATTTCAGAATGTTTCATTCATCCATGGATCTTTGGGGAATTTTCAAAGTTTTTAATTAAAAAAATTATTTTAAAAACTACAAGAGCTATCTCCTTGAATTTTCTATACAATTTGCTATACAACAGGGGATCGTTCCCCACAACTTTCAGAAATATTCATACATCTACTGATTTTAGGGATTTAAAAAAAAGTTTTGACAAAAACATTTTTTTAAAAAAAAAAAAAGCTGCAACAGCTATCTCATATTAACCAATAGAAACCAATATTCACTCATTTTACATTTCATAGAATCCTAGAGTTGGAGGGGACCCCAAAAGCCATCAAGTCCAACCCCTTCTTCCAGGCAGAAGGGCACCATCAAACTCTACTGACAGAAGGCCATCCAGCCTTTAAACTAATTAATATGCCTCCCCTATAATATGGAGGCCATCCATTTCTGCCCAGTCCGGCACAGAGATTTATTTGCTATACATATCCATCAGTCCTCCTCTTTGCAGATTCAACCATTCATTGGAACTGGCTGTCTGCTGTTAGGGAGAGACAAATCTCTTTCTCTGCTACCCTGATTGGTGCTTTCTGATGCTGATACATTTTGAGAAATGTAGTTTAGGGCAGGGCCTTTTGAATTTTTGGTGTAGGGCTTCTCCCTTCCCAAACTACATTTCCCACAGTTTATTGCTGTTCCCAGAAAACACTGCTCTCTCTGTTTCCCTTTCCTAATGGCAAGAGGTCATTAATTTACAGAGGAAAAGCAAGGCAGGCACCCTTTTGGCTTTGCTTTTTGAGCTTTGCTTCCTTGCACTGAACATGAAACTGACTTTAGGAGCTTTCCGAGATTTACAAAACTAAAATGAAAAAGTATGGGGTAAGTTATAATTTCTGGTGTGGACCACACGGGCACATCAGGTATTGTGTCATAAGTACAAATCATACTAAACTAATCTGACTTGCAGCACTTTCTGATTTTTTTGCACATGCCTAGTATCTATGCAATTGCATTGTGCTGATGATGCCAAATATCTTGGTTGAATTCCTTACACATGCAAATAACTATTCTTCCTTCGTTGTTTGCTACATCTCTCTCTGATTCTGAATAGGGCTTCCAGCTCCCTGAGTTTTAGAGCAAGGGGAAGAATCTGCTCAGAAAAGGGAAGTCCTTCCTTTCATCCTCTCCTAGTACCTGCTGCTTTTAAGTACCTTCTCTATGCTCAGCGTGGAGTTTACCTGTCCACTTTTCCTCTTTTTCCTTAAATTTCTAAAACTGCAACCAGAACCATGACTCAACGGCAGGGAGCAATCAATGCCAGGAGTATTGTGTCTTGCACAATCAATGAGTATTTGTGTCTTGCACAAATATTTCTGCATTGTGACTTTTCCTATCCTATTGTTCATTTCCCAGTTTCTAGGGTTCACACACTGCCTTAAATAGTTGAACTGAAGTACAATGTCATTTCCTTTTTGAACCACAAGTGGATTTACCATCGTCACCAAAAGATGTGGTATGAATGTCTCTTATCCTCAACTCAGTGTAGACACTTAATTTTTCAGTTCCTGATTTTACTTTTCTTTCTTATAACTTTATTCTTATACCCCGCCCCATCTCCCCGAAGGGACTCAGGGCAGCTTACATGGGGCCTTGCCCAACACAATGTAACAACAACAACAGTACAATAAATCAAATATCCCAGCAATAAAACACCAGCAACAATAAAACAATCATATAAATCAACATACAGAGTAAAATGTTAAAAACAGGAGAGTAAAACACGGATCTGGGCCAAAGTGCAGAATATTTCAAAAAGGGAGAGGTAGATCCACAGCTAAAATAGTCAAAGTGCATTATAATACTGGCAAAACATCATCGATGGGGCTATTGTTAAATGGGCAGACAAATCGAACCTACAACGATTAATCATCAAAGGCCTTTTGGAAGAGCCAGGTTTTTAGGCTCTTCCAGAAGGAAAGGAGGGTAGGGGCCTGCCTGATCTCCCTGGGGAGCGAGTTCCAAAGCCGGGGGGCCACGACGGAGAAGGCCCTCTCTCTCGTCCCCACCAACCGCGACTGCCTCTTTGTCCTCTTTTCATTCCTTCCCTGCAACTCCTGGCAATGTTGATTGCCTGTTCATTTCCATGTCTATCTTACAGTTGAGCCCAAATTATATCAAGACTGATCTATAGCTGCACTGACCATTTAATGCTGTTTCACATTCGTATTGAAGCAAGTGGTTTTGCTATGTGGATCATTAGGTAGAAAACCCCGGAACCAGTTTGAGACCCAGATAGTGATTGCACAAATCATAGAGCATCAATGTACATTAAGGGCTTTCTTTTGCATGCTTTTGTGGGGATTTGTTGTCTGATTGACATAATTGGAAGCTAGTTGTAAACTGCTTGAAATGGTCAATGTAGATAGATGGGGTCTTAATCTTCATGAGCCTTCCCAAGCCTGATCTGCTTTGCAGGTCATGCTCAAGGGCAAAACCTCATGGGTTAGCTATGGACCCATCAATTTCAGAAAAGGGTGGATTTATGCTTATGAATTCTCCTCTTAGTGCAATTAGTTTTTAAATTTGACTTAAATATTTTTAAAATGAAAATTCAAGCAGCTTTAAATATATAATAATAAATAATAATAAAATAAAACTTTATTTATACCCCGCCACCATCTCCCCACAGGGACTCGAAGCGGCTCACATGGGGCAAGGCCCAAATAGCACAATTTACAAAAACAACAGCATAAATACATTGAACAATATACACAAAAAAAATAAAACACAGTAAGACAATAAAACAAGAGTTAATACAGCAGTAAATCAATCAACCACCAAGCATAACACTTTTGTCTTCCTGTTTCAGTTTTAGATTTTGTTTTATTCATTAATGAAAACAGTGTAATTAATGTAATTATTAATTCATGTAATAATCATTAATGTATTATTCATTACTATTGTACTTTCTGCTATTTTGAGATGATACTACCATGGAAGTTGGCAATATAATTAAACCCACTGGTTGCGATCCTTGAGAAAAAACACAGTAAACATGTTATAATCATTCTTCAACTATTATAATGAGAGAACCTGCTACTGGAAACTCATTCAACAACATTTCTTGAAAAGCAGTTGTAGGAGATTTAAAAAGAATGGAATTATCATATGAGCACAATATCCCTCAGCAGAAATATAACAGTGAAATTGTAATTTGTTCAGAATAGGAACCAGAAAATAGTAACTTTTCCTGGCAAGTAACAAGTGAAGGATTGTATATGTTTGCATGTTTTCCCAATCCACACAGGCATGAGATTGATGTTTTGTCTCCGTTTACCAGCAGAGGGAGTATTTCATCCAAGAACTACCCTGATATAACAGCATATCTTCAGAAGACTGCTGAGCCATTGGAAAAAGAAAGATGAACAATGATAATATTAAGGTAAAGGTAAAGGTTTTCCCTGACGTTAAGTCCAGTCATGTCTGACTCTGGGGGTTGGTGCTCATCTCCATTTCTAAGCCAAAGAGCCAGCGTTGTCTGTAGACACCTCCAAGGTCATGTGGCCAGCATGGCTGCATGGAGCGCCGTTACCTTCCCGCTGGAGTGGTACCTATTGATCTACTCATACTGGCATGTTTTCGAACCTCTAGGTTGGCAGGAGCTGGAGCTAACAGCGGCCGCTCCCGCCGCTCCCGGGGTTTGAACCTGGGACCTTTCGGTCTCCAGCTCAGTGCTTTAACACACTTCGCCACCAGGGTTCCTTAATGATAATATTACATCATATTAAAAATTGGTTTTTTAAAAGCCTGTTCTTAAAACTTATTTGGTGATATGCTTTTGTAGCGGCATTATCTATTATTAGATATTACCTTGTATTATGATTTGGCCGTTTGTATACTCACAAAGTAATAACCCACCTTTATTAGTCAACAAAAAGGCACAAAGCACAGCAGGCAAGCTTTCGAAGCTCAATTGACTTCTTTATTAGGCAAAAACGTCAAAAATTATACTGTAAAGAGAAAAAGGGAGAAGGGAGTCCCATTTTGCACCAGATGTTGTCTCTGCTGTAGGTCAGTTGAACTGGAGGGATCTCAATGCAGAAAGAAGCATTTTTGGCCATGTGGGCACCAAGACAAAGAGCAGGAAATGTTAAACTGTATTAGCATCAGTGAAGTAACTCCTCTTGGGATCCAGGCGTATCTGTTTTTTGTGAAGCCACAACCTTTTTCTTAAAGGTAAAGGTAAAGATTTCCCCTGACGTTAAGTCCAGTCATGTCTGACTGCGGGTTGGTGCTCATCTCCATTTCTAAGCCGAAGAGCCGTCATTGTCTGTAGACACCTCCAAGCTCATGTGGCCGGCATGACTGCATGGAGCACCGTTACCTTCCTGCTGGAGCGGTACCTATTGATCTACTCACATTGGCATGTTTTCGAACTGCTAAGTTGGCAGATGGGCCCCTGGTGGTGGCGCAGTGTGTTAAAGCGCTGAGCTGCTGAACTTGCAGACCGAAAGGTCCCAGGTTCAAATCCCAGGAGCGGAATGAGCGCCCGCTATTAGCCCCAGCTCCTGCCAACCTAGCAGTTCGAAAACATGCAAATGTGAGTAGATAAATAGGTACCGCTCCGGCGGGAAGGTAACGGCGCTCCATGCAGTCATGCCGGACACATGATCTTGGAGGTGTCTACGGACAACGCCGGCTCTTCGGCTTAGAAATGGAGATGAGCACCAATACCCAGAGTCGGTCACGGCTGGACTTAACGTCAGGGGAAAACCTTTACCTTTTTACCTAGGTTGGCAGAAGCTGGAGCTAACAGCGGGCGCTCACTCCGCTCCTGGGATTTGAACCTGGCACCTTTCGGTCTGCAAGGTCAGCAGCTCAGTGCTTTAACACACTTCACCATTGGGGTTCCTAACGTTTTTCTTAGGCAGAAGATATTGAATATCTCAAGAAGTTTCTGTACTATTACATTTGGAAAAAATTATGCTGTATATGCTAAACTCAGCCCATTATTGTTACCATCTATAGCAGGCATGGGCAAACTAAGGCCAAAGGTCCGGATGTGCCCCCCTGGGCACTTACCTCAGGCTCTCCTCATTTTCCCTGTCCTCTCAGCATAAAGACACAGTGGCCTACCACATGCAGAAAAGACGGGGGAGGAAGGCATGCAGCAGCTGAGAGCCCTCTGGAGTGCTCTCAACCACTGCATGTCTCACTCTCCTCCCGTCATAAGGACGGTGTGTCCTCATTTTCCTCCTGGCATAAGGATGGAGTAAGCAGCCTGAGGATGCTTTACCCCCTCCCAGCCCCACCCTCTCATAGGCCCTGTCCCTCGCAGGCCTGTCCCACCCAGCATGTGCCCAGCCGTTCTCTCTCCTGGCCCGGCCAAGACCAAAATGCAGCCCCCAGCAAAAAAAGTTTGCCCATGCCTGATCTTAGTCTACAGTCCAAAAGAAAAGCATAGCCACAAAGCATTATGAAAGCTGTATTGCAACATCTACAGGATCCTGTTTTACCTGCTATTAACATAAATGAATTCCAGAACAGAGGATTTCTTTATGATATCATAAACTGAAATTGAAATTGAAATTGAAGTAGAGTGAATTTGAGTAGACAATGTTGTTTTCTCTGATTCTCTTCCAAGCAACCGATCCACAATTGAAATTTACACAGTGCAACAACCAGACAAGGCTCTATGCCAGCATAATATTCACATGAGAAAATGGGTAATGTCTGTTCTGAATTGCTACCATGGACCCGGTGGGAATGAAACCATAAGAATACTAAGGGGCTGCTGGATTATGGGAGATATGTCATCTATTACAAAGAAGTGATTCCAGATAATAAATGGCACCAGGAAAAATACAGTTGTGGACTTATTGTGACATCAGCTGTGAAGTATCTCCCTCTTCCTTTCTTCCTATTTGCATTTTTGAAAATTCTGAGCTTATCATGGCATGCCAGGCTATGTTGCAGAAGCCAAAATTTATTGCTTTTACTGTAGTACCATGTAATTAAGTTTGCATATCATAAAAGCACCTCAATTTCCAAAGGGGTGCAGTGAAATTGTATGATTTGACAGGTGTCCATCTAATTTATTGTTGTTGTGTGCCTTTAAGTTGTTTCTGTCTTATGGCAATCCTTAGGTGAACCCATCACAGGCTTTTCTGGAACTCAGAATGTGTGACTTGCCCAAGGTCACCCAGTGGGCTTTAATGGTTGAGTGAGAAATCAAACCCTCATCTCCAGAGCTGCAGTCTACATTCCTACACATTCCTATTATGGTTTGATGACAGGAGAATTCTCCAGTTTTCTCCAAACACCATAGCATACTTGCAAGAATGAATTAAACCCCTCTTTTTTAAAGTGAACTATTGATAAAAAACAAAAACAAAACAGCCAGCCTGAATCACTAGAGTGTCTGGATCAAAATCCTGTGTGACTCCTATTGTAGATTTATGCTTGGGTCACGATTCAGCCAACGTTTTACATTCCATTGATTTTGATCAGAGAATTAAGTACATTTTTAAGTTTTCCCCATAAGCAGTGGTGGAAATTCAGAGTGCTTCACCTTGGCAAGAATGTGCCTTTAATTATTTCTTTCCTCTGACAGAGATGTCAATTTTTTTCCTCTATTTAATACAACTCTTGATGATCAATTTGCTGAAATATGTCAACATGTGAAAATTAGATGCCTGCAGCCAAAAAGCTGACTATTTTGTTGCTTTCTTGCTCAAGTCTTGCTTAAGTCTTTTCTGCAGAACTCAGATCTGCATCCTTTGACTTTTCTTTATGTCTACCTAACTTATCATTGACCTCTTGGACCTAGATGTCCAAGGATATTTTTCCAAACACTTACCTGATCTCGGCTTTCTTCTTCCATTGGCCATATAAGAAGGTTGTTGTTGTTCATTGTGTACCTTCAAGTTGACTCATTATAGCAATCTTGGCATAGGGTTTTCTTGGCAATATATATTCAAAGGGATTTTGCCACTGACTTCTATTTAGTCTTAGTGTGTGACTTGATCAAGATCACCTAGTGTGTTTCCATTGCTGAGAGGAAATTCAAAACCTGTTGTCCTGAAGTCTAAGAAAGTTATAGTTCTAGACAAATTGAAAACTACATCTTGTTACAAAATGTCAAATATGAACCTTTTCTTGTAGATGGATCTCCTTAGCCACAAAATAACTTGAATGAGAAAGCACCTCATTTTCTCATAAGGAAGTTGAAGCTTTCTCAGGATACTCCCTACATTTTGCGGCATTAGTGGTGACATTCCACCCCAGAAGAGTGTCCAGTGATATTACTCCCTCCCTAAAGAAGGCTGTGATTGTGAGGTAGCAATAGTACACCTCGCATGCTTTCAATTAGTTTCTGACTTATGGGAACCCTAAGGCTATCCTATCGAGATGTTTTATTGGTAAGATGTATTTGCTGCCTTTGACTTCTTGGCTTGCCCAAAGTTACCTAATGGATTTCCATGGCCAACCACTACACCATGCTGGCTCTAAAAATAATCACACTTCTATTAAAAAGACACAAACAGAGGTCATTACATTTTAATTCCAGAAAGCATTTGACCATCTTTATCTTTCCTGTTTGAAGCTCTAAGAACAATCAATAACCAAATTGGTAATTTGTTCTATCTGATCTTTTAAAGTTTTTTTTACCATCTCCAAATGTATGTACCTTTTGTACTTAAAATTGGATTAATCCTGTCCATAAATTGGATGAACTCCTATTCTTAAGTTTCAACGCTCTCTGTCTTCTCTACACTTCCTGAAAAAGAGGGGGATGTTTCTGTGTCGAGATATAAATAATAATAAATGACTCCTGCTCACCAACCAAAAAATGATGAAATAATGACTCCTGCTCACCAACCAAAAAGCAGGATGTCATTATCATCCACTCCTACAGAAGAAATTTTAGAGGGATGAGTAGTTAGGGTCACTTCTGGAAAACGGGGGCAGGTTGGTCCAGGAGACAAAGGATGTGTAAAGAGTTTTGAATGGATTATTGTATCCCAACCAAGGGACAAAGGGGGCTATCAAGTCCCATGTGTTTTATTGTTAAGATGATTGTTATATGAGTCCCCAGCAAATGGGTCCAGTGCCTCTGGCAGCAGTGTGTATTGAGACCAAAAGCAGAATATTGTCCATATTGATAGGATTAAGTAGTCTGGTCCTGGGAAAGGGGAAATGTCATTGTGGAAAAATGAGGCATGATCTCCCGGCATACGGATAGTCATGCCAGGTGATGAATGGTATTGTAATGTTCAGGTGACTGAGAAAAAGGACAGGTAGCCCTGTGAATGGATACTGTTGTCCTCTGCATAGTCAGGGTTTATGGGGCCAGTAGAGATGGACTGGCCCCAAAGGTGATGGGTGATTGAGTCCTTCATATGTAACTGTTGCCCATAAAGACAGGTGGAAGGAATTCCTAGGTCATGAGGTGCTGTCAAAAGGTCAGCCAAAAGTCTTGGTCGGTGGCACACTTCTCCAAAGGAATTTTATATAGAGATATAAGACATAACACATTAAATATACACACATGAGGGTGCGTGGATTCCAAAAGGAACCCTGCAGATGGGTGTCTAGATATCCATGGGAAGGGAAGACACACACACAAGGGATTCATGGATACCAAGGGGAACCCTGCAGATGGGTGTCTAGATATTCATGAGGGAGTTTGGGGTTGACACAGTCTATTGAGCCAAGGTGAGGTTAATATAGGGAAAATGGGATGGAGAACTCGTGAGGGCCATGTGGCCCATGTGGCTACCAGCGCCGGCTGCAGAGGGTGAAAGCGGGAGAAAATGACTCAAGAGGCAGAAAGAGATACAAAGAAGCAGATATAGCGGATAACAAACCAATGTGCATGTTTATTTAGGGGTTAGGTAACAGTATAATTAAAAAAGGAAAGATTGTTTCAAAAAGCAGCAGTTACCGACACCCCTCCAGATCGGCAGACATTCGCAAAATGGGTATTATAAAGGATTCTCACCAGCAGCAGCTTGTCCCCGCTGTGCCCCGGTGAGAGAATTTTAAATATTTTACCTGGAGGGGAGGGTGTCCGTGTTCGACAACACACAACCTACCGGCAGTGCTAACGAACCAAAAATGTTGGAATTTGGGGATAGATACATTCTGACTGTGTAATTACAAAAGACATCATAGAAAAACATTTAAACACAGTAAGACTTGTTGAATTTTCAGTTTTTCACCATCATTCATAAGTACTTGGTTACTGAGGTGGGAGGAGATAAATTAAACCCACTTTGTGAGACTGAAATCTGAGAATGCCCATATTGGCCCCCAGTATGAATGATGCAATGGTTCTTTGCATTAGGAAGATTTAATTCCAGTAAGTACAGACAGAACGTCATCTCTAAAAACTCCTGCTAAGATCGGAGTGCCTAACAAAAA
Organism: Anolis carolinensis; assembly: GCF_035594765.1. Taxonomy (NCBI): domain Eukaryota; kingdom Metazoa; phylum Chordata; class Lepidosauria; order Squamata; family Anolidae; genus Anolis; species Anolis carolinensis. The sequence continues at coordinate 88,194,490 of NC_085845.1, read as the reverse complement.
GGAGAATCAAATGAAATGATGGTGACCTTTGAGTATCTCAAGGGAGTGCTCTGTCATTCTGTAAATTTACACCTTTAAGCAGGATTTTAAAATTATGAATGTTTCACCTACTGACTATGAAAGGAAATAGCAGCTCTCCTTTCCTGCTAAACCTCTAGTGAACTATTACATTTTAAAGACAAAGGTCACCTGATTTGGTTTCATTGCACTACTTTCTCTTTATTTCATATACTTTTGTTTTCATTTGAGTTACTCTCTAAAACCAGACCTAAACTTTGGAAGAGTGCAACTCCAGGATCAGGGAAAGTGAATTTAGTGACAGGTATGTTAGGTTTATGGATGCAAAACCAGAGAAAGTTTTGCATGCTTAAATCCACCCAGATTATTAAGATATGTAAATTTGTGGCTATAAAAACTCCCCAGTTTGGTGAGTACAGATTTCAAATGTATTTAATTTAACTCTACATATTGAAATAATTATTTTATTTATTAATTTAATATTAAATATTCATATAAAAACCCATCAAACATATGCCTGATCTTATGGCTCCCAAATCAATATGGAGATCAAATTGAGTCTACAGGGAGCAGGCAAGAACAGAGAAATGAGGCCCCTTCTACACTGCCATATAAAATCCAGATTATCAGCTTTGAACTTTATTATATGACAGTGTAGAAGGGATCTGCCTGAGTCAAGCTACCATAAATCAGAAGATGGAGGTTTGTTCTTTGAGTGTTAGTGGGGTGGTGAATCCAGTAGGGGTTTTGTTTGAACTTTAAAGTATTTCTTAGGCACTCTCACCATTAGGGTTGCTAGGTTTCAGAGCATTGCCCTGTCTAAAGGTTCTCAAGGCAAGTGGGAGGAATCTCAGGGTGAACACATTAAATCTCGGGGTCAGAGCATTAAGTACTGAAATCAGTCATTGTGTGTTTGTGTGTGTGTTCCTCATTTCTTAGATTTTTTTTTAAAAAAAATTGAATGTCATGTTCTGTGGAACTGTGGTTGATACTTTATCATGTTTAATGACATCATCAAAGGCTGTCCCTTGTGTGTTTCTCCTAATATCAGAACCAATCCAATAAGCCTTTATTGGCATCTGTAGCAAAGCAGTGTAAAATACAGTATACATTATACAAGAGAAAGCTTCATTTTTATCATACATTCAATTTGCAGACTTCATTCAGAAACCTTGCCACCGTGAGGCAACAGTTAAAATCTTGGGAGTTTAAAAGAATGATTACTTTGTCTGGCTCCGTTGATGTTTCATAAAATCTAGAACTTGCAATACCAAGCTTGATCTTGGTTCCTGGTAGAGTGAGCAGTGCAGAAGAATATGTGGGATGGAATCTAGTTGTCCTGAGCGGCCGGGACAGAGCCTCTTGTCTCCCAGTAGGCCATTGAGTCTTCCTCTATGGGTTCCTTGTAACATCACTAGGCTTCACGTAGGGTTTAGAGTTGAAATATCAGTCTTGGATAATATTTACCTGGTAACACAACTTTTAACCCTATCTTATCCAATTACTGTATATACTCAAGTATAAGCCTAGTTTTTCATCCCTTTTTTTAAGACTGAAAAAGCCCCCCTCGGCTTATACTTGGGTGAGGGTCCTGGTTGGCTTATATTTGAGTCAGCTTATACTCGAGAATATATGGTACATTTATTATTTTTCTGTATTATTGTTGCTACTATTACATTTATTTTACTCTATTTTATTATTTTATTGTATGACACAGCAAACAAGATAGATATGCTGGATTTTGTATCACAAAATCACAAGTCGAACACTTTCCAAGTGTCTAGAACTGTGTGATGTATTTTCGGATGATGCACACAGATCCCAGTAGGGTGGCCTTTTGCAGTTGACAGATCGTAATTTTTGTCAATGTCTATTGTTTCTAAATGCTGGCTGAGATCTTTTGGCACGGCACCCAGTGTGCCCATTACCACCAGGACCACTTGCACTGGTTTCTGCCAGAGTCTTTGAAGTTCAATCTTGGGGTCCTGGTAGCGGCTGAGTTTTTTCTGTTGTTTTTCGTCAATGTGACTGTCACCTGGGATGGCAACATCAATGATCCAAACCTTTTTCTTTTCCACATCTGTGATGTCTGGAGTGTTGTGTTCCAGAACTTTCTCAGTCTGGATTTGGAAGTCCCACAGTATCTTTGCATGTTCATTTTCCAATACTTTTGCAGGTTTGTGATCCCACCAGTTCTTTACTGCTGGGAGATGATACTTGAGGCATAAGTTCCAATGAATCATTTGGGCCACATAGTTGTGCTTCTGTTTGTAATCTGTCTGTGCGATTTTCTTACAGCAGCTGAGGATATGATCAATGGTTTCATCAGCTTCCTTGCACAGTCTGCATTTTGGGTCACCAGCTGATTTTTCGATCTTGGCCTTAATTGCATTTGTCCTGATGGCTTGCTCCTGGGCTGCAAGGATCAGGCCTTTTGTCTCCTTCTTCAGGGTCCCATTTGTGAGCCATAGCCAGGTGTTCTCCTTATCAACCTTTCCTTCAATTTTGGCAAGGAACTTTCCATGCAATGTTTTGTTGTGCCAGCTGTCAACTCTAGTTTGTAGTGCGGTTTTCTTGTACTGGTTTTTTGTCTGCTGTGCTTTGAGAAGCTTCTGATTTTTGACTTCAATCAAAGCAGGTTCTTCACTTTGCTTTACATATTCTGCCAGGGCATGTTCTTCTTCTTTGACTGTTTGTTTTACTTGTTTTATTATTATTATTAATACATTTATTATTTCATTCTGATCTTATTATTATTATTGCATCTGTTATTTTACTCTCTTTTACTCTATTTATTATTACATGTATTATTTTCCTGTATTATTATGTATTATTATTACATGTATATTTTACTCTATTATTATTAAAAGGATACATAAGGGCAATTACATTGAAGAAGATGAGAATAATGATTTGATCAGAATTGGACCGTCTTATCTTAAATTTGAGCTTTATGTAAATATTCAAAAACATTTAACCTACTGATGCCTCAATTAATGTAATTTTATTGGTATCTATTTTTATTTCTGAAATTTCCCATCCTCGGCTTATACTGGAGTCAATGTTTTCCCAGTTTTTTTGTGGTAAAATTAGGTACCTCGGCTTATATTCGGGTTGGCTTATGCTCGAGTATATACGTTATCTTTATCCAACTATGGCAAGTCAAGAAGAACTTGGTAGAGCAACCCTTTTGATTCAATGAACTATGATTGGGAGTAGAATGACTTTGAGAGACATTTAGCAAGCAGAGCAAAACTATGTTCAAGCAATGTACACCTCTCCATCACCCTCCCCTCTGCCCTGAGTTGAATCTAGAGTCAGCTTGTTTCCATTTTTCCAGACAGAAAGATTTAGCCAAATACCTGAGAAATGTTCATTTACAGCCAAGAATGTCACAGAATGGCTTGGCAAACACCTCAAAGCCTGTCAGAAAGTCTACATTTCAAAACATCAAGTACTATTAAGCGGGTAAAACACACACACATATATACACATACAATGTTAATGCTGAGCAAAAGGTCTCTGGAGACAATATTTCATCCAAAAATAAACAGCTAAACTCATCTTAAATCATCATTCATTTGACCTTAAACTTTTATGTCAAAAGAGAAGATAATATGATTTTATTGAATGACATCAGTGAAGTAAATCTATCAATGAGACTCAAGTTCATAAAACATTTCTAAAAGGTTACATAGGGATTTTATGTTTCCATGTACCCCACTGAATAATAGCATGCATAAAGAGAAAAATGCAATTATTTCCCTTTGTGAGGAAAATGCATGATAAACTTGTATCATGCATTTGTTGTATTTGTTTGTCTGTCTAGAGAACCTGGTGGCACAGTATGTTAAAGTGCTGAGTTGCTGAGCTTGCGGACCAAAAGGTCCCAGGTTCAAATCCCGGGAGCAGAATGAGCGCCCGCTGTTAGCCCCAGCTCCTGCCAACCTAGCAGTTCGAAAACATGCAAATGTGAGTAGATCAATAGGTACCGCTCTGGCGGGAAGGTAACGGCGCTCCATGCAGTCATGCCAACCACATGACCTGGAGATGTCTATGGACAATGCCGGCTCTTCGGCTTAGAAATGGAGATGAGCACCAACCCCCAGAGTCAGTCATGACTGGACTTAACGTCAGGGGAAACCTTTACCTTTACCTAGAGAGCAATGACGGGAGCACGCAATCCTCCAAATGTTATTGGGCTGTAGCTCCCATTGGCCAAATTGGTTAGGAATTTGGGGATGTGTCTAGGTTTTTCTGTATTCTATTCACCTTGGATATACATATTAACTCTTATGGGGCCGGGCTGTGGCACAGGCTGTTGAGCAGCTGCAATAAATCACTCTTGACCATGAGGTCATGAGTTCGAGGCCAGCCCATGGCAGGGTGAGTACCCGTCAATTAAAAATAAAAAAATAACCCCTGCTCGTTGTTGACCTAGCAATCCGAAAGATAGTTGCATCTATCAAGTAGGAAATAAGGTACCACTTATAAAAAAAAGTGGGGAGGCAAGTTTAACTAATTTACAACCTGGAATGAGGAAGTGCCGTCAGAGTGGATGATGAAGCAGCTGCTCCCCCCTGTGGCCAGAATCGAACATCCCCTCAGGAGGTTAAATTGCCTCTGCATCTGTCTGTCTCGGTCTCTGTTTGATGTGTTTATGGACATTGAATGTTTGCCCTATGTGTGTATAATGTGATCCGCCCTGAGTCCCCTTTGGGGTGAGAAGGGTGGAATATAAATACTATAAATAAATAAATAAATAAATATGGGAGGTTTACTGATAAACAATGACACATGTGAGCTATACATATGATATATAGATAGTTTTCTTTTTGGACACTTTTGATGATATAAATCTAGGAGTTAGGATAATCTAACATTGAAAAGATTTGTATGCTCATACTTTCAAAAAGAGAAAGAAATACTAGGCATACTTTTACTAAACATTCTCAACATGGGATTTGGACTGAACTTTCCATGCCCTTATCTAGGTTTAACAACGAAGAGAACATTTCTATTGTAATAAAAAGAACATCAATATATTTGCCTAGCAAAGTAACTTTTGTTTCTCTCTGGGTTGCTATGCAGGGAAAGCAGCTTTGTTTACAGAGACTAGTATGTGGATGATTTGTCATGCAGGCTATTGCTGTCATCTTCGTTTGACCTTACGGTTTGCCCTTTGACCTCTCACCTCTCTTGTTGCTTCCTAAGGTTTTAGTGTTTCACTTGTTTGACCTCTGCGGTCATAAAATAAGGGAGGTCATCAAAGTAATCATGGAACTAATTGTGTAGTTCAGCTTAGTTCAAGTGGATCTGTTGTGTACAGTGCAAGATCACCTGCGGAGATGAATGTTTTAGGTTGCTATGCAGAGACCCAAAACAGTTTCTTTAATTCCGCATGAAAATTAAAGATGTACTGAGGACATTGCAATAATCAATTTTTTTTATTGATTATAGCTCTCAAGTAATAAGATGACTGACTCTCAGGTGCACAAGTAGTAATGTGACACATCTACAAGGTCACATACTTCAATTTGGAGTGGTTCTCAACCCCTCCCAGCTGTCAAATTCAAGGTTTGACACACAGAGTTTTCTTTTAACCTTTGACCTAAACTTCATTTTGTTGCAAGATAATCCAGGGACGGCCCTGTTCATACAATGGAAGGGGTGTGATTTAAGAATAAGGTGAATTTCCCTCTGTTTTGTTCCGGAATTCGTCTAAAATATCTCTTTTGTAGGTAATGCTTTAAGGTTTAAAATTGTTGAAGACAACAGAAACATATTCAAAGCACCTCCGGCTTAATCTTAAAAACCTTCTTCATTAAAAGCTTTTCTGAATAAAAATGTTTTAGTGTGCCATCGGAAGGACAGCAGGGAGGAGGCCATTCTGACCCCATTCAATTAATTTTGGGCTAAAGCATTTTGGTTATTTTGAGAAATAAAAGAAGAGGGAGGATGTTACATATGTACTTGCCCTTACAAAGAGAAAGGAAAAGAGAAAAATCCAGCTTTGTCGGCCTTAATTATAGATAACCATTGTCCAAAGGTTATCTATAGAGTCAAAAATTTTACTACACTTTATTAAAGGATAAATGAATAAAGCAAATACCTTGAGTATTAAATATGCTTTTGAAATCATGCACATGTGCTCCCTCTATAACTTTAAATGGACTATAACTTTAAATGGACCAAGGAGGTTTTTTTTGATGCTCCGACCTATGGTTTATGGAGTAATATACTCAGAACAGAAATAATACTGTGAGATGATGTGAAATATATCTTTCTCCCAGAATCAGCTTGTAAAGCTGTCTCTTTGAAACTTACCCCAAATAGATGCTGCCTTAAAAATGGTTTATGTGTTAATTCCAGCATATCATTGAACCGTTAATCAGAATCCCCCTGACAGCTCCTATTTGGAGCATGGTTATTTAATATTTTGCGTTTGTTTGGTGCTTCAAGAAGGTTCGGACAGCTACGTGCCATCTGTAATCTTTCAGAATTCCCATTAGAGTGTTTTTTCTAATATAGATTGAAGGGATGAATGAGTGCGGAAGCTTCGGCCTTCCACAAGCAGCACTACATTTCACAATCACAATACAAACCTCTCACAGGAATTTGACTTATAAAATGGATTAAAACGTAGTGGATCTACTCTACTGGAAACACTTTAACTTCTATAGCTCAATGCTATAGAATCATGGGAGCTGTCATTTACATCTTTTCGACATATAAGAAGAGGGATTTTATCCTTTTGCCCCTGCTTTTTCTATAGGTCAGCAATTCAACTTAGATAAAGCAATGTCTGCAGAATTATCAGTTTGACCAATATGTCGACACCTTCCCTAAAGGTTAAGTGATATGATATGTGTGAAGGGGTATGGGTGTGCATGTGCATGCATAAGTATTTAGGCTCAGCTATTCCTGATGAACAAACTGTTGACAAGGTGCAGTTGTGCGTCCTAAAGAAGAGAAAGACACTCATACACACCCCTCCATTTCTGGAATCCCATATATTTACATTATAGGCTGCATTTGAGAAATGCATTCTTGACAGTTGCAGGTCACATTAACATTTCAGAGGCGTTGTTATATCAAAGGCATGGGTCAAGTCTCTGTCCTTCACCAACTCCAAGCAAAAAATGCCTGCCTATAACCTCTCTCTCATGATCTTACTATCCTTAGGTGCATGCATATAGCCTCATCTTTACCGTGCAGTTAAATGTTTCACACTTGCATACCCTTTAAAGCTTCATCTACATTGACCGTTTAATGCAGTTCAAAGCTGCATTAAACATCCACAAAGCGCATGAAAGAAAGCCCATCAATGCATAATGTGTAATCGCCATCCAGGCCTCAAAATGGTTCCTAGATTTCTTAGTAATCATCTGCACAGCAAAACCACTTTTTTCAATACCAGTTTATAACTGATTTTAATGGTCAGTGTAGATGCGCCCTAACATTTTGCAGAGGAAAAACTGATGCACATATAAAGGTAAAGGTTTCCCCTGACGTTAAGTCCAGTCATGTCTGACTCTGGGGGTTGGTGCTCATCTCCATTTCTAAGCCGAAGAGCCGGCGTTGTCCGTAGACAGCTCCAAGGTCATGTGGCCGGCATGACTGCATGGAGCACCGTTACCTTCCTGCCGTGAGTATTGATCTACTCACATTGGCATGTTTTCGAACTGCTAGGTTGGCAGAAGCTGGAGTTAACAGTGGCCACTCATGCCACTCCCGGGGTTTGAACCTGGGACTTTTCGGTCTGCAAGTTCAGCAGCTCAGTGCTTTAACACACTTCGCCACCGATGGCAAAAATTATTCATTAGGAGGAACACACAAGCATAGAGAGACTGTCTTATTTTGCTTTTGCCTGAGCTCACTGGAAGATTGAGACTCTGCTCCCTCCTCACCTTTCACCACTGTTGAGGTAACAATGCAATTTATTTTGAACTTTGATCTCTTTTTGTAACAATATGAATAAGGAAATTGAGAATGGGGAAGAAAATGGAACATTCTAAAAACAGTGGAGAAAGGACTCATCTGCACTAACATGAAAACATGCACTGTGTTGATTTCTGGCCATGATGCTTCTAGACTTCTGGTAAGTATTATGCATTATATGGGCAAAATTGGGGGATGATTTGGAGCTTATTTCAATCTCCAGGATATCCTGTACCTATGGAGCAGTGTGGATTGGGTCCAATTCCAAGCAATTTGCTCATTGTGCATTGGTGTAATTAGTCACTTTTCCCTCACTCAGGATGACAGGGAAAAGTAGAAGGATTAGCATCCTCTGGTGATATGGGTGTATATGCTGATGTCACCATGGGACACATATGATGACCAGGAGCTCACCCAGAGCGTTGCAGCCAGCTGGGAGTGATGGCAACAACACAGAAGGGGAAGAGATGGTTGAGTGGGACTGACACTAGCTTGACTCAGCTGGATCATATAACCTCAGCAAGTTTGAGAGGATGCATGCGGCTGTCTCTGGGACCTGGTCTGATTCTGGACTGGCTACAGATTTACCTGTGTAGATTCACCCAAAGAGGAACAACAGAGGATTAATCATGAATGCTTCTGCCAAATCAGGACACCAAGACGGTATGTCACTACAGAGGCTGGGAAATTCTCTCATGCTAAGACTGGACAGGTCTAGAAAAAGCCTTCCCCCAGGGCTACTTGTAAGGATGGTTGCAATTGTTGGCTACCACTGCAGCTGCTGCACTAAATTAGCTATTACTGCTACATGAAACCCAATGTTCCCGGGTAGGTTTCTGGACAGAATCTCACCCTGAATGTTTCTGCTGTACTTCTACTTCTACATTCTAGTTTTTCTGACATGGCCGACTCTACTGGCTCATCCTTTTTGGGTTGAAAAGCATGCCTATTCTTCCTGACTGCATTACCAAGTTGGAACTGGACAACTTGGACAGAAAAACAAGAAAACTCATGACCATTCATCATTCACTACACCCTGTCAGTGATGTTGATTGGCTATATCTGCCTAGAAGATCAGGTGGCAGAAGACTCTTACAAGTCAAAAACCAGAAACTCCTCAAAGCACAAAAGACAAAGAATCAGTACAAGAAAACTGCACTACAAACTAGAGCTGACAGCTGGCACAACAAAACATTGCATGGAAAGTTCCTTGCCAAAATTGAAGGAAAAGTTGATAAGGAGAACACCTGGCTATGGCTCACAAATGGGACACTGAAGAAGGAGACAAAAGGCCTGATCCTTGCAGCCCAGCAGCAAGCCATCAGAACAAATGCAATTAAGGCCAAGATCGAAAAATCAGCTGATGAACCAAAATGCAGACTGTGCAAGGAAGCTGAGGAAACCATTGATCATATCCTCAGCTGCTGTAAGAAAATCGCACAGACAGACTACAAACAGAGGCACAACTATGTGGCCCAAATGATTCATTGGAATTTATGCCTCAAGTACCACCTCCCAGCAGTAAAGAACTGGTGGGATCACAAACCTGCAAAGGTAATCGAAAATGAACACGCAAAGATACTGTGGGACTTTCGAATCCATACTGACAAAATTCTGGAACACAACACACCAGACCTCACTGTCATGGAAAAGAAAAAGGTTTGAATTATTGATGTCTCCATACCAGGTGACAGTTGGATTGATGAAAAACAACAGGAAAAACTCAGCTGCTATCAGGACCTCAAGATCGAACTGCAAAGACTCTGGCAGAAACCAGTACAGGTGGTCCCGGTGGTAATTGGCACACTGGGTGCTGTGCCAAAAGATCTCAGCCGGCATTTGGAAACAATAAACATTGACACAATTATGATCTGTCAACTGCAAAAGGCCACCTTACTGGGATCTGCACGCAACATCACACAGTCCTAAATGCTTGGGAAGTGTTCGACTTGTGATTTTGTGATATGAAATCCAGCATATCTATCTTGTTTGTTGTGTCATACTATGTTGTTTTGTCAAGTAATAATAATAATAATAATAATAATAATAATAATAATAATAATAATAATAATAATAACAACAACAACAACAACAATCTGAAGCAACTTTATTTGTATTCCACCCCATCTCCCAGAAAGGATTTGGGGTGGCTTACTAGAAAGTTTGTTTTTAGACCCTTGGTATGCTTTCTTTCTTTATCTTGGAAATGTGAATGAATAAAATCATATTGTGTTTTTTTGTTCTTAGAACCACGAAAAACTCATTCTACAGGAGCAGAAGATAACCCCCCCCTTTTTAAAGCATGCAGTTGCAAATGACTTATACATCAAGCCTGAAATTCAATATTAAAGCTCAATCTATGCAATTTCTTTCATGACATACAGCAAAGGGTTTCCTTTCAATGCAATGCAAAATTGTGGAAATATTGTTTTTTCAGCCATGATTGATTACTGCTGTTCCGCAATGAAATCACAAGGCAAAGAAGATCAGATCTCATTATCAGAACAATAGCTTTTGTGCAAGATGCACTTCAAAATAGCAGCTATAGCAACTTGGCAAATATATAGAGACATACAGAGATATATATAATATATGTGCTGAGTTTCTCACATTCTGCAAGAGACATTGATTAATAGCTTTAAATAAACTGGAGAGATCCCCCTGTGCTATCTTATCTTAATGTTCAAGTTTCCAATATTTTCCAGTAAAAATGTTATTCTATTGTCTGCTTCAAGGACTCGACTCCAATTAGAAAAAAATCTCCCATCACCTCCAGATATTGTGTGTGTGTGTTTGTGAATTCAAGGACAGCTGAAGATGGTATGAAAGCGCTGAATTTATGGAGTAAAGCTGCCACTTAAATGATTCACATGAAAATCACAGAAGACAGGTTTTAGATGTTTGGCTTTTCTTCCTGGATTGGACAAATGATCTGCAAGACCTGTAGCCAAAGGGGGCCCTATGAACTGTAAGGTGTCCCATATGTTCTTCAGGCAATCAATCTTAATGGGCTGCACAACTCTGCCTGACCACTCACCATGTTTTTCTAATATCCCATAAGTTGTATGGGGACAGCAGGGGAATCCATAGGGCAATGCGGTATATCCGTCACCCAGTGCCCCGCATTGCCCATATCACCTGCTTGCTCATCACATGCCAGAAAGTGTCACCAGCATTTTCAATCGGAACATGGGTAGTCTCCTGTCTTCAGAATTCCCCATTGTAGAACACTTCACCGACAAAGCCATCATGAAGCCCTTCCAGAAGGAGCTGTGCGTCATGTGATGGGGTCCGTCAGGCTTCATCGGCAAATTGTTTGTGTGTACACCATTTATTAACACTCTGCACAGATGGGTGTTGAGGGATGCATGTTTGAACACATCTTTCAGTGTTCATTACATCAAAATAAATTTGTATGTGTGCTCTTATTCTTCTATGATGAAATCTTTGAAATTCATACATGTGTGGGATTTGGTTTTCTGAGCTGAATTTCTGCCCATATTTGAGAGAGCACCACATGCAAATTCATTCCCCTGTTACAATTTGCTTATGTTTCTTCATCTTGTCAGAGTAATTTACGCAGCAGTAGTTAGATGGAGTCAGTGGAATGGAGAACGAAGAGACATCAGAGATGATGGTAAAACTATATACAAAGTTTTACTGCACAAGACAAAACAGGCTTGCAGACAAACACAGGACTTGACTTCTCAGCAGACAGCAGAACAGAACAGAACTGATGCAATCAGTAATGCACACATACTTGTGTCTGGATACTCCCCACCTCCAGCCACACATCAAGGTCATCACAGCTTCTTAGTAATTAACTCTTTCTAGACTATAGTACACTCTGGATGATGCAATCAGTATGCAATACTGGAAAGACACAAATTTCATTTAAACACTATCTATACACAAATCCCACATTAACACATCTTTGGGGGAAGTTCATACCCACTAATAAAGGATGGGCAGGGATAAAAGAGTACCTTCCAATCACACACTTTGAAGTTGCATCTACAATGTTGTATTAATGGAGACTGGCCATCACTTTAAATGCCATTGTTCAATGCTAGGGAATCATGAAAGTTGTAGTTTTAGAAGGTCTTTAGTCTTTTCTGCCAAGGAGTGATGGTGCCTCACTGAAGTACAAATTCATATGAATCTTCCATTATCAGAAATTCTTTTGAGTATGTTATCTTATGAGGAAAATGTAGTTAACACAGAAATTCTAGCTGATGGTGATAGCCATATTTGAATATTTGAAAAGATGCCATATTGAGGAGGGGGCAAGCTTGTTTCCTGCTGAATTGGAGACTATGACACAAAAAATGGATTCAAATTGCAGAAAAAATATTCCACGTAAACATTAAGAAGAACTTCCTGACAGTAAGAGCTGTTAGGCAGTGGAATAAGCTGCATGGCCATCTGTTGGGGGTGCTTTGATTGTGATTTCCTGCATGGCAGGAGTTTGTAGTGGTTGGCCCTTGTGGTCTCTTCCAGTTCTATGATTCTTACTATCTCTTCTGTGGAGCCCCCGGTGGTGTACTGGGTTAAATCCTTGTGACTTGAAGGTTGGGTTGCTGACCTGAAGGCTGTCGGGTTTGAATCCAACCCGGGGAGAGCACGGATGAGCTCTTTCTATCAGCTCCAGCTCCATGCGGGGACATGAGAGAAGCCTCCCAGAAGGATGGTAAGAACATCAAAACATCTGGGCGTCCTCTGGGCAACATCCTTGCAGAAGGCCAATTCTCTCACACCAGAAGTGTCTTGCAGTTTCTCAAGTCACTCCTGACACGAAAAAAAACCCTATCTTAAAAACCTTAATCCTATTGATAGTTCTAACTTAAGTTAGACCCATGGAATCAATTACTAACTGGTGAATCCACATTTATGGAAATGTCATGGATTCTATAGTTTCATCCTAGCTGGGATTTCCAAAACGATATAGACCATTGGCTCCCAGTTCTTCAGATGCCTTTCTAGAAAAACATGCAAATCCTGTCATATGACTTCAATGAAATGTGATTCCAAATAATAAAATACAACCAGACCCATCTGTCATGCAATTATCTCTCCCCTCTGGGTGTACATATAGCTGTCATAATAAGTGGATATATAGAGAATGAAATGCACATTTCTTTTATTGGGAAGCCCAGAGTGCTGAAAGAAATCATTTGGTGGCATGCACTTCAACATATGAAGAAGTTGATGAAGAGTTATATTGCTTTCTGGAGAATGGTCAGCCAAACTGGCTACTCCCTTCCTAACAATACTTGGCACACTGTAGCAAGGTAATTATTTCAAATATTTACAGCTTTAAAATATAGTAATACTTGACTGCTCCCTTAGTGTGTCTCTCTACTGTGTTATCTGAGCTAGCAATTCTTTTCATCATTGATCACAAATGAAGGTGTTTCTTACATTAAATAGTCAAATAATCCATATGAAGCATGTCATAAAAATGATCATTGTTAAAACACTAATGGAAAGAGACTCAGTTGGAAAATTCTGGTTTGTATCATTTATTTTAAAACTCTTGATGTATTACACAATAGATTGAAATCCAATAAACCAAAGACTTCATCACATGACTGAAAATCTCTATATCTTTATATAAGTATGACATCTCTTTCAGCTAATTTTAGCATTATAAGCCTGGAATATGCTGCAGCAGAATGAAAATTGAAATATATGTGAAAAATCTAATGTTGGAACATGAGCTCTCCTTCTTCTTGTTATTAATATATTCATCTTGCATGTGGAGATATCTGTGTCCCGATTTTGGAGATTCACCTTTAAGAAAAAGGAATGTAATCACATGCTGAATCCATTCATAACCAGTAGAATGGTGCTTTGAGTCCTAAACCATCATTAAACTGATGCTCCTGGATTCCTTCAATATTGGCAACATAAAAAATCTAATTATGAAGATAATTTGAACATTGTAATCTCAGTGACCTGCCCATTCAATATGTTTTATGTCCATTTCATACTCTGTTAGTTGCTTAGGAAATCTGAGTGAAACTCAGATATCAAAGTCTTGGTCAAGTTCTGTTTGCTCTTCTAGAAATGAAATATTTGGCTTACTTTAGTAAGCATGAAAAATATTTCTTTTCTTGCATGGTTATCTGATGATTTAATGGTTTTTAAAATCTGAAAATTGGGTCATAAATTTTATCTAGTGCAAGGGAACAAATAGAGTTGTAATAGTTTGTTGCCCTTTTAGCACAGCTGGTGGTTTCTTCTTAGACATTACTTGCAGCTTGATATCAACGTTCATTACAAAAACGTTAACTCATTCCCGGGTTAAAATGTGCCATCATGGGAAGCTAGAGGTTATCTTGGACTGATATGACACAGCCAGAATTCCATACATTATGTGTATTGCTTGTTTCATTTTCTGCCACATTTGCATTTTAAATATCATTTTTTCCTGTTGAGTTTATGTAGAATTGTGTACAATTTAACATCATTGGCAAATAGAATTTTCAGCCTTTTACATTGTCCAAATTCCATTGGTTATATCCACCTTTCATGTTGCATTAAACATGTCAGGGGAAAATGCTATGACTAGCCTAATTCAGTAATTATGTTCAATTTTTAACTATGAAAATATATCTTGCATATCAGATATTTACATCATGATTCATAACTACTAAAATTACAGTTATGAAGTAGTGACAAAAATAATTTTATGGTTGGGGGGTCACCACAACATGAAGAACTGTATTAAAGGTCACAACATTAAGAAGATTGAGAACCACTGCTCTAGGCTATAATTGAAGTTCCCTCAATGTTCTTTCAGTCAAGATTAGATGAAAAACATAGATGTCTATTTAGATTAACCCTTTGTAAATCATGTCATTGAATGGACCAGTTCCATCCCTTTCACTAAATATACAGCAAACAGATGTTTCTTGTGCCTCTGTAACAAGTTATTTTCCCGGCTCTTTCTTTGAGATTTTCATCTTGCCTTGATGTTGTTCCTTAATTGTGTTATTCATCTTCCTTTGTGTCTTTCCAATGGTTTCCATTCTTGCCTCCAGTCTTCTCTACAAGTCTTTGCTCTAAACAGGTGCCACCTTTTTCAAACTCCTTGCTTCTTTTGTCTACACGAGGAGTCCAGGGAATTGCTTGATTTTGGAGGCCACAAAAAATTCAAAGAATGTCCTAAGTAAAGAGTAGAACCATTCCTCATCAGGCATAATAGGAACCAGTTACCATTGTGAACCTCAGTTTGACTAAGGATGGTGGCCAAACATTAAGACTACAGCAACAATCCTATAGAGAATTAGGTTCTTCAATTCTTATTTTTTTAAAAATATCCTGAATACGCAGTGTTATCAAATAACAAAATAACAGATTCATTCAGGGAAAACTATGTATATTAGTGATGGGAACAAATCCCTATGAGTAAACCAAATAATATATCATCCTAATTGTATGAAATTTTAAATAGTATTTACATTTTTAAAAATTTATTTATTTATTTCGTGTCAAAAGCATTGCATAATAAATAATAATAATAATAATAATAATAATAAGTTGTGGAAAAGAACAAGGTTTGGATCATTGATGTTGCCATCCCAGGTGACAGTCGCATTGAAGAAAAACAACAGGAAAAACTCAGCCGCTATCAGGACCTCAAGATTGAACTTCAAAGACTCTGGCAGAAACCAGTGCAAGTGGTCCCAGTGGTGATGGGCACACTGGGTGCCGTGCCAAAAGATCTCAGCCGGCATTTGGAAACAATAGACATTGACAAAATTACGATCTGCCAACTGCAAAAGGCCACCTTACTGGGATCTGCACGCATCATCCGAAAATACATCACACAGTCCTAGACACTTGGGAAGTGTTCGACTTGTGATTTTGTGAAACGAAATCCAGCATATCTATCTTGTTTGCTGTGTCATACAACGTCGTTGTGTCAATAATAATAATAATAATAATAATTTTATTCTTGTACCCCGCCCCATCTCCCCGAAGGGACTCGGGGCGGCTCACATGGGGCCTTGCCCAACATCACAATATAAAACAAAAAAACCCACAAATTTACAACAATAAATCAACAATATCGGTAAAACAATCGAAAGGGACAATCTTACAAGATAAAATGTTAAAACAGGTATATCAAACACAAGTCTGGGCCAAAAGGTGAATGTGTCAAATCGGGGGGAGATAGTTACATATTTGACATAGTCAATGAAGTACTATAAATGACAATAGTGACAATAAGAGGGCAGATCAGTGGGTCTATTATTACGTAGGCAGGCATCTTAAACCAACAAAAGTCACTCATCAAAGGCTTTCCGGAAAAGCCAGGTTTTCAGATTCTTCCGGAAGGAGAGGAGGGTGGGGGCCAGCCTAATCTCCCTAGGGAGCAGGTTCCAAAGCTGGGGGCCACGACAGAGAAGGCCCTCTCTCTCGTCCCCACCAACCAAATAAGTTTAAAAGCAATAAAATAAAGGAATCACAAACAGCTAAATAGTTTTAGACCAAAAGTGGGCAACAGCAATCTCATTGTCCGTAGCTTTGAACAACTCCTCCTCCATACATGAGGCAGGGCATTGTGGGCAAGCATACATATGAGGAGTTGTTTGTCCTGCTCCACAGTCACACAAAGTGGAGGATTCCTCCAGGTAGTGCCATCTTGCCAAGTTGTCTTTTGATCTGCCCACTCCACTTCTCAGTCTATTTAGGGACTGTTGCTCATTTTTGGTTTGCCCCTGGAGGCAGACCCTCATGGGGGCCATCCAGTTGGGATTGCCTGGTTTAGCTGCCCAGAGGGACACGCTTGCTGTTGCTGGGGGAACATCAAGAGGAGTGATGGTTCTCATGAAGCTCCTCCTTGACTTGAGTCTATTGGGATGAGGCTGATAGTCATGCAGTGGGTGGCTTTCACAATTTTCGACAATGTTTTTATTTAAATGTATTCATGTTCAATTTGATTGAACGTTTAAAATAACAGTTTTTCTGTAGAAGCAATCTTTACCTTCTTAACCTCGTCAATTTGTTACATGTATTTTCAGTTGATTTAAGTTATTTTTATTGTTTTAGGCAATTTTAATATAGTAATATTAATTTTACTTTTATGCTCACTGAGATCTTGTGATACAGGGCAGGATGTAAATATTGTAATAAATAATAATACGCAGAGTTAATGGACTGTTCTTACAACCTATCATTTGTAAGCTGGCTGGACTGTGATATGGCATACAGACAACTTAGAAATTTTTACACAGCCATTCGTATACATGTATGACACTGTTCTTCACCTATAAAGCCCTAAATGGCTCGGGCACAGGCTATCTAGAAAACTGCATCACCTTGTACAAACCTGCCCGGGCTCTTCGATCAGCTGAGAAGGCCCTATTCTCAGTCCCACTTTCGTCTCAAGCATGGCTGGTGGGAATGAGAGAGTGGGCCTTCTTGGTTGTCTCTCCTCATCTTTGGAATGCTCACGCCTGAGGAGATCAAAATGGGCCCTCCTTACTTGCTTTTTAAAAGCAACTTAAAACATCCTTATGCTCTCAAGCATATAACAAGAAGGGGGAATAGAGCTTACAACACTAATAAATAGAACTAAAAGGAAATTGATTTATGCTATCTTAGCTGGCTTTTAATGGTTTAAATGTTGACTATTTAATTGCTATTATTTAAACTACTTGTTTTAACTTGCTCAATATATTTAAATGTTGTAATTTATATCTTTTTTTTTACTTCTGTTTTATACAAGCATTGACTATTTGTCCTTATTATGTTGGAACCGCCCTGAGTCCCTTCGGGGAGATAGGGCAGGCTACAAATAAAGTTATTTATTTATTATTTAGAAGCATGGATTTGATGCAGTCCTGAATATAATTTTGAGACAAATGAACTCTCTTTCCCTCCCTTTTCCATCACACATAGCCACGCACACATCTTGGATCATTTGTTGTAAAAGTGTTCTTGTCAACTAGCCAACACAGTGTGTGTCTTGTACTTTAAAATGTCCGACAACATCCACAGTGCTTAAAAATAATGTCTGAAGGAAACAATATACTCTGAATAGTAAAATATGCAAATCCATTCTTAACACCAGAAGCCAGTTAAAGAGATTCATCCTATTGAACTTTCTTTTTGCATCATAAAGCATTTGCTGCAAAAATAAGCCAACCAATGTAGTCCTGGAGTCTAACCCCGAAGTGACTTATTAAATTTCAATTTAGTAATTTAAAATGTTATATTCTGCCCAATAAACAGGAGGGGATGAACTGTAAAGACTTCTGCAAACCTTTAAGGCTTCAAGCAGTGAAAAATCTCAGCCCATTACGATTTCTCCATTCTTTTGAACATCAGACCTTGTGTGGTCCTCCAGATGACATTCAATAGTTCAATGAACATTCACAAAATGCAGTTCTATAATGGCTTAAAGATGTGGCATAGCCTTTCTTCCCAAGCAGGTCTATAGCTGAATGTAATTGAGATGTTTCTTGTTTATACACTGAATGGCATGAATCAATTTTGTGAGTAATTCTAATCAGAAATAGCAAAACAGAGATTTTTTCTTATCATCAGGCACCTAAATATTGTTATTATACACACGAGGGTTACCATAGATCATTCTTAATGTTTGAAGAATTAATCACTTTAAAATAGGCTCTGTCGGGAATCTGGCTTTCTTTAAATGTTTGAAACATTAAAGTTAGTTTGATTCCCTAATAGATAATACTTGAAATCTGAAAAATGTATGTGACGTTCCTAAACATCTTTGCTTTTGTATGTTTGTCCCTAACAGGCAGTAGATTAAGGAAAGATTTTTGTTGAAAAGGGGTATCAATGTCAATTTTGCAAGAAATAAAAAAAAAATCAACACAATTTCTTTTTCAAATAGTTGATTCTGCATCTGCTGGATACAACTCATGGCAATTTCATTCCAAACCTCTGGAGAAAACATTGAGGATCATAGAATCATAGAGTTGGAAGAAACCACATGGGCCATCAAGTCTAATCCACTGCCATACTCTAGCACAAGACAATCCAACAAGTTAAAAAAAATGAGAATCAGAATGATAGTCACAGTCATGTTTAGATAGTGAATGTGAAACAGTTGCCTAGATTTATTGATTAGTAACTATTTTTATTTTATATGCAGAAAATGCTATTATTTGAGACTGTATATGTGCAGAACTGTTTTTCATGCACAGAAAATAGCATGTGCTTTACAGATAATCATATTTCTCAGGACAAATGTTATGTTCTGCATAGATAATACTGTTTTCTATTAAAATAATAATAAAAATGCAAATTTTGCACAGAATATATCTTGATCTATAAAGAATCTCCTACATTCTCCTTGCTAGGGATCGCTAACACTCAAGTATCATATGTTTCCAACCATTGCATAGCTATGAAAAAGGACCAATCTAAAAATGATGGCCTTTATGGCTTTATATTAAGGTCAGGGCCTTTCTTAGGCTGTTTTGACATTATTAAACATCAAATTAGGTTATGATTTTACAAATTAAGCACCAAAACATTATGTTATACAACAAATTTGACAGAAAATGTAGTTCAATACGCAGTAATGCTATGTAGTAATTACTGTATTTACGAATTTAGCACCAAAATATCACGATATATTGAAAACGACTACAAAAATGTGTTGGATAATCCAGAACATTGGATAAACGAGTGTTGAATAAGTGAGACTCTACTGTACCTTTTTTTTTTTTGCAGAAAATACATACATAATTTTTTTAAATGTACAAAACTGTGAATTCCCTGAGGAATTGGTCCCAAGAAGTGGGATTCACATATGATCCCTCTCTCTCAATCTCTCTCTCTCGCACACACACACAAAAACAAACAGAAACACATCTAGTGGAATGGAATAAGGATAGCAAATCAAAGTCAAAAATATGTCTGGTGTACATATTTACTGCATGATGAGAGATGTTCTCTATTTTATAATATCTTTTCATATCCTGCCATTTTATAATGTCTATTCAAATGTAGTGAAAACACATTTGATCTCCATCCAGTACATTTCATGATTTAATATATTTTCTTAGCTATGGCTATAAAAAGACTTTTGTTCGAACAATATTCCTGTAACTTAAGTTATTGCCCCCTCACCCAGAAAGGAAAAGAGCTTCCTCATATGATATTGTGTTTAAGAGCAATACATCTTTGCCAAAATAGTATAATAATGACCCTTTTCCTGTCTAACCTGCCATGCTTGCATTTGGTTCTGTGTCATCTCAGATGTGCTATGGACAAAAGGGGCATTCAAGAAGCCTTACATTTCCAAACATGCTAGGTTAGACATATGAATTGCTTCTGAGAGCTATCAAAGAGGATTTTATGTCCCAAGTTTCTGTGCCACAGGAATAGTTCAGAGGCCAAGGCGATATATCCAGCTCATGTCACCTGACACCTGGCTCTCTGTTTGCTCAGCCCTTATGCTGGCTTATATCCATTTCCCCAGCACATTGCTCACCAATGATTAGAAGCACACTGAAATGCTTTCCTATCAGTTGACTTCCCAATGTACTAGATATCACTGTTGTTTTTCCCCCCTCATGGGCATGAGGCCACGTGCATGAATTGCAAGCTGTTCTACACGTCGAGGATGTAGGTGACCTGGAACACTCCATAGGTCAGCCTGCATCTGCTTGCCAAATACTCAGCCCATCTGTCTCAATGTGCGCATTATGCTGAGAGGATGGCTGACTTCTGCAAGGAAGACTTAACTGCATGACTGGGGGTGGAAGAGTCGGGGGTGGGAGGGTATTGTTTATTTAGGTAAGCAATACACAAAGGTATTTTAAAAGAATTCTTGTGTCTGACCCTGCAGGTCTATCATGAGCTTGTGGCCAACACACTTTCACACTCAACTGGTCATTAAATCTCTTGGCAAAGCAGAAATATGCTTTTGAACTTAGAGCAAGTGGAGAGACATTTATCTACTACTCACATATGTGAGCAGTTAAGCTGTGGCGATACAACACTGATGGGACCGGTCATGGAAAACAGAAGGACTCAGGAGAAAATTGTTAAATGTGTTGTCAAAGGCTTTCATGGCCAGGATCACAGGGTTGTTGTGTGTTTTCTGGGCTGTATGGCCATGTTCCAGAAGTATTCTCTCCTGTCATTTTGCCCACATCTATGGCAGGCATCTATCCACATCTATGGAGCCTCCGGTGGCAAAGTGTGTTAAAGCGCTGAGCTGCTGAACTTGCAGACCAAAAGTTCCCAGGTTCAAACCCGGGGAGTGGAGTGAGCGCCCGCTGTTAGCTCCAGCTTCTGCCAACCTAACAGTTCGAAAACATGCAAATGTGAGTAGATCAATAGGTACTGCTCCAGCGGAAAGGTAATGGCGTTCCATGCAGTCATGCCGGCCACATGACCTTGGAGGTGTCTACGGACAATGCCCCCTCTTCGGCTTAGAAATGGAGATGAGCACCAACCCCCAGAGTCGGTCACGACTGGACTTAACGTCAGGGCAGAGCCGGTCCAACAATGAGGCAAATTAAGCGGTTGCTTTGGGTGCCAAACATACGGGGCGCAGTCGAGACTGCATTTTCTGTTGATTTGTTGTAAAACATGATGTTTTGGTGCTTAATTTGTAAAATCTTAATGTAATTTGATGTTTAATAGGCTTTTCCTTAATCCCTCCTTATTATCCAACATTTTCGCTTATCCAACACTTTTATTTTTCAGTGATTGTTTTTTTGGGGGGGCACCAAAATTCTGTTCGCCTACAGTTGAAAAATACCTAGGGCCGGCTCTGCGTCAGGGGAAACCTTTACCTTTACCTATGGCAGGCATCCTCAGAGGTTGTGAGGTATATACTTCACAACCTGTGAGGATGCTTGCCATAGATGTGGGTGAAACGTCAGGAGAGAATACTTCTGGAACATGGCCATACAGCCTGGAATACACACAACAAATTGTTAAATACAGTAGAGTCTCACTTATCCATGCTAAACGGGCCGGAAGAACCTTGGATAAGCGAATATCTTGGATAATAAGGAGAGATTAAAGAAAAGCCTATTAAACATCAAATTAGGTTATGATTTTACAAATTAAGCACCAAAACATCATGTTATACAACAAATTTGACAGGAAAAGTAGTTCAATATGCAGTAATGTTATGTTGTAATTACTGTATTTATGAATTTAGCATCAAAATATCACGATATAGTGAAAACATTGACTACAAAAATGCATTGGATAATCCAGAACCTTGCATAAGCGAGTCTTGGATAAGTGAGAGTCTACTGTATTGTTAAAATCCTTAATTTGAAACAATATTTTCACATCAATAAGCTATTTAAAATGCAAAATGCAAAAGTAATTTTGTTGCTCATAAGAAACAAACCAAAACGTCTATAGCAGTAATGCCTTTGTTAGGCCAAACAAAAAGTTACAAAATGTGTGAAGGCTTTCAATAGCTTTAAATCTCTTCATCAAGTAAGATGCTTTAAAGAAATCAAGTGTGTAAGTGTGTGGGGAGAATTCTATTGGTTAATCCCAATTTGAGTAGATCCACCGAATGATGAGTAAACACAAGGCTAAATCCTACTTGTTTAACATGTCTGCTCTCTTTGGAACTAACAATAGGATTTAAGAAATGTCCTTTAAGTAATTTAATCTGCATGTTGCTGTCTTCTTGAAATTTGACAGGAAGGGTTTGCAGATTTACAAATGAGGCTCAAAGCAATTGCTAAGTTTAACAACTGTTGGGAAAACTATGAAGTTTGATTTTTCACATTCAAAATATCAAAGAATATTATCCAGTAGTGTTGTGGCGGGTATCTTACCACAGTTTTTTGTGGTTACTGTAATAATTTTACATATGTGAGATCTATACTATAATCAGCATTTCATTTCTCTCTGACCTCATGGCTATTTTTCATCTCCCCCCTCATTTATCTATTTAAATATACCTGTTAATATTTAAATATACACACATAGGTAAAGGTAAAGGTTTCCCCTGACATAAAGTCTAGTTGTGTCCGACTCTGGGGTTTGGTGATAATCTCAATTTCTAAGATGAAGAGCCGGCATTGTCTGTAGACACCTCCTAGGTCATGTGGCCAGTATGACTGCATGGAGCACCATTACCTTCCTGCTGGAACAGTACCTATTGATCTACTCACATTGCATGTTTTCGAACTGCTAGGTTGGCAGAAGCTGGGGCTAACAGCAGAAGCTCACCCATCTCCCTGGATTTGAACCACCAACTTTTTGGTTAGCAAGTTCAGCAGTTCAGCAGTTTAATCTGCTGCGCCACCAGGGGATCCATGCCAGCTGGTGGAGTCTAAAAGTAACTCCAGCATAAAGAACAAACACAGGGGCCTTTGTTTCCAAATCTTGGAAAAAAGTAGGGAGATTGGATACTCTTCAAGCCAAATGCACATGCTAACCTCACCCAGATGGAGTCCAGCTTATTTCTCTGCCCAAAATGGGATTTGACAGGTGACCCAATCTATATTATGATCAGAACTTGATATCCTTTTGCCTCAGATAGAATACTTTTTTCTTTCTTCTCCTAAAAAGCATGTTCTTTTGCAAGTGCTGGCGCATCTTGTTGAGTTTGTAGGTAGTTTATTTATTTATTTATTTATTTACAGTATTTATATTCCGCCCTTCTCACCCCGAAGGGGACTCAGGGCGGATTACAATGAACACATATATGGCAAACATTCAATGCCAACAGACAAAGAACATTCAGTTTTAGACAGACACAGAGGAATTTTTTTAACATATTTCCAGCTTCACGATTCCGGCCACAGGGGGAGCTGTTGCTTCACCGTCCATTGGTGGCTGTTCTTCCTCTTCTTTTCCTCGTGAGCAGTTTTATGGTGTTGTAGATTAGTTAAATTAGCCTCCCGCATAAAGCGTCCTAAATTTTCCCTACTTGACAGATGCAACTGTCTTTCGGGGCTGCTAGGTCAACAGCAAGCTGGGGCTATTTTTTTTTTTATGGTCGGAGGCTTAACCCGACCCGGGCTTCGAACTCATGACCTCTTGGTCAGTAGTGATTTATAGCAGCTGATTACTAGCCAGCTGCGCCACAGCCTGGCCCCTGATGTAGTTCTGATGTAGCTTCCAAGCACTGGCATATACAACTTTGGAAACAATTGTGATAATTGTGACCCAAAACAATATCACAGTGTGGAGTGCTCAATGTTCTTTGAGGACATTCCATTGCATTTATTTTCAAAATCCATACAGCATTCTGTGATCACTGATCCATACTTTCTTATCATTGGGTTATTTTAGGCTTTTTGACTCCACCCTTCAATAATATGATTTTGTTCTTCTGAAAACATTTGAATTCTTCCACGTTCTTGCTCTTATATCCAGATTATGGTAATTTTGCTCCATAACAACCCAAATTGGGAATGTTCAGCAGAATGCTGACAATGTTTCTGCTTTTATAGGCATTTTATCTCAATTAGTTTCATGCATCTCAATTGATTTTGACTTTGATGCACCAGTTTTGCAAGGTGATTGGGTTATGCTTCTCATAGCAGTATGAGAACTTCATTTGGCTAGGACTATTTGAGTGGAGGGTTAACAAGTCCCAGGAGATTTGGTGCACGAGCGAAAGCCTTCCCCTCACATCAAGCCTGTGTTTTCCTACAGCCTGCTTGCAGTTGTAAGGTCAGAGGCTGTGAAGCTGTGGTTAGTGAAAGAAATTAGTCATGAAAACAGCCAAGCCCTGTGGGGATTTACAAAGTACATGAGTCAATTTCACTTGGTATTTGCTTAAAAGAGGTTAGCCTATGAACAGATTTAGTGATACCACATGATCTTTGGAATAGTTCTTATAAGATGCATCATGTTGGCTAATTTTATAGTCATAAATATTTTAGGCAAAAAAATGGAATGCTTCAGATGATTCACTAGAAATGGAAGATAGCTACACCCAAAATTGGAAATGCCATTGACATGCTGGCAAATGTTGCATTTTTTTTTCCAAGAAGAGGGTTTAATGGGGAACAACATCAAAATGTGCTCAAAACAGAAATGAATTTATCAGATTTTTTTTAAAAAAACTTTTTGATAGAATTACCAGTTACCAGTACAGATTAGAAAGATGGTATATCCCTCTTTTTCTCCCTAACTGTAGAATCTCACTTATCCAAAATAAATGGGCAGGCAAAACGTTGGATAAGTGAAAATGTTGGGTAATAAGGAGGGATTAAGGAAAAGCTTATTAAATGTCAAATTACGTTATGATTTTACAAATTAAGCACCAAAACCACATCTTACAACAAAGCAACAGAAAAAGCAGTTCAATACATGGTAATGTTATGTAGTAATTACTGTATTTATGAATTTAGCACCAAAACATCTCAATGTATTGAAAACATTGACTAAAATGCGTAAAAATTTCAGTCCTTGATGCCTAGAGAAACAACTGTGGATCCAGGCAGGAGGCAGACTGCATTGGATAATCCAGAATGTTGGATAAGCGAATGTTGGATAAGTGAGACTCTACTGTACTTTCACTGGACAGAGCAAGTTACATCCATTTACAGAGGTGTTCCTTGTATTACAGCAGTGCCAGAAAACCTGTATCCTTCTAGATGTTGTTGGACACTTATTCCATCATTCCCTGTTAACCTGGCTATTGCTGAAGTATGATGGAAATAATTCATCATCCTTTAGAGAATTCATCACTTTACTACTACAGTGTACTCATGAGCTGCCTGATATAGAAACATAAACAAAGTAGTCAACTTTCTGAAACTGTTTGATAATCTGGGCTGGAAATCATGTAACTCTCCAAAGTTATTGGTCTATAATCCTTACTTTATGTCCACATTAACTATGCAGTCTAGAGCTGCTGGACTTGCAGTCCAAAAATATCTGGAGGATTACATGACTCACATCACTAATTTAAGCAATAAAGTCCTGATGATATTTGATTCTTCAGCATCACAAAAATTAAGCTTCTTGGCCTTGGTTAACTTCTGGGTGATCGCTTTCAGAAGCAGTAAATTGTAATATATAATATTTGGAGGAGATTGTAATTGTTATATGGATAAAAAAGATAAAACTATGAAAAAGTAAAAGTTAAAAATAGTGAAACAACGGACTTAAATAAAGTGATGAATAAATGGCAATTAAAATGTATGGATAGTTGTAGAGAGAGAGGAAAATATACATATTATTTGGCTGGGCATAAAGTATATACAATAATTGATTTTTGTTTCTAAAAAAATATGTTAAGTAAATTGTTAAATGCAGATATTGGAAATATTAAAGGTGCTGACCATGCCTTGGTGTCTATTGAGATTATTTTATAATGTGATTATGATAATATGAGAAGGTGGAGATTAACTAACATTTTGAAATATAAAGAAATTGTGGACAGAATAAGGATGGAATGGCAAGAAATTTGGAGACTGAATGAAAAGGAAGTATCAAAAGGAATATTATGGGATACAATGAAAGTAGTGGTAAGAGGGTTATACATAAAGGAAACAATCTTTTTAAAAGGCTAGAAGAAAGGAAGGGAATTTAGAAAAAAAAGCTATGGAAGAGTTGGAAAAGGAGTATACAATAAAGAGAGATTTAGGAATTGGATACAATTGAAATAGACGAAGTAAAGAAAATGTAATATACTTAAGGAGGGATTTTTTAAAAAAATTTAGTAATAGGAATTCAAAGATGTAAGCCAGATCCACAAAAAAAGGAAAGTATGATCATAGTGATTAAAGATAAAGCAGGCAAAGTATGTATCAATGAAAGAAAAACTAAGGGTTTTTGAAGAGTTTTATAATGAGTTATATCATACAAACCCAACCTTATAGAGGAAATTAGGAAATATGTGGAGGAAAACTAGGAAAGCATGCTGAAGGAGAAGGATAAAGAACTATTGGAACTACCCATTAAGAAGATAGAAATAGAGGAAATTATTAAGAATTTAAAAGCTGGAAAAACCAGCTTGCTGTGGAATCATACATGGGTCTATTTTTTTTAATAATTCTATGCAGAATAAGTCTCTCCAAAACTTTCTAAAGATGGTACAACAAGGAGATTGGTCTATAACTTTTTTTCATCATTAATGTATTAGGTATAGTTAATAACCTCAATTATAATGGAAAGCAAATTCCCCCAAAAAAAGCTTAAAACATATATAATGAATAAAAAACTAAGAAAAAAAAACCCTAGATAAAATAGGGGATTGGATAAAGGTGAGTATGAAGAAGGAAATGATTATGGAAGAATTCAGGGAAATAAAATTGTCATGGTTTCATTGCATTCAATTAGAACTGATGAACCAAATCCCCATGAGTGCCCCCTGAAGTTTATCAATGGAGCCTGATTTCTAAATTATTTTTGCGTTATGGAACTACTCTTCATGATTCACTAAAAAAGGTTTCAACCCCCCACCCATTATTTTTTTTCTGGCTATGGTCCTGACTACAACCTTATTAAAAATGGCTCCCGCCACTCCATTCCACCTCAAGTGGTCCAAATGACTTCCTCACTTGCCAATGAACTTTGGCATGAAAAAGATGATAAAGGAGGAGGAAGTGCCTTTCTTTTGTGAGGGAGAGATAATGGAGTGGGAATGCTTCTTGCTTCTGCCTCTTGTTACTATTTGGTCTCTAGGGAAAGGTTGCTTTTCTTGTGCTTCCCTCATCCCCCATCCTTTTTTCCAGATTGCAATCTCATTTTTTAAATTTCCAATTTATATGTATATAGAGGCAGACATTTTAAGATCAGTGTTGCAATTTACACACACATCCTTTGTAACCCATCAAATAAACAGATAGTCTCTTTCTCTTTAGCACTTCCAAGTGTGTTCCTTCTATGTATTCTCACACATTCTTGCCTATCTTCTGTGTCACTTTCCCAGGCTATCATCATCATGTCCTTTCTCTATGCATTTCTCTGTGTCTTCCTCCCTTCTTCCAAGGAAACCTTGGAGCAATGACTGGAATATATTTAGGTTCTCATCATTTTTAAGGTTTAAGTCAATTAAGCTCAGCAGATGTCCTATTTGTTTTGGTTACCCTGTTGTTCTCATTATTATCAGTAGTAAGGAATAGGATGATTTAAAATCTGCAAACCAAGGTTTGTTTGTTTGGACCGCAAATTTCATGTATTGTCCAAAGTGATGCTTACAAGGTTTTTAAAATAGTGTGTTTCCTTTTCTTTTCAAAGCAGAGCCTAGAATATCTAATTTTCAAAAAGATAAATATTTTCCCATTTTTCAGACATTCCTCTGTGTAGGACGTGCTGCTGTTGTTTGAATGACATGTTCAAAGCAGTTGTTGTAGATGTGGTACAATACATTATCACATCACCCAAGCTAGTCCTTAAATCTAAGGTTTGGGCCCTAAAATTTCAGGACCTGTAATGAACCTAGGTTTGAGTTAAATGAATGTTCCGCCTCTATGGTTGCAATTATATTGAACAGTCTAGCTCAATGGTTCTCAACCTGTGGGTCCCCAGATGTTTTGGCCTCCAACTCCCAGAAATCCTAATAGCTGGTAAACTGACTGGGATTTCTGGGAGTTGTAGGTCAAAACACCTGGGGACCCACAGTTTGAGAATCACTGGTCCAGCTATTTTGCTACCAGAAATGATTCACAAATTGAAATGAAGCATGCCCCAGAGAGCAAAGCAAACTCCTCAGAGCTGACAGTCTGGTTGATTTATAAGGAGAGAGTCAAGGTAGCAAATGTGTGAAGTGTTACCATATGATAACCAAGGGAAATGCAAGAATTGGTGGTTTAAATGTGCTCCAGATACAGAAAAATGTTGCTTTTTGCGTCACCTTAGCTTCATTGAATGGAAGGTTCAATAAAACATTTTCTATTCCACTTACAATGCTTTTCTGAATGTTTATCTTGGCTTTCAATGTGCGTATAGGTTCAAATGATGTGCCACAGTTTTAACTGCCTATCATAGATTGATCTGTTTTCCCTATCACCTTTATGAAAGCAACAAATCATGGTTAAAATATATTTTTTGAAGGATAAACTTGAAAAGGATGAAATACTGTTTCAAACTGCTAGAATGGAGTGGGGATGGGACAGAAAAGTTCAAATAACTGGGAACACTAAATTGAGTAACAGAGTTGAAAGTGAAGACATGTGATATATGGAATCTTACTTCTTTAATTGCTTTTCCAACTGATGCATGAATTTGGGTTTTTTTATCAAGAGTTCAGTAAAAATAAATATATTCTACAAGGATCTCTACCGCAGTGCTGTTCTGTAGTTTGTCTTATTTGGTACCTATGTTTATTATTCTTCATTTTGATGCAAATTAACTTGCATTTGTCACCATTACATGGGCCTTTCCAATGTGTCATTCTGTTTAACAAAGCAAGCTCAGGTCTGCTTGTTCAAATACTTTAAATTTATCTTCCTTCTGGCAGCGGGGAGACAGGAATCCTGATTATTTATAAAGATTAAAGAGATGGTGGTTCAGGACAAAAATGAAAACTGTTTTTAACTATAAGTTGTCTTTTTTCTTCATTAGTTCGAACCTATTTTGTTGTTCAGCATAAAGCATCGTGTTCTGCATTTGCCTGTAAGAGTAACTACAAATTATTGAAAAGACCTTATTTTTATTAGCCAGTTTTGTTTTTTCATGATCATGTGTATAAAGGGGTCAAGAGCAGTTATGAAAAGTGCTAGAACTTATTTATTTATTATTTATTTACAGTATTTATATTCCGCCCTTCTCACCCCGAAGGGGACTCAGGGCGGATCACATTATACACACACAGGGCAAACATTCAATGCCCATATACATAGAACCGAGACAGAGACAGACAGAAGCAGAGGCAATTTAACCTTCTCCTGAGGGGATGTTCGATTCTGGCCACAGGGGGAGCAGCTGCTTCATAATCCACTCTGACTGCACTTCCTCATTCCAACGTTGTAAATTAGTTAAATTTGCCTCCCCACTTTTTATAAGTGGTACCTTATCTCCTACTTGACAGATGCAACTATCTTTCGGGTTGCTAGGTCAGCAACGAGCAGGGGCTATTTTTTATTTTTTTATTTTTAATTGACAGGTGCTCACCCCGCCACGAGCTGGCCTCAAAGTCATGACCTCATGGTCAGAGTGATTTATTGCAGCAGGCTGCTTTACCAGCCTGCACCACAGCCCGGCCCCAAACTTGAACAAGAATGAGTATAACTTTGGCTGGTTGATGCAAGTGCAACCAAATGTGTGTGGACATATGCACTCAGTTCAGCATGTGGATCTGTTTATTTATTATTTTTTGTTTTTATTTAAAGTACTTATTGTCCATGGTTGAACCAAAAAGGATTTCATCGTGGCTTATAAATAGTTAATTTGGTGGTTGCTTACCCTTAGTCTTAAACTTTAAAGAAGGCAAAGGAAAAGGAGATGAAGAAATAAGATTTATGACCTCATCACATGATGGGCTGCAAGTGTCCTAGGATGCTAGCAGCATATCTAATTAATGGAATCCCATGACACCCATCACATGATGCAGTCTAGGACTCTTGACTCAGAACATGGGAGGCCTCCCGTGTTCCATAAATAATCACGGGACCAGTACAGAGGGAAGCTGTGTGGTGATGCTTCCCCATGTGTGATGGGGAAATATAGCTGCGGGCGAGGTGAGGTGCAGGGTGCCAAAATTTCCCTGCCAATTTGCCACAGAGGCTGGTGAATCAATCTGGAGAACTTAATCAATGTGGTGAAGTCCTAAATGTTGTCAAACTAGAATTTATTGACAAATTGGATTGTGTTCAGAAGCCAAGTCCTATGAAGAGCAGTTTAGGAAATTATGTTTATACTCGAGAACATTGAGGTGATGTGATAGCTATGTTTCAATATTTAAAAGAATGTCATATTGAGGGGGGGCAAACTTATTTTCTGCTGCTCCAGAGACTCAGCAAGTAATGTGGGACAAAAGTGACAGAGGTGGAAGCAAAGCAAATGTGCAGCTGATCGCATATAAAGTACTAGCTGTGCCTGGCCACGCATTGCTGTGGCGAAGTATGGTGGTATGGGAAATAAAGTATTGAGGAATTGGTGGGAGTTAAGGTAAAGGGTAAAGGTTTTCCCCTGACATTAAGTCCATTATAAATGGGTTATATAGCTGTGTGGAAGGGCCTTGAGTCTACACTGCCATATAATCCAGTTAAAATCAGATAATCTGTATTTTATAGGCAGTGTGGAAGAGGCCTAAGTGAGGCCTAACTCTGCCTGTCCCCTGGGCCGAGTGGGTTGCTAGGAGACCAAGTGGGCGGAGCTTATCCTTCTAACTGGCAGCAATTGGATAAAAACAATTATTCCTCTCCCTCTAATTAGGACTTTATTTTTCTTTTCTTTTTGTTGTATGAACGTAGAGGCATGGATGAGGAGTTGTGCTGCCAAGTTTAGTGTTTCTGGGATGAGTAGTTTTGTTGTTTTGTCCTAGGCCGAAATTTCATTACCCTTTTATATATATAGACAGGAACCAGGTCAAGGTCTCGGCAGTGTTTCTCACAGAAGAGTTCGGCTCCAACCTAGTTTCAGGATCCACAATATCTGTGGCTTCACAATCATAGAGAATTTGGGGGGGTTCAACATCCTACCCCAATGTGCCTGTCCATTAATTGGTTTTACCATGCAATGTCAATTATACTTACAAATGCTGATGCGTCTATTTCGGAATATCCCATGCTTTTGCTTATCTCTCTAAAGTGTGTTTCACTGTGCTTTCATGTCGTATTTACCATTTGAACATCATATTTTTGAGATACCTTCAATCCATATTGTGCTCAGTGTAGATGTGTCCTAAAACATGGAACAATGGTTTCAAATTATAGGAAAAGTTCAGTTGGTTTAAACAGCTGCTTTTAAAGTAGATTTCACTGATTTTGATGTTTATGTATATTAATAGTTATTTTATGTCCCGACATGGAATGCTTGCCACATATAAAGGGTGTTTGAAAAAGAACTCCATAGTTTTATTTATTTATTTATTTACAGTATTTATATTCCGCCCTTCTCACTCCGAAAGGGACTCAAGGCGGATCACATTATATACATATAGGGCAAACATTCAATGCCCATAAACACATCGAGCCGAGACAGAGACAGACAGACGCAGAGGCAATTTAACCTTCTCCTGAGGGGATGTTTGATTCTACCCACAGGGGGGAGCAGCTGCTTCATCATCCACTGTGATGACACTTCCTCATTCCAACGTAAATTTGCCTCCCCACTTTATAAGTGGTACTTTATTTCCTACTTGATAGATGCAACTATCTTTTGGGTTGCTAGGTCAGCAACGAGCAGGAACTATTTTTTATTTTTAATTGACTGGTGCTCACCCCGCCACAGGCTGGCCTCGAACTCATGACCTCATGGTCAGAGTGATTTATTGCGGCAGGCTCCTCACCAGCCTGTGCCACAGCCCAGCACCTATTATTAAGTATAAATAATACATTAAAATGGGGGAGTTTTTTTTTCAAACACCCTGTATATTGTGCTCCGCCCTGGCTCCCCTTCAGGGTGAGAAGGGCGGAATATAAACATTTTAAATAAATAAATAATAAAATATATTCCACTTAAACATTATGACAAACCTCCTGATGGGGAAAACTGTTTGATAGTGGAATATTCTGCCTAGGAATATTGTGGAGTTTTCTTTGCTGGAGATTTTAAAATAGAGGTTGGAGTCCATCTGTTGGGGATGCTTTGAGTGTGGTTTTCCTGCAAGGCCAGGGGTTGGACTGGGTAGACTTTGTGGTATCTTCCGATTCTGTGATTCTAACTTCAGAATATGCTGACTACTCTTATCCCTCAAAGACCAAAGCCATGGTCATTGGAGTCTGGAGCAGATGTCACTAGCTGCTGGAGCCCAGGCATCATGAAAGCATTTGTTGCAATGAATTAATTATCAGTTTATGTGTTCTCTTTCTGCAGCTGCATTGAATTTTCAAGGAGCTATCCAGCTGCTGGACCTTCTTCTTGATAGATGTTTGGCATCAGAAGCAACTGCAAGAAAAGTGGTCATAAAATATAGAGTGGACTTGCTAACTTATGACAACAGGCTCAGTGTGATTATACCCATTCATCGTAACAATTTTGCACTTCTTATCATTAAATGAAACTATGAACACACGATTGCAATATTCCATACACATAGTACATTGTGAAGAACTCAAAAGAAGTACAAATCCTTCTCTGTTCTCTCCACCCTGGAGCCACTTCTTGCCTTTTTGAATGCTTGGTAAGCGAAATGGCATGGTGGCCAAGCAAGTCCGTGCCCCTGATATAGCTTTGGTGATTTCTCCTCTCTGCAGAATATCCAATTTATCCATGGGTCAGATTAAAATCAATAACTGTAGCCCCAAAAACTGCCCTCAATATACATGAGGTCGATGCATACATGAGTATATATAGTGCTAATTTTTAATATGAGACAATTTAATATGACACATGTGAGGTGTACTTCCAAAAGCCTATGATCCTCCCCATATAATTATACTCACATGAGCAGTAAGTTATAGGAGCCACGATGGCACAATGGTTTAAACCCTTGTGCCAGCCAGTTTTCTCATACCAGAAGCTACTTGCAGTATGTTTGCTTCTGACACAATAAAAAAGTAATTTATAGAAACAATCTGTGTCCACTATCAAATATGAGATAGATATGATACAGAACTTTAAATCTTCCCCATGAAGCTCCATGTAACAATATGAAAAAGTCAATATCTGTTTTTTCCCCACTGGCTTCCTTTTCACTCTTATTTATCATAGAATTTGAGACAAATTATAAACAATTGAACACCATTACTTTAATACAAAGAAATAGTTAAATGGGATTAAAATGGGATTAAAAGCAAATGCAAGTTAAAACTGCTTTAAATAATGTGGCATTATTCCCTTTGTAGTTAATGTTATGTATTAAATATGGGATGGGAGAAATCCCTCAGTCTCATTACATTTCCCTAAATTCAATTTCCCTTTCTTAGATCATTTCAGGTTTCCAATGTACAAGGTTTCCTTCATTGACTAAAGCATGTTTGTTCATAATTTTAAAGTTACATGAATCCTTACCTGGTTGCATTTTTAAATGAATATTTTGTTATATGCTCAGGTTTTTTTTTATTTGAAATACCCCACAAGTCTTGCAAAAGTGCAGATTCTGGATGAAAACAATAAGACTCAGGAGTGAAATAACTTAGAAATTATTTTCCATCTCCATATTAAACGGTAAACTGCAGAATATTCCACATTCTGGAATATACTTGGAGATATATTAATATTTTTAAAAGAAATCCATAATGGGCGAACTGTTCCTTTTCTAAACCTTAACATTGACATCAAAGGAGTGTTTGAGAATTTAATGCAAGGGGTGGTTGTTTTATTTTATCACATAGCTGAAGTTAACACACTAGGTCCACATGTGTTATTCCAGTGATACCTTGCCTATTGCTTCTGTTAGCAGAATGGCTTCCAGATGGTTATTGCCAACCTAATCAGAGTTTACTTTAAACTCAGAGGGAAAAAATCAATTATTAAAGGCCTAAGCTAATCATTTTAGATGTGTTGCAGATATTTATTCTGAAATATAAAACATAAAAGCCTGCAGTTGTCCTGTGTTTTATTTTTATGACACCTTGATAGGTGTTTGCACCCTTTTATGGTTTTAAAAGCTTTAGCCAGGAACCTCAAAAATTGAGTTTGATTTATTTTCCCCAAACAGTCTTTCAGGTATGGCTATCTGTTTTTGATTTTACTTAGTATGTTTTCTTTATAACATGATAGTACAGTATTTATTAAAGGTATAACATAGAAATATTGTTTCTGAACATTTCTTATGTTTGGATTATTTTAACAAAATGCAATTGTATTTATTTATGGTGAGAAATAAAACACCATGGAAGCCTGGGATTTGTAGTTTGATGTGGCACCAGAGATTTCTGTGAAAAAACATGTAATACCTATTCCTAAAATACAAATCCCAGGATTCCATAGTAATTAAACTGGAATGACAGTGCTATACTGTAGAATTAATGGCATTAACACCACTTTAAATGCCATAGCTAAAGACTATGGAATCATTGGGAGTTGTATTTTGGTGAGATGCTAGCACTTTTTAGCAAAGAAGGCTAAAGACCTTGTTAAACTACAACTCATGATTCCATAAACTTCAGCCATGCCAGTTAAAATTGTGTTAAATGGCATTAATTTTACAGTGTAGAGATAGCCTGAGACCCTATCTACAGTGCCTTATAATGCAGTTTGAAAATGTCAGTGTAGACATATAACATAGTTTCAAACTGCATTATATGACAGAGTAGATCTTGATTTTTATGGATTTTTATGAGTAGAAGCCTCATATTAGTTCAGTTAATTCAAATAGACATTTGGAAGGTGTAGACATATCCTCTAACATCTTTTTGAAATATTTATGAAGTAGATTTTCTTGCAAACACTACAGGTTTTATAGCATACTATGGTGAAATGCTCTCTAACATGTGATCTTCAAACTGAAGGCTACAAAATCAAGGATGGACAAACTCAGGTTAACAGCAGACAAAAATTTCTAAATTTAGACAAGGCAGAAGAACAAGAGACCAAATTGCCAATATCCGCTGGATAATGGAGGAAGCCAGGGAGTTTCAGAAAAACATCTATTTCTGCTTCATTCTAAAGCCTTCGACTGTGTGGATCATAATAAACTATGGCATGTTTTTGGTGGTATGGAGATACCAAGTCACCTTGTCTGTCTCTTGAGAAATCTGTATAAAGACCAAAGGCCAACCTCGATAAAATAGTGAAGAGCAGAGACATCACATTGGCACTGAAGGTCCACATAGTGAAAGCAATGGTATTCCCCATAGGAACCTATGGATGCAAGAGCTGGACCATAAGGAAGACTGAGCAAAAGAAGATAGATGCTTTTGAACTTTGGTGCTGGAGGAAAATCCTGAGAGTGCCTTGGACCGCAAGAAGATCCAACCAGTCCATCCTCCAGGAAACAATGCCCAACTGCTCACTGGAGGGAAGGATACTAGAGGCTACAATGAAGTATTTTGGACACATCATGAGAAGACAGGAAAGCTTGGAAAAGATCATGATGCTAGGGGAAATGGAAAATAAAATAATAAACAGGAACAAAAAAATTAACAAATTCAGTAAAGTGATAACAAACTGTCAGATATGGAAAAGAAATCTGTGTATATGCAAGAGAAGAAATAATTTTATAATTAAAAATTTCCTGGAAGGGAACAGGAAAAAAGAATTGAAAAATAAAATTTTGAAGTGGCTGCAAAAAGTTATACTGATATTAAACTGTTCAGAAATGTAGCTAGAACAAGTTCATTGTCTTCCAGCTGGAAGAAAAAAATAACACCTAGGAATAAAACAATTCAAGTATAATACTTTGCCAAAAAGAAGCTTTGATGAAAATATTGAGGAAGAATCCAGAACATATAATGATAGGAGAAATAAAGCTGGAGTTGTTTAATGATTATTGCCCTGAAACTAAAAATTTGAGATATAGCCAATCGCAATTCAACTAATGAAGGCTGGAATGCTGTATACATGAGGATACACAACTTTTCTCAAATTCCAATCAAGAGGCAAGAGATACAGAACAGATTTTTTGGAGCAAGGACTACAATTACTGAAGGATCTTCATAATAAAGAAACAAGGCAAAGGTGGAAAGGACGAGCAGAAGAAAGGAGTGGTATCAAGAAGTCCAACACATTTATTTCAAAATCATTGACAATAACAGGCAATCAGATGCTGCTGGTGGAACAACAACAGGTCAGCATAGCCAATCCAGAAGGAAGTTCAATATTCTGAGAACAGCCATTGAGAAAGCCCTTTCTTGCTTCTGTACACAACTTAATTCTGAAGGTGGTGGAGCTGAGAGAAAGGTCTGTTTTGAAAAACCTGGGGAGAGTCAAATGAGAGAATGCAAACTTTCTGATATTCTGTATGGAAGTTGTAGATCACAACCAGGCCCACACATTAGTCTGGATAGCTTCTTCAATGTTTTTTGTCTATTGTTGTGTTTTATATTGCTATTGTTTTTATTCGGGCTTGGCCCCATGTAAGCTGCCCTGAGTTCCCTTTGGGGAGATAGAGGCGGGGTATAAAAATAAAATTATTATTATTATAAAGGCAGCTCCATGTATGTAACTAAAGCATGTTCTATGGACAGAACAGACATCTTCAGGGGACAATCAGTTTTCATTGGCTGATTTATACCATTACCTTAGTTTTGGTGGCATGCCAGATTGAAATTTGCCAATGTACTCCTAGCAGTCACTGAAACATGGAAATTCAGATTAAGCTGAACTCCCTATATGCCTCTGCAGGAGGTCAATGGCCCCATCCTTATTCCCTTATTTTCAATTCCCTCCAGATAAAGACAAAGTCTGGGGACAGTATGGTCCTCCAGATGTTGGGTGTAAATACTTTTGTCTCTGAGCATTAACTATTCTGATGAGGACTGATTCCTATCCAACAGTGTCTGGAGGATGACACATTTTCCATCTTGGAAAGGTAAGTTCCTTTTCATACCATCTCAAGAAAGAAAATAATGTACGAGGGCTATCCAGAAAGTAGGCTATGTTTTGGATTTTAAAAAGGACAAAGTATAGGATAAATCATTTACCATATGCAGCTGAAAGACACATCCCAAAACTACAATCTCATGTAATCCCCATTTAAATTTAGCCACGTTTCTTATAGATAAATGAGTTTGAAAAGTACTGCACCAGTAAATTTGCTGCCTCTCTCCTCCATTTCCAACAATGGGGGCATGGCTGGCAGCGCAGAGTTTTGGCTACGCTGCAGGAAGGGAGAAGGGGGAAGAGCTGAGGACACAAGCGGGGAATTTACTGGTGCAGTACTTTTCAAACTCATTTATCTATAAGAAACGTGGCTAAATTTAAATGGGGATTACATGAGATTGTAGTTTTGGGATGTGTCTTTCAGCTGCATATGGTAAATGATTTATCCTATACTTTGTCTTTTTTAAAATCCAAAACGTAGCCTACTTTCTGGATAGCCCTCATATTACTTGCCTTAATGGGTGATGGACTGGTCATTCCTGAATAAGGGAAAGAGGACTCCTACAATGGTGCACAGACCAGTACACTTGGCCTGAAATGTGAAACCAATTCCAACATTGAATACTATAGAAGGATTATCTTTTGAACTAGATTTCAAACATATTATCAATAATGTTCTGTGACCTGCTTTTCCTGTTCTCAGTAGGTAATCATTAATTCATAAAGCATGGAGAAGGATTACCATATATGTCTGTGGACTCTTGGATTGCTCACCAGTTGTTTGTGTCCAGGGACAAAGGCAAATTAATGGATAACATCTTAATTCACTGAAGTTCCCTTCACTCTTCAGTCCACTGAAAGGGTGGCAAATTAAAAGCACAATATTGTCAAAATGGATTCTGTCCAGTGACCTAAGATGAAAGGGGAGGATATCTGTGCGACACAGATCTGATTTTAAAGAAGTAATTAAAATTCTTCTTAGAATTTAGATTCTTAGAATCACAGACAGACTCCATGTTTCTGTTGACCTCTTGATGGGGAAGCTAGAAATGCAGGCCATATTTTAACTTGTAAAAGCTTGAACTGGGCACAATTAGACATTGCTTAAAGGAAAGCAGAGCCAAGGAGAACAACAATAGCAGCTAAATTCATGCAAAGTTTGCTTTGAACCTAGGATTCTCCCACGGCATCACCATGAATTTTTTTTTTTTTGGAGACCACATATATACGACACATGATCAGGTGAAGGTGACAGGGAAACATGCATTGACAGCTTTGTGTCTGTAGTATAATTGCTTCAAGATGTATGCCTGTGTTTCTTTTGTACTGTATTTTCCCTTATTTTCAAAAGTAGTTTTTGTTGCTGTTTTTAATGCTTCCTCTCTGTTCCTTGCTCCGCTTGGAAATGTAGGAATCCGCCAAATGTTACTATTCTAGATACATATAGAAGTGGGGTTTAAAAGCTGAAAAGGGATACATGATCAAGAACATTCAAAAATGTTCAGAAGGTATACCCATAAGACATTACTGATATTACATTCAACTATCGAATTCATGTGCAACCACAGGTCCATGGCTTTTCTTAAGGCTTTAGCTTTAACCCCACCAGAAATTAACTACACAGCATGTAGCCTGAATAGGGATGAGAAAATATGTCAGTTTCATTTTTATTGTATTTTTTAGTTTCAATATTTGGAGGATTTTAAATGAATCTGGATTGTCATCTGCTCATAATGTCTTGGTTCCTGCATAGCAGGAAGTTGAACTGGATAGGTCTTGTGGTCTCTTCCACCTCTATGATTCTAAGGAGTGCAAACACCACCTCCCCACCTTTGAGATCTACTATGCAATCTACAAATGGTCTTGGAGAAAACTGTTCAGAAGAGTAATACTGGGGGGAAGGGGGAACCAGTGGCACATGTTTTCATTTTCCATGTGTTCTTTGAACATATAGAGGTTAACTTCTATAGTGGGCTTCAGTAATCTTGATAATGGGGAACTCGAGGAGATTGTGGTCAGGATCTAATAAACCCCACAAAGGTTTAAATGACATTACAAGGCTCCAAAACATATTTCCGATAATGATGATAAAACATGTTACCCATCATGTGTGAAGTGTACTTTCCCACACTGGCTCAGCTGGAATAAACAATTCAAAACATTTGGTGGATCTGGGGTAAGCAACAGCAACCAAAGCTACCACAACCTGGAAACCTGTACAGGTTGAGTATGTCTTATCTGGAATTCCAAAATCTGAAATACTCCAAAATCCAAAATCATCCACAAGGATGGTTGATGCATGAAACCTTTGCTTTCTGGTGGTTCAATGTACACAAAGTTTGTTTTGTGCATAGTATAAAATTAAATACACACTTTGAATTGCCATTTAACACACTTAAATTAACTTTGTGGGTTCCATCTCCAAGATATCTCACTATATACATGTAAAGATTCCAAAATCTGAAAAATAAAATCCAAAATACTTCTGATCCCAAGCATTTCAGATAAGGGATATCCAACCTGTAGTAGTTTTTCTCTACTCCACCCTTTCTAAAGAAAAGTCCTAAATACAGCCCCTCAGTGTTTGAGGGCTCTATGAAGAAAGGTGTCATTCTACCCTAAGAAACCATTGCAGCTCTTGCCAAACTTTGGTGGCAACTAGCTGTGGTAGAAATTGCAGGTAATTGGTTTTAATTATAGCCCCTAAAACAGGGACCTGATTCCAGGAAGACATCTACACCTATTTTACAGTTTCAAAGACATAGTATATATAAAAATCAAAATGAGTATATTTGAATGAGTCGCCCTCAGTCCCCATGGGGAGATAGGACGGGATACAAATAAAGTTAGGTTTGTTGTTTGTTTGTTTAATACAAATTTGATAGTCAAGGTAAGTGGGAGGAAATAAACTGAAAGACAGAGTGTGTCAAATTGACAAAATGAAAGCAAAATGCATTCCTTAGGTAGCATCAATATTTCTTTGATACTCTTTTCAATACTCTTTTTGATACTTC
This sequence comes from Anolis carolinensis, assembly GCF_035594765.1. Lineage (NCBI taxonomy): Eukaryota > Metazoa > Chordata > Lepidosauria > Squamata > Anolidae > Anolis > Anolis carolinensis. Next base: position 88,153,988 of record NC_085845.1, on the reverse strand, counting down.
TCTTAGATACATGCCTACTTGTATTTTATAATGTGTTTTATGAATACTGATGTAAGTTAATAATAATTTTTAAACTGATTTATATTTCACTGTATAATTTTTATATATGCGTTTTATTGTAAGCCGCCCTGAGTCCCCTGTTGGGTGAGAAGGGCGGGATATAAATATTGTAATAAATAAATAAATAAATACTATTGCAAATAATCTTGGTAAAGCTAGCAAGATTGATGTTGCATTCATCTAAAGTATCTATTAAAATGGTTAAACCCTTGTGCTGGCAGGACTGCTGACCAAAAGATTGGTGGTAAGAATCCAGGGAGCGGAGTGAGCTCCCATCTGTCAGCTCCAGTTTCCCATGTGAGGACATGAGAGAAACCTCTCACAGGATGGTAAAACGTTCAGGCGCCTCCTGGGCAACATCCTTGCAGTGGCCAATTCTCTCACACCAGAAGCGTCTTGCAGTTACTCAAATTGCTTCTGACACGAAAAAAAATCTATTTTAAGTGTGTTAAATGGCAATTAAAAGTACATCCTGTTGGCAATTAAACTTTAGGTGTGAGATGAGATCATGCAACATAAAATTTCATTTCTTTGTAATAGCTATGAACATATTTTGGGCATAACTATAATTTTCCTTTAAAAATAAAGGGTTTTTACTTAGTTAAAAAGCAAAACAAAATCAATGCAATCAACAAGTACAATTGATTTGTTTTTGGTCAATTTTTTTTAAATTGAGAAATACTACTGTGTTTAGATCCAACTTAAAAATCCCTGCTCATGTAGTTGCACTAGATTATGCAAAGCACTTCCCTGAGAACCTTTATGGAAAAAATATGTAATTGGTTGTGAAATGTGTTGGACAACTAATTGTACAATTGATTGAGAAATAAAAATTGTATGGGATAGCATTGTTGTGCCAACTTTGAAAATGTGCAGTTCTTTTTATAATTTGTCTATGAGCAACACAATTACATAAATGTTATTGACACAGTTACCTAGAATTTCACTAGCATTTCAGGAATGTGTCCAGCTCATGAACTGGTCATATGGACACAAGGATGGATACTTGTACATCTCCTAAATCTTCATGCCATAATCTTGTCTAAAGAGTCACAATCAATGGTGGTAGAATTAAATGGAAGATGCATCATATTAACTGTAAGCTAGATCTTCAGCAGGGTAGAATTTTCCCCAAAGAAATATGACTTAGAGAAAGAATCAACTGAAATTGAGGAGGTCTGTGTCTGTTTTCTAAGGGTGTGTTTCCACTGCTTCCAATGAGCTTTGGAACAGAATGTACATATTGTCACTGGGGAAGGTAAATTTGGATTAAATATGGTATGTTTATACATTCCTAAAAGCAAGTTGGGAATTAATTCTTTCTACAGCATTATGTATGCTGGAGGCTTACATGATAACCTTTTCAGTTTTCAGTTTTATATGTGTTGGCATTGAATTGTTGCCTTTTGTAAAGCTGCCCAGAATCCCCTTTGGGGTGAGAAGGGTGAGGTAAAAATATGGGAAATAAATAAATCAATAAATCTCTTTTGTTCAGAAAGATAAGGCCCATTCACACCACAGTGACACTTGTTTTGAATATGTAAAATAGAGCAATTTCAAATGGCCACAGATTGTGAGATCTGAGTCATGGATAGTGAACCTGAGGCACAGATGCTGAGTCCTGATAAGTGGACACTGATGTTTGCCTCTGGCCGCCCTGTAGGTTCATGGGCCTGACTTGTGAAGAAGCCCAATATTGCTGAATAAAGCTCACCAAGTTGAAGAAGAGGCCACTGAGGTATTTTATTCAATCAGCTGAAAGTGATGCCAACTCGCAGTTATCTGCCAAAGTAAGCTGAGGTGTAATTATATCGCAAAACAGACATTATTATACATAATCCTTTGAAATTCCTGCTCCCACCCAGCTGGACCCGGCTTGGCTGTGATTGGCCAAGGTCGGATGACATCAGGGAGGACTCCTCACAGAGGTGGGACTATGGCACCCACTGGCCAATAAGAAAGTGTTCCTCACCTCCAATGTATATTTTCCTCTGTCCAATGGCTGAAGTGAGGCGAGAGAGTCCAGGAGTCAAAGTTACTGAAATGAGTTTTGAGTGGATTATCTTGTCCCAACTTAGGGATGAACAATTGGACTATCAAGTCCCATGAGTTTTATTGTTGTGAAGATTGTTATCATGAACCCTCATGAGATGATGATTCTGCAGCAGCAAATATTGTCCAAGATGATGATATTATGAATCCATTCCTGAGAAAAGGGGAAATGTCATTGTGGAAAACAGGTCATGATTTTCTCGACACCGGGAACTGCCATGCCAGGTGATGAGTGTCTTTTCATATGCCCATGTGATTGCACAATAAACAATTGGTCAAATTCTGAAGCCTATTGTGTTTGCAAAGCCGGTGGTATGGGTCACAGATGATGGGTGATTGAGTCAATTGTTGAGAGATGATGACCAGGAAAACAGCTAGGAGTTCCCAGATCAAGGAATGCTGACGAAAGCTCACCAAGGTCATGCTGAGTGGCTTCAGTCTTCAAAGTTTTATATTAAGACATAAAACTTAGAAATAATAATAAAAACACACATAAGGGGTCCCACAGATAGCAGGGGAACCGACCTTATGGAGACCAGTACCCACAGGGTGAGGGGGGTACATATGCAGGGGCATATGGATGTCGTAGGGATCTGACCTCACTGAGACCCTGGGCTCTCATGGGGAAAAAAGCTTAAACACATACAAAAGGACCCATGGATAGTGAGGAAACCCAATTGATAGGTTGTTTGAGACCCACAGGGAAGGGGAAACAAACAGGAGAAATCCACGGATACCGAGGGAACCCCAATGGGTTTTGGTATCCATGGGGGTTAATGCTGATACGGATTATGGGACTTGTAAATGGTTGCATGCAAAGGGATTATGGGAAGGAGAGTACAGAGACAAAAAGGAAAAAGGTAGAGATTAGGGGATATTGAGGCTCCTGGGAGAACCGGGGCATCTATGGAGTTGAGAGTCGGGAGTTGGGTGAGGAAGTTTGGGGGTTGAAGGGGAGACATAGAGCAATGATCTGTGGATACCGAGGGAGAAACGCCAGATCTCTGTATCCACGGGGAAGGATAATGGAGTTTCTGGGTTAATGGGGCAAAGGTTAGGTGATTTGAGGTCAAGTGAACAGCAAGATGAATGGCAAAGGGAAAAAATAAAGAAAAACACGGTTTTGTTGACATGGGGATTTTAAGGTGTTTGAATGGTGGCAAAGGGGTTCGGGGAGACTAGTGAGGGGTCGCTTTGTGGAAGGAGTGATGAGTGGTCCCCATTTCGGGGGTCGTGGTGGGCCATGGAGGGTCAGAGGCCATGTGGCCCGGGCCACTGTTGTCACAGTCTGGGAATGCGGAAGTGAGAGAAAAAGACAGAGGGGGGCAAGAAAAAAGGTACAGAAGCAAGAGCTACAAATAACCCTACTTTATTAAGGTTTTAAAACAATATAATTAATTTTATGGGGGTTCGAAGAGTCTCCTGGGCATTGATAGCTGCTGCTGGGCTCCTCCAGACCTCTGGACATTCACATAATTCATTATTTAAAAATAAAAAGCTGTGTTTACCTGCGGAATGTTCCACCATGGTGCTAACTTCATCAATTTATTATTTTCACCTGAGGGGGGGGGGGGTGTCTGGGTTCTTGTTTGATGTCATATGTGGCATGGGTAATATATGAGGGGCTTTTTGACTGCCATGTAATATCAAGAATAGAGAGAGCAATGATGAATCCTGCCATTTTTTAATCTTCTGTTGCTATATTATTTATTTATATAAAATCCATCAAACAGAAATACATAAAAAGATAAAACCATAATAAAACCTCAATCAAAACATCAATAAAATAAAATAAATCCATAAAATAAGATCCAGGCTGGAATTTTATTTAAAGACCTGAATTTGTGAACTTTGACACATCAATCTATTGTGCAGAGCAGTGTTAATATTCATTTCCCTTCAGAACTACACACACACACACACACACACACACACAAGCTGTGCCCGACCACACGTTGCTGTGGCGAAGTATGGTGGTATGGGAAATAAAGTATTGAGGAATTGGTGGTAGTTAAGGTAAAGGGTAAAGGTTTTCCGCTGACATTAAGCCCCCTTCTATGAGCCCCCTTCTGCACAGCTGTATAAAATGCACACTGAAGTGGATTATCTGGCAGTGTGGAGTCAAGATAATCCAGTTCAAAGCAGATAATATAGGATTATAAATGGGTTATATAGCTGTGTGAAAGGGCCTTGAGTCTACACTGCCATATAATCTAGTGCCAATTAGATAATCTGTGGAAGAGGCCTAAGTGAGACCTAACTCTGCCTGTCCCCTGGGCTGAGTGGGTTGCTAGGAGACCAAGTGGGCAGAGCTTAGCCTTCTAACTGGCAGCAATTGGATGAAAGGAATTATTCCTCTCCCTCTAATTAGGACTTTATTTTTCTTTTCTTTTTGTTGTATGAATGTAGAGGCATGGATATGGAGTTGTGCTGCCAAGTTTAGTGTTTCTGGGATGTGTAGTTTTGTTGGTTTGTCCTAGGCTGAAATTTCATTACCCTTTTTTATATATAGATATATATATATACTCCCTTTCTAAGGGATATGGCATTTAAAAATAAAATTCATGTCATTGTCAAGTGTACAACAGTTGATCTATTTTAGTGGGGTTGTGAAACTATGGCAGAAATAAGGAACATATATGCTGCCAATAGATCCAGTCTTCTGTTTCAGGCTGCAGAGTATGCAAAATGGCAAACTGCATCATCCCTGTTAGCCTCCACCCAGCATTTTACTGGAATGATGCAGGCTCTAGAGAGCCTTCCTGCTCCACCCTAGAGAGTGATCCATCTTTTCTCTCATGCTGAGGAGCCCTTCCTTTTCACTGAGGTTAAATGGGTTCTCCTGAGCAGAAATTCTATGATTCTATGAAACAAGGCTGAAGACAGGTTGGCTATTACATGGAAGCTGGTATGTTTCATTAAAAAACAGGTCAGATCCAAATGTCTTCTTCTGTAGAGGTCTTCTTGAGAGCAAAACCTTTAGGGAGACGTGCCTAGGGAGACTGCTGCATTTGATTCTGACCAGATCTTGTGCTGGTTGTTGTCTGTCAGCTAGTATGGCTTGGCTTCCCATAAAAGTTTCTAGTTTAGGATCTACAATGTCAGCAGGTTGAGGGGTAAAAGGAGTGAGTATGAGTGTGGTCATTTGTCCTTCTGCCTTGGAAGTTGGGATGGATTCTATTGCCATTCCATTCCATTTGAAGAAATCATTCACAGTAAAGACAGATTCTGTCTAGCAGGTCATAATTTAGGTTATCTAAATTCAATGTAGTTTTTGATGAAAACTACATTTAATGTAAATACAGGAAAATATCATTTTAATTTTTGAAAAATCCAGCTGGCCTATTAATTGGCATCTTATCAATAATGTAGTATTTATTCCATAGTGTGTGATATTTAGATTTTTCACTGCCTTCCTTATATTTTTAAGCAAAATTCTTTTAAAATTGTTTTCAGGAGAAACACACAAAACCATGAAATTACCATGAAAACATAGTAATTTTCTCCCCATTTTCCCATTCTTTTATCATCACTGTACCACATCCTTGCTTTATTTTTGCTTTGGGGAGGGGGAAAATAATAGAAAATTCAAAATTGCATCAGACAGAACATGGCTCCAGGAGCATCCATTCCACTCCTTGACAATGAGCTAGCTACATAACATATACAGCAACTGCCTGCCAAGTCTAGTGATATCTTTGTCTGAACTCATGACAACCATGAAAAGGATTTAGTGGAGCAAATAGTTGCAGGAAATATTCTGCTTGACTCATTGATCTCTATTTTACTAGTTCAGATTTCATGATTCTACAGTAGATTGAAATTATATCAGATTTTTATTTGTCAAATATTTGAAGGTACAGTAGAGTCTCACTTATCCAAGCCTCGCTTAACCAAGGTTCTGGATTATTCAAGCCATTTTTGTAGTCAATGTTTTCAATATATCATGATATTTTGATGCTGAATTTGTAAATACAGTAATTACAACATAACATTACTGTGTATTGAACTACTTTTTCTGTCAAATTTGTTGTATAACATGATTTTTTTTTTTCGTGTCAGGAGCAACTTGAGTTGCTTCTGGAGTGAGAGAATTGGCCGTCTGCAAGGATGTTGCCCAGGGGATGCCCGGATGTTTTTGATGTTTTTACCATCCTTGTGGGAGGCTTCTCTCATGTCCCCGCATGGAGCTGGAGCTGATAGAGGGTGCTCATCCACACTCTCCCCAGGTGGGATTCGAACCTGGCAGCTTTCAGGTCATCAACCCAACCTTCAAGTCACTTAGTCCACTACGCCATCTGGGGGCTCGTATAACATGATATTTTGGTGCTTAATTTGTGAAATCATAACCTAATTTAATGTTTAATAGGCTTTTCCTTAATCCCCCCTTATTATCAAAGATGTTCGCTTATCCAAGCTTCTGCCGGCCCGTTTAGCTTGGAAATGAGACTCTACTGTAATTGATTTTGAACAGAAGAAACACTTCTTTGGATGTGGATTAAGAACAGTGGCTCCCAACCTTTGGTCTTCCAGGTATTTTGAAATTCAACTGCCAGAAATCCAAGCCATTAGAAATTGTGGGAGCTGAAGTCCAAAATCCCTGAAGGACCAAAAACTGGGAACCACTGATCTAGAAGAAGAACTTATGACATCAAAGGCTCCATCAGACTCATATTTCAGAATTTGTTGGATACTGCTATTGTGTTGTCGAAGGCTTTCATGACCAGAATCACTGGGTTGTTGTGCATTTTCTGGGCTGTATGGCCATGTTCCAGAAACATTCTCTCCTGACGTTTCACCCACATCTATGGCAGGCATCCTCAGAAGTTTAGTTTTCCAATATACCGCACAAACTCTGAGGAAGTCTGCCATAGATGTGGGTGAAACATCAGGAGATAATGCCTCTGGAACGTGGCCATACAACCCGGTAAATGCACAACAACCCAAATACTGCTATTGTCTGGTAGCATTAAGTAGGATCAGTGAAAAAGCACATCTGGATCGATTAAATCATTTCTCAGTTACAGTAAAGGATGGAGAAGACATTCCAGTTGTTAACATACAACTGGGATGTGGTTCACTCATAGCATAAATAATACTGGAGTCAACATATTTCACATTCTATTTTTTTTTTTAAGAAAAGGAGGTGCAGCAAACAACAGAGTTAAATGACAGAGGTGATACTTATAAAACAAATTATACTAGCTGTTTCCTTGGTTAATTTGAAAAAGACATGGTGATAATTTGTTGCAAATGCCCTTGTATAAATAAGGGGCTGGATTTTTAAGCAGCTGACTGATCTTATGTTTTTCTTTTAAGACAAACATTTCAAAGGCAAGCGGTAATGTCGCAATTAACATAAGTGGACTGCCATTCTTTCAAGAATTAGAATCATAGAATCATAGAATCATAGAATAGTAGAGTTGGAAGAGACCTCATGGGCCATCCAGTCCAACCCCCTGCCAAGAAGCAGGAAATCGCATTCATAGCACCCCTGACAGATGGCCATCCAGCCTCTGTTTAAAAGCCTCCAAAGAAGGAGCCTCCACCACAGTCCGGGGGAGAGAGTTCCACTGCCGAACAGCCCTCACAGTGAAGAAGTGGAATCTCCTTTCCTGTAGTTTGAAGCCATTGTTCCGTGTCCTAGTCTGCAGGGCAGCAGAAAATAAGCTTGCTCCCTCCTCCCTATGACTTCCCTTATTTGACTTCAATTATTTTGATTTGGGGGACTTGTTCCTATTTTACTTTTCTTTCAAAGGTAGGAGTAATTATTTTAATGAATTGTAGGTTTTTCCTCTCCTCCTGCTTTTAGGGTCCAATCTGTATTACAGTAGAGTCTCACTTATCCAACATAAACGGGCCAGCAGAATGTTGGATAAGCGAATATGTTGGATAATAAGGAGGCATTAAGGAAAAGCCTATTAAACATCAAATTAGGTTATGATTTTACAAATGAAGCACCAAAACATCATGTTAGACAACAAATTTGGCAGAAAAAGTAGTTTAATATGCAGTAATGCTATGTAGTAATTACTGTATTTACGAATTTAGCACCAAAATATCACGATATATTGAAAACATTGACTACAAAAATGGGTTGGATAATCCAGAACGTTGGATTAGCGAGTGTTGGATAAGTGAGACTCTACTGTACTTAACTCCAGGTTAGGAGTTCTGTTCTTGAGTCTGTATCTTGTTTTCCTGTTTAAGTTCTGTGCCTTCTGTTTGGATTGCACATCTTGTTTTATTTTTCAAGCCTTGAGGATTATAGTCAAGTTCAAGTATCAAGACTTTGGATTATGGTCATGTTCATGCTTCCAAGCTTTTGGATGAAATTCTAGTTTAAGTGCAACAAAGCTTGGATTACAGTTTCTTGCTTTTGCCTTAAATGATTTTTGGAATTCCTTTTTAAAGTTGATCATTGCTTTTTGTTAAGCTTTTGGAAATCTAGCTCATGGATATATTTTGAAACTGTTTTTATATTAGAAACTCTTTTCTTAATAAACTTACTATCCTCGTTCATCTGTGTGGTGTTTGGGTGAAAAAGGAATCAAGTAGGCAGCTAGGCTGCAACAGTTAGTTGCTAAGGTGCTATATAATTCCTTTGCATGTCATTTATGCCTTAGGTTCTGAAAAATAGCATGTCATTTCCTTTCTCTGAGGCTGAGAAAACATGACCTGACCAAGTTCTCCTAGTGGGTTTCCATGGCCAAGCAAAGATTTGGAACTTTGGTCTTTCAAAGTCTTACTCCACCACTTGAACCACTGTACCACACTGGCTCTTAGCAGTGTTGCTATACCAGTGTAATCCAAAGTAATGTTGGCCATCCAGGGCACCTAAAGATAAGTTCTTGAAGAAGGATGGCCTATTGAGTCTTTAATGAAATAACAAAGTCTTTATTTATGAACAAATAATAAATCTTCAAGGATAACACTTCAAGTTTTCCTTAATAAACTGTTGGCCCTTTGAGTCTTGTCCCAAAGGGACAGGCGATTGGCTTTGGATAACTGTGAAAACCCTCTTACAACCTCTCCCAGGCTGTCTATCAATATGGGCTTAGCGGATGTGGGACCCACTACTGATTGCAAATGCGTCTGGGTATCGAGTGGACCTACCAGCCAAGGCTTGCGGATGTTTCAGCTGGGGTTCTGTGGATCTGTGATGCTGTTCTCTCTTTGAGTCTTTAGAAACTTAGGGCTGTTTCCCTCAGGAGCTGTGAGGCTGAGAGGCTGTAAGCTCTCAGCCAGAGCTTTTGGGACTTTTCCCCTGGAATTTCTGTTTCTCTTTCCTCAGATGTTCTATATCCCCAGATGTTCTATATCCCTGGATGTTCTTGAAATATGAAGCTTTTCTATGGGACGAGCTGGTCTACGTCCTATAGCTTAGCTTCCTTAAGAGAGACAGACTTAAAAATGGCTCCTTCCCTCCCAGAGCCCTGAACAAGGGGCAGAACCAAAACTTAATGATGATTGACAGGAGGCCTGTCCTATGATTGCAAAGATTTGCAGCAAGAAAATAAAGTTGGAGGTTTTGGTACAGCCGTACCAGCACACACGCTTAATTCAAACTCCTCAAACTGGGGGGTGGGGGGGGGGTTTATACAGTCATACTAACAGATGTGCATCTGTTGAACTGAGACCTGAGATGGGTGGAGGACTGTTGGCTGCAATTACCTTGGAAAGTGATCCTGGAACAATTTTTCCAATGAACTTGATCATTCTTTTCAGAAGTCCTCCACTGAGGTATGACTCCACTTCCCCAGACTTGAACCAGGACAAGAGTTAAAGAATGTTCAGTGCTTTTGCAAATCCCAGTGGTGATTCTTTCTGTTCAGTACCTAGGCATGCACACCACATGAATGCTTCTTTTATATTGCAGAGAAATATAGAAGAATGTGCTTCAACTTGATGTCCAGCTATGATGTGATCTATGAAGAGACAACTTAAAGCAAAACTAAGCAGATACAGCCTATGAGGAAAGAGTCTCCAGCTGTTTCATTTCACAGTCATTTTTTCAAAAAATCTATTTAATATGCTGATGGATTGGAAAATCTATATTGACCAAAGATGTGTGCACATTGCTCAAGTAAGTGACTCACCCCCATTTTCCTAATGTGCCTCATCTCGTCTTAAAACAGGAATTCAATTCAGCTGCAATGCATTGTTCATTCCAGCATTTCAGTGTCCCTCAGGTCACAAAAACATGCATACACACACACTCATGCAGCCCACTATTAAATATATCAGAATCAAAGATTGCTATTAATAAGTTGCAAGTGTATAATATAATGTAAAAAGTTTCAAAATCTCCCTGACTAATAAAATGCATATTGCATTTTGCCCATGTGCTGCGTTCATTTTGAAGGAACATTTGCTTCCCCGCAGTAAGTTATTTTATATGTATATATTATTGAAATGACCCTGGATGCTCAGCATAGAATTTCGTCCTGTGAGGTTTCGGTTAGCATGACTTTCAGAAAATTGGACTCTTCCTTGCATTTTCCCATCATCTGCTACCCAAGCAGAATCAATAGTTTAGCTGCACAAATCCACTTATCAGTTTCCAAGCAGGTATCTTGAACAGATAATAAAGCATTTGCCTCCTTTAAAAAGGTCTAATTCCCCAAGATTGCTTTCTTTTCAGCAGGAAAATGGACACTAAAAGCACAGTAGAATGGGACTCCAGATTGAAATGTAGAAGCTACTTTGCTTAATTAAATCCTTGCCATATTTTCCTTTTCATTTCATGTAAAATTGAGATGGAAAGGCAGAAAGAACTTTCTGTCTCTCAATTATGGCAGTTGATTAATTTACATTGCATAAATGTAAGAAGATTTTAGCAGTAGTTTTAATGTCCTGAGAAATTTTGGAGTCATGGGGGAATGTTTTTTCAGGAGAATGGAAAAAATTGAACAACTTAAAAATATTAAGCACACTTTACAAGTTGAAACACACTTTATTTATTTATGTGTATGTGCAACATCTTTTTACATAACATTAACATGTACATTCACAAACTGAATTTGCTTTCTAAAATTATGACCATGATCCTGCATTGGGAGACATAGCAATAAGACATACCGTATATACTCGAGTATAAGCCGACCCGAATATAAGCCGAGGCACCTAATTTTACCACAAAAAACTGGGATAACTTAATGACTCGAGTATAAGCCGAGAGTGGGAAATGCAGCAGCTATGGGTAAATTTCAAAATAAAAATAGATACCAATATCATTTCATTTCATTAATCGAGGCATCAGTAGGTTAAGTGTTTTTGAATATTTATGTATTTCAAAGAAAAACAAACTAGCTCTATAAGGGGAAAAAGTGGAAAAAGTAGGGGCAACAAAAACAATATGGTATCAGCAATAACCTAATAATAATAATAATAATTAATAATAATAATAATAATAATAATAATAATAATAATAATAATAATAACTTCATTTGGATCCCACCCTATCTCCCCATGGGGACTCAGGACGGCTTCCAACACAGTAACAGGCAAACATTCAATGCTTATATAAACAATGCAGAGCTAGATATAGATCTATAATTACAGACACTAATTTCACATATGCATTTATCCCTGAAACATTTGCAAATCCCCCCTCTCTCTATGTGTGTGTGTGTGTGCGCGCATGCATTTCCCCTACAATATTTGCAAGCTCCATATATCTATCTATATATATATATATATATATATATATATATATATATATTCAAATCTATCTAGACATGTATATAGATATTTATGTATTCATTTCCCCCCTGTAATATTTGCAAGCCCTATATATAGGTAGGTAAGAATATATTCATATCTATCCAGACATCTCTCTTTATATAGATATTTGCAGAGACTTGCAAACATATGAGGGTAAATTCATATATAAAAATAATGTATATGTATGGCTACAGATACACAGGTACATGGATCTATATGTATAAAGGATTTGCAAAGACCTGCAAACATATGAAGGCAAATTCATATATAAAATTAATGTATATAGATATATACACATATAAAGGTACATAGAGATTGCAAAAGCTTGCAAGGGATTAATGCCTATATATCTGTAAGAGAGTTTAACAAATATTTCAGGGGAAATTGCTTTCATAAGATTAATGGATATATATTTTTCTACTTCCTGACTTTGCAAAACATTCCCTTGATTAAGAGCATGGGAGGCTTTGCAAAAGAAAACACACTGGTAGGGAGAAGAGAGAAATAGATCACATATTGCAAGCAATAGCCTGCAGGCTCTGTTGTTGGCCTTGACCTTGACCCGATTATAAGCCGAGGGAGGCTTTTTCAGCTCATAAATAAGGGCTGAAAAACTCAGCTTATCTTCGTATATACGGTAGTTACATTAGTCTCTAATCCAACTGTTTCTCAAAACTACATTATCTTTGAAGTAGGCCCCCAAATCCAGTATTTTTCCACTGGTGGCGAATGGGGAGAGCAGAAGACAAGGAAGTCCTCCGAAGTTAACTCCAGATGATTACATCATTTTGCGATTACATGTTCCTCTGCCATCTTAGGAAAACAGCTGTTTATTTGCGTGCCTCTCCTCCTGCTCTCTATCAACAAGGAAAGAGTCAGGTTGCGGGACTGCAGTTGAGAAGATATGGGCTGTGGGAGAGAGGGGAGTATCATTGCACAGTCAGAAGAGAATCTCAACATCTGCATTGACCAGATAAATGAATTGTGATGGTGTAAGTCCAACTGAGATGCTACCCCTTCTTCTCTCCATCTCCATCCCATGCCAATTTGACTACTTGTGTATCAATTGGCAACAATTGAAGCAAGCTGAGGACAGAGACAAATAGTAAGACGAAGAGAATGAAACTGAAACATTTTAAAAGCTGCTGAAAAGGTGGAATGAATCGGGACTGTCTATGCCAAATGAGAGCCATTAGACGATATGGAACACAACTGCCAGGGTCTAATAATGTGGTACCTCTGAAAAAGCTGCTCCTATTAAAAAGACCAACGCTTACACCTACTGGATAAATCTGGTGTAAAGGATTTTGGAACTGCCATCCATAGAGCCAACTAGTCTGAGGGCACATTGGGGCTGCTGCTGCATCACAACCAGCAAGCAGTTTCCTTCCAGTGTCAAAACCTAGAAGCTTTTGGAATCAAGACACGCTCACAATGAAGATCACTGGAAACAAAGCCTTTATTTCCTTCTTGCCAGCATTCAAATAAGTCAGTCCTAATTATTTTCTCTCTGCCCCGATATATATCTAGAAGTTAATCCTCAACCTATCCCTGACGGTTTGCATTCTCACCATCTACACTTTCGATTCCCAAAACATCACCAGATGTTCTTATCTCTGTAACATTTTCCCAGTTCCTTCCCATCCTCCCCCTTCTCTCCAGCATAGCCTCTTTTCATGTCAGGATGACCTGGGCAGCTTCTTCACATGGCTGGATCGGGCTTCCTGACATCACTCGTATCCAATGAAAGGTGCCACCTGTAGAGAGGATACAACAGCAAACAATAGATTCAAGCACCAGGCTTGTGAGGATAAGACTGATGGAACAGTTTTTTTCAATCGGGAAGCCCGAACACGTTCAGCCGTGACCCACTCAGGGTGTAATGTGTGGGATTTCCACTGGACCAAATATTGTAATGTTCCATGGTGTTTCCTAGCTCAAATCTCACCATAATGCGAACAGTGTCTTTGTCTTTTTTTGGTCCAATGCGATGACAAGCAGGCTGGTTTTAGCAAACTGACATGGAACACAAGATACAATATCCACCTCATATGTAGAAATTCTAAGCAGAAAACCACAGAATTAAGAGACAAAAAATGGCCCAACAAACTGAGGAGCCAACTTGTGTGAGTACCTTGTGGTTCTCAAATATTTGGTGAACAGGTAAACCAAGTCTCACACCTTGAAGTCAGGTTGCATAGCTTTTACCTGTCAGCATTTTTTTTTGTAATCCACTTTGGCAGCCTCTAGAGCAGGGGTCCCCAAACTAAGGCCCGGGGGCCGGATCCGGCCCTCCAAGGTCATTTACCTGGCCCCTGTCCTAAACTTTAGACTTAGGGTTGACCTAAGTCTACCTGGTCTTTGGAGGTCTTTTTGCTTACCTATGATCTTATGAGATCGTCTAGATAGTCTTTGAAAATCTCTTTGCTTAGCTATGGCCTTATGACACCATCTAGACGGCTTTTGGAGGTCACTTTCCTTACCTATAGTCCTATGAGACCGTCTAGATGACCTTTGAGGGTCCCTTTCCTTACCTATGGTCTTATGAGACCATCTAGATGGTCTTTAGAGGTCTCTTTCCTTACCTATGGTCTTATGAGATTGCCTAGATTGGGGTCCCCAAACTAAGGCCCATGGGCCAGATGCGGCCCTCCAAGGTGATTTACTTGGCCTCTGTTCTAAACTTTAGACTTAGGGTTCACCTAAATCTGAAATAACTTGAAGTTACACAACAACAACAATCCTAATTTTGGACTATTTCATCATAGTCCGGCCCCCTAACAGCCTGAGGGACTTTGAATCGGCCCTCCACTTAAAAAGTTTGAAGACCCCTGCTCTAGAGTCTATTGTATCACCAGCCACATCACCGCAATCTTCTCCCCCCACTCCTTGACAGAGGGAGTGTGTCCCTGTTAGTTATTTTGGACCTCTCAGCAACCTATGATGCCGTAGACCATGGTATCCTTCTGAGATGCCTTGCAGGAATGGGACTTGGAGGCACTATCTTACAGTGGCTCCAGTCCTTCCTGGAAGAACGTTCCTTGAAAGTGTTGCTGAGGAATACCTGCTCGGCCCCACAGCCTTCAGTACTGTCCCCCATGTTGTTTAACATCTACATGAAGTCGCTGGGAGAGATCATCTGGAGTTTGATGTCATCTGTACGCAGATGATGCTCAACTCTATCACTCTTTTCCACCTGCTACTAAGGAGGCTGTCCTGATCCTGAATTGGTGCTTGGCAACTGTGATGATCTTGATGAGGGCAAACAAATTGA
Organism: Anolis carolinensis; assembly: GCF_035594765.1. NCBI lineage: Eukaryota > Metazoa > Chordata > Lepidosauria > Squamata > Anolidae > Anolis > Anolis carolinensis. The sequence continues at coordinate 88,138,876 of NC_085845.1, read as the reverse complement.
AATTGAATCCAGACAAGACAGAGGGACTCCTGGTCAGTCAAAAGGCTGAACAGGGTATAGGGTTACAGCCTGTGTTAGATGGGTCATACTCCCCCTGAAGACACAGGTCTGCAGCTTGGGAGTCCTCTTGGATTCATCACTGAGCTTGGAACCCTTAGGTTTCAGAGGTAACCAAGAGAGCTTTCGCATCATTACAATTTGTGCACCAACTGCGCCTGTAACTTAAGAAGCCAGACTTGGCCACAGTAGTCCATCCCTTGATTACATCTCACATAGACTACTTGCACACACTCTATGTGGGGCTGCCTTTGTAGACTGTTCAGAAGCTCCAAGTAGTCCAATGGGCAGCAGTCAGGCTGCTCACCGGGGCTGTGTACAGGGAGCAAGCAACCCTCCTGTTATGTCAGCTCCACTGGCTGCCAGTCTGCTACCGAGCAAAATTCAAAGTGCTGGCTTTAACCTATAAAGCTCTAAATGGTTCCGGCCCAACTTACCTGTCCAAACATAACTCTGCCCATAAATCAACTAGAGCTTTAAGATCTCTCAAGAGGCTTTGCTCTCGGTCCCACCCTCCTTGCTAACACAACTGGTGCGGATGACAGACAGGGCCTTCTCAGTGGTGGCCCCTCAACTATGGAACTCCCTTCCCAGTGACATCAAATTGGCCTCCTTCCTCCTGACATTTAGAAAAAAGCTAAAGATCTGGCTCTGAGAACAAGAATTTGGGGTGTAGTCTAATTATGGAATGTAGAATATACCATATAGAACTCGACTGAAATGTAGCACCAGGAACAATGACTTGTGATGCGGTATTATGTTTTAATCTGTATTAACTGTTTATATGTTTTATTGGTTTTATTGTCTTATATGTTGTTGTTTATTTTTGTATTTTATATTGCAGCACTGAATCTTGCCTTATTTGCAAGCCATTCTTAGTCCTCCTCGGGTAAGAAGAGTGGAATAGAAATATATGCAATAAATAAATGACTTCTATCTGCAGTAATAGTTTATGCTCATGAAATGTAAGAATTTATTTATTTATTTATTTACAGCTTTTATATTCCGCCCTTCTCACCCCGAAGGGGACTCAGGGCGGATCACATTACACATATAGGCAAACATTAAATGCCTTTTAACATAGAACAAAGACAAGAGAAACATAGGCTCCGAGCGGGCCTCGAACTCATGACCTCCTGGTCAGAGTGATTCATTGCAGCTGGTTACAGCTGGCTTGCTCTCCAGCCTGCGCCACAGCCCGAGCTGAGAATACAGATCAAGAGAAATTCCTGTATGTATTAGGCACTATCTCTCAGCCACAGCCCCTCATCTGCAGCGAGAGAGATACTTAGGTTTAGTTCATTGGTTATTGTCATTGTGAAGATAGCTGAGATAGTCTGTGATGTAACATACAGAAGTTCTGATTTAATGCTAGTAAGATGCTGCTCTTTGTTGACAATGAGAAAGACAGTGTTTGTGAACAGCCCTACATTCACCCTGGCTTTGTTTCATATGTGCTGAAGTCTTTGGTTTACACGCTGAAAGGCATTATGTCACAGAAAAGCCACTTTCCTTTACTGAATCTACAATGTGATTTGAGTGAAATCTTAAGATGCAAAATCCCTTAGCCAAGTGCCTGTAACAAAAAGAAGCAATCTATAGTGCTGTATACCTTGTCAATCTTGGTTCTCCCTCAGCGTAGCATAAAGCCACAAAATCCTGTGGTTCTGAGGTCAGCATTCAGTCAGGCTTGTGCTCTTGGCTTTTTAGAATAAACACAAAAATACATCTTTACAATGCGATAAATGACAGAATTGGAAGCCCACTCTGTTTGCACTTAATTGCTGCTTATTGATGTACAGAGAGAACCTGGTTTGAAGCCAGCCATGGCTTGTTGCCATAAAGTATACTGTATACACTTTACTGTCCACTTGGCTGGATGCTGATTACAAGTAACTAATTTTTATTAGTCCTTAATACTTGAGACTTAAGAAAGGGATTTAACCTAGCTTTAACCCAACAAACATACACACTATGAGGCTTACTCTGAAGAACTATTACTTGATTTAAAAGCACAGATTTATATCTTCTCTTGGCTTGTACAAAACATTGTAGTTATAACAAAATGGTTCCAAGGCCTACAGGTTATTAATCTGCTGTTTTATCTTTATTGTTGTAATTTCAACAGTCATAGCGCTGAAGGGGCAACTCAAAGATTGTTTACACTGGACCTCTTTCAGTGATCTTTGAGTTTCCCCCACATTTGTACAATTCTGTAATTGTAGAATTGAAATATAGGGCCATTACGAATCTTTCCAGAGAGTTTTTCCATAACCTGTTTATATAAATGAATGTACTCATCTGAATCCATACAAACTTTTTGCTTGATTTAATTTAGGGCTTATTTGCATATTTCACAGACAAGACTGAAATTCTATGCAAAGTTACTCAGATGAAAATCCCAGTGACTTTAGCAAGGATTATGTCTGATGGTAGAACTGTACACATAGACTGAGCTGCTTGGCAAATCTAACTCTATTCAGATAGGTTTCTGTAAAATTCATGATGACCTGACTAATATTTTATGCAACAAGTTTTCAGTATTTTCAAGTCAGTTCTTGTTCTTTCTAAGTCTGAATTCAAGCTCATATATTACACACATCAGGAAGGAAGATAATAAACTTTTGAACTCTTCTTATTCATAAATCTCCCAGAAAAACAAAGTGGTGGCCCCTCTTCATCCAGCATCTCAAAGAAGTCATTTCATCTGGAATACTGTTGCACCCCAAGGCAGCTTGAGCACTGGAAACCAAACAGAGACCAATAATCATATAATATCTATATTAAAACAATAATAAATTCAGAAAAGAATAAGTGGAAAGGATGAGTGAGCAATAGTCCTTTAAAGAATTGTATGAATTAGTCCAAAGAGTTGAAGAGATATGTCCAATATTATTGTCCAAAGTCCAGAAACCGAAACACGCTCAAAACTGTTGAAAAGTTCTTGAGTGGGGAAAACAACAAGAAAGCAGGAGTGAATAACAAGGTCCAAAGTCACTGGGAAGTCTTGGATTTCAAGGCAGGCAGAAGATGAAGCTAAAAGCAATCTGGATTCAGGAACAAGGCAAGGACATGAATTTACTCCGGATTAAATCAGGAATCGCGGCTCGGCTTGGCCGCCAGGAACAGGAGACTCGGCTTGGTGAAATCAGGGAACTGAAAAAGGTGAAGTTGCTATGTTGACACCACACATTGTTCACAGTGCAAGACACTTTTATAGAAGTTAGATCTAATAACAGGGAAACCAACTCCCCAAAGGTTCCCAAGGCAATCTGCTATCCAGTATCCCCTCTAGATGCCAATCATTGACTCCTTCGAAACTGCTGTGTCTGAGATCTCTGTTGCTGCAAAAACTCCCTTCTGTTAAAGGATACATTCCCTGGGGAGCTCAGAACATCTGGTTCTACTACGGGAGTAATGTTATCAGTATCTCTCCCAATTAAGGAAGCCTCGGAGCTATCCACAGCTGGGGTCTGTAATTGGAAGGAGCTCGGAGGAGAACTGGGTAAAAAGTCAGAATAAGCTTCATCCTGGTCAAAGTTCATTTCTGAACCAGGTTCAGAACCCAAAGGTGGCTGGGATATAACAAATACTGGAATGTTCAGAATTCTCTTATCCATTTATCATGCTTTTTGAATGGGGCCCAAAATCATCCACGGTTGCCCAACATACTGCACAATGATGCACCCTTTATGCTTTTCTGGCACTACCCAGTTTTACACAGAGGACATTCTGATGGCAGTAGTGAATTGCTGAGCTGCGACACCCTTGTTGCACTGAAAGTGAGAGAGCATCTCTCACCTCCACCTTTATCTCAATGCTGATCTAGAAAATCTGCCCATCTGGTTAGCATGGCTATTAGCTATATTGTTGCATAATAACCTGTCCTTTTAAATCAAAGTATCACTGGCACAGTGATGGGGGTAGTAGCTGTTGCATATGTTCAAGTATTTTCTGACTCATTGTGACATATCACAGGACTTTCTGTGGCTGAGAATATGTGACTCACTCAAAGTCACTGGGTTTCCATGGTCAAGCAGGGACTTGAACCTTGTTCCCCAAAGTAGTGATCCAACACTTAAACCACTACATGTCATCTGACCACACCATCTATCTTATCTTGTTTTAGTAAAAGTTCTCTATGAAGTAGTAGTAGTAGTAGTAGTAAATAATAATAATAACAACAACAACAACAACAACAACAACAACAACAGGAAAAACTCAGCCGCTATCAGGACCTCAAGATTGAACTTCAAAGACTCTGGCAGAAACCAGTGCAGGTGGTCCCGGTGGTGATGGGCACATTGGGTGCTGTGCCAAAAGATCTCAGCCGGCATTTGGAAACAATAGACATTGACAAAATCACTATCTGCCAACTGCAAAAGGCCACCCTGCTGGGATCTGCGTGCATCATCCGAAAATACATCACACAGTCCTAGACACTTGGGAAGTGTTCGACTTGTGATTTTGTGATACGAAATCCAGCATATCTATCTTTTTGCTGTGTCATACAATAAAATAATAATAATAATAATAATAATAATAATAATAATAATAATAATAATAATAATACTTTATTTGTATTCTGCCCTATCTCCCCGAGGGGGCTCAGGGCGAATTCCAACATAAATAAAATGGCAAACATTCAATGCCTCCATAAACAAACAAAAACTGACATAAAAATCCCAGAGAAACCCCACATATAAAAATAACATTAAAATCTCACATCTATTTAAAGTCTAACATCAATAAATTAAACTACGTGTAGTCAAACAAATTATATAAAAAATATATAGAAATCAAAACAAGCATCCACATTAGTTTACAACAGCCAACTAGAGTTCACAGTGTAGTTTTATTCTTCAATTTATCAGGCATATAATGGGAATCTTTCCTATTTATGGCTGATATAGCAAAGCAGTTTACAAATTGGGGAATTGGCTCATATGAATATACAGCTGTATAGGAATAAGCAGGCATATGTCCAGATCCAAAAGCTCTAGTTTATGAATTAGGCTGTTTGCCATTCAGATGGTTGTGGGCCCAAACTTTGTAAGACAATAACTACCACAGAATTCCTCCTTTTTAAATTGGAAGACAAAGCTAATAACTCTGTTTTAGTGAGCTACTGGGGTTATGTCATAGACCATAGAAAGCTAGCAATTATTTGTACAGATATACAGAAGTGACAGGAAGATCAGTCAGATCTATTTCCTCCTTTATTTACCTCCAAATCTGTGTGATCTTTTAAGGAGAAAAACTGTAATCTATGTTTCTGTGAACATATATGGGGGAGGGAGGGAAAGCGATGCCTCCACTAGCTTAAAAGGTGCTGCTTAAATTGTTGCTACAACTGCTGATAACTACTTTGTGAACTACCATCTGCTGATCCTTAATGAGCTTCCAGGGCAGGTGAAAATACAATTTTTGCCAATTAGTACAAATGTGATAATGGCCACTTGCATATTAGAAAAAAAAAATGCTGCCCCTCTCCTCAGGCTAAAATTTTTCACTAAATTAGTTATAAAGGAAACAATGGGTAATTTTAGGAATTACCTTCTGGTTCTGAAAAAAAAACATGCATTCTGCACAGAAAAGTTTATGTCTGACCAGGAAATGCTGTCCAGAAAATGTGGACAAGGCGATAGTTAGGGATGTATTACACATCAAATTTGCAAAATCAGAACACTAGTTTTCTGCACAAAGCACCACATACAAATGTTATGTGAAATAAATCAAATTTATTGCATAAGGGGTTTTGTGCAAGACAACAGAATACAGTTTTGTGTGGAGCAAATGCTGCTTTTATGTGCAATAATATTTACGTTTGAAAAGAAGAAATGATGTGCAATTTTTTTTTGGATTTGCAAAGAAGAAATAGCTTTTTGTAAACTGTGCTTGCAGCAAGAAAAAAAACTACAACAATTACACACTGAACAAAATTAGTGAAGAATTGAGTCCTTATCCCTGACTATGGACCTCATCACATGAAGGTTCTTGATGCAGGGAATCCATATGGTAGTGGGACAAATCTTGGGACAATGGGGCGAATCCATCACCTTGCATTGCCTGAATCACCTGCTTGCCCATCACACACCTGAAAGCATGGGCTCGGGCTGTGGCGCAGGCGGGAGAGCAAGCCAGCTGCAATTAACTGCAATGAATCACTCTGACCAGGAGATCATGAGTTCGAGCCCCGCTCGGAGCCTATGTTTGTTTGTCTTTGTTCTATGTTAAAAGGCATTGAATGTTTGCCTATATGTGTTATGTGATCCGCCCTGAGTCCCCTTCGGGGTGAGAAGGGCGGAATATAAATGCTGTAAATAAATAAATAAAAGCATACCTTTCTGGCTTGCTCCCATGCTGTCCCCAGCACTTTAGATCTGAATTCAGGTAGTCTCCCATGTTCAGAGTTCCCTATCTTGTGTGTCTTGTGATGGGATCCAGCGGGATCCTTGCTGGCTGTGTCAGCAAAATATTCTATGGCAGAGAAATTTGATAATGTGATGAGGTGGCCAATCTAGCTTTCCCTCCCATGATGGACTTTCCCTCCCCACAGCTATTACCTGACCTGTACAATACAGATCATAATCCTTACATTGTAACTGGTGAAAAAACTGACCTTAAATCAGGCAAAAAAAAAACTCTTGCGGCAGGTTCTGGAAGGCTGCAGCAAAATGCTGGAGGAGACACACAGAAAATTGTTTCCTGAACAGAAAATGCTGGGTAATTTGTCACACATTCCCAATGGAAAAGAATCTGTCTAAATGTAGGCCTCATCTGAACCTTGTTTCTTGGAGAGTGGGGATATTTGTATTATATCGCACCTTCCGACCAAGTTTTTCCTAGCTTTCTGTAAAAAAAGGTTCAGCACTTAAAAGTCAGTACAACACGATCATTCTAACTGTAGCAAGATTTTTAGTGATTTGTCACAATTAATATATTTTTTACTGGGCTGACAGTTTTCTGGATGGCTTCAGGTAGAAACAGGAATGACATTCTCTTAAGAATTCTCTCTAGTGATTTCTGATGAGATAAATCATTTGGCACTCTTCTGGTAACAGGTTTATGGAACACAGCAGGGAAGTCTGGGTGATTTCATTTGTTGGCAAGTATTTTAATGCACACATGATTACTGGAAACGCAGGGTGATATTGTGAATGAAAAATGACTCTTGAATGGTCCATGGTTTAAATAGGTGCAGTGATTTAGGTCTGAATCTCACACAGGTTGTGTGTCATTGCTCTGGCCGGATTGAGTAGAGCTTTTTTGGACACTTGCCAGGTTACTCTATCTCGTGGTCATGCTTTGGAGAACTCTGGGACATGCAGTCTGAAAGTAATTTTTGCACTCTCTCACCATATGTGAGATGAGAAGAATTGAAGGTCCAGGCTCCACCATTTTCATAGTGCTGCTAATGCTGTGGTAGAAATGTTTAATATAAACGGATACAGTGGTAGACTGGCCAGGGTGCCAGCTTGCTCAATGGCAGGTAGACCCCCTAAAACATGCTTAAGTGGGCTTCCTTAAACATCAAACTATATGCTAATGATCTCTTAGTATCTTGAAATATATAACAGAAGTTCCATTATAACTATATGCAACTAAATTTTACATTGCATTACTGTTGTAATAACAATTTACTTGTGCCTTTTTCTACTTGTATTTTTAAAAATCATTTATTTCCAGTTATTGAAATGATTGGCTTATAATTGCGAGTGGGCCCCTTTGACTTCTGGCAACCAATATTTTCAGGCCCAATTCACCACTGAATGATTCCTTCAGAAAGTGACTATTATTCGTCTTGGCCTCCACCTTTACCAAGAAACAGGAAAATCACATTCAAAGCACCCCCGAGAGATGGCCATCCAGCCAAAGAAGGAGCCTCCACCACACCCTGGGGCAGAGAGTTTGACTGCTGAATAACCCTCACAGTTAGGAAGTTCTTCCTAATGTTCATGTGGAATCTCTTTTCCTGTACTTTGAAACCATTGTTCTGCGTCCTAGTCTCCAGGGCAGCAGAAAACAAATTTGCTCCCTCCTCCCTATGACTTCCCCTCACATTACCTTTCTTAAGTCCTGATCTTCTTTTTCTTCTATGTTTCTGAATCTGAGTTGGAATTTGGCTTCTCTTATTGCCATTTGTTCTTGTTGTTTCCCTAATTTCTAATTTGCCTCCTCCAATTTATTAATTTTATGACTGAGTTTTTCTTGTGATTTTGCTAGGTGTGCCTTCTCTTTTTGAATGTTGTTTATTTCTTGTTGGATAGCTTTAACTTCTTGTTTAACTGATAAGATTTCTTTCTTCTCTTCTTAGCTTCTCTATCTCCTCCTGGAATGTATACATAGATGCATATATGTTTATGTGTGCCCAGTTCCTATTGATTATTTAAAATAATGGACTTGTAACTCATTTGGTTCCTGTAATATATTACTTTCAGATAGCCATATGTAACAAAATTATTATGTAAACTTCAAACAGAATTGATCTCATTTTTCAGCCTCATGTGAAAGCATCCTCACACTTTTGTGTAATCTTTGCAGCTTTGCTAAACTTGTAGCTGTTATCCTTACTTACTTAGGCAATGTCTCATTGTCCGAGTATGATGGCTCTCCAAGTGTAGTGTCTTGGCGGTGGGCATGTAGGTGACTGAGTCCTATTTTTGAGCCACATGTTCTTCTGTAGTGAGGGCATCTGTTTCCAGGTTGAAGGCTGTCCTGTTCAGGGTTGGCTTGATGTCCATTGTTTACCTTTTGCCCTCCATTCATGCCTCTTTGAATTCCACTGTACTGCTGGTCGCAGCCAGGGCCAGCTCAAGCTATAAGCCATGTAAGCATTTGTGGGTGGTGCAATTCTGCTAGGGGTGCCCAGGGAGGGTTGCGAGGGTGCCTCCTTCTTGCCTCAGCCTGGAAGGGAAGGGGGAGGAGCTGCCTGAATGACGGGCAGCCCTTGGCTGTCCGTCATTCAGGCAGCTCCACCCCTTCCCTTCCCGGGTCCACCCCATATCCCAAGAAAGGAACACACACACACAGAGGCTCAGCTCCCTCTCCCTCTTTCCTTCCCTCTTTTTTTGTGGTGTTCTGGTGGGTGCGCACTTGCGCATGCACTCTTGCCTGTGCCTCTCCGCCTCTCTCTTTCCATCCCTGCGGTGGCTCTTCAGACCCACATGTTGCTCGCTTTATTTCCTCTTCTCAATCTCTCTCCCCTCCCCTCTCCTACCTCCCCAACCCCATCCTAGTTTCCACCAGCACCCATTTTTAACCCCCTTCCCCTTTATTTTGCTCCCAAACTCTGCCTCCCCCAAGCCCTGAAAAAATGCCTACCCGTGAAGCGAGGAGAGGGCACTGGGTCTGTATATAAGAAGCAAGTACTTGTTGCAATGGCACATTTGTCTGGCTTGAAAAAGAGAGGAAGAACTGAGAAGAGGAGGAGGAAAAACACTGCATGCTTTCTTTGCTGCTGCATCTTCATTCTATGGCAGAGGAAGCCCACACCCACAGCCCCACCTGTTTGCAAAGGAGCCCTCCCCCTTTCCTTGCTCATGCCCACTTACCCCTGCCTCTGCTTTCCTTGCCTCATTACTGTCCCCCTTCCCTGCATCTCATTGCTGGGCGCTTGGGCTGCATGTAACACCTTGGCTTCTAGGTGTTCTGCTCCACTTCATCTTTGTCAAGGGGTGTGTGTCCAGCTTAGGGCAACAAGGTAGATAGATATATACATTTCTTTTGCATCATGTCAAAAATATATATGATGCTATATATCTATCTCATCACATACTATATATATTATGGGAGGAGAAGCTTCAGTTAGAGTTTGCAAGGTAACTCTTTTATCTACTCTATTCACCTCTACCTTCTACGTTTTATTTTTCAGTGATTGGTTTAAGGGGAGGCGTGGGAATACTGTTTGCTTACACTTGAAAATTACCTAGGGCCGGCCTTGGTCACAGCTGACCTTCAGTTAGAGCACTCAAGGGCCAGGGTTTCCCAATTCTCAGTATTAATGCCACAGTTTTTGAGGTTAGCTTTAAACCCATCTTTAAATCTCTTTTCCTGTCAACCAACATTCTTTTTTCCATTCTTGAGTTGGGAGTACAGTAACTGCTTTGGGAGATGGTGATCGGGCATTTGGACAACATGGCCAGTCCAGCGGAGTTGATGGCATAGGAGCATTGCTCCAGTACTGGTGGTCTTTGCTTCTTCCAGCATGCTGACATTTGTCCGCCTGTGTTCCCAAGAGGTTTGCAGGATTTTTCGGAGGCAACGCTGGTGGAATCATTCCAGAAGTTGAGTGTGACATCTGTAAACAGTCCACATTTCACAGTTGTATAACAGTGATGGGAGGACAATAGCTTTATAAACAAGCACCTTGGTATCCCTATGGATGTCTCGAGCCTCAACCACTCTGCTTCATTCAGAAGAATGCTGTACTTGCAGAGCTCAGGCGGTGTTGTATTTCAGTGTCAATGTTGGCTTTTGTGGAGAGGTGGCTGTCAAGGTAGTGGAAATGGTCAACATTTTCTAATGTTACGCCAATAAGCTGTATTTCTGGCATTGCAGAGGGATTGGCTGGTGCCTGCTGGAAAAGCACTTTGATTTTCTCAATGTTCAATGAGAAACCGAGCTTCTTGTATGCTTCTACAAAGGTATTTAGAGTGGCTTGTAGGTCTTCTTCTGAATGCACAAAGACAACGTTATCATTGGCATATTGGCGTTCTATAACAGATGTTGTTGTGGCCTTGGTTTTGGCTTTCAATCTGCTGAGGTTAAATAGTTTGCTATCTGTCCGACAGATTATTTCTACTCCGGTGGGAAGCTTCCCATCAACAAGATGAAGAATCTAGGAGCTGTTGTCCCCTGCTATAAGATTAGTAAAGATGCAAAGATTCCATTTTCTATCAAATGCTAAGCAATATATAGTACATATGTACGGAAGAGAGACACTCAATAAGTGAAATCAATTCCCGGGGTCAATAACTAGTGTTGATTGATGACTTCTATATTAGGGAGCATTGAACCTCTCTTGGATTGTAGTCTCAACTTTAAAGAAGTTAACCCTGCCCCCTAAAGTAGATTCAACACCTTGGATAGCCCCTTAAAAGGTTGTATTGGTCTATTAAATGTGATGAAAACATAAAAAGGGCAAAAAGTACAGTATCACCATATTCACTGGGATTACATTTCAAAACACACACATGCCATGGCTGAAACCACAACTAATATTGACCCTATATTTTAACCATACTAAGACCAGAAGCAGAACATTGAATAACACTGGAGGACCTGGAGAGGCTCACAAACACTTTCAGGAGAGAACATATTTATTTTTTGAGTGTAAGGAAAATGGAAAATATAAAGTCAGAGGTTTGAACATGTTTCCTTGATTTTACTTTTACTTCGACAAAACAACTCCAATTCTTCAGATGGCATTTTGTCATCTTAGTACATTTCATGATATTTATGCTATGTCTTTTAAAATGTAATTCTTCAACAGTCATGTGTTTCTTTGTTAGTTTTGGCTACATTTTCTCATCAGTGTGTATAATTGTCTGAATTTTCCTGTGAAGCAGAGAGGCACTATTTATCTTTTTTCCAGACATATACAGGAGAGACAAATTCAACATGGCAGCGTTTAATTAGACATATTTTAATATTGAGGTAAGTAGATACTCCTATTTGACTTTGAGCTTTTACAACTGGATTCACATATAGAAAATGACTAGCAATGGGGCTACCTTGTTAGTATACATATGGAAGTGATCTGATGAGGAGTCAAAAATATGTAACAATTCACGTTGTGCTCTTTGTTTTAATTTGCTCAGCATGATAAATTCATAAAAATCACTGAATTCTTTACTAAGAGTAACCTTTGAAAATGATGGATTTTTAGATTTACATGGAAGCATCCATGGATTTATTTATTTTTTCCAATCAGGGAAGGTCAACATATTGCACAAGTCATACAAGGTCCCTGAGTCCTCTACAATTTTTAAATAAAAAGTTAGGTCAATTTCCAGATGATTTTTTACCTGAAAACTGACCAAAAGCCAAGAGAATTAAGCCAATTATCAGTCAACATGACAATTATTATTATTATTATTATTATTATTATTATTATTATTATTACAACTTTATTTTTTACCCCACCTCCATCTCCGCGCAGGGACTCGGGGCGGCTAACATGGGATCAAGTCCAAATTTCCACATTAAACAAAATAAAAATACAATTCACAATAAAAACAAACATCATTGACATTTAACACAAATTAAACACCATTTTAAACAATAATATAATGGTTAATAAAACCACCAAGTAAAAGCAATACCATGGTTAGAATAGTAGAAGGCTGGGCAATGGTACGAGGAGTGCATGAATAAAACCTGATGAGGTAGATAAAGTGCTGTAGTATAAGAGGGGAATTCAGGGTAGAATAAATGAGGAGATTAATCACCAAATAAGGGCAAGAAAACAGTACATCAGGCCCAGTAATAGTCTATACTGAAGAGGTTATTCTTGTAGTCAGTTGTTGAAAGCACACTGAAAGAGCCAGGTTTTCAAGTCTTTCTTAAAGGCTGCCAGGGTGGGTGCCTGCCTGATCCCCCTGGGGAGAGAGTTCCAGAGCAAAGGAGCCACCACGGACAAGGCCCTCTCCCTCATCCCCACAAGCCACACTTGCAATGGGGGTGGGAGTGAGAGGAGGGCCTCCCCCAACGATGGGAGAGACCATGAAGGTTCATAGGGAGAAACGCGATCACAAAGATAGGCGGGTCCCAAACCATTTAGGGCTTTGTAGATGATAACCTGCACCTTAAATTGGGATCGGGAAATGATTGGTAGCCAATGGAGTTCCTTAAACAGGAGGGTTGTCTGCTCTCTGAAAGTTGCTCCACTTAGTAATCTGGCAGCCAATCTTTGGACTAGTTGAAGTTTTTTGGGATGTCTTCAAGGGCAGCCCAACATAGAACACGTTGCAATAGTCCAATCTAGAAGTAACTAAGGCGTGGACCACCCTGGCCAAGTCAGACTTCATGAGATATGGTATACGGTAGACTCCTGCAGAGGTGAGAGGATCCCTCTTGTCCTTCACTGAGAATCTGCGAACCTCACCTCCTCCAAGGTGAACTAAACCACCTAAACTGGGCTCTACAGGCCAATGGATATTCCACCATGGACATAGAAGAGCTGTAAGGCCAAGAGCAAACCAGGAGAGTAAAGACAAAGATCCACCCAGAGGAAAGGTGTTCTTACCATACATTAAGGGAACCACTGACCGCATAGGCAAACTGATGAAGAAACACAACCTACAAACTATCTACAGACCCACAAAGACAATCCAACAAATGCTACAGTCAGCGAAGGACAAGAGGGATCCTCTCACCTCTGCAGGAGTCTACCGTATACCATGCAGATGTGGCCAAGTCTACATAGGGACCACCAAATGCAGTGCCCAAACACGAGTCAAAGAACATGAAAGGCACTGCAGACTCACTCAACCAGAGAAATCAACCATAGCAGAGCACTTGATGAACCAACCTGGACACAGTATATTATTTGAGAACACAGAAATGCTTGACCACTCCAACAACTATCATGTCAGACTACACAGAGAAGCCATTGAAATTCACAAGCATGTGGACAACTTCAACAGAAAAGAGGAAACCATGAAAATGAACAAAATCTGGCTACCAGTATTAAAAAACTCAAAAATCAGAACAGTAAATAAGAAGCAACACTCTGAGACATGGGAACTAGGGGCAGCTAACAAAGGATGCCCCCAGGCAGAAAGTAGCCAGTAGATGTAGCCATTCTATGCAAATTAGGCTGATTAACTGCAACTTTCATGCTGGCCTCCAACTGACAAGAGTTCTTCCCTCTCCCTGGACTTTCCACAGATATATATAAACCTTCCTTGCTGAGTTTCTCCTTACCTCACAACCTCAGAGGATGCCTGCCATACATATGGGCGAAACGTCAGGAGAGAATACTTCTAGAACATGGCCATACAGCCAGGAAAACATACAACAACCCAGTAGTAGAGTTGAGTGTCATCTGCGTAGAGATGCCACCGAACTCCAAAACTCCTGATGACCTCTCCCAGAGGTTTCACGGAAATGTTAAACAGCATGGGAGACAGAATGGAAACTTGGGGAACCCCACGGGTCAATGGCCAGGGGTCCAAGCAGGTGTCCCCCAGCTTCACAGACTGGGGATGGCCCTCCAGGAAAGACCGGAGCCATAGCAATGCCATGCCTCCAACTGAAAATGATTTAAAATTACTTCTGGTGATCTATACCAGTTGAGTCCATTGAGAAGGTATACAAGGAAATGGCTACCATTCTCTGCACAGTTGCTCAGCTTTGTTCACAATAAACAAAAGGAGTTTAGAGAATCTAGCATATCATTTTGGATTCCATAAAAACAACGTTAAAAGAAAGCATTAAGTTATTTATTTATTTATTTACAGTATTTATATCCTGCCCTTCTCACCCCGAAGGGGACTCAGGGCGGATCACATTGCACACATATAAGGCAAACATTCAATGCCATGACACAGAACAGAGACAGACGCAGGCATGGGCTGGCCTCGAACTCATGACCTCTTGGTCAGAGTGATTTGTTGCAGCTGGCTGCTAACCAGCTTGCAGCTAATGACAAGAGGCTCATCTATACAAAGCAGTTTAGCCCTGTATAAATAGCTCATGAAATAAAATGGCACATTTATGATGAATCTAAGGCCATTATTCAGATAGTTTAGAAGTGTACTCACATTACTGGGTGGCCTGAATCTTACCTCCTATAGAGGAAACTCACTGAAGTATATTGTTATCTTGAGGGGGCAAGCCAGGTGGTGTGAACAATAGTCCCATTTTTCTATGCCCATTGTCCTTTTTCTTTTTTCGTCCTTAAAAATCCCTAAAGGAATCAAATCTCCTTTAAGGAACAGGCTGGTTTTTTTCTCTTATGTCTACTTTCATTGTTCTGAACTGGGACAGAATGAGGATACCTTAGTCCAGCTGGCTGATGAAAATCACATGTGATTAATTAGGACACTGTTCTGAGCCACATGTAGCCTTTTTGCATGAGCAAGGTATTAAAAATCTTTACATCTCTGCCTAATGTTGAATTCTCATACAAGCTGAGTTCAAACAGTGCTGCATAAGCAGCCAAAAACTGGAGTCATTCTCACTGCTTTTCATGCAAAGTTCCCAGCAAAAGGTAGAAGAGAACTCATTTTTTTTTCATATTTCCTTCTTATGTTTTTGCCATCATGCCAGTTCCTTTAATAATTTTCTTTCTGGAATTATAACTACTTATGTACTTATTGCCTCTGGATCCAAAAATAACCTTTTTGTTTATGGCAAAACACCTCTCCCATGTCACCCCATTGTGTCATCAGCAGAGGTGCCATGCAACCAACAAGAAGGCGGGGAAATTAACCTCTTATTGCTTGACTGGTCATGCAAGCAGTCATTGGTACCCATGATGGCCAGGAGCTCACATAAGAGTTCCATGGCTGGGTTACTGTGAGTTTTCTGTCCTTTATGGCCATGTTCCAGAAGCATTCTCTCCTGATGTTTCACCCATGTCTATGGCAGGCATCCTCAGAGGTTGTGAGGTTTGTTGGAAACCAGGCAAGTGGGATTTATATATCTGCTATTTAGTAGCCTATCTAATAGCCTATCTGCTGTTTAGTATTGTATTTTATGAATGTTGCTGTAATTAATTAGTTAACTATTTTAATTGATTTATATTGTATTTTATATTTTTATATATGTGTGTTTTATTGTAAGCCACCCTGAGTCCCCTTTTGGGTGAGAAGGGCAGGATACAAATGTCATAATAAATAAATAAAATAAATAAATCTGTGGAATGTCCAGGGTGGGAGAAAGAACGCTTGTCTATTTGAGGCAAGTGTGAATGTTGCAATTGATCGCCTTGATTAGCATTGAATAGCCTTGCAGCTTGGATACTTCCTGTCTGAGGAAATCCTTTCTTGGGAGATTTATTTATTTATTTACAGCATTTATATTCCGCCCTTCTCACCCCGAAGGGGACTCAGGGCGGATCACATTACACATATAAGGCAAACATTCAATGCCTTAACATTGAACAAAGACAGAGACAAACACGGGCTCCGAGCTGGCCTCGAACTCATGACCTCTTGGTCAGAGTGATTTGTTGCAGCTGGCTGATTTTGTTCATTTTTATGGTTTCCTCCTTTCTGTCAAGATTGTCCACAAACTTGTGGATTTCAATGTCTTCCCTGTGTAGTCTAACATGGTAATTGTTAGAGTGGTCCAGCATTGTGATGTTCTCAAATAATATGCTGTATGCAGATTGGTTCCATCGAGTACTCTCCTATGGTTGACTTCTCTGGTTGAATTAGTCTGCAGTGCCTTTCATGCCCCTTGATTCATGTCTGGGCAATGCTGCTGCATTTTGTGGTCTCTATGTAGACTTGTCCACAGCTGCATGGTATACAGTGGACTCCTGCAGAGGTGAGAAAATCCCTCTTGTCCTTTGCAGAAAGTAGCATTTGCTGGATTTTCTTAGTGGGTCTGCAGATAGTTTGTAGGTTGTGTTTCTTCATCAGCTTCCCTGTGTGGTCAGTGGTTCCCTTGATGTATGGTACAAACACTTTTCCTCTGGGTGGATATTTGTCTTTACTCTCGAGGCCTGTTCTTGGTCTTGCCGATCTTCTAATGTCTGTGGTTGAGTGTCCATTGGCCTGTAGAGCCCAGTTTAGGGGGAGGTGGGGATCACAGATTCTTTTTGTACGGTCTGCCAGGGCTTTAATTGTGCTTCTTCTTCTTTTCTTTTTTTTTTACTTGGGTGATGGTTGGCATTTTTATGTAGATATCTTTCCAAGTGTGTAGATTTTCTGTAATCTGTGTGGCCCAATTGTTGATTGGGTTTGCGGATGACTAAGACATCTAGAAATTGTAGTTTTTCATTTTCTTTTACCATGGTGAATTGGATGTTTGGGTAGATGCTGTTAAGGTAGTCCAGGAATTTGCTTAATTCTTCTTCTCCATGGCTAGTTAGGAGTGGAAGAAGCAAGAGAGAATAGTAGACTCACAGGATAAGACCCGCTCTTACTGTCCAGAATACCCTGAAGCCAAAGGATACACAGGGTTTCCAGTTTGGGTTTGCTCAAAGTTAGTTTCAACCAAAAAACAAAACTATACAAAAGCAGTCAACCCCCCCCCCCCCCCCCCCCCGGGGAAAAAAAATACTACTCAGACATTGCTGTGTGTCATGGACATATTCAGACTTCCATTCGAAATGAATCAAGGCATTTTGAAAGTGTAGACAAGCCCAAGGATACTGCTATAATTTGCTCGTCACCAAGAATAGATTTGTTCAAGGATAGTCAGAAACTCCCCACATAGTGAGCAAAGTTGACAGGACGTGGTCCTAGATAGAATCATAGAATCATAGAATAGTAGAGTTGGAAGAGACCTCATGGGCCATCCAGTCCAACCCCCTGCCAAGAAGCAGGAAATCGCATTCAAAGCACCCCCAACAGATGGCCATCCAGCCTCTGCTTAAAAGCCTCCAAGGAAGGAGCCTCCACCACAGCCCGGGGGAGAGAGTTCCACTGCCAAACAGCCCTCACAGTGAGGAAGTTCTTCCTGATGTTCAGGTGGAATCTCCTTTCCTGTAGTTTGAAGCCATTGTTCCGTGTCCTAGTCTGCAGGGCAGCAGAAAACAAGCTTGCTCCCTCCTCCCTATGACTTCCCTTCACGTATTTGTACATGGCTATCATGTCTTCTCTTAGCCTTCTCTTCTGCAGGCTAAACATGCCAAGCTCTTTAAGCCGCTCCTCATAGGGCTTGTTCTCCAGACCCTTAATCATTTTAGTCGCCATCCTCTGGACGCTTTCCAGCTTGTCAACATCTCCCTTCAACTGTGGTGCCCGGAATTGGACGCAGTATTCCAGGTGTGGTCTGACCAAGGCAGAATAGAGGGGGAGCATGACTTCCCTGGATCTAGACGCTATACCCCTATTTATGCAGGCCAGAATCCCGTTGGCTTTTTTAGCTACTGCATCACATTGTTGGCTCATGTTTAACTTCTTGTCCACGAGGACTCCAAGGTCTTTTTCGCACACACTGCTGTCAAGCCAGGCGTCCCCCATTCTGTATTTTTGATTTCCATTTTTTCTGCCAAAATGAAGTATCTTGCATTTGTCCCTGTTGAACTTCATTTTGTTAGTTTCGGCCCATCTCTCTAGTCAGTCAAGATCGTTTTGAATTCTGCTCCTGTCTTCTGGAGTGTTGGCTATCCCTCCCAGTTTGGTGTCGTCTGCAAACTTGATGATCGTGCCTTCTAACCCTTCGTCTAAGTCATTAATAAAGATGTTGAACAGAACTGGGCCCAGGACGGAGCCCTGCGGCACTCCACTTGTCACTTCTTTCCATGATGAAGATGACGCATTGGTGAGCACCCTTTGGGCTCATTCGCTTAGCCAATTACAGATCCACCTAACCGTAGTTTTGTCTAGCCCACATTTTACTAGTTTATTTGCCAGAAGGTCGTGGGGGACTTTGTCGAAGGCCTTACTGAAATCCAGGTAGGCTACATCCACAGCATTCCCTGTATCGACCCAACTCGTAACTCTATCGAAAAAAGAGATCAGATTAGTCTGGCATGACTTGTTTTTTGTAAATCCGTGTTGACTATTAGCAATGACCGCATTTGTTTCTAAGTGTTCGCAGACCACTTCCTTGATGATCTTTTCCAGAATCTTGCCTGGTATCGATGTGAGGCTGACCGGACGGTAATTGTTTGGGTCGTTCTTTTTTCCCTTCTTGAAGATAGGGACCACATTCGCCCTCCTCCAATCTGCTGGGACTTCTCCCGTTCTCCAAGAACTCTCGAAGATAATTGCTAGTGGTTCTGAAATAACTTCCTCTAATTCCTTCAATACTCTTGGATGTAGCTGATCTGGCCCTGGGGACTTGAATTCGTTTAGAGAGGCCAGGTGTTCCTGGACAACTTGTTTCCCTATTTGGGGTTGGATTTCCCCCAATCTTTCGTCCATTCCATGTTGCTGAGGTTGAAGATGGCTTTCTTTTTGTGAGAAGACCGAGGCAAAGAAGGCATTAAGCAGTTCTGACTTTTCCCTGTCCCCTATTGCCATCACCCCATCTTCTCCTTGCAGAGGCCCTATCGCCTCCTTTTTCTTCCTTTTTTACCAATGTAAGCAAAAAGCCTTTTTTGTTGTTTTTTATGTCCCTGGCAAGCCTGAGCTCATTTTGCGCTTTAGCCTTGCGAACCTTTTCCCTACAGGTGTTGGCTATACGTTTGAATTCTTGGTGATTTCTCCCCTTTTCCACTTCTTGTGCATGTCACTTTTGAGCTTTAGCTCAGTTAGAAGTTCTTTGGACATTCATTCTGGCTTCCTTGCACTTGTCTTATTTTTCTTCTTTGTTGGCACTGTTTGCATTTGCGCCTTGAGTATTTCACTTTTGAAAAACTCCCATCCATCCTTAACTCCCTTGTTTTTTAATATTGGCGTCCATGGAATGCCGCTCAGTAATTCCTTCATTTTTTGGAAGCCAGATCTCTTAAAGTCGGGAATGCGTGTTTGACTTGTCTTAGTTTCAGCATTCCTTTGTATTGCAAACTCCAGGAGCACATAGTCACTTGCCCCTAAGGATCCAACCACTTCAACTGTATTGATCAGGTCTTCCACATTTGTTAAGATTAGATCAAGAGTTGCTGATCCTCTTGTTGCCTCTTCTACCTTCTGGACCATAAAATTGTCTGCAAGGCAAGTGAGGAATACACTGCAAAAATCTGCATAAAATGAAACTGCAATGGAGTTTTCTTTTTGCAAGGCACTTTAGATTAATGAGAATGAAAGTAAGCAATATGGATAGCATCCTTTATAATGGTTTCATGGAATTCTTTGATCTCTGTGAATATGTTTGTCAAATGAATAATTACAATTCAAGAAAATATGTCATAAGACTGAACTGGATCTGTATAGGTATGGAGGCACTGAAATCAGTGGCATTTAAGGCCCCATCTACACTGCTATATAATGCAGTTTCAGTATGTAGATTAACTGCATTGAACAGGATTATTTGAGTCTACACTTCCATAAAATCCAGCTCAATGCAGTTAGTCTGAATTCTGAAACTGCATTATATTTATTTATTTAATTAATTAATTAGGAGCCTCCAATGGCGTAGTGGACTAAAGCCTCATAACTTGAAGGTTGGGTTGCTGACCTGAAAGCTGCTAGGTTCGAATCCCACCCAGGGAGAGTGAGGATGAGCTCCCTCTATCAGCTCCAGCTCCATGCGGGGACATGAGAGAAGCCTCCCACAAGGATGGTAAAAAACATCAAAACATCTGGGCATCCCCTGGGCAATGTCCTTGCAGACGGCCAATTCTCTCACTCCAGAAGCGACAAGTTGCTCCTGACACAAAAAAAAGTTAATTAATTTATATACCGCTCTTCTCTCCCAGGGGGACCCAAAGCGGTCTTACACAATGGCAGAATTAGATGCCACATATAATACAATTGTAGTAAAACCAAACATAAAACATAATTAAAAGCCAGTATCCAAATAGAATTAAAGCAATACAAATCTTGTGACCATTACAACAGGGGCAGTAGAATTCAGCCAAAAGTCAGGGCCAGTCCATGTTAAACTTCATATTAATCCACAGAATCCACCAGGTCATGTCAGCCCATATCCTAGGATGGGCTAAAAGCTTGGTCCCACATCCAGGTCTTTAGGTGCTTCCTAAAAGACATGAGTGAGGGGACTTCACTAATCTCCCCTGGCAAGGAGTTCTACAGCCACGGAACCACCACCAAAAAAGCCCTGTCTCTCATCCCCACCAACCACACCTGTGACAACGGCGGGACCGAGAGCAGGGCCTCACTCAAATGTCTTAATCTGCATGACAGCTTGTAGGGGGAGATACGTTCGGAGAGATAAGTTGGGCCAGAGCCATTTAAGGTTTTGTAGACCAAAGCCAGCACTTTGAATTGTGCTCAGAAGCTAACAGGCAGTGTAGATAGGGTCTTAGTATGTTATCTGGTTATGTTTCATTTGAGTTCAGAGGGATTTTTAAAGCATGAATACATTTGGATCCAAACCACAGAATATATTTTAGATAGCTAAAGGCAACTAAGAAAACTTAATTACTATTTTTGTGCATAATTATATGAATATGCCCTGTTTGATGCAAGATAAGACATATAACTTAATGTGAAAAACAGCTCAAACATTTAAGGGACAAAAAGAAAAAGTAAAGCGGTCCATCTGTCAGGAGTACTTTGTGTTTTTCCTACATGGAAGGGGGTTGGACTAGATGGGCCACGTGCTCTCTTCCAACTCTATTATTCTATGATTCTATAAACCTTGAGCAATGAATTCCCATTTAAGAGTCCTGTGTCCAAGTTAAACACATAAGATGGCATTTATGGAGTAGTTCCAATTGCAGACTAATTGTCTTCCAACTGTGTACTGAAAGCCTGCATGGTATGTACTGAATTTTAGCAGCCTTGTCACAGAATTGAATCTGTTCTCTGACAGTGAAGGAAACCTCAATCAATCAAGGAAACAATCAATCAAGGAAATCTCATGTGTAATTGCTGGTGAAGTGTATACGAGACACTCAAAATGTATATGATTGCAGATTCGTCCCATTTATTCTACAATTAGCTGCTGCTGTTCATTGTTATTTGACCTGAATACCCAAAATCATTGTTTTAAAAATGTCTGAGTGGTCAGATTAGATTTAAATTTGGGCTTAAAAGCTGCGGTTCCAAGCTAGCTCTATATTAAACTAAAAAAAGAACCTCCTTCCAGTTGGAGCAAGTTATTAAATTAGCTATTAGCGACAGTGTTATAAATCTGATTATTTCATCCCTTCATGCAAAACCAATAATTTCAATGGTTTTCTCCCCATTCTCCAATATTATAAGATTTCTGTGAATTTTAAGCACTTTGAGACTTTGTTGGTGAAAATTCATTTTAAAACCATGCATGTTTTTTCTATGCAAAAAAGTGAGATAAAAGGCCCTTCCAGACAGGCCCAAATCCAGAATAAACTGGGATTTCCTTAGAGACCCCACGTGACAACACTGATCCCAGGAAAAATGGAGTTTAATTTGACCTGCATGCCATCATCTGCCTGAATCACCTGATGAACCTGTACCTACCTTTTCTTCTCATTTCATCAACTTTAAGTAGTTCAAGCATTTATAATGAAAAAACACTTGTCATAAGTAATTCAAGCATTTCTAACTAAACACTTGTCAAAATACAACATGATTCCAACCTCCCTGGCTGCAGATTATCTGGCAAGGGCCAAAGACAATAGAATAATATTTCTTTCAAAAAGAAAGCCCTTTAGGATAGTGATTTGGAGCCAGTGTTGTAGAGTTTTATTTCTCTTGATCTGATAACATTGAATACTTAGGGGTAAAGATTGGTAAGGGTTATGCAAAGAAAATCTGCAGTGTGATCGAAAGGCTGGTGGGGGGAAGCATCATATTACCGTGCCAATATGTCCCACTGCATTAGAAAGCAAATCATATTGTTTCTCAGATCCTGTCACAGGCTGTTCTTTCTTGCCTTTTCTTCTGAAATCATCCATTTTCAGATTTATCACATGAGCAAATACAGTTCCCGCCCACTTCATTAAAAGACTTGGAAAAAACTTTGGGGATTCTTGGCTTCCCCCTCCAATCCTGCTACTCTGGTGTAGGACCGAGGCCTGATCTTAACAAGACACCACTTTGGGGATACAGGGCTTTCCTCCCAATCTCATTACTCTCCATCACAAAACTTAAAATTCTAGCAGTACCACCACTTCATAAGCTAAGAATACTATGAAGGAGAAATGGCAGGAAAAACGAAGTGATCATATCTCGAAATTTTGTAACAATCATGTCCTTTTCCTCAGATACCAAAATTGCTTGGACTGGATACATTTTTCACATGCTTGTTCAACCGATATATGCAATCTTTCTTACACACACAGACTCATAAAGAAATAAAGTAATTGAGGGCTAGAATCTTTAATTGGTTAGATTGTTGTTGTTTTTTTCGTGTCAAGAGCAACCGGAGTTGCTTCTGGAGTGAGAGAATTGGCCGTCTGCAAGGACGTTGCCCAGGGGACGCCCAGATGTTTTGATGTTTTACCATCTTTGTGGGAGGCTTCTCTCATGTCCCCGCATGGAGCTGGAGCTGATAGAGGGAGCTCATCCGCACTCTCCCCGGGTGGGATTTGAACCTGGCAGCCTTCAGGTCAGCAACCCAACCTTCAAGTCACGAGGCTTTTATCGCCTAGGACACTGGAGGCTCCGGTCAGATTGTGCTAGCTTACTCATTAAAATGGAGCCCTTGGTGATGCAGATGGTTAAACTGTATGAGCTGCTGAACTTGCTGACCAAAAAGTCACCGGTTTGAATCCGGGGAACGGAGTGATCTCCCACTGTTAGCCCCAGCTTCTGCCAACCTAGCAGTTGGAAAACGTGCAAATGTGAGTAGATCAATAGGTACCACTCCATGCAGTCCTGCCAGCCACATGACCTTGGAGATGTCTACGGACAATGCCGGCTCTTTGGCTTAGAAATGGAAATGAGTACCAATCCCCAGAGTTGGACACGACTAAACTTAATGTCAGGGAAAAACCTTTACCTTTACCTACTCATTAAAATTCCTGTTTTCCTATCCTTTATTTCCAGTTTTATTTTCCGCATTTCAACAAATGTCTTTAAACTACATTTGTTATAGGAAATTGTTGAGTAAGTGGTTTTTGAAAAAACAATTTACTAACAATAGTTTATAGGCCACCTGTTCGCCCTGTAATTGACAGTTAGTAAAAATGCAGAGATTCTAAAAGCTATAATGACCTTTTATTGCCTTTTAAAAAGTAGATTTAATATACAATGTGTTTCATGTGAAGATTGATAATGAGAGCTGGATTGCAAAGAGCTAATGCAGCAACATAAAGAGCAGAACTGAGAAAGAGGAGAGAGAATATAAAATTTATTTTGAATTCCTTTTCAAATAATAGCATATGTGGGCAAGATAAATATAAAAGAAATACCAGAAAACATAGCTAAATATAGCTTCAGCTAGAAAACATGTTCTCAAATTTGTTTACATAAACTGTTGTAGCCCAGCTGCCTACTTGATCCCTTTTTCACCCAAATATAACACAGATTAACAAGAATAGTAAGTTTATTAAGAAAAGAGTACCTAATATTAAAAACAGCTTCAAAATGCATCCATGAGCTAGATTTCCAGAAGCTTAACAAAAGCAATGTAGAGGAATTCAAAAATCACTTAAAGCAAGAACAGGAAACTGTAATCCAAGGTTTGATACACCTAAACTAGAATTCTATCCAAAAGCTTGAAAGTATGAACAGGAACATCGAAAAGGCTTAATACATTAACTTGTCTATAAACCTCAAAGCTTGAAACTTGAAACAATATTTCTTACCTAAACAGGAGGCATGGAACTTAAACAGGAAAACAAGATACAGGCCCAAGAACAGAACTCCTAACTCGAAGCTCCCAAGACAGGCAACTTGACACATGAAAATCCAGCATTGATCTCCTCACTGAACACTGACTCCAGTTCTTTAAGAATATCCCTTTTTGGCCATGACATCACTCTTTCTCACACCTGGATTCCCTTTGTTTATCTTTCAGTCTCGCCTTAATTCTTCCCCAGATCTTGTTCACATCCTCAGACATGAAACACTATGCTCAACCAGAAAATCCTCATCTTTATCCTCAGAGGCTTCACAGGCCTCAAGAGTAACATTCTATGTAACATTATTTCAGCAGTCAATAAAAATGAGTAATAAATAGCTGGTCTAAATAATGATCATGATCATTAAAAAGAATTTCAATCATTCCCATGCCAGTCCTTTTGGAAGAAAAAAACCTCTCTGATTTTCATCTCAATATATAAAATAATAATAATAATAATAATAATAATAATAATAATAATCCCCCCCGCAGGTGCCACCTTGACGTGGTGGGGGGGCTTAACTGCTCCAATGATGACTGAGGGCTGTGCTGGCGGTAGTGTAACTACCGGCAGGTCCAACCAAGCCAGAGAGGCCTCAGCTGAGGAGCAGAACTAAGAGCACCTCACCCATTAGCATTATGGAGAATCAAACCCAAACAAAGTCTATACTGGCTCGGTCGTCGCCCAGGATAAAAAGGACCGCGGTGGATGCTGCTGATTCTGGACATCCATCGGCAAGTGGGCTACAGAATCATCAAAACCCAAATGAACAGTCACAGAAGCGGCAGAAATACACAATGCCAGAAAACCGCACAATTATGAAATGCTACTACAAATCTGAACCTCAAAGGCGTTGCTACCAAAAAAGGATGCATCAACTGTGGAAACAAGAGTACCCAGACTCACAGATAACAGAATCCCGACTGGCTGACCAACGAAGATTCATAATCAGAAACAAAGTGTTCAGTGAAGTTGAACTCGAAGAAATCCAGAAAATTTGCAAAGTAAATTACTATCAGACCACAGCACAGATAACAGCAGAGACTCCAGCAACACTTGGAATGGTGGAACAGATTGAACCAGAAGAAAGTGTGGAGCTTTTGCAAGAATTTGAAGAACCAGCACTTGAAACATCTGCTGAACCACCAGGAACCTTGACAGCAAGACAACAAGAGCTCAAGGATAAGATCATGGCTCATGCTGCAGCAAATGCAATAAGAAAGCAGCTCCCAACTCTAAAAACAGTGCCCAAGAGACACCTGGCGCCTTTCATGAAAGATGTGAATACAGTACTCTCCACTGTCCAAATAACATCAATTGAACAAACAAGCCAGTTTGCCTACAGTGCAGCAGTGATAGTAACAGAAGAGCTTGGGCTCCTACAACCAAGGCAGCCCCAAAGAAAATCGACTGGAAAACCAAAATGGAAGATCAGGCTAGAGTTGAAAATCAAGAAACTTAGATCAGATGCAAGTAACCTAAAAAATATGAAAGAGAAGAAACTGAAGAATGACAAAATCAAGCAATACCTGATCCGAAAGTACTGGCTGAACACTAGAAAAATTGAAGAAGCTTTGGAAATCGTGAAAGAACAAATTACAGCAACAGCCAGAAAAATTGAAAGGTATGAAGCCAGAATCATCCAGTACAGACAAAATCAACTGTTTCAAACAGACCAAAGACGGTTCTACCAGAGTCTGAACCAAACAACAGACACAGTAACCATAAAGCCAGAGAAAACTGCAACAACGAAGTTCTGGAAAGAACTCTGGGAAAATAATAAAAACTACAACAAAAACGCTGGGTGGATAAAGGACTTTGAAGGAAAATTCTCACAGAACAAAATTGAACTGATGGAAATAACAACTGAAATGATCAGCAAACGAGTGCAAAAAGTCAAGAACTGGACATCGCCTGGTAGTGATCAACTTCATGGATTTTGGCTCAAACATCTGATTAGTTTACATGGAAAAATGGCCCAACAATTCAATGAGATGCTGCAGAAAGGATGTATCAGTGAATGGCTAACAACTGGAAGAACATACCTGATACAAAAGGATCCAACAAAAGAAGCAGCACCAGGAAACTACAGGCCAATAACGTGTCTGCCCACTATGTTTAAACTACTGACTGGCATCATAGCTGACAGAATTCAGGACTATCTTGAAGAAAAAAACATCTTGCCAGATGAACAGAAAGGCAACAA
Organism: Anolis carolinensis; assembly: GCF_035594765.1. Taxonomy (NCBI): domain Eukaryota; kingdom Metazoa; phylum Chordata; class Lepidosauria; order Squamata; family Anolidae; genus Anolis; species Anolis carolinensis. The sequence goes on along the minus strand of NC_085845.1, from coordinate 88,112,093 downwards.
ACGGAAAAGCAGGGGCACAAAAGACCAGTTATTGATTGACAAAATGATTCTGGAGAACTGTAAGAGCCGAAAAGCTAATCTTCACATGACGTGGATTGACTACAAAAAGGCCTTTGACTCACTCCCACACAGCTGGATCATCAAGTGCCTGGACGCCATCGGGATTTGTAAAAATGTTGGCACCTTCATTGAAAACATGATGGAGCACTGGAAAACTGAACTGTTTGTTGGAAATGAAAGCTATGGACTTGTCAACATCAGAAGAGGAATTTTCCAGGGAGATTCATTGTCCCCTCTGCTTTTCATTATTGCCATGATCCCTCTGTCAACAATCTTACAAAAAACAAATCTTGGCTACCAAACATCTAAGAATTCTCACAAAATTTCACATTTGATGTACATGGATGACCTGAAGCTATATGGGAAAACGGAAACTGAAATCCAGTCTCTGACTAACACTGTCTGAATTTTTAGCACTGATATCAACATGGAGTTTGGCTTGGACAAATGTTCGACAGTGGCATTGAAGAAGGGAAAAAAGTGAGGGCATAAATATGCCCAATGGCCAAACAATAAAGTGTCACTAGCCAGAGGCCTATAAATACCTGGGCATATTACAACTGGACAACATCAAGCATGAACATGTGAAAACTGTGGTCAGCAAAGAATACACACAAAGGGTCAGAAAAATTCTCAAAAGCAAGCTCAATGGAGGCAACACCATCAAGGCCATAAACACCTGGGCCATACCTGTCATAAGATATACTGCTGGCATTATAAATTGGACACAGGTGGAACTGGACAATTTGGACAGAAAAACAAGAAAACTCATGACCATTCATCATTCCCTGCACCCTCGCAGTGATGTTGACCGGCTATATCTGCCTAGAAGATCAGGGGGCAGAGGACTCTTACAAGTAAAACAAGCAGTTAAAGAAGAAGAACATGCCCTGGCAGAATATGTAAAGCAAAGTGAAGAACCTGCTTTGATTAAAGTCAAAAATCAGAAACTCCTCAAAGCACAGCAGACAAAAAACCAGTACAAGAAAACTGCACTACAAACTAGAGCTGATAGCTGGCACAACAAAACACTGCATGGAAAGTTCCTTGACAAAATTGAAGGAAAAGCTGATAAGGAGAAGACCTGGCTGTGGCTCACAAATGGGACCCTGAAGAAGGAGACAGAAGGCCTGATCCTTGCAGCCCAGGAGCAAGCCATCAGAACAAATGCAATAAAGGCCAAGATCGAAAAATCAGCTGATGACCCAAAATGCAGACTGTGCAAGGAAGCTGATGAAACCATTGATCATATCCTCAGCTGCTGTAAGAAAATTGCACAGACAGACTACAAACAGAGGCACAACTATGTGGCCCAAATGATTCATTGGAACTTATGCCTCAAGTACCACCTCCCAGCAGCAAAGAACTGGTGGGATCACAAAACTGCAAAGGTCATGGAAAATGAACATGCAAAGATACTGTGGGACTTCCGAATCCAGACTGACAAAGTTCTGGAACACAACACACCAGACATCACAGTTGTGGAAAAGAACAAGGTTTGGAACATTGATGTCGCCATCCCAGGTGACAGTCGCATTGATGAAAAACAACAGGAAAAACTCAGCCGCTATCAGGAACTCAAGATTGAACTGCAAAGACTCTGTCAGAAACCAGTGCAGGTGGTCCCGGTGGTGATGGGCACATTGGGTGCCGTGCCAAAAGATCTCAGCCGGCATTTGGAAACAATAGACATTGACAAAATTACGATCTGCCAACTGCAAAAGGCCACCCTACTGGGATCTGCACGTATCATCCGAAAATACATCACACAGTCCTAGACACTTGGGAAGTCTTTGACTTGTGATTTTGTGAAACAAAATCCAGCATAACTATCTTGTTTGCTGTGTCATACAACGTTGTTGTGTCAATAATAATAATAATTTTATTCTTATACCCCGCCCCATCTCCCCGAAGGGACTCGGGGCGGCTTACATGGGGCCAAGCCCAAACAGAACAATATAAAAACAAAACAATAAAACCAATCAATCAGACAATAAAAGCAAGTCATAAAAAACCACATACAAGATAAAGAGTTAAAATCATGGCTTGGGTTCAAAGGATCTAGGCCAGAGTGCTAAAAGTGCAAATATATCATGTCAGCAGGGAAGGGTGCATTTCAATAAAAGCAGCATTGCTTGCAAATAGTGTGATCCTAGGCCCTCTTTCTTAATCTTCCTTGTTTTTTTGGTAAGTACTAGTTTCATGCTCTAAATAAGTACTGAAAGCAGTTTGATTCAATTGCTAGTCTTATCTAGATTTAGGGTGCATCTGCACTCTAGAATGAATCCAGTTTGGCATCACTTTTAAGTGCCATGGCTCAATGCTACGGAATCCTGGGAGTGGTGACAAACGGCATTAATTTTATCATGTAGAATTCAGTCTTAGTTACTAGTTTCAGTTAGATAAAACCCAGGCATGTAGCGGGGGGGGGGGGGGGGCTTGAGGGGCTTTAGCGCCCCCCCAAAAAAAATCTCAGAGTGGTCCGTGAGAAGGCCTTACTGGTACATGGCATGGTGGCGTCCTTTCCATGCCTGGGCCCTCGGCACACTCTCTTTCCTTTTCAGTGCCCCTGTTTTCAGCCTTCGGTGCCGGGAGAGGAAAGGGAGTGCACTGATAGCCTAGGCGCCAAAGAGGATGCTGCCACACCACAGACCATTCAGAGGCCACAATAGGCCTTTGCCCCTGTGCACTCAGCTGCCTTCAGTGCTTTCTGGATCTAGGTAAACAACAACTAGCATTTGAAAAGGGCAATCATTCCCCAATCCCTGCCTGTATACACTGTTGTGCACATTGGCTCTATGTGCCAAGTTTGGTCCAGATCCATCATTGGCTTGGTTCAATGCCCTGTTGTTTTATTATTATTATTATTATTATTATTATTATTATTATTATTATTATTATTATTATTTTATTTTGACACAGCAAACAAGATAGATATTCTGGATTTCATATCACAAAATCACAAGTCGAACACTTCCCAAGTGTCTAGGACTGTGTGATGTATTTTCGGATGATGCGCGCAGATCCCAGCAAGGTGGCCTTTTGCAGTTGGCAGATCGTAATTTTGTCAATGTCTATTGTTTCCAAATGCCGGCTGAGATCTTTTGGCACAGCACCCAGTATGCCCATCACCACCGGGACCACCTGCACTGGTTTCTGCCAGAGTCTTTGAAGTTCAGTCTTGAGGTCCTTGAGTTTTTTCTGTTGTTTTTCGTCAATGCGACTGTCACCTGGGATGGCGACATCAATTATCCAAACCTTTTTCTTTTCCACATATGTGATGTCTGGTGTGTTGTGTTCCAGAACTTTGTCAGTCTGGATTCGGAAGTCCCACAGTATCTTTGCGTGCTCATTTTCCAATACTTTTGCAGGTTTGTGATCCCACCAGTTCTTTGCTGCTGGGAGGTGGTACTTGAGGCATAAGTTCCAATGAATCATTTGGGCCACATAATTGTGCCTCTGTTTGTAGTCTGTCTGTGCAATTTTCTTACAGCAGCTGAGGATGTGATCAATGGTTTCGTCAGTTTCCTTGCACAGTCTGCATTTTGGGTCATCAGCTGATTTTTCGATCATGGCCTTAATTGCATTTGTTCTGATGGCTTACTCCTGGGCTGCAAGGATCAGGCCTTCTGTCTCCTTCTTCAGTGTCCCATTTGTGAGCCATAGCCAGGTGTTCTCCTTATCAGCTTTTCCTTCAATTTTGTCAAGGAACTTTCCATGCAATGTTTTGTTGTGCCAGCTGTCAGCTCTAGTTTGTAGTGTGGCTTTCTTGTACTGGTTTTTTGTCTGCTGTGCTTTGAGGAGTTTCTGATTTTTGACTTCAATCAAAGCAGGTTGTTCTCTTTGCTTTACATATTCTGCCAGGGCATGTTCTTCTTCTTAAGAAGTGGAAATTATTATTATTATTATTATTATTATTATTATTATTATTATTATTATTATTATTATTAAACAGTTCTTCTACATTGAGTTAGTTATTCTACTAATATGCTGCCTCCAAAGGCAGAATATGTAATTTAGAACCTGTATCTTTAAGAGAAGGGGAGGGGTAAGGAGCCCTAGCTTTGGAACTCTGGGAATGACAATTAGAATGACAGTTGGTTGGGGATTTCTGTTCAGTTTAAGTTGGAACTGTGTGACAAAACCCACTATTGGTCAATACATTTTCTTTTGACTGTGTTAGCTACTCTACCAGTAACGACATGCAGTGTGGATAGATAGTTTTCAACCATGAATAGAGTGAAAAGTGTATCTAGAAGCAGAGCCGGCCCTAGGTATTTTTCAAGTGTAAGCGAACAGAATTTTGGCGCCCCCCCCAAACCAATCACTGAAAAATAAAAGCGTTGGATAAGCGAAAATGTTGGATAATAAGGAAGTATAAAGGAAAAGCCTATAAAACATCAAATTACATTATGATTTTAAAAATTAAGCACCAAAACATCATGTTTTACAACAAATCAATAGAAAAAGCAGTTCAATACATGGTAATGTTATGTAGGGATTACTATATTTGCAAATTTAGCACTAAACATTGAACAGGGATATAGGGCAGTGTGGACTTAGATAACCCAGATAGCCCTCAGTATTAAAAAAAAAAACCTCTAAAATCAGGACAATAAATAAAGAACAACACTCTGAAAACAGAAGAAATCCAGACAGTAAACAATCAGGGACAGCTAACTCCTCCCAAAAAAAGATTCTCCCAGGCAAGAAGAAGCCAGGCCTTGAAGCCACAGGGCCATTAAATGCTAATCAAGGTGATTAATTACAACATTCACACCTGCTTCAAAGAAAAGTTCTTTCTCCCACCCTGGACCTTCTACTGATATATAAACCCCACATACCTAGCTTCCAAGTTCCTACAGACCTCACAATCTCTGAAGGCCCCAAAGGTGGGCTTGCGTGGTGCGAAGGTGGGTCTGCGCTGGCCGGAAGGCCCAGCGTGGCCGCTGGAAGGCCCGAAAGAGAAGGAGGTGGAGAGTGGTGCCCTCCTCCCAGGACGATGGTGCCCCGGGACGATGGCGCCACAGGCAAATGCCTATTTCGCCTTATGGTTGGACCTCCTCTGTCTAGAAGTTTAATGACAGACCAGAGACTTAGTGGACTAGCAATGATTTCCATCCATCGAGACATCACTATCAAACCAGAAAAAGTAATTGACAAAACGGCCGGGGAGAAGAAAAGAAGACTGTTGCAGTAAAGTAAAAAAATACATCAGAAAGTATTCTAAACATTTTGTTAATGAAAGTAAATAAATAACATTTATTATTTATTCTGTTATGTTTATTCGTATCATGATCTGATCACCATGCTCAATATATCCCATATGCATGGGGGTATTGGGATAACGATACAAAAGGTTTGTTAGGAGAGATCCTCTCTCACTCAGACTCAGCTCCCTCCCCCCCCCCCCCCCGAACCAAAATTCTGGCTACGGGCCTGGTAAAACCCATTGTATAAGTGAGATTTACCTAAGTGTTTATTTGCCAATTCACCATTTAATTCAATTGATCTATCATGGCTGTAAAAAACAGTTGAATTTAGGGTATATTTCTCATTTAAATAATGAAATTGTCTAGAATCCATGAATGCTTATGTTTAGTATCCCCCACCCTCCCAGTCAATCAGAAAGGTGCAGGGGCCATTCTGATTAATATTCATTGAGTCATCCTGTTTTTTTCAGGAGCTTTTAAAATTCCTCAAGTTCTCTCTTATTCTACTTTCCCTCTTTGTCCTCAGTTTGTGGCAACTGCTGAAAACTGAATTCAAAGTGCAAAAGTAGCTTCTACTCAGGAGGGAGTAAAGAGAGAAGGGACAAAAATCTTGCCCTGGCCACCGAGCAATATCAAACTACTGCATATCATCCTAGTTACTATTCTTCCTTTTGTTACTATTATTTTTGCCACTTTGACTATATCTGTGAAATGTCGACATTCCTTTATATTTTGTTTAAGTCCCACTAGTTAACCCTCATGTCAGGGATAACAATTTTTAAAAGGAATTCATTATCTTTTTCTTATGAGAAACCTCTGGTGGCCTAAAAGCAACAAGGGGATAAAAGCCTAGTGACTTGAAGGTTGGGTTGTGACCTGAAGGCTGCCAGGTTCGAATCCCACCCGGGGAGAGTGCGGATGAGCTCCCTCTATCAGCTCCAGCTCCATGCAGGGACATGAGAAGCCTCCCACAAGGATGGTAAAACATCAAAACATCCGGCGTCCCCTGGGCAACGTCTTTGCAGACGGCCAATTCTCTCACTCCAGAAGCAACTCCAGTTGCTCCTGACACGAAAAAATTTTTTTTCCTTATACAACAATGAAATATTCGTTATTTTTAATCATTTAAAACTATGGGTTGTTGTTAAAGTCCAACCAATGAGCTACATTCAAAGATACTAAATTGGATGCCTTTTTGCATTTGCTTGGGGTTATGAAATATGTGCATGAATATCACTTGGATGCTCAAAAGCAGCCCCAAAAACATTTGTGGTGGGAAAGGTAGACTTGGACTAGGATATACTCATACATTCTCTGCTTGGCTAGGCATACTATCATATGCTCCTGAGATGAAGATTTTCTTAGCCAACAAAAAAGGTAAGGTTGCATTGTAATGATGGTATGTAGACCTATTCCATTAATGCACTGGATTTTTTTTTCTATTCAGAAAGCATAGCTGTGAAATATAAGAAAAGGTATTAGTCATCCAATATTCAACATCAAGCTCTCTTTCCAAGTGGTTCCATGTGTTATTGATAAAAAAAATCTTAATTTGTGTTCTAGGAAAAGATTTCAGATCCTGCCAGTAAAACAGCCATTTTCCTGTATGTGGATTTTATATCCATATTGAGAGAAAACTCAGTCATTATAAATAATACCCTTTAAATAATTCAGTAGTCTAGAGAACCTGGCTAAAAATGATGACATGTGTGCGTAACTTCTATTTTAATATGTGTGTGTGCGTATAAAACTGTACAGCTTCCCCACTATTTTCTGTGGAATTGTGACAAACGTAGCACAGGTATTATATTCTGTACTTCCTGTTTAACAAATCTTTGTATTTTATTACATTTATTTATTTATTTATTTATTTATTTACAGTATTTATATTCCGCCCTTCTCACCCCGAAGGGGACTCAGGGCGGATTACAATGAACACATATATGGCAAACATTCAATGCCAACAGACAAACAACATACATTAGACAAACTCAGAGGCATTTTTAACATTTTTCCAGCTTCACGATTCCGGCCACAGGGGGAGCTGTTGCTTCACCGTCCAGTAGTGGCTGTACTTCCGCATTCCTTTCCTCGTGTTTTGCTGGCAGTTTTATGGTGTTGTAAATTAGCCTCCCACATAAAGCATCCCTAAATTTCCCTAATTGACAGGTGCAACTGTCTTTCGGGGCTGCATAGGTCAACAGCAAGCCGGGGCTATTAATGGTCGGAGGCTTAACCCGACCCGGGCTTCGAACTCATGACCTCTCGGTCAGTAGTGATTTATAGCAGCTGGTTACTAGCCAGCTGCGCCACAGCCCGGCCCCAGAAACAAATGTTATTGCATATGGGGTAGGCAGATCGGTACTGCACCAGGGTTTTACAGGCTTCAAAGTCCTCAGCCACCCCTTTTTTGTTCCTAACATTTTGTTAGGAACAAATGTTAAGAACATTTCTGACAATCCCATGGTGACACTATTGCAGAGTTTTCCTGATAAGATCTGTTTGGAATAGGATTGTCTTTGCCTTCCTCTAAGCCTGAGAGAGTATAAATTGTCCAAGGGCAACCATAGGTTTCCATAGCCAAATGTAGATTTGAATCCTGGTCTCCCAGAGCCACAGTCCAATGTTTAAACCACTGCAATGTTTACAAGTAGCATGCAAGATTCTGACAACACCTTGCAGGAAATAAGAAAGATTTCACTTGGGCAGTGCACGCAGTAAATACTTGCAATTATCTTCAGGATCTTCAGGATCAGATTTAGAACAAGAAAGCAATGAGAGGCTTGACATCTTTTTAGCTATCCAAATGGCAGAATTTCTTGTCATATAGGAGCAGGATGGTAAAACATCAAACATCTGGGCATCACCTGGGCACGTCCTAGCAAACGGCCAATGATCTCACACTAGTAGCGACTTGTGGTTTCTCAAGTCACTCCTGACACAAAAAAAAACAATTTTCAGCAACACCAAAATGGGAGGGATAGCTAATACTCCAGAACGAAGGAGCAGACTTCAAAACAATCTTAATAGATTAGAGAGATGGGTCAAAACTAACAAAATGAAGTTCAACAGGGACAAATGGAAGATACTCCACTGTGGGAAGCTTCTCTCGTCCTCGCATGGGGAGCTAGATCTGACAGATTCGAACCGCCAACCTTTCTGTCAGCAGTCCTGCCGGTACAAAGCTTTAACCCGTTGCTCTACTGGGGACTCCTGCAAACCGAATGATCATGCCTTCTAACCCTTCATCTGAGTCGTTAATAAAGATTTTGAACAGGATCGAGCCCGAAATAGATAGTGATTCTATACAAATGCTCAAGACTAACATCATGTAATGGGAGCTGGTAGGCAATATGCTTAAAGGGTTGGTGTAGTGGAGCATGCCGCCGATTTGTCCCCGGTCTGATGAAGTTGTAAATTGCTTGCACAGTTCTTACAGCTATGGGGAAGGAATGAAGCATGGCTGTGAATTTTGATTTTGTTGATTTTTGTATTATATAATCAGTGGGAGTCCATCTTCAATGAGTGTCACCATGGAGGGGCTCTATATAGCAGATATGGATAATAGGATTGCTCCCTAGGAATGGTCTGGGCAAAATGGCTTTGGGACCCAGCTTTACCATTGGCTGTAAAGAGGTACTGGGCCCCTTCCAAAAAAAAAAAAAAAGGATTGGAAACTTCTCTACTGGGTTTGTCCCCATGTGAGCCGCTCCGAGTCCCTGTTGGGGAAATGGAGGCGGCATACAAAAAATAAAGTTGTTGTTGTTGTTTTATTATGATGCAGCAAACAAGATAGATATGCTGGATTTCGTATCACAAAATCACAAGTCGAACACTTCCCAAGTGTCTAGGACTGTGATGTATTTTCGGATGATGTGTGCAGATCCCAGTAGGGTGGCCTTTTGCAGTTGGCAGATCATAATTTTGTCAATGTCTATTGTTTCCAAATGCCGGCTGAGATCTTTTGGCATGGCACCCAATGTGCCCATCACCACCAGGACCACCTGTACTGGTTTCTGCCAGAGTCTTTGAAGTTCAATCTTGAGGTCCTGATAGCGGCTGAATTTTTCCTGTTGTTTTTCGTCAATGCGACTGTCACCTGGGATGGCAACATCAATGATCCAAACCTTTTTCTTTTCCACAACTGTGATGTCTGGTGTGTTGTGTTCCAGAACTTTGTCAGTCTGTATTCGGAAGTCCCACAGTATCTTTGCGTGCTCATTCTCCAATACTTTTGCAGGTTTGTGATCCCACCAGTTCTTTACTGCAGGGAGGTGGTACTTGTGGTATAAGTTCCAATGAATCATTTGGGCCACATAGTTGTGCCTCTGTTTGTAGTCTGTCTGTGCGATTTTCTTACAGCAGTTGAGGATATGATCAATGGTTTCATCAGCTTCCTTGCACAGTCTGCATTTTGGGTCATCAGCAGGTTGTTGTTGTTGTTGTTGTTGTTATACAGCAGTAATACATGTCAGTGTTCCTTAATGAAAACGTTCTTAGAACTACATGCTAGAAGTAGGACACTACGTAGCATCAATCCTATATTAGAGTTACACATTAAATGCACTGAGCAGACTTGATAGGTAAAAGGGTATTACAGGCATAATAACAGTCACCTCTAGAAAAGAGTTAAGCATAGTTAAATGCAATTATAACTGGATAGTATCTGGCAAGCTATGGTGTCTTGCCATTTTATTGCATTGCTGAAAAGTAAATCCAAGTAGAATAAAAATATTGGGTTGTTGTATGTCTTTTGGGCTGTGTGGCCATGTTCCAGAAGTATTCTCTCCTGATGTTTCACCCACATCTATGGCAGGCATCCTCAGAGGTTGTGAGGCATGGATAAACTAGGCAAGGAAGGTAAATATATATCTGTGGAGAGTCCAGGGTGTGACAAGAGTCCTTTGTCAGTTGAAAGCCAGCGCTAATGTTTCAGTTAATCATCCTAATTAGCATTGGAAAGGTTTGTCTCTTGCCTGGGGGGCATCCTTTGTTCAGAGTCATTAGCCGTCCTTGGGGCTCCTCTGCCCTGAGAGTGTTGCTTGCCCTGAGAGTGTTCTGATTTTTGAGTTTTTTAATACTGGTAGCCAAATTTTGTTCATTTTCATGGTTTCCTCCTTTCTGTTGAAGTTGTCCACATGCTTGTGGATTTCAATGGCTTCTCTGTGTAGTCTGACATGATAGTTGTTGGAGTGGTCCAGCATTTCTATGTTCTCAAATAATATACTGTGTCCAGGCTGGTTCATCAAGTGCTCTGCTATGGCTGATTTCTCTGGCTGAGTGAGTCTGCAGTGCCTTTCATATTCTTTGACTCGTGTTTGGGCGCTGCATTTGGTGGTCCCTATGTAGACTTGTCCACAGCTGCATGGTATCTGGTAGACTCCTTCAGAGGAGAGAGGATCACTCTTGTCTTTCGCTGACCGTAGCATTTGTTGGATTTTCTTTGTGGGTCTGTAAATAGTTTGTAGGTTGTGCTTCTTCATCAGTTTGCCTATGCGGTCAGTTCTTACCATAGATCAAGGGAACCACTGACCGCATAGGCAAACTGATGAGGGCAGAGAAGCCCCAAGGACGGCTAATGACTCTGAACAAAGAATGCCCCCCAGGCAAGAGACAAACCTTTCCAATGCTAATTAGGGTGATTAACTGAAACATTAGCGCTGGCTTCCAACTGACAAAGGACTCTGGTCACACCCTGGACTCTCCACAGATATATATTTACCTTCCTTGCCTAGTTTTATCCATGCCTCAGAACCTCTGAGGATGCCTGCCATAGATGTGGGTGAAACGTCAGGAGAGAATACTTCTGGAACATGGCCAACAGCCCAAAAGACATACAACAACCCTGTGATCCCGCCCATGAAAGCTTTCGACAACACAATAAAAATATTGTTTGGCATCAGCAGACATTCTGCACAGCAAAAGGGTAGGATGCATTTTTTTTTTGTTTTGGAACAATGAGCTCAATATGATTTATATTTGGGAATTTTTATTACTAGCTATTTTGAATGTCAGAGAAGACAATTATTGTTATATTTGACTTTTTAATAATAATGTTGTTAATTTGTATATTGTAGCATGTCATCCCTTGAAATGCCATTTTAAGTATTTTTCTTTTGTTAAAATATACTTCTGTCATCAACTGAAACACTTAAAAGGCAATTCACACCACACAGTGTAGCACTATGCTTCCACTTTAAACACCATGGAAGTTGTGGGAGGATTATTTTGAAATCTCAGTCAGAGAGCTCTAGTGCCTAATCAAAGTAGAAGTCATGGGTTCTATAGGATGTTGCCTTGACAATTAAAATGGAATCATAGTGCTATAATTCTATAGTGTGAAAGCGAGATGATGAATCAAATCTCAAATTTCCACAAAGATCCCCTAAATAAAAACCTGCATCTTCCCATAAAACAGAGCTGTTTCCTATCTCATTGTACATATTTTTTTAAAGGCATCAAGGCAGTGTGCATAATTGCCAGTTATAATGAACGATTTTCCATACTAGTTTCATGGAAGAAATATTGTAAAATACATTTCCTTTACTATGAATCAGAAAAAAGGTTATTGCCTATTTTTTAAAAAAATCCATTCCACATCTCTTTTGACTACAAGCAGGAGGTTTCTGTATTTCTAATATAACTCAGTGGGAGAGAACTCACAATATGGATTTCTGAATTTTGAGACAGAATTTTGTACAATTGGATTTGATATAGATTGATCCAGTGAAGGGGTCACTTGGCCTTGGCCAAAGTGACTCCATTTTAGAATGCCTGTCTGCTTTAAAAATCCAGGGATCAGTCTGTCCCCCATAAGTATAAAGTTTGCAAACTTGCTGTCTTAGGACATCATGTGTTTATGTTTAAGCAAGAATTCAGTTGTGGTCAGCCGATTCTGAGAAATGTATGCAATATATAAATTACATGTGTTTTGCTTGCACCTGTCGAAAGTTGTGGTTAGAAGTTGTTGACAACTCAGGAAATTCTAGCTCACCACAAACTGAACTGGGAATTTCCAGTAAAATTTAGTTCAGAAAGAGGAACTAGAAATCTGTAAACAACCAGGGTATAAAAAGGACCCCAGAGCTTGAGTCGGGGGAGACGATCTTTACTGACCCCACCACTACGTGTGGTCATCGTCTACCTGTAGCTACAAATAAAGGTGTTTTTGTCCTCAACCTTTGGACTCCGAGTGATGACTCATAACAGCTTGGTAAGAACCCGGCAATTTATAGAGTGATTGGGGGGAATTCCCAAATCACCCCTTTCATTTCTGGCGCCCAACGTGGGGCCCGGAATTTTGGGATTTGTAGTTTTGCCAAGACTCTGTTGAAGTCCACTCGGAGTTGCTCTTGGGAGCAAGGCGTGCTCCCTCCCCTTCCAGGGTGCTGCGTACGGTCCGCACCGAGACGTGGCCACGGCCTCTTAATAGAGGTAAAGACCGGTGGTTCCCTTCACATCACCCGAGGTAAGGGAAGGCGTGCTCTCCTCCAAAACAGAAGTTGTGAGACAACCACCACTCGTGGAAAGGCGGCCGCCGCGGGACGGGACGAAAATTAGGCAAGTATACCTCTTGAACCGCTTGTTGTTGTTGTTGGGTTGATCTTTCACACCCCAGTGGGTGGGAAAGAAGAAGCTTTGCGGGGAGGGAAGTTTTAAATTGTAAAGATAGTTCCAGGTCCCGTAGGAATCCCTTGGGAACCAAGAGAACCCCATAGGGAGAAAAGAGCTCTAGGAAAGACCTGAAAAGGGAGATCCAATCGGGTCTAGGAGGCAAACCCTAGTAACAAGACGTGCACGGGTGATCCAAACACGGTCCGGGGGCATACTCCATTAGGAAATTGGTTTTTTTACATACCACCATGGGTGGGAAAGAATCAAAAGAATCGGGAGGGTCCATGACCCCCCTCCAATGTATGTTAAATAATTTTGAGCAATTTAAGAAGTACACTACTGAGAAAGGAATGAGGCCAAATAAGTTGCGTGCGTTGTGTGAGTTAGAATGGGTCTCATTTCCCCTCACTCCCCAGTGGCCTTCCAAAGGTTCACTCGATCCTGTTCTGATTTTAAGTGTTTATAGATTTGTTGCAGACGTGCATCCAAATCAGTTCAAATACATCTCTGCTTGGTATGATGTGGTGCGAAAACAACCTGAATGGTTGGGAGAATGTGAATGCATGAATGTGGATGATGTGATGACCGAGAGGAAGAGAGGAGTTGGTTCAGGTGATTCCCAAAGGGAAATTGACACCCCAATGGGAAAGAAATGGGGAAGGCAGTACCTCCCCTATCCAAATTCAGGGGATCCGGCCCATGAACCTATGCCGGCTCGCCCATATACACCTGCCCTCTATCCTCCACTGTCACCACTTAAAGGGGGAGGTGCAATGGGGAGATTCCACCCCACTGCAGCTGCTAGAGTCCCTGTGCGGGAGCCTGTGATGGGTTCTAGCCTCGGACCATACCTACCCCCGGAAGAAAGTGAATGGAATCTGAATGGAGCAAAAGCACAGGCACTTGAGGAATTGGAGCAAATGAGAAGGGCTCGTAGGTATGGAAAGTTAAGTGAAGTTGAGTCACCACAGCTGGTGCCCATTTCTCCAGATGATCAAGGGAACCATAGGTTTGGAACTAGGAATCTGTTTCAGTATAAACCCTTCACCTCTCTAGATATTTTGAATATCAAAAAGGCCCGCCCCGCTTGGACAGAAGATCCAAGGGGCATGGCAAATCTGGTTGAAGGTATCATTCTGACACATAATCCTAGTTGGATGGATTTGAAGCAGTTGATAGAAATGTTGCTGACCGCAGAAGAAAGAGTGTTGTTGACTCAAGTAGGTAGACAAGAGGCTGTGAGAGAACATGCAAACTCAAATAGTTTAGATGCTGTTGATGTATACCAGGAAAAAGTGTTCCCAGTGAGAGTAGACCCTCGATGGGATCCAAATACAGCAAATGGTAGGGATTCTTTGAGATTGTACCAGAAGTTAATTGTTTGTGCTTTGAAGAAAGGAACTCCAAGAGTTCCCAATGTAAGAAGGATTTACCAGATGGAACAGGAGCAGGATGAAAGTCCGGTGGCATTTTTGGAGAGGCTTAGAGAAGCATTTGAGAAGTTTTCTCCTTATGATATGAAGGATTGGAATGATCATGCCGATGGAAAGATAGTGTTGAAAAGTGTTTTCATCAGCCAATGTTGGCCAGACATACGGAGAGAGTTGCAGAAGGAGGTGGGGTTGGCCCACCTGACATTAGAAAGGATATTGGAAATTGCAAATCAGGTTTATTTGTCTCGAGAGGCTATGCAAGTGAAACGGGAGGAGGCGAGAGCGTCTCATAGAGCCAAGGTTTTGGCTGCTGTGTTCCAGGGAGACCAGCCCAGTTGGGGCCCGGTTGCAGCCGGGCTAGTGGACCCAGCCCTGGATGTTTATGGGCTGGCGTCTTGTTGTTAAAATGTAATTCTTTAAGTCCTTAGTAGTTGATTTCGCCGAAGATGCCAAGGGTCTAGAGTTTTGTGATTATATACTCAGGGTGGGGGTGCCAACCACTGCTGAGAGAGTTGTAGAGGTCAGGCGTGCCATGTCAAGGGATGCAATCCCTAGGTACGGGATGCTCTACACATTGGGGTTGACAATGGCCTAGCCATTTGTTCACCAGGTGGCAAAGGCTCTGCCTTTGTGCACCAGGTCCTTGGGTGCCTAACTCAGTTGTTAGGAACCGCTTGGAAGTTGCATTGTGTTATTGACCTTAGTCTTCGAGGAAAGAACGAACAGGGCTCTGAAGGGAAGTCCAATCTCTGGACATGTTGTTAAAATAAACTATATAAGTATGCTGGTGTCATCCCTTTTCCCGTTACTGCGCTACATTTTTTCTTACCAGGAGACCAGGGTTGGCTGAAAAATTGGCAGTGTAATCCCCTCGGCTAAGGTGGAAAGAACCACTGGAGGCGTTCGACCACTGGAGGTGGTCCTGATAACTCCTACTACTGTGAAGTTAAGAGATGTGAAGCCGGGGTACATTACACTTGCATCAAAAAGGGACTACACCACCAAAGATCCTGACTCCTGGAAGGTAAACCTGCATAAGGACAATCCACTCAAACTCACACACCCTAAGGGTCAAGCTACCAAGAGCTGCCCTGAAGAGGAGGGGCCCGAAGCTACCTAGAGCTAGCCCCAGAGGTCAGGTTACCAAGAACCGCCTTGAAGAAGGAAGGAGGGTACACTTCCGAGAGTGTCCCAAAAGACCGAATGGACACTTGGGTTTGGGTGTGGGGAATTGTGGGTACCTGTGTGGGTTGTATTCTGTTTCTGTGTTGGCTAAAGTGTTGTAATATTGAGGACAAACACAAGGGTAAAGATGAGGACACAATTGTGCTTTTTAATGTTGATCATGATGCCGTTGGTGCAGGCACATATGGGTTGGGACAGGAACATGTTCCACCAACTAATTAAAGATATAGTAAAGGAAGCAGAAGTAAAAGACTGCTGGGTTTGTGCCCATAGCCCTCGTTCCCAATATGAGGGTTGGGTCATGAAAGCAGGTCCATTGCTGGATCTAAGTGGATGGAAACTGTTCACCCCTTGGACATACGCTGACCATGAGGGGTTGACTGATTCAGCTCAATTTATGTTGGCCCATGATGAATCTGCACCAACCGCATCAGCTTGTTTGACACGATCAAAAGATGGGATCTCAGAGATTGAACATAAGAATTATCCCCAAGCCACCCTTATAGAGGTAGGAGATTACCCCCATTGTAATTTCTCTCTCCCTGTATACTATGACAATATACACCATAGAGTTAAACAGCCACAACCACAAAGATTAAGAAGGCAAGCTTCCTCGCCAGAGGGTGATGACAAGACACCACCCTCTCGTCCGGCACGTAATGGGAAAGCAAATAACCCCCCTAAGATGTATGTGGTTAAGCCCGGGTCGGAGCTGCCTCAGGCAGCAATTCAGCCACCTGTGGCGGGAGCGGCGGCTCCACCACAACTGCCTGTGGGTGGTGCTGAACCTTCACCACGATCACCAGTGGCGAGAGCTGCACCCCCACCGCGGCAAGATCTGGTCCGGACACGAGGAAACTTCCCAATGGAATATCAAATTCCTGGTAGGCCAAGGCCCGGTATTTTGCTTGACAACCATGCCATGGGAGGATTGCCTCCGGGATATTTCTGGATATGTGGGAAGTGGGGAGGTAAAGTCTTGCCCCCACTGTGGGTTGGTACCTGCACCATTGGTACCCTAGTCCCCACCAATATTGAGATACACCCGCGAGAGCAGCCCCTGCAAGCATTGGGAGCAACTGACCGGTGGAACAGGCCTAAAAGATCATATGATGAAAAACGTGGCTACAATCCTGATAATACGTACCTAAATGAGGGAGAACGATTTGGAGCAATTCTGTTTCCTTGGGTGGGAGCTGCCCTAAATGTTAAACAACTGAGAAGGATTTCCGCACAGCTGGAAATTATGGCTAATCAGACTGTCTTTGGCATAAAAGCACTCCAGACCGAAATTGATTCATTGACAGGAGTTCTCATGCAACACAAGATGGCGCTAGATTACCTTTTGGCGGCAGAAGGCGGTTTATGTGTATGGTTAAATATAACCTGCTGCCATTACATCAATGAGTCTGGAGTTATTGAATCTGATGTGGCCAAGATTAACAGCGTTGTCTTCACCATAAGGGCTAAATACACCCCAAAGGGAACCGGCTGGATTGATTGGCTTTTGAATTTTTTTCCGGATATCTGGTGGCTGAGGGACCTCATCAAAATATTGTTTGTAATTTTGCTGATTGTAATTCTTGCCTTGCTTTTTCTGCCATGTATCATGTTGTGCTTGAGAAACATGGTTGCCAGACTGATCACTGATATTTTCACTCAGCGCAGGGAAGTTCAGCGTGTCATGTACATGCAGTTAAACACCATGGAACAAGACACCACCCCACTGTAATTGGGAAGGTGAAATAGCCTGTGTAACCAAGAAAATGTCTTCCTTGGTTACAAGAAAAAACGGGGGAATGAAGGGGTCACTTGGCCTTGGCCAAAGTGACTCCATTTTAGAATGCCTGTCTGCTTTAAAAATCCAGGGATCAGTCTGTCCCCCATAAGTATAAAGTTTGCAAACTTGCTGTCTTAGGACATCATGTGTTTATGTTTAAGCAAGAATTCAGTTGTGGTCAGCCGATTCTGAGAAATGTATGCAATATATAAATTACATGTGTTTTGCTTGCACCTGTCGAAAGTTGTGGTTAGAAGTTGTTGACAACTCAGGAAATTCTAGCTCACCACAAACTGAACTGGGAATTTCCAGTAAAATTTAGTTCAGAAAGAGGAACTAGAAATCTGTAAACAACCAGGGTATAAAAAGGACCCCAGAGCTTGAGTCGGGGGAGACGATCTTTACTGACCCCACCACTACGTGTGGTCATCGTCTACCTGTAGCTACAAATAAAGGTGTTTTTGTCCTCAACCTTTGGACTCCGAGTGATGACTCATAACAGCTTGGTAAGAACCCGGCAATTTATAGAGTGATTGGGGGGAATTCCCAAATCACCCCTTTCACCAGAATGAAGAACCAAATTAGGGGCTGAACCAAATAAGGGGCCCCATGAATAGCTCTAGTTATGATCTTGTTTATAGTGACTATTCATTGTAGCTTGGATCTGATGCAGGGATAACAGAACATGAAATAGTTGCTCTTTCATTTATGTTGGTTTGCAGTTTAATGAGCTGGAGAGTGAAATTATTTTAACCAATGCAGAATTCAACCAAACTGTGGTTGGATGAATTTTCCTATTGATTTCTAGGGATCTTATCAGACGGCTCTGTGTGTGTGTGTGTGTGTGTGTGTGTGTGGCGGGGGTGTATGTGTGTCATTTTGTAAGGTAAAGAATCTTAAACAGATAGTACCTTTCAGTCCTCCATTAGGAGCCTCTGGTGGCCTAGAGGATAAAAGCCTTGTGACTTGAAGGTTGGGTTGCTAACCTGAAGGCTGCCAGGTTCGAATCCCACCCGGGGAGAGTGCGGATGAGCTCTCTCTATCAGCTCCAGCTCCATGCAGGGACATGAGAAAAGCCTCCTACAACCATGGTAAAAACATCAAAAACATCCGGGCGTCCCCTGGGCAACGTCCTTGCAGATGGCCAATTCTCTCACTCCAGAAGCAACTCCGGTTGCTCCTGACACGAAAAAAAAGTCCTCCATTGCCTGATTTTGTGACTTTTCCTCTCATCAGATGTATCAAACTTTAAAGTGCTTCCCCTTAGGCACCCAATACCTTCCTCATCATGCTGAGCCAAGAAGCCTTCCCCCCCCTTGCATGTTTATTTTTTTGTTTTTAGATAAGTATTTCTACTGATGAGCCACATCTTAAATTTTCTATTATATCCAAAAGGATTCCTTACATAGGATGGCATATGTATCATAACAGGAAATAATAACAAAAAGTTATTTAATATTTATTACCATTTGGAGTTGGAGTTCTTACATGGACATCTCAAAATAAAAACAGACTCAATTATTATCAAATTACAATTTGAAATACAATAATAGGATAGCAGTGCAATAAGAAAGCCAAGTAATCTTTTGGAAAACAATAAAAGAACTTAAGAGTAAAGAATAATACATTTAAAGCAACCAGCAAAGGAAAGCCACCCATTCTCTCAGTTCTCCAATGCCTCTGTTCCATAATATCCATCATTTCTAATTTTAAAAAATTGTGAAGGAGTAATCATGCATTTCTATAAACAGGGATGACAGCTTGTTGCTCTAAGGGCCGCCCATCAGAATGTCCCTCTTTACTATGCCAAGTGCCAAAATGGGAGACATCACATGTCATTTTGAAACAAAATAAAAGGTCTTTCATACTATTTTTACTAATTTCACAATTTCTCTCCATGATCACAGACCAGCCCAAATTAACAATAGTTCAGTAGTTCTGTGACTGGGGAGGGGGGAGGAGAGATGACCGGAAGTATGGCTGTATCATCTGATGGTGTCTATCTGATGAAGTCATAAGGTAAAAGGTAAAGGTTTCCCCTGACGTTAAGTCCAGTCATGTCTGACTCTGGGGGTTGGTGCTCATCTCCATTTCTAAGCCGAAGAGCCAGCATTGCCCGTAGACACCTTCAAGGTCATGTGGCCGGCATGACTGCATGGAGCGCCGTTATCATAAGACACCCATTTTAATAGGTCACAGTATCTTCCCCAAAGTGGTGCCCTTCAAGGGTATTGGAGTTCTGTTCCCATTATCCTGCTACCATTTGGCATACTCGCTAGGAATTTATGAAAATTATACAACACATCAGGAAGCCATCATGTTAGGGAAAACTAGATTACATTTTTCAACACAGTATACCTTCCTACAGTGAAATAGCAAGGCTGTATCTCCACTGCTACCTATTTCTGCTAATGGACTCCATACTTCAAGAAATGCCTATGTCATCTTAAACATTAAAATGTCAACATGTATCTCGATACACTCATGCTGGATTAAAATTTAAAATGGTAAAATAAAACTTTAAAGCTCCTTCTGAACCAACAGTTTTCAAGACATACTATGTTATGATGAGATTTAACTGCCTTCCATATTATCAGTTGACATTTTCATATGTTAGGTTGTGATGATATATGGGAATGTCCTGATATGTAATTAATCTTGAGTTCAAATGTTAAAGGGATCTAGAAATGGAAGCAAAGGATGTAGATAACAGAACATTAAAGCCCTATAATTATTTAGAGACAAATGAGAAATATATTTGAAGAGCACCATTATTTTAAAGCAGTTGTCACACCCACTCTCCATGTCATGAAAGCACCTCCAACAGGTAAAATGGTGTATGCAAACCGTGTTGAACACGGAGGACTGATATGCTCATGGTTTGTCAGATCAGATTCAAGGAACGAATGAGGACTCTTTTGAATGACATAATATTTATTGATGATTATTGGACATACGTAGAACCCTGGCTTTTTATGTCCAAAGAACTGCTTTCTTTAGGAAATCAACAAGGCTATTCCTAAAGTACAGTAGAGTCTCACTTATCCAACATAAACGGGCCGGCAGAATGTTGGATAAGCGAATATATTGGATAATAAGGAGGCATTAAGGAAAAGGTTAGGTTATGATTTTACAAGTTAATCACCAAAGCATCATGTTATACAACAAATTTGACAAAAAGTAGTTCAATACGCAGTAATGCTATGTAGTAATTACTGTATTTATGAATTTAGCACCAAAATATCATGATGTATTGAAAACATTGACTACAAAAATGAGCTGGATAATCCAGAACGTTGGATAAGTGAGTGTTGGATAAGTGAGACTCTACTGTACCGTGAAGATGCAGCAGGCCTTCCAGTCTCCAGTAAGAGATTTTCAGGCTGGATTGTATCTACTATCAAACTGGCCTACAAGATAGCAGGACTAGACTTAACAACTGGAGTGACAGCTCATTCCACTAGAGAAATGGCTGCTTCTACCACGTTCCTCAGGGGCGTACCGCTAGAAGACATTGTCGAGCAGCAATATGGTCTATGCTGCTCACTTTTGTGTCTCATTACAAACTTGATCTCCTTGCTAAAAGAGACACAACAGTTGGTAGAGCAGTTCTATTTTCCGCATTGGCATGACTCCCTCCTCCTCTTGGAAGGCTTGCCAATCTACCACAGTTGTGCATTTCACAGACACCATGAAGGAGAAGCAAGGTTGCTTACCTGTAACAGTCTTTCCTCGAGCAGCAGGCTGTGAAATTCACACAACCCTCCCATCCTCATCTCATAGTCATGCCTTGTCCAGAGCTGCTGCTTTCCAGCTCTGGAACTAAAGGGCCAGCAGCTGAGGCCATGATTTATCCTAATGGAAGAGGGCAGGGCTGGAGTCCACTAATTGAAGAGCTAGTTAAAAGTATCCAGAAAACAGCTGCTTGGCACAGGAAATACCACAGGTGTGCATTTCACAGATGGCCACTCGAGGAAAGACAGTTACAAGTAAGCAACCTTTCCTTATTGATGATGATTCTGGAAATAGGTGCAAATAATAATGATAGAAGCAAATGAAAGCTTATATACCTTTACTTCTCAGCATGTTAGAATGAACTATCTTTTCATGTCTCCATTCATTAATTGCCAGTTTATGTATCACTCTATAGAAAGCTTAGGCATATGGTGATTTTCCATTTGTTAGGTTTCTTTTCCTTTCTATATTGCATACCTCACAGCTATTTTCTCCTCTCATAAGAACAAGTGTTCTGCAGAGCCTAACATAATGACACTAACATTTTCACACAACTAATGCCATGCACATGCATTTGTAAGTATAAAGTTATTTTATGTGTTTTACAAAAGAAGATTAGGTTTGCTTCTTTTTCTCTTAGTCACTGTGTGCGCCTTACTCTGTGTATGTGAGTGTGGGACTGGTAGTGGTTAACCTTCTATCTTGCTAATTTGACTAGTTTGCTTTATTTTTCTAGCACTATTTTACATTTCCCAACATAGTGTTGCCACAGGGGCTGAATGTTCATGACATGTTGTTCTAAGTTGCCGAATCAAGAAAAATACAGTAAAGGTCCTCCTAATCAGAGGTTTTTCTTAATTTGAGGCCCTAAACTCTGGCTAACTTACTTGTGAGTAAATGTGGCTCTTGCTGATGGTGACAACCTATATAATCATTGTACATGAATGAATCAGATAGATTAAAGAGGGGACAAAGAGAGAGAAAAATATTTACATTACATTTCTGGTTTAAAGGGTACTGAATACCCGTCAGGTCCTTTTACCTCCTCCAGCTTTATTTTGACATTGAGACAGAACTGAATAGAAAAGAAGTTGCCTGAAGTCATGTGAGAAAAGAGAACAAGTCAACTCTAGCCACCACACAGCATTTTTCCTACTCCCCCCATTTTATCAATCTTATTGACAGTCAACAGTAATCCAATATGTCTTATGCAACAAGTTGCCCCCTACATTTCAAACAAATCCACCCCCTCCCATTCTTCTCTCAGATACATAATGCACTTTGAAAATATATTTCAGTCAAATCTTTTACAACTGCATTTTAATATATTCAATTGTATGTTTTAATAGTGGTGTTTATCACATTGCTAATCCAAAATTTTCCTTGAATTTGGTTTAAATTTGCCACTGTTTGACACATATAACTATCAAATGGTTTCCATGTAATGTAAAATAAGTCTTTTATTTCTCTTTTTTGCTAGTCTTAACATATGTGCTAGCTTTTTTATTAGGGTTATAGCCTATATTTTGTAGGTATGTGCAAGAATTTATTTGGCGGGGTTGTTGTATGTCTTTCGGGCTGTGTGGCCATGTTCCAGAAGTATTCTCTCCTGACGTTTCACCCACATCTATGGCAGGCATCCTCAGAGGTTGTGAGGCATGGATAAACTAGGCAAGGAAGGTAAATATATATCTGTGGAGAGTCCAGAGTGTGACAAGAATCCTTTGTCAGTTGGAAGCCAGTGCTAATCACCCTAATTAGCATTGGAAAGGTTTGTCTCTTGCCTGGAGGGCATCCTTTGTTCAGAGTCATTAGCCATCCTTGGGGCTCCTCTGCCCTCAGAGTGTTGCTTCCCACCTACTGTTCTGATTTTTGAGTTTTTTTAATACTGGTAGCCAGATTTTGTTCATTTTCATGGTTTCCTCCTTTCTGTTGAAGTTGTCCACATGCTTGTGGATTTCAATGGCTTCTCTGTGTAGTCTGACATGATAGTTGTTGGAGTGGTCAAGCATTTCTGTGTCCTCAAATAATATACTGTGTCCAGGTTGGTTCATCAAGTGCTCTGCTGTGGCTGATTTCTCTGGTTGAGTGAGTCTCAGTGCCTTTCATGTTCTTTGACTCGTGTTTGGGCACTGCATTTGGTGGTCCCTATGTAAACTTGTCCACAGCTTCATGGTATCCAGTAGACTCCTGCAGAGGAGAGAGGATCCCTCTTGTCTTTCGCTGACTGTAGCATTTGTTGGATTTTCTTTGTGGGTCTGTAGATAGTTTGTAGGTTGTGCTTCTTCATCAGTTTGTCTATGCGGTCAGTGGTTCCCTTGATGTATGGTAAGAACACCTTTCCTCTGGGTGGATCTTTGTCTTGACTCTCATGGCTTGTTCTTGGCCTTGCAGCACTTCTGATGTCTGTGGTGGAGTATCCATTGGCCTGTAGAGCCCAGTTTAGGTAGTTTAGGTCACCTTGGAGGAGATGAGGTTCGCAGATTCATCACCCAAGTCAAAAAAGAAGCACAATCAAAGCCCCGACAGACCATGCACAAAGAATCTGCGAACCTCACCTCCTCCAAAGTGAACTAAACCACCTAAACTGGATCCTCTCTCCTCAGCAGGAGTCTACTGGATACCATGCAGCTGTGGACAAATCTACATAGAGACCACCAAACGTAGCATCCAAACACGAGTCAAAGAACATGAAAGGCACTGCAGACTCACTCAACTAGAGAAATCAGCCATAGCAGAGCACTTGATGAACCAGCCTGGACACAGTATATTATTTGAGGACACAGAAATGCTTGACCACTCCGACTACACAGAGAAGCCATTGAAATCCACAAGCATGTGGACAACTTCAACAGAAAGGAGGAAACCATGAAAATGAACAAAATCTGGCTACCAGTATTAAAAAACTCAAAAATCAGAACAGTAGATGGGAAGCAACACTCTGAGGGCAGATGAGCCCCAAGGATGGCTAATGACTCTGAAGAAAGGATGCCCCCCAGGCAAGAGACAAATCTTTCCAATGCTAATTAGGATGATTAACTGAAACATTAGTGCTGACTTCCAACTGACAAAGGACTCTTGTCACACCCTGGACTCTCCACAGATATATATTTACCTTCCTTGCCTAGTTTATCCATGCCTCACAACCTCTGAGGATGCCTGCCATAGATGTGGGCGAAACGTCAGGAGAGAATACTTCTGGAACATGGCTACACAGCCCGAAAGACATACAACAACCCTGTGATCCCAGCCATGAAAGCCTTCGACAACACAATTTATTTGGCGATTCGGGAAAATTTGGTGATCCAGCAGTCCAGATAGGACCCAGCTGAAGCCTTAAGCAAAATGGATCATGAGCAGCCAAATCTTTCAGCTAATAAGCGTGATGAGGCTGAATGACACTCCACCTGAAGGGAAGGCTGTGGTGTGTGGGTGGCCTCAAAAATCAAGCAAGAGCGGCCACTTCGCAGTGGCTCCTCCTCTTCTTTCTTTCCTGGAAACCTCCTCCATTCCTTCCTGAAGCCCCCTTCCCCCTGCAGAGCAACAGTTTGAGGTAAGTAAGGCTGGAGAAAGAGAAAGAGAAAGCGAGAAAAAAGGTGGGAAAGGCTTCCACAGGCCTTTTCTCTACAGAGGGCCCCACTGGGAATTCACTTTCCAAGCAACACCTTGCATGGCACAGGCATTAAAGGAACCTCTACACTCCCTCCCGGGGTATGGTGGGAATCTATGTCTCTCTCTCTCTCTCTCTCTCTCTCTCTCTCTCTTCTCTTTCTTTCTTTCTCAGTCAATCAGAGGCCTGATTGTGATGGGCACTAGACGGTTTTTCAATTCTAAACTCCCTCTTGAGGGTTTTTTTTTTTTAAAAAAAAAGTTATGGTAAAAACTTTTAAAATTTCCCAAGAAACTTGGTAGGCATACAGTTGCAAATGTGGCCTACAAGTGAGGCAAATTTCATCCTGATAGGCCTAAAAATGATGGAGAAATAAGCCTCTAAAGTTTTCCCATTGGTGCCAATGGACCAAATCTTATCAGAACAAAAAGGCACCCCCTCCCGATTTTGGGAAATCCCAGGAAACGGAACGGGGAGGGGGAGCCAGAAATGGAACCAAAAACTGTACGGTTTTTAGGTATCATGCACACCTCTAATATTTTATTTCACATATTCTTTAAAGCAATATTCAGATAAATCAGTCATCAGACTTCATGCATAAAGAAATGTAACTGTGTATGTAGATTTTGAAGGCTTTAAAAACATTTTGGGGAGATATATCGCCTTTTGTCACCGTAAGATGAAGAGAAGTGAGACAGTCTCTCTTCTCTTTACTGTTTCATAGTGATTTTTGACTTGACTGTACTAATAACATTGCAATATTTCTTCACAAGTCTGAGAAATAGTTTAAAATGTTAATAAATATAGAGGAAATGAAGACTAGTGGACTTGCCCATAAATCCAGAAAAGTTTTGAATGCTTAGTTCAATGCATTTAGCTTGTGGTTCTGATTCTGAATTGCTACTTCATTTTCCCCCTTTCATACTTAACAGCTGTGTCAGACTAACTTGTAACATGGCCTTCCATCCCAGGAACAGCTGTATTTGTTGAATTTGGCCAAGGCAGATAATGGAGATTTTTGTTTGCATTGAAGTCCATTAATTGAGAAAGATCTCAAATTAAAAATGGGAAGCGTAACTGATAGATTTCATCTACCCCAAATTTAAAAACAAATTTCCAAGACTAGCTCAAAAAGCAGCATAGGTAGGATTGAAAAAATGAAACCTAGTTCCCAGGGCAGGATTGTTTCCCTCTTTTTTAAATATACAGAGACCTTTTTATGGCAGGGTTTTCTATTCATAATGCAAGAGATGAAATATTTATGTTAGTGTATTGCATCAAAGACAAAACCACTTAAAGCAACCTTCAGGGTATTTCCACAACGATGGATGGATGGATAGATATATATATATATATATATATATATATATATATATATATATGGGGTAAACATCTTTTCTGAGTCTGGATTGGATTTTTACTTTCATGCTACATCAGTTGTTGAATGAAGGATTGCTTTTATCCCTTCTTTGAATGACAATTACCCTTGATTGCCTACAAATGCTAGAAGTTGTGAAGTCATACTGAAGGCAATACATCTTAAGATCTGACAAAAACATTTGGAATTTATAGATGCCTAAAGGCTTACTCTGAGATATAAAATATGGTCTTCGTAGAAACTATATCTAGCAAGGAAAACTGATGCTTTGGGTGCACAGTATCTGTTAAAGTTTCACCAGACGTCCCACAATTGTGTGAACAACTAATTGACCAAAGTGTAATTTATTATTGGTGTTCACAAAATCTCTGGTATGAAAATTCCAAAACACTTTTCAAGGAATTCTTCTATCTAACAACTCTAACAAGATTGCCAGATTTTATATGCATCCTTTCCCAATATGGATTAAAGTGTACTACAGTGTCAAAGCCTCCTTAATGATGCAGGTGTCACTTTTGAATACTGGTCTTCTACGAATCCTCCTAACCTATGAAGATCTCAAGAGAATGCTCAGTACGACTGCTGTATCTTCCAGTGCTATTAGATAGAAAGGGAAGTTCACTGGGAAAATTCAATCAGTGAGATTTTTCACCCCACAACAGCTCTGACAAGGATACATTTAGTATGTCATCATCATCATCATCATCATCCCCCCATCAGCCCTACCTTTTGCCAAGTTTTGAATTCAAGAGGGCTTACACAGCTAAGGGAAATATAAGCACTGAACTTTTATAGGGGTTAGGGGCACAAGACTCTGGTGAAAATTGAAAGCTCCAAATTAAAAAAAAAACAACACTATTTTTTTTAACCTGAGAGACCACCTTTCTAAGAAGCTCTAAGTCCTCCAAGATGACTTTATGGTTCCCAATTGTTGATCATAAACTCATCCTAGAGGACCTAGAAATTTTTGCAGAAGTGGTGGAAGTTGACCATAACTGTTGTCCTAGAAGACCTCAGGATTCCGAGAGAGAACATATTAATCAAATCTGTGAACAAGCCTATCTTCAAAAATTAAAGCTGCAAATGTGAAGGTCCTACTGTATAGTCAAGAATAAAATAAACACATGCAAATAACCATCATAAAAAATTAAAATAATTTATAAGAAATTAAACTAACAATAACAAAAAAATCCAGCACATTATACAAGGCCTGTTCCTACTGACAAACATATTTTCAAAGGCTGCCATTATTAAAAAAAGGCCCCTTTATCTTCTTGCAAAAAGATTGTAAGACTGATGCAAGTCTAATTTCTCTGAGAAGTGAGCTTTAGAACCTGGGAGTAGCCACTGAAAGGCCTTCTCTTATGGTCCCATCGGATGAAACCGTGGTGGGATAGAGGGGAGGCCTCCTGAAAAGATCTTAAAATATGGGAAAACATACAAAACACACAACCCTATTTTAATTCTATGGCCAATCAAAGCACATTATACTAGTCGGGCTGTGCATGTATTTGTTTTCTAAAACGGGATTAATTAATTTTTGTCATTTACCGTTTCAGCCTTAACTGCTCAGGCAGCATGAGGGTTTTTTTCCCCCATCTGCAACAAATAACACGGCAGTTTCACTTGTATTCATATTTTCCAAAGACAACATCATGGCGCACAAAGCAATTGGCTGTCTGAGCCAATTGCAAGAAGGAACCATCTCACTTGTCTTATTTCCAATCTGGATCAATTTAAGCGCTCCTCCATTTTCCAGTTGTGTCCTGGCTGTGTGTGTGAGAGAGGTTGCTTGTTCCGGTGCTTTGCTACTATTTGCTCAGCTTGCACTCATTTTCATTGCATTAGCTGCTTTGGATGGCTTTTTGCCATCATT
Source organism: Anolis carolinensis (assembly GCF_035594765.1). Lineage (NCBI taxonomy): Eukaryota > Metazoa > Chordata > Lepidosauria > Squamata > Anolidae > Anolis > Anolis carolinensis. Next base: position 88,084,209 of record NC_085845.1, on the reverse strand, counting down.
TCAGTCCTCATTCCCCCCCCTATTTCCCTAGTCCAGGGTAGATGCATTGTTCTTTTTTTTGGGGGGGGGGGTGTTTTAAAGAGGCTTTTTTGGTTATTAGAGAAATAATAACTTTGTGTTGGGGTGGTAAAGGGAAGGGAGGGGTAATTTCTTTTAATCTCTTTTACATCCCTCCCCAGCCCTATCTATCTGTCTTGTTGCTTGTTCTCTGCCTTACACCTTCCTTTTCTCATATATATATATATATATATATATATATATATATATATATATATATCCCAATAAAGCTATCTCCTTTATCTCTTTGGCTCTCTCATTTCTTTCCCTCCCCTGCCCTACCTTTTTGGCCTTGTGTACCCCTGCTGCCCCAGTTCATCTGGCTTGTGTGTGTGAGTGGGTGGCTTTTACCTGTCCCACTGCACCAGTTTAACAGAAACAGTCTTCCTCACCCCAAACATTTATCAAAAAATAAGCAAAAAATAAACAAAGCCCTTGAAAGTTGCTTGTACTGTTCACGCCTTTGACTCACTCACACACTCTCTCTGCTCTACTGCTGCTCATCCGTGTGGAGACATTCCAAGAGATAAAAGGAGGAGCTTCGGGTTTTTAAAGTATATTTTATTTCATGAAACTTTTCTTAAAAAATCACTAAAAATGATGGGATGATGCAAATGTTATGAAACTTGGGGGGCTTGCAGTGGTAAACATATCGTCAGTGTGGCCATTGCCGTCTATGGCTGGATCGCTACTGAAAATCTGGCTGCCAACCCGAAAAACAGCATATCACCTATTCCAAAAAATGAAAGTTCAAAAAAATATTGGGAGGGGGTTGTTAGAAAATATCACAAAATCCAGGAAGGATTTTTCCCAAAATGCACACACCTAGAGGCTAGAAATGAAGGGCCTTTAGAAGGTGAAGCACAGTGAAAACTCATGCACAGCATACATTTTTCAGTGCCATTGCTGCTTCTTTCATGTTGGTAGTGATAGTGCTCCCCGGCTATACTATATCCTCATTTCATGGAGTCAGTATAAGCGGGTTTTCAGAATGAAAAAAAATGCAGATGCAAATATAAAAAGTAGAAATAAGAGCATACAATAGACAATTGGTCAAATGCAATTAAACTATATATATTGCAAGTCTATATATATATTCTAACTATATTCTCAATTTACTTATGACACAATAAATAATCTTTTATATATATAATAGCAGTATATAATATTTTAGTGAAATAATTAAAAATAATTTAAAATCAATCAATTTAATGAGTTGCTTCTGATGTGAGAGAATTGGCCGTCTGTAAGGACGTTGCCCAGGGGACGCCCAGATGTTTTGATGTTTTTACCATCCTTGTGGGAGGCTTCTCTCATGTCCCTGCATGGAGCTGGAGCTGATAGAGGGAGCTCATCCGCACTCTCTCGGGTTGGATTTGAACCTGGCAGCCTTTACGTCAGCAACCCAACCTTCAAATCACAAGGCTTTAATCCAATATGCCATCGGGTGTAGCATAGTTAAAAACTATATAAATCCCTTTCTTGAAAATTGTCAGTTTGTCAGAGTAAACTTTATACCTGTAAGTTAAAAGAAAGAAGAAAAAAAAGAGGTTAGGGGCTAGATTAACTTTCTTTCGAAGAGAATTTTACAACTCCAGAATAAGTAATGTGAAAATCCAAGCATCTATTGGGTTGCTGTGAGTTTTCCGGGCTGTATGGCCATGTTCTAGGAACATTGTCTCCTGACATTTCATCCACATCTAAGGCAAGCATCCTCAGAGGTTGTGAGCACTTGATGAACCAACCTGGATAGTGCAATGGACTGTGATTTCAAAATTAAATTAACATTATTGCCTAGATTCAACAAAAGGGAGAACCTTTTTCTTATTCTTTACCAGTTTTGTTTAATTTTCTAATTAATAGCTATAAGAAATGGCATTAATTAATTATGAAAATCACTTTAATCAAATGTCACATCTCTTTGATTAAAAATAACATTTCCTGTATTACTTTTAGTGAATGAATTTAAAAAATGCTGATTTATCACTACTTCTCCAAAAATTCAGCATAACATCTTTTTGTTATGTTCAGATCAATAGACAGATGAGAATTAGCCAACACAATTAGCTTCCTGCAATTTTAGTCAAGTTAAAGGTCACAAACATAAGCAGACTATCATGATGTGTGAAATGTGCCTTACCAGAGAACCGATTTGCAAATTGCTCCCATACAGGATGTCCTATATGATGTTCTAGGGATTCAGGGGGATAGGATTATTCTACAATTAAGTTAGTTTTGGGGATCAGTGCCTTGAATCTTTGAATGTTGTGGTTCCATTACTGATTATTTTAGTGGATACATATAAGTAAAATTGGTGCTTTTTAAAACAAAGATGGAGATTTAAATTTGAATAAAAATCAAGGTTTAAAGGTAAAGGTTTTCCCCTGACGTTAAGTCCAGTTGTGACCGACTCTGGGGGTTGGTGCTCATCTCCATTTCTAAGCCGAAGAGCCAGCGTTGTCCGTAGACACCTCCAAGGTCATGTGGCTGGCATGACTGCTTGGAGCGCCATTATCTTCCCGCCGGAGCGGTACCTATTGATCTATTCACATTTGCATGTTTTCAAACTGCTAGGTTGGCAGGAGCTGGAGCTAACAGTGGGCGCTCATTCTGCTCCCGGGATTTGAACCTGGGACCTTTCGGTCTGCAAGTTCAGCAGCTCAGCACTTTAACATTCTGCGCCACCACCAGGGCACGTGCAATAATCTTTAGCTACATTTATTAGATAAGAATAACAGAATAAATTTGATATCTATTTCAAAAGAGTTTTTTAAAGTCCTCAAATATATCATTCTATGATTCTCTGGTAGTTTTTAAAGACTATTTCCACTCACTCTTCTTGTTAATAAAAGCATAGGATATTTCTTAACAATTTTTTGTTTCCTTTTGTTGTCTTAGTTGTGTCTATGTGGGTCAAAATAACTGAACTCATCTCAAACACATTATGAGCAGTCCACACAATGCATGTTCAGTGGGTTGGGTTGCTGATCTGAAAGCTGCCAGGTTCGAATCCCACCCACGGAGAGTGCGGATGAGCTCCCTCTATCAGCTCCAGCTCCATGCGGGGACATGAGAGAAGCCTCCCACAAGGATGATAAAAACATCAAAACATCTGGGCGTCCCCTGGGAAATGTCCTTGCAGACGGCCAATTCTCTCACACCAGAAGCGACTTGCAGTTTCTCAAGTCGCTCCTGACACACACACAAAAAAAACTACAGAAGCCCTACTTCGAGCTGGTAATCCATTACAAGAACTTCAGGTTATTCCAAAGCTTCAAAAAAAAAAAAAACCCTCCAGTTTGACCATATGTGGAGAGCTTGATCAATTTGGATCTGGGGTGATCTAATGCCCACATGTCAAAAAAACCCACTTCCATTTCACTATCCAGAAGCAGCTCCTCAGCAAGATTGTTTCTGGTGATCACATAATTCGGTGCCCTGTTGTGACCTCACCAGGTCCAATATCGCTAGAAAGGCTCTGCTAGGATGCTGCTTTTGGCTGGCAAGAAAGTAGTGGTATTGGCCCCTGGGAAAATAGGATAGGAACCAGTGTGCTGTCTGCCCAGGTGACTGTCTAGAGTTCAGAATAGCTTTGGGATTCTCCTGTGCTGTGTCTGGAGCAACTCATGGGGAGAATACAGTAGAATATTTCACCTGGTGTACACATAACCTTTTGTCAGAATTTGTTTACCAAATTTAACCAAGAGAACTTTGAAAAAATAATTTTTCACTAATTATATTCTCAAAAGAAGCCATCAATAATTTTAGCAGAAGTTCTCAAAAACCTCAGAGTTCCATTTGTAGTTTGGAATGCATTGTGTGAAAAATTCACACTTTTTTTTTTGCAGAAAACAGCACTTGCTGTACAGGAAATGCCTTTTTCACATAAAACAATATTTCCACACAGAAAATCCTATTTCATGCTAAAGTGTGAATTATGTGCATAATTAGTTAAATTGGATTTTCCTTGTCAGGCTTTCCTGAGACTTGAGAAATACGTATGCATGCATACTTACAAAAGAAAAAGAAATGAATTTTCTTTCCATCCCTATTTCTTGTAATATTTTTCAACTAGCATGCAATTACAAAGAAAACATTGCCTCAAGTCACAGATAAACAAATTCTGGCTTTTGGAGTGCCAACTTGCTGTATTTTTTTTTTACCTATTCATGGTTTTGCAGGGCCAAACTGTGCTGTTATAGCCACAATTTGGGGGCAATTAGAGCTATGATGCATCAACCTTTATTGCTTTAGGGAGGAGTGCAGCCCAAAGCAATAACATATAGCTAAATTTGATAATCTAATTGTTCTTTATACTGAAACGCACGGAGATCAGTAAAGTAATTGAGATCAAGTGCTAAGGGGTACGTGCTTTTTTTTACAAACCTCACATGAATAGTAGGCATTCTTGGCCAGTAAAGGTTGATAGGGCTAGGATCATCACTGACAGTTTGCATTTTGGGACTTTTCTGTACAAAAAAACCCATGTGATTTCCTTCTGCCCCCCTCTACACACACACACTGCATTTTGCCCAGAAAGAGGTATTTTAATGCAAAAAAAGCAGTTTTGACAATGTAGAATAAGTCCCAGACTCTGAATAGTCCTTGACAGCTGTTAGGCAAAAGAACATTATGAATCATAGATGCATGGAGAATGAAATGTTATGAAAATGTGCCTAGTGGCTTTCAGCCATAAAAAATTCCTAAATAATAAAATCATGTCATGATTGAATTATATAAACAAAGGAATGTCCGCACATGTTTAACATGTTTTGGGGATTGACACCCTAGAGAGTGTGTTTAGGAGTGTAGCTTTAGTGATGTAGGGAAGATTAGAGATTGTTTCCTTACTGTTGGAAAACAAGATGTCTATATTGCTATGTGATGTTATAGCCATTTTTTAAAAGTGGGTATTCTCACATGAGAACACATGAGATTTGGAAATGTAGTATGAGCCTTTTTTAATCTCTCATTATCGCATATTCCTATATGATATTCTCTATAGTTCATACACTGATTATTTTTAAAGGAGAAATAGCTTTAACAGGGAGAACCTGTTTTTAGTGCCCATAACAGAGTTATAAATGTTAAGCTAATAATAATAATAATAATAATAATAATAATAATAATAATAATAATAATAATAATAACTTTATTTATATCCCACTATGGAGACACTTAGAAATTATGTAATTCTAGCCTTCTGCAGCATTTTTCTATTTCTAGATGCATAAAAGTGGGCAGTAAAATATTTAAAAGAAACTTACATCCAGGCAGGGAAAGGAAGCAACATAGCACAGAAAGTCATGAGCAAAGGTTAAGAGAAGCTGATGTAAGCATACCTTTTCCCAGGAACATTTTAAAGACATTTTACATTCTGTAGAATGAGGCATTAAGCAGATAAAACAAAATGGCATGTATAAAATGTAATAATTTGAGGTGAAGTCTAAAAGAGATCTGTTGAAGCAATCATCACACCTACTACTTAATTTCCTGTTGGAGATGAGATCTGTTCATTTTATCTAAGAAGCAGAGTTATTTCTGGATAGAGAGGCATTGCACTCTTAGCTGCAGCCATAACTTTAATTTAGAATATTTGTCTATGTATTTTTATTGCATTTAAACTACTCGATAGCCATAACCAGTGTACAGTGAATAAATACACTGACTTACATCCAAACCATTACTGTAGGCAGTAGGTTATAGAAGTAAGGTAAAAGCACACACCATTTAAATCTAAGATAATAATAATAATAACTAATAATAATTACTAATAATAATTACTAATAATAATTACTAATAATAATAACTAATAATAATTACTAATAATAATTACTAATAATAATAACTAATAATAACTAATAATAATAACTAATAATAATAACTAATAATAACTTTATTTTTGTACCCCGCCCCATCTCCCTGGAGGGACTCGGGGTGGCTTACATGGGGCCAAGCCCAGGCGGAAACAGACAATATAAAAACAAATCTATAAAGCATATAAGGTCACATATACAATTAACATACTTAGATAAAATCCTGGGTAGGCTCCTGAAAAATGATGATGATGTGATCTGAGAGCATTAAGAACAATTCTTAAAATGCACAGGACAATTTTAAACAGTAGTCTCTGTAACTACAAAAATCTGACATACTCAAAAATTGTTGATATGGGTGGCTGAAAATGGCACCTTTGTTTCCTGAAGGTTCAATGCATGGTGTAGATCTGGTTTACATCATCTGAACTGTAGAATTAATGCAGTTTGGCACCACTTTGGCACCGTACTATAAATCTCAGGATTCCATAGCATTGATCTATTGCAGTTAAATTACATTAATTTTACTACTAAATTGGCTTTAGAAGTAAATATCTCTTTCTAAACCATTTGATAAGACATGATTGCAATGATTAAATTCAGGCTATTCTAAAGTAGTCTTGAAAATCTGGTATATTCAGCTATAGTGTGTGCTGAACATGGCCACGTTCAAAGTAGTCTTGTAATGCTTGCCATCTGCAAATGAATAAGATGAAATATCCAAGGTTGAAGCCCTGTTATTGTGTTGCTTAGTTCTGATTTATATCAATAGGATTTAAGTAGCCTAAGTGGTCCCAAAGTGTAGCCTGCAATCATGCTTTATAATTAGCAAGATTTGCTTCTAAGCAAACACTTCTAGGAGCAACCTGCACGATCACATATGCTTATGCTGGTGGAAGTGAGCTGCAATTCTGTGACGGCTTACTTACAAGTAGTTGTTCTGACTCCAATAACATTTCCTGTAGGTGGATTCAGGAAGTAAACATGCTTTGAAGATTGGGCTGGCCATAAACATTCATTAGGAACAAACCCCTTACATCAAAAATAGTTTACTTTATAATCAACTGGACATGTTCTGTAAGTGAATCCTCTGGAACCTGGCTTTCCAAGGTTATTAAATAGGAGTTTTGGAGAATCCTTCTCATGTCATCAATATTAAAGTAAAAATTCATAGGGCGCTTCCAGACAGCACGCAAATCCACATTTTAAATCTAAGACAAAAAATCCTGGGACCTGACAGCAGGTCCACACAAAGACCTGTCAGTCCCACACCATCCTCACAACCTTCTTCTTTAGCAGATCAAATGGAGAGCTGACAGGACACATCTGGCATAACCTTTTTTAAAAAATCACTCAGTTATTAAGTAAAGGTAAAGGTTTTATCCTGACGTTAAGTCCAGTCGTGACCGACTCTGGGGGTTGGTCCTCATCTCCATTTCTAAGCCGAAGAGCCGGCATTGTCCGTAGACACCTCCAAGGTCATGTGGCCGGCATGACTGCATGAAGCGCCGTTACCTTCCCACCGGAGCAGTACCTATTGATCTACTCACATTTGCATGTTTTCGAACTGCTAGGTTGGCAGGAGCTGGGGCTAACAGCGGGCACTCATTCCACTCCCAGGATTGGAACCTGGGACATTTTGGTCCGCAAGTTCAGCAGCTCAGCGCTTTAACACACTGTGCCACCAGGGGCCCCCTCAATTATTACTGGACCATATATGTTCACATGTGAATATCTTAATAAAAATACAAGCAGATTTGCATATATGCATATGAGGTCCAGTGTGTAATGGGGAGAATTTTTTTTAAAAAATTCAATTATATTTCTCTCTACCCCCAATTCTTAATTCAAACTCTGTTTAAGATAATAAAGTGTAAAATAGTTTCAGGGAGTTCTAATTGCTTTCCATCTGTGCTTCCTTTGAATCATCTCTGTGTACAGTTGACAGTCCGATCAACTGTTTTAGGTTTTTTAAAAGCACACATGCACTGGAACAGTCTACACAGGAGGGAGGGAAGGAAAGCATGTGTTTTGCATGACTGCAGGGATATACAGTCATGCTAAAGTGTGTTTTCTTCAGGATGAATTGAGTTTAAAGTGTATTTTTTAAACCCATACTTTTTAGTTCTTTACCCGATCCCTCCCGCACTTTGGCTCCAGTTCGTTTAGCCACACGCACCCCTTTTTAACCTGGTTACTTCTGGGTTTTACAGCATGTGTAGAAGGGCCCATAGAATCACAAAGTTATACAAGACCCCAAGGGTTATCCATCCAACCTCCTGCTTCTGCAACACGTACGATTGATTTTAAAAATGGTTCAAAAGTACTTACAAAACTGGGGGGCTCTGGCACTTCATTTCTAAAGTGTTTCTAAAGTTTCATTAGTGAAAATGTCGTTACTCTAATGAAACTAACGAAATTTCATTATTATTCATTAATAGTAATTGCACATATGCATTAAGAAAATCAGTGTACTTTTTAAACCCATACTTTTTAGTTCTTAACCCGATCCCTCCCGCACTTTGGCTCCAGTTCATTTAGCCACACACACCCCTTTTTAACCTGGTTACTTCTGGGTTTTACAGCATGTGTAGAAGGGCCCATAGAATCACAAAGTTATAAAAGACCCCAAGGGTCATCCATCCAACCTCCTGCTTGTGCAGCATGTGCGATTGATTAAAAAATGGTTTGAAAGTATTTACAAAACTGGAGGGCTCTGATACTTCATTTCTAAAGTGTTTCTAAAGTTTCATTAGTGAAAATGTCATTACTCTAGTGAAACTAACGAAATTTCATTATTATTCATTAATAGTAATTGCACATGTGCATTAAGGAAATAATCACTGCCACTGGGAAAACTTCAGAGGCTCCTCTCTCCCTCATTTTAAAGCTACGAGAGATATCTGGAAAGTAAGGTTGCAAGATTTCTTTTAAAAATATATATATGAATATATGTTAATAAAACTTACATGGATTATAGCATAGGTATTACATTATTTTTCTACATAATCACTATTCAATTCAATACATTTTGTCATTGTGGGATGGGTTTTTATGCCTGTGTCATAGAAGTCTCCCCCAAGAGGAAGCAGCAGCAACATAGCCAGAGCTGGGAGCAGGTGGCGGAGGCTGAGGCAAGGCTGAGGCTGCCTCTTGGCTGGTGGGGCTCCCCAAGCTGCTGAGCCCCCCAACGAACTGCGCCATGGCAAGGATAAGCCACACCAGAGTGGGGGGGAGGAGGAAGAAGGTGACGGGGAGAAAGAAACATTGAATGTTCCTCATATTAACCAATAGAAGAAAACAATATTAACCAATTCCTCATTTTCGTAGAATCCTAGAGTTGGAGGAGACCCGCCAAGGGCCATCTAGTCCAACTCCCTTCTTCCGGGCAGAATTTATTTATTTATTTATTTCCATCATTTCTACCCTGCCCTTCTCACCCGAGGGGACTCAGGGCAGCTTACAAACTGGCAATTAATGCCGATACACCATAATACAATACAATAAAACAGTTAAAACAGTTATTATATACAATATACAAAGTTTAAAACAGTGCAAAGTGCTTATGCCATTTGTCCACCAGACCTTGTATAAAAACCTTATTCCAGATCAAGTCGAAGCCAGTAAAAACTTATTCTTTAAATGCTTATGCGCATAGCCAGGTCTTCAATTTCTTTCTGAACCCCAGAAGCGATGGAGCCTGCCAGATGTCCCATGTAGAAGACCCATGTAGAGCGCATTGCAGTAATCCAGGCGGGATGTAACCAGAGCATGGACCACCGTGGCCAAGTCAGACTTCCCAAGGTATGGGTGCAGCCGACACACAAGTCTTAGAAGGGCACCATCAAAAATCTCCCAATAGAAATGGTATCAAACTACATCAATTGTACAATGTACAATTTTAAAAAAATAATGGTTACGTGAATATAAAGTGATTAGTGAATCGTGTTCTTCAGTGCATAAGGCTACTCATTTCCTATCACCCATGGGATTTGTTCCACATCGGGAAAACTAAAACAAGATTCTTCAAAAGTTAGCACAACACTCTAGGAATGCTTGTACTGCAGATCTGAGGAGAAAAATATCAGCCGTATGCCAGATTTTATTTTATCTTTATTTGTTCATAACTGAATGTCTTCTCTTTCTGCAAAATCTGTAAAATCCCCTTGATTTGGGAAAGGCAGGCACTTCCATGCTGTTGATTGAAATGATTAAGAGTCTGATTGGATGTGAAGCCTGAGCGTATTGTTTATGTAAACCAGATTAATTAGCCAGAGCCCATAACTCCCTCAGGCAGAAGCTCTTGAATATAAAGCATCTCAGAAAAGCTGAGCTGTGCGGAAATTGAAGAGGGCTTTGACCGGACCATCCTTAATGTATGCAATCCACAGCTCTGATTTATCCACTTGACTCATACTCCATTACACTCACAGTACGCACCTGCTGTTCTCTCTGGTTTTCTAAGGGCAGAATCAGATGTTCTAAAGATGCATTGTGTACTAATGATTTCATGTTCACTAGCATTACAGTGTGACCCAAAAATCTTCATTTGTTCCAGCATGGCTGTTGGATGGCATTCCCTAAAGGAGCACTGAGCTGCAACTTAATATTCCCTTCACCCTATCCCTTTCCAAGACCACCACACCCAATCTTTTACAACTAATGTCCACAGTCCCTAAGGTTTCATATCTTCCTTGTTAAAAATAACTCAACTTAAATCAGCCTTTCCCCCTCTCTGCACGTATTGTTAACACTGTACTTTGTTTATGTGTAGTTCAATAGATGGTAATAACAGGAAACCCATTAACCTAAGTAAATAATTCTTTTGTATTTATATCTACAGAATATACAAGGATGTAATATTAATGCTCAACTGAAGCAGGGAGACCCATTTGGCAAACGTTGATGAAAGCCTCCCCCCAGCACTCTTTTATATATGTATTTGAAGTCATTTCCAGAGAGGAGGAGGGTGTATGTCTTTGTTACTGTTGTTTTCAGTAACTGAAATGAGTCTTTAGCAAGTTAGTCAAAGGAAGCACTATTTTAGCAAAATTTTGGATGAATTATCTATAATAATTGGTGAAGCCTAAAAGCTCCTGACTTTGTTTTCAGGTTTGTAGAGCTTCCCAGTCTAAAACATCTTGGACTTTGGTTGGGTCCATACTCAAGCCCTTAGGGAAGATGTGGAATCCCAAGTTATCAATTCCGGCTTGTGGAATTCACACTTGGACAGCTTAGCATAAAACTGGTGGTCCCACAGTTTCCCCAGTACTTGTCTAGATAATTTGACATGTTCTTCCATGGAATTAGGAAAAATAAGGATATAATCTAAGTAAATTAAGACACTCTTATATAACCATAGATGAAAGATTTCATTAACAAATAGCATGAAAACACGTGATGCCCCCTTGAGCTTGAATTGCATTACTTTCCACATTTGAAAGATCCCAGGAGGCAATTGAATGCTGTTTTCCATTTGTTCTCTTTTTTCACACGAATCTGAGGCCTCCTGGAGATCCAGTTTAGTGTAGCCTTGCCCAAATGAGCCAACATGTCTTTAATTATTGCAAGTTTATATTGATTTGAAGTGTAGATAGTATTGAGACTGTGGTAGTCTGTTCGGTCTCATCCCGTCCTGTTTGGGGCAGAATAAAATAGGGGCCTCAATGGGAGATTTAACAATAAATCCTCTGGTTAAATTTTTATTAATAAATTATTCCTCCTCTCTGGTTTAAACATTACATATAGCTTTGGGCTCGGTAGCTTGGCATTTGGCTGTATTTCTATAGCATAGTCTGTTTTTCTGTAGGGTGGTAGTTGGTTTCATTCTTGTTCACTGACACATCAGCAAAATTTTGAGATATTGCTTGCATCTCTCTTGCTACTTCTGTCCCCAATAACTTTTACCCAAGATGGCTCTTGTAGGGTCATCTATTCCACTACGCTAGTGGTTCTCAACTTGTGCGTCCCTAGATGTTTTGGCCTTCAACTCCTAGAAATCCTAACAGCTGGTAAAGTGGCTGGGATTTCTGAAGACCCACAGGTTGAGAACCACTGCACTTTGTTGTTGTTTATTGATTCGGTTGCTTCCAACTCTTTGTGACCTCATGGACCAGCCCACACCAGAGCTCCCGGTTGGCTGTCTCCACCCCCAGCTCCTTCAAGGTCAAGCTAGTCACTTCAAGGATAACATCCATCCATCTTGCCCTTGGTCAGCCTCTCTTCCTTTTTCCTTCCTTTTTCTCCAGCATCATTATCTTCTCCAAACTTTCCTGCCTTCTCATGATGTGGCCAAAGTACTTCATCTTTGCCTCTAATACCCTCCCCTCCAGTGAGCAGCCAGGCATTATTTCCTGGAGTATGGACTGGTTGGATCTTCTTGCAGTCCAAGGCACTCTCAGAAATTTCCTCCAACACCACAGTTCAAAAGCATCTATCTTCCTTCGCTCAGTCTTGCTTATGGTCCAGCTCTCGCATCCTTAGGTTACTACGGGAAATACCATTGCTTTAACTATGCATACCTTCATTGCCAGTGTGATGTCTCTACACTTCACTATTTTATCGAGTTTGGTCATTGCTTTCCGAAGAAGAAGTAAACATCTTCTGATTTCCTGGCTGTAGTCTGCAACTGCAGTAATCTTTGTACCTAGAAATACTGTGGCTGTGGCGCAGGCTGGATAGCAAGCCAGCTGCAACAAATCACTCTGACCAAGATGTCATGAGTTCGAGGCCAGCCCGTGCCTGCGTCTTGTCTCTGTCCTATGTTGTGGCATTGAATGTTTGCCTTTATGTGTGCAATGTGATCCGCCCTGTGTCCCCTTCAGGGTGAGAAGGGCGGAATATAAATGCTGTAAATAAATAAATAATAAATACAAAGTCTGTCACTGCCTCCACGTTTTCTCCCTCTATTTGCCAGTTATCAATCAGTCTGGTTGCCATAATCTTGGTTTTCTTGAGGTTTAACTGCAACCCAGCTTTTTCACTTTCGTCTTTCACCTTGGTTATAAGGCTCCTCAGCTCCTTCTCGCTTTCAGACATCAAAGTAATATCATCTGTATATCAAAGGTTGTTTCTTCCCGCAATTTTAACTCCAGCCTTGGATTCATCAAGGCCCACACATCGCATGATGTGTTCTGCATACTAGATGAATAGGTCTGGTCAAAGTATACAGCCCTTCCATAAGCCCCAATCTTGAACCAATCTTGAATTCTAGGAGTTACAGGCCAAAACACCTGGAGACCCATAGGTTGAGAACCACTGCACTACGCAGAACCAAATACATCAAGACACTGCATGATGGCTTTAGATTTCTGACCAGTGAGACTCAGACCTGTAAAAAAAAGCTTTTGAATACCCCTTTCTTTCTCCTTCTCCTCTTCCATCTCTTCTTCTTTAAAGGTTCAGAATTTTGTTAACTTAAAATGCATTCCTTCATGCAAGATCTGAACCATAGGATCTATCTACACTGCAGAATTAATGCAGCTTGACACCACTGCAATGGCCATGGCTCATTGTGTGGAATCATGGGCACGAGCACTCTTTAGCATAGCAGGCGAAAGATCTTGTAAAACTACAATTCCTATGATTCCGTAGCACTGAATCATGTCATTAATTTTACTGTGTTGAATCACCACAAGCTGCAAGTCAAACCCTTTACTGAGACCACAGAAAACAAAGGTAAAATTGCTGTAGGCAAAACTACTTTTGGAAAACAGTCACAATAGTTTTGATATGTAGAAGTCGAAGACTCTGATGCAATAGCCTTTAATCACAAGACATTTGTTGGGTTTTTTTTCTTTTGCTTTTCTGAATAATAAAAAGACCACCCCTGTGCTATTCTTTTATCACCTCTTCTAATTCCTCATCTAGTCAGTGAAAAGAACAGAAATGATACTAAATTATTGTGTGACTAAGTCAGTGGTGGGATTTTAATAGTTCTTCCACATTTCAATCTGTTTATGTGAGCTGTTTTTTCCAGATATAAAATCCTATCGCTTTTTTTATCCTGCCTTTTAAAAGCTAAAAATAAACTAAAGGCAACAGCTTTGTTCAGAGATAATCGTCCTCTGCCTTAAAAGCATAAGATTGTGAAACAATGTTCTGCCTATGCACGGAACCTCTCCCTCTATACCTCTCAGTATACTTTGCAGTGCATCCTTAATCCAAGAAATCTAGTCTTAAATAAGCCATCATTTTCCAATATGTACAAACTGGGTAACCAGATTTGGGACAAGGCAGGCACCCTGTTCAATCATTCTGCAACTGAATAAACATATGTAGAAGTGATTTGCTAGCTGTGCTTGTTTGATTACAACTTCTATCACTTTTTTCATTAAAAATTGACTTTGTGAAGAGCCTCTTTTATGGGGCCATGCTGTTTTGCCGGTAGTTGCTGGTGAAAAGGAAGGTGTGTGGGGCGGCACATAGTGCCCCATGTGCCCTCCCTCCTTCTCCCATCACATGGTGGGAACAGGTCAAGGTGCATTTACACCCTTTCCCTATCATATGGGAAAAAGGGCAGCAATACGCATTGCCTCGTCACCCTTTCTCCACATCATATGGGAAAATTGAGAGGAAAGTGTGGGTAGCTCCAGCTGAGGTACCCAAAAAACACCTTCCTCTTTGTGTTGTCAAAGGCTTTCATGGCCGGGATCACAGGGTTGTTGTATGTCTTTCGGGCTGTGTGGCCATGTTCCAGAAGTATTCTCTCCTGACGTTTCGCCCACATCTATGGCAGGCATCCTCAGAGGTTGTGAGGTATGGATAAACTAAGTAAGGAAAGGAAAGAATATATATCTGTGTAGAGTCCAGGGTGTGGCAAGAGTCCTTTGTCACTGGGAAGCCAGCATTAATGTTTCAGTTAATCACCCTAATTAGCATTGGAAAGGTTTTTGTCTCTTGCCTGGGGGCATCTTTTGTTCAGTCATTAGCTGTTCTCTGCCCTCAGAGTGTTGGTTCTCATCTACTGTTTTGATTTTAGAGTTTTTTAATACTGGTAGCCAGATTTTGTTCATTTTCATGGTTTCTTCCTTTCTATTGAAGTTGTCCACATGCTTGTGGATTTCAATGGCTTCTCTGTGTAGTCTGACATGATAGTTGTTGGAATGGTCCAGCATTTCTGTGTTCTCAAATAATATACTGTGTCCAGGCTGGTTCATCAAGTGCTCTGCTATGGCTGATTTCTCTGGTTGAATTAGTCTGCAGTGCCTTTCATGTTCTTTGACTCTTGTTTGGGTGCTGCGTTTGGGTCCCTATGTAGACTTGTCCACAGCTGCATGGTATACAGTAGACTCCTGCAGAGGAGAGAGGATCCCTCTTGTCCTTTGCTGACTGTAACATTTGTTGGATTTTCTTTGTGGGTCTGTAGATAGTTTGTAGGTTGTGCTTCTTTATCAGTTTGCATATGCGGTCAGTGGTTCCATACATCAAGGGATGCTCAGCAGGCCCCATCAAGAAATGGAAGAATGGGGTGAAAAAAGCACGTGTGAAAATTTCCAAAGTCTGCAATCTAGTTCCATCAGAAGCAGGCTGTGTGTGTGTTTGTGTGTATAAGCTGTTAATAGGGCATTCAAGACCAAGGGTGCATCTATTTATGTCTGCCAACCTAGCAGTTCGAAAACATGCCAATGTGAGTAGATCAATAGGTACCGCTCCGGTGGGAAGGTAACGGCGCTTCATGCAGTCATGCCGGCCACATGACCTTGGAGATGTCTATGGACAACGCCGGCTCTTCGGCTTAGAAATGGAGATGAGCACCAACCCCCAGAGTCGGTCACGACTGGACTTAACATCAGGGGAAACCTTTATCTTTTTACCTATATTTATGTGAGGGGAAAGAAACTTTTATGTAGGAAATAAATGGAGGAAATAAGTGAAATTTCAGGGCATTATTTACTAAAGTGCAGTCAACAAAGTTCCTGGATTAAGCAGGAAGAGCCTGTGTACGGTAGTTCTAGATAGCTGCCCATTCTCCTGCCATGAACAGATATTCTGAATAATTTATTTTGTCTATAATATGGCTATGCAGACACTTACTTGAAAGTGAAACCCATCAAAGTGGATGAACAAACATATGCTTAACATGAGATTGCAAATCTGCCCACCAATTTTAAAATTACATTTGGATAGTTTATAAAGTGACGTGCAAAATTATCATTTCTTTCTTTATATGTTGAATAATTCAGGACCTCCTTATCTTGATCGTTGCATTGTGGCCTCAGTAACGTATATACTCAGTAACGTAAAACTGGGAAAACTTACTGACTCGAGTATAAGACGAGGGTGGGAAATGCAACAGCTACGGGTCAAATTCAGAAATAAAAATAGATATTAATAAAATTGCATTATTTGAGGCATCAGTAGGTTAAATGTTTTTGAATATTTATATAAAACTGTAATTTAAGATAATAATAAGACTTTAATAAGATAAGACTTCCAACTCTAATATTATAATAATAACATATAATATTGATAATATTATTATTATAATGGAATACAATATTATACTACTAATAATACAATATAATATCTATTATATATTAAATGTAATATTACTAATAATATTACCATATAATGATATAGTACAATATAGTAATTTAATGCTTATATTGTGCTATGCTAATAATATATTGTATGTTCATTTGATTTGTAAGCCGCTCTAAGTCCCCTTCGGGGTGAGAAGAGCGGGATATAAATGTAGTAAATAGATAAATAATAAGTAAATAAAATAAACTCTGAATACCTATATACTCAAGTATAAGCTGACCTGAATAGAAGCCGGCCAGGACCCTCACTCGAGTATAAGCCGAGCAGGGCCATAGCCAGAAAAATATTTTGGGGAGGGTTTTGAAAATTTGGGGGGGGGGGTTGAACCCCTACCTCCCTGCCCCCCGGCTATGGACCTATCAATATCTGCTTGAGATAGTGCCTGGAGGTACTCTTAATTTTTTTGCTTCTCATAGACTTAGTATGGGGATTTGGTTAACCAGTTAAAATTCATGAATAAAACAGTTTTTTTTAACTGAAATTTCGGGGGGGGGGGGGTTGAACCCCTCAAACCCCCCCTGGCTATAGGCCTGAAGCCGAGGGGAGATTTTTCAGCCCTAAAAAAGGGCTGAAAAACTAGGCTTATACTCGAGTATATACAGTATTTTTTTTCAGGATAGAATGCAACTTCCAGCATTGTGCATCTGTATTGGTCAAATTAAGATTGCACACCAACTCTATATTGCTGTTCCCTAAACCTACCAGTATCAATTATAATGTCAAATTGTATTCTTCTACTAGAAACAAAGTGAATGGAAAGCAAAGAATTTGTTTCCCAAAAGATTAAAATTCTTGTGATTCCATTCTCACTCCATTAAAAAAAACCCATGTTTATCTTCAAGATATTGAAAGAAAGATAGCCTACATTTTTACTTACATAGGCATAAAAAGTTACCCATTTAGATTGCATTCCTAAAAGAGAGGGGGGCTGAAAGAAGGAATACCCCAATATCAGAGCCTCAAGACATGTTTAAGGGCTCTGGTCAGCAGTTGAGATGTCTCTATAGAGCCAATTGCTACTGACTCCTCATCCCTGCAGTTTTCTGAGGGGAAAAACACATTCTCATTGTAAGAAATGGGCAAGAACTTGGTCGGATGTGTTCTGATTAATGTTTATTTTCATCTCAAGGGCATGGCTAGGGCTCAAAGGCCCGGAAATCCTGGAAAACCAGATCCAGGTCTTCACACACTTTATCTACCTTCATACCACTCGGGCTCTAGGGAGAGGTGAGTAACAAATAATAAATTATTATTATCATTGTTATTACTCATAAACCATATTCCCTCTCCAAAGTTAGTGTTCTAACTCTATGGTGACTGGGGGGGGGGGGGGGGGGCAATATTAAGGCTTGTCAAAAATCTCTTGGGAGTTGGAAGATACATTGCATCTTAAGCCCCCCCCCCCCCCAAATGACTTCCTCGAACATAGTTCTGCCGATTAAAGTCATAAGCAGATAAGTGAGATATAATTTATTGACAGATGTTTCCTGTGCAGTAAGGCTAATCTCATTAAACAAAGAGTTTATGGATAGCAGCCATATCTAGTTGTTATAGAGACACAGTAAAAGCCTATGTTAAGTAAATTGTTTGGCTTATCTATCCACATTCTCTCGGCAGAATATACGCACCCCCCATATTGTCCCTTCAGCAGTAAAAGCAATCATGACCAAAAGCAGAATCATGTTCAACCTCTTTTATTACTTCTAAGGAACTATAAAACTACTAATGTGGCCAGTTAATGTAGTACTTATTAGAAACTGTCATTGAAAACCCATCTGTGCTCACCAATAGAGCTGATGATGCACCTAGTAATTCAGGAACTGAAAATAAAAAATGCTGAAGTTGATTTTGCTGAGTGCATATATTGTTATAATATGAAATACTTGAATACAGAGCTTAAAACCATGCTGAATATCTTGGGTTAAGTGTATACATACAATTTATTTATTTATTTATTTATAGTATTTATATTCCGCCCTTCTCACCCCGAAGGGGACTCAGGGCGGATCACATTACACATATAAGGCAAACATTCAATGCCTTGACATAGAACAAAGACAAAGGCAAACGCAGGCTCCGAGCTGGCCTCGAACTCATGACCTCTTGGTCAGAGTGATTGGACTTAGCTGACTCCAGCTGGCTGCCCTCCAGCTTGCGCCACAGCCCGGGTAAGTCTACAATGTTATGGACACTTGTTTATATACTGGTGGTGGTGTGTAGATTTGCTGTGATATAAATTCTACTGAAATTGATAGAAATAAGATAACTGGATGAATACATGGGGTAGGATGCTAAAAACTATTAGAAGTCAACGATTCAGCTGAAGGTAGGGGGATCATACCCCAAAGTACCTTTATCACTATCACCACACACACACATACATAAAACTTTTGCTGGATAGGAGTGTAGATGTTAAAATATTTTTATGATGAAATCATACATTTTATCCTAAATGTGCAATGTATCCTGTTATATACAACAAAATTGCAATTGACTCAAAGTAATTGCATTTGTTAAAATTACTGCAATTTTTTTTTAAAAAAATACAATCGCATAAAACTTCCTTTAGAAAAAGGGGATTAAATCTAAGAGCTAATTTCTGTAAACAGATGAAGGTGTTTAGGCATTTATGCTCAAGTTCATTTATGAATTTCAATGGCTTTATTATGTTGTCTTAGAATAGATTGAAATTATTGATTCTGTCATGCATTTCATTACTCACACAGTAATATTCTTTTAGAAGAATATTTACCTTTACTGAAAGAATTAAAGGTTCACATTATTTATCATTATTGCATTATGAAGTTGTATATTTATACTTTAAAGAATCCAATAACAGTAAACATTAGGCTTGTGCATTTGATGTGGAAGTACCCATGATTCAAAACTCTGTTAGGATGTTTAGCACTTTTGAAGTGAGTTCTGATACACCTGCTTGCTGACCCCCCCCCCCCCCCGCCAATAATAAGAATTTGAATCAAAAGAAGTCTTTGATTCTTAAGCCTCAAATGTGTTTGGATGTAGCTGTGACCTAAAATCCATGAATAAGTCATAACGTTCTGAAATTTGGTGAGCTAGCAGTGGTAGCTGCTAGTATGTTCTCTTCACTTCACTTCACTTTATTTCTTAATTAGTCACTCTCCACCAGAGTGCTCCGAGCGACTTACAATTTAAAATATCATTCCACAATATAAAAACATTTAATATAAAAACATTCAACATAGAAACATTCAACCTAAAAACATTCAACAGTGACTATTTGGCAAATTAGATCTGATTTACTTAAATGCACAACCAAACAGCCAAGTCTTGAGCACTTTTACAAAAGGTCGCGACTCCGACATTGCTCTAACATATGGAGGCAATGAGTTCCACAGAATTGGAGCATAGATCGAGAAGGCTCTACACCTTGTAGCTTCCAGGTGCACCTCCCTAGGGCCCGGTACGTATAGGAGATTTTCCTGGGAGGATCGAGGTGACCACTGATGGAAAAAAGGAATGAGGCAGTCCCTAAGATATAATAGTCCTTGGCCTTTTCGAGCTCTAAATGTCAGGATCAGTATCTTGTAAGAGATCCGATGTTCTATTGGTAGCCAATGCAGTTGTTTCAGAATCAGTGTAATATGGGATCTTATAGATGTTCTGTTCTGTTGTCATTTGGGGGAGGGGTCTGTGTGCCAAGTTTGGTCTAGATATGTTATTGGCAGGAGTTACAGTGCCTTCTGAAAGTTGCAAGCATACAAACATGCAAACACTGACTTTTATTGTATAGATAGCTGATAGATAGATAGATTAATAGATAGAATATAGATGTTGTGTGTGCCTTTGTTGTTGTGTGCCTTTGTTTCATGGAGTTTTCTTAGCAATACATGTTCAGAGGAGTTTTCCTCTGAGGTTAAGAGAATGAGACTTGCCAATGGGTTTCCATAGTTGGATGAGGATTTGAACTGTGGTCTCAGAGTTGTAAACCAGTGCTCAAACCATTATACCAAGCAGATTTTCTTCAACATATTAACCTAGCCAATACTGTGACTCCATGATATGTGAGAAGCACATGGGATCAAATCAAATTAGAAGCTTAATCCATACATAGTGTTACATTGAAGGAGCAGGCTGTAGATGCATATGAAAAGCCGTGTGTTTTGAATCTGTCTTGTGATCTTGTTCTATCATAATGTTATTGATTAATGTGGTGTCTACTGGTATTCCCAAAGCCAAGATTCTGATTGAACTGGTGATGTTTTGTATTGATGAGCCTCCAAGTAGGTGGATCACATCCCATACTTTCTGTTTGTATAAACCAAAACAATACATAGACAGAGTCTAATTTAATTACACAGCAGATTGCTATGCTGTTGAGGAAAATCACAAGCAATTTTGTTGCCAAGCTTGAGACTTTGTGCCAAAAGAGCTCACAATCTAGGACAAGACAATACATTTTGTCCACTTCTTATGAGAAGAAAGAAGATTAACAAGGGGAGAACAGAGACAAAAAAAACCCATTAAAGATAAAAAGAGTACTTAAATTTCCTGTAGACCCTGGGATATTTTTCAATCTCTGTCTGTATGCACATTGAACTTTCAGCTGCTCCACTATGAGAATTGATTATCTCCCCTCCAACAAAAGATATGTAGATTTGTGAAATCACTTGGCTTCCAATAACATTCCTCAAACGTTTTGTTCAAGAAAAAACGTGTGTTGGCATTTCATTTTCAGTGAAAATGAGTAACAGTCAGGAGAAAATTATCATGTAGTCTGAAGGCATTAAAAATGGTCAAGCACATAACAACCCTCAATTAAGTTCATCAGAAGGAAAACCACACAATGGACTCAATATAATTGCTGTGAAACTTCTTTAAATAAATAATATGATTTACATGTATCTTCACATACCTACCCATCAGTTTTCAATTGACTTGTTCTTTTTTTACTAACAATATTAACTATTAATAATTTTTCAAATATTTAATCAGAAAGAGCACTGCAGTACTCGTTTGCATTTTGGTTTGGATGAAACCTCTCTGCTGGCTTACATTAAAACAGGACTTCTCTTTTGTGACAACTGAAGTTTTGCATAGTCTTTATAATTAGACCATTAGCTTCCCTATTTTTATCGATCTGAATGTCATAGATCGATTGTCTATTTATTTATTTATTTACAGCATTTATATTCCGCCCTTCTCACCCCGAAGAGGACTCAGGGCGGATCACATTACACATATAGGCAAACATTCAATGCCTTTTAACATAGAACAAAGACAAGACAAACATAGGCTCCAAGCGGGCCTCGAACTCATGACCTCCTGTCAGAGTGATTCATTGCAGCTGCTCTCCAGCCTGCGCCACAGCCCGAGCCTGTCTACAGTCTAATGAAATGAAATGTAAACCAATGATGATTACAGGTAGCAGTGGAATGCAGCCTCAGCTTAAGTCTTGATCAGCTACACTTTAAGTGAATGCAGCTTTTACTGGCTTTTTTTTTTTTGCATGATGAGGTGTTCACACTTCAGCAATCAGCCTCCCACTTACTGTAAATAGTAAAACCATCCTGTAGTCAATTATCATCAAGGGGGGAAAGGGGAAATGAAACCGCAAATATTAAAATCTTCCGGGGAGGCCCTACTCTCAGTCCCACCACAGTCACAGGCATGATTGGTAGAAACGAAAGAGAGGGCCTTCTCAGCGATCACTCCTCGGCTATGGAACTCTCTCTCTGGTGAGATTAGATCAGCCTCCTTCCTCCTGACCTTCAGAAAGATGGTAAAAACTTCACTGTGGGACCAATCCTTTGAGACAGTGCAATAAGGCAACAATAGAAAACTTCACCCTGCTGACTGGATTTGGTATGGCTGATTCGAGATGGTTTTATACAATTCATTTTAAAGTGGAGATAACTGATTTTAGTGTTTATGTATTTATAGTTTATGTTCCGGCATTGAATGTTTGCCGTATATATATGTTGTGCTCTGCCCTGACTCCCCTTCCAGAATATAAATGCTTTAAATAAATGAATAATAAATTTCCTGAGAGTCAGTGTGATGTGGTGGTTTGGGCACCTCTGGATGCAAATCTTAATTCATGCTCAGGAATGGAAATCTATATGTGATTTTATGTATTGCACATGCTCAGACTCAGAAAATCCCATAATAGGGTCATCTTAAGATCACCATAAGTCAGAAGTGACTTGAAGGTATCCAAGAACAACAAACCATTTCTCATATATTTCTGCCCATATCCAAAACGGATAAGTTACATTGAAACTTCACAGTTTAATGTTTGAGGAGAGGGACAATGTATCTCCTTCTGAAGCCCTCTGTGGTGAGATACCATCAGAGAAAGACCATGCCCTCTGATACTAATATGTTTCCAGTTGAACCACGCAATGGATTTTTGTTATCCAACAATTCTTTGGCAAATCAGGCTTGGTCCCTCTTCTCCCTATCTCCAGCTACTTCATATGGAATAAAATACTCTTTGTCTAGTATTTGCCACATCATTTTTACTACTGGGCAAAAGCAGCCAATGGCGACTCTGCTCTCAGGACCTTGGTGGAAACTATAGCCCAAGTAGGCAGGAAACACTTTGCAATGTTGAATAATTAATTACAATAGCATTGTATAATATTATAATTTTATCCTGGTGGAGAGCACATGTCAAGGACAGAACGCCACAAGATTCAAAGTAACAGAGTTTATTAGATTACAGAACTCAAAAATGCCCGTAAAACACAAGGGCCAGGCAGTTTTTGCCTTTAGGAGCAAAAAGGGGCAAAAGTAAATGTTCAAAAGATAAACCGGATTAAACCGGAGTTTAATCCGGGTAAAAACAAACTGCTTGCTTCAGCCTGGGTATAAACGAAACGAAAGCCAAGGAACAAAAGATACAAAGAATGCAACTAATTGGCAGCAGATTCCTCTCTGCTGCCAACACTGTGCTTAGAGTAACTTGCGTCGCTCCCCCACACACACAGCAGACAGGATCTCCGACACGAGTAAATCAGCCAAGGATTGTAGCAGTTGAGTAGACCAGTTCCGTTCCGTAGATCAAAGCCAGAAGCAGACGTTTGTAGTTTTTCCAAGTCCAAGAAGGGGGGGAAGACAAGCCGTGGTCAGTTCAGTCCGAGTTCTCAAAGCAGGAGATGGCGTCCGTCAAGAAGACGACGGAAGGTCAAGCTAATAAGAATAAGCACAGGTTTGCACAAACAAATGCCCACACAATCCCTCCCGCCGTCTGACCCTGGATTCCAATCAACTTACGTCACAGCACAGGAAAGCACACAAGTCTTCAGGGAAGCGTCCCACACACACACGGATCCCAAGCGTTTGCCCAGATTACCTTGCCCAACGCAATTTGCAATTGCTCTCAAGCCCCATTTTATGCCAGTTACAAATCTTCATCACTGTCAGCTGTCCTCCTTAACCCGGGCGTTTCCTCATCACTTTCCTCGTCAGAGCTGGAACACCTCTGACTACGCCCAACAGCATCTCCAGCTGTGGATCCCGTCCCATCCCTCCAGCTAAACCATGGGTCTAATCCTGAAGGTCCCCATTCATCTTCTGTCCCATCATGGCCAGTGGCACCCACTTCCTCCCTTACCCGAGTCCAATCCATCTCATCCTCCTCTGAGCTAACCAGCCCCTCCTCCATTCTCTCCGTAAACCCTTCGAAAGACTCCTCGTCAGATGGTGCTGCAAATATGTCTCGCAGTCTTTTTCTCTCTCGCTCCTCGAGAGTATCTGACTCTCGAGGAGTCTTACGCCCACGTCTGTCAGTAACAGAGCCATGAGGCTCAATCATAACACTATCCCCTCTCACAAAGGCCTCCTCCCCCGATGGCGGAGAAGTGGCAGTGATACCCTCCGCTATAGCACCACGACGACTAGAGGTATCAAGTTTCAACAGCGAACGATGAAAGACTGGATGGACCTTTAAACTAGACGGTAAACGCAAACGAAACGCAACAGAAGAAATCTTTTTAACGATAGGAAAGGGACCCAAATACCGAGGCGCAAACTTTCCCCCAGCCTGTTTAATATGTTTGGAAGATAACCACACCAAATCCCCTTCTTCCAACTCCTCCCCTGCCTGCCTGTGGCGGTCAGCCTGAGTCTTCTGCGTTGCCTTAGCTTCCAACAGTAAGCGACGGGCAACATCATGCAATGCAGCCATTTCCGAAGAGCGGTACACAGGGTCCGAAGAGACCACATTGGTCGACGGCGCCACACCTCCCCGTGGGTGAAAACCATAAGTTAGCTCAAATGGCGTATGCTGACTAGACGTGTGCACCGCATTGTTGTAAGCAAATTCCGCCACCGGTAACCACTTTACCCAAGCCGTGGGTTGATCTAAACAAAAACAACGCAGATACTGCTCTAAGAGCCCATTAACCCGTTCCGACTGTCCATCCGTTTGCGGATGGAAAGCTGAAGACACGTTTAACTTAGTCCCCAAACACTCATGGAAGTGTTTCCAAAAGCGTGACACAAATTGCGGAGCCCTATCTGAAATAATCACCTCGGGTGCTCCGTGCAAACGATAGATGTGCTTTGTAAATAGTAAGGCCAACGTAGGGGCCGCCGGAATGGTTGAACAAGGAATAAAATGAGCCAGTTTACTAAATAAATCCACCACCACCCAAATACAAGTATAACCCCCAGACTTAGGCAAATCTGAAATAAAATCCATGGAAATGATTTGCCATGGCCTCTCCGGAACAGGTAAAGACGATAACAACCCTCTAGGGCGCCCAACAGGCGTCTTACTCTGCTGACAAACGGCGCAGCTGTCACAAAAGCGCAGAATGTCTTGCCGCATCTTTGGCCACCAGTAGCTCCTGGTGATAAGCTGTACGGTCTTGAACCTGCCAAAGTGCCCAGCCATGGGTTCGTCATGGTGGGCTCTAATCACCTCCAACCTGAGGGTCCCTACTGGTACGTAAACCTGCCCCCTACGCACCAATACCCCGTCTTGATCCTGGAGATGCGGCAGTATGGTACGGTTACCTGCAGAGAGCAGCATCAGTTGCTCCTGAGTCCACACATCATCCTTCTGAGCCTCAAGGATCTGGTCATGTAACCCAAGCTCATTATCTACAACACACAGAGAGGCAGTAGGCAAGATGGTCTGACATACTACCTGCTCATTGGTCTTAAATTCCGGCTTGCGGGATAAAGCATCGGCCCGCAAGTTTGCCTTCCCCTCCACGAACTGCACCTTGAAGTTAAACCTGGAGAAAAACAAAGCCCAGCGGATTTGACGCTGGTTTAACTTCTTTGCTGTTTGCAAGTGCTCTAAGTTCTTGTGATCAGATCTGACCACGATCTGGTGCCGTGCCCCTTCAAGCCAGTGCCGCCACACCTCAAACGCCACCTTAATCGCCAACAACTCCTTCTCCCATATGGTATAGTTCTGCTCGAAGGGTGTTAGTTGCCGCGAGTAAAATCCACAGGGACGCAAGGTCCCTGAGGAATCCTTCTGAGACAATACAGCCCCCAACGCGTAGCTAGAAGCGTCCGCTTCTACCACGAACGGTCTGTCAACATCAGGATGGGTTAGTATGTTGTCCGATTGAAAACTAGACTTTAGTTGTAGAAACGCCTCGTGAGCTTCCCGCCCCCACACAAATGGCTGTTTCTTGCGCAGAAGCTGCGTCAAAGGTACCGTGAGCTTTGCAAAATTCGGAATAAACTCCCGGTAGTAATTAGCGAAACCCAAGAACCTTTGTACATCCTTCTTAGTCTTCAGCTCCTGCCATGAGTTGACGGCGTCAACCTTATGTGGGTCCATTTTAAGTTCCCTACCTGACACTACATGACCTAGGAACTCCACTTCAGGCACATGAAAGACGCACTTGGAAGCCTTGGCGAAAAGCCCATTAGCCCGCAGTCGGTGCAGAACCTGCTTGACATGTTGACGATGTTCTTTCTCGTCCTTAGAAAAAATCAAGATATCATCCAAATAAATCACTAAAAATTGGTCAATTAGGTCCCTGAACACATCGTTCATGAACCTCTGGAATACCGCAGGAGCATTACAAAGCCCAAAAGGCATGACTCGGAACTCGTGGCATCCGAAACACGTGTTAAATGCCGTCTTCCATTCATCCCCTTCCCGTATACGGATTAAGTTATAGGCCCCCCGCAGGTCAAGCTTGGTAAAGACCTTAGCCCCTTGCACCCTTGATAACAGTTCCGAGATTAAAGGGAGCGGGTACCTATCCCGAATGGTGTATTTGTTTAGGATCCGATAGTCACAGACCAGCCTAAGTTCCCCAGTCTTTTTGGCTACAAAGAATACTGGTGCCGCAGTTGGAGAACTAGATGGGCGAATAAACCCCTTGGCTAAATTTTCATCTAGAAACTCCCGCAAAGCTTGCCTTTCCGGTACAGTCAAGGCATACAGCCTCCCTGCTGGCAGTTTCGCACCTTCTGCCAACTTGATGGCGCAATCATATGGCCTGTGCGGTGGTAATTTGTCCGCTTCTCTTTTACAAAATACATCAGAGAACTCCCCATACTCAGCAGGCACTCCCTCCATATCAGAATGAGTAACATTTAGAGTGCAACAATCCTGCCTCTTTAAGATCACTTTACGTGTTGCCCAATCTACTTGTGGGTTTACTACAGCTAGCCAATCCATCCCCAAGATCACATCATATCTAGGCAAGCTCGTAATATCCCACACAAACGTTCCCGTTACTCCCTGCACCTCCCACGTTACTGCTGAGGTTTCATGGTTAACCACCCCAGTCTCCAGCAGTCTCCCATCTGCTCCTTCCACCCACACGTCGCATGCCTTGCGCACTCTAGGAATGCCATGCTTCTTAGCAAACTCAATATCTACATAGGAGACCGTAGCCCCTGAGTCCAGCAGTGCCAAAGTAGAAACAAGTTCCCTTCCCCCAACAGATAATGTAATGGGTACGAAAACATGCTTCCTCCCCTCAGTTGACTGCTTGAGGAGCCCTAGTGCGTTGGACTCACGTCGCACTAGGGCTGGCCTTTTCCCGAAAGCTGGGAAGGTTTCACATTACAATTTTTGGCAAAATGCCCAGCATTCCCACAGTACAAACACAAGCCCAGCTGCCTCCTACGGCTCTTTTCCTCTGTAGACAGCTTTTTAAAGACCCCAAGCTCCATGGGCTCTTCCCCCATCACCACAGGTGCCCTAGTTACATGCATGGGTGGCGCACACATTGCTTTTGAGTGTTTACGAGCCTCGAACCTTGCGTCTAAACGCAGCACCTTAGCTACTAAGGCGTCCCAGCTTTCAGCCGGCTCCAAGCGTGCTAATTCATCCTGGAGCATATCACTTAACCCGGCAGTGAATAAAAGCATGAATGCATTTTCCCCCCAATCCAGCTGGTGGCGATACAGGTTAAACTTATTTAAGTAATCCAAAACAGTCCCCTTTCCCTGTTTCAACCGATACAGAGCCCACCCAGCGTTCTCCGTGCGGAGAGGATCCCCAAAAGTATCAGTTAACAACTTTTTGAAATTATTCAAATTGTCCTTGACTGGGTCATTTCCCAAAATTAAATTAGTGGCCCATTGTCCTGCGGGACCGGTCAACAAACTCAAAATAAAGGCCACCTTGCTAGTGTCTGTAGGAAAAGCATGAGCACTGAGCTGAGAAAAATAAAGCTCCACTTGTGCCAAAAAGGTTGGCAACTTGCACCTGGTTCCGTCAAAGCGTTCAGGAGTCAAAACATGTCCTTTCACAGCCTGAGCTGTTTGGCTAACGGTAAAAGCCGTTTGCAATTGGTCTACTTTGGCCCTTAACTCATCCATCGTCTTCCTGACGGGTTTATTGCTGCAATAAACTTTTTATGGGCGTTGGGCAATCTGTCAAGGACAGAACGCCACAAGATTCAAAGTAACAGAGTTTATTAGATTACAGAACTCAAAAATGCCCGTAAAACACAAGGGCCAGGCAGTTTTTGCCTTTAGGAGCAAAAAGGGGCAAAAGTAAATGTTCAAAAGATAAACCGGATTAAACCGGAGTTTAATCCGGGTAAAAACAAACTGCTTGCTTCAGCCTGGGTATAAACGAAACGAAAGCCAAGGAACAAAAGATACAAAGAATGCAACTAATTGGCAGCAGATTCCTCTCTGCTGCCAACACTGTGCTTAGAGTAACTTGCGTCGCTCCCCCACACACACAGCAGACAGGATCTCCGACACGAGTAAATCAGCCAAGGATTGTAGCAGTTGAGTAGACCAGTTCCGTTCCGTAGATCAAAGCCAGAAGCAGACGTTTGTAGTTTTTCCAAGTCCAAGAAGGGGGGGAAGACAAGCCGTGGTCAGTTCAGTCCGAGTTCTCAAAGCAGGAGATGGCGTCCGTCAAGAAGACGACGGAAGGTCAAGCTAATAAGAATAAGCACAGGTTTGCACAAACAAATGCCCACACAATCCCTCCCGCCGTCTGACCCTGGATTCCAATCAACTTACGTCACAGCACAGGAAAGCACACAAGTCTTCAGGGAAGCGTCCCACACACACACGGATCCCAAGCGTTTGCCCAGATTACCTTGCCCAACGCAATTTGCAATTGCTCTCAAGCCCCATTTTATGCCAGTTACAAATCTTCATCACTGTCAGCTGTCCTCCTTAACCCGGGCGTTTCCTCATCACTTTCCTCGTCAGAGCTGGAACACCTCTGACTACGCCCAACAGCATCTCCAGCTGTGGATCCCGTCCCATCCCTCCAGCTAAACCATGGGTCTAATCCTGAAGGTCCCCATTCATCTTCTGTCCCATCATGGCCAGTGGCACCCACTTCCTCCCTTACCCGAGTCCAATCCATCTCATCCTCCTCTGAGCTAACCAGCCCCTCCTCCATTCTCTCCGTAAACCCTTCGAAAGACTCCTCGTCAGATGGTGCTGCAAATATGTCTCGCAGTCTTTTTCTCTCTCGCTCCTCGAGAGTATCTGACTCTCGAGGAGTCTTACGCCCACGTCTGTCAGTAACAGAGCCATGAGGCTCAATCATAACAGCACATCCATACAAATGTTTTGGATTTTTATTTATTCTGAAAGTTATTTCTGTAACACCACTTCCAAGACAATAAAAAATTAAAACAACTTAAAACAATACAAAGACAAAAACATGTTTGCAAAACCAATAAAATACTTTTTAAATCTCCTAGAAGCAGTCTAAAACAATGTTAAATTTGAGACGCTTTGCAAAAAATGTCAGAAAGGCTTTGGGGGTTTGCCCGAAAAATATTTTTTTTCCTTCTTTTGCAAAATACAAATTTTAGAAGAAAATAAAAAAATCAGCACCCCAAAAAGCATGTTTTCTTGCTTCTGTTGTTATTCATAAAAAGTATTAATCTTTTCTTCTTCATTTTCTCATGTGACCCTTCTACACTGACACTACGGAAACTTGAAACCAGTTTGGGAGGAATCAGGTTCACTGCATGGATGATTAGATTGACAAGGCTGAAATTGGGTTGAGGCCAGAAAGGTGGTTACATTAATCATGGAACCTGGTCGCAAACTGCTCTGTACATTTCTGGAGAGATGCACATCGGCACTTCGTAGACATAGGAGGTGAAAAAAGAAAAGAAAAGTTACCATTAGACATGGAAGTAATCAATTGTCCCTCCCAGGGAGTCAATCAGCTCCCTGCTATCTAGCCTTGGAGCATTTTTCAGTAACCCTTTTGCACATCTATAAAGCACTTCAGCAAGGGCAGGTGTTTACAATGCTCTCTGCATTCTGTTGAGCTGATTTTGCCTTGAGATCTCAGATATATTGGGATCTGCATTAAAGGGCTTAACTCTGACTTTCCTGTGACTTTCTTTAATGTGCTGTATACTCTTTAATCCATGTTGCAGCATGCATTGGCAATGTGTGTTTTGTGGCTGTGGCGATTTCAAGTCAATTTGGAGCCACATTAAATGGTCAGTTAAATTAAATTCTTCTCCCATAAAAGGGAGGAAAAACATATCTTGCATCTCAGGTATCTCCCCTGCCTGATATGCCACAAAGCCAGGAGGTGTTGAAGGGAGGTTATAAAGGCAATGCGATCTTTTTCACACACACACAGAAAAGTATTGGAATGAAGACCTACTTCACTATAGTTAGTGCCAGTGGTTATGTAACTCTGTTCCATGACTTAGGCCCCATCTACACTGCAATATAAAATCCAGATTATCTGCTTTGAACTGGATTGTATGAGTCTACACTGACATGTCGTCATCTTCTTCTTCATTCGTTTAGTCATTTTTGACTCTTCGTGATCTCATGGACCAGTCCATGCCAAAGCTCTCTGTCGGCCATTAGCCTCCCCCAGTTCCTTCAAGTTCAAGCCAGTCACTTCAAGGATAACGTCCATCCATCTTGCCCTTATTCGGCCTCTCTTCCTTTTTCCTTCCTTTTTCCCCAGCATCATGATCTTTTCCAAGCTTTCCTGTCTTCTCATGATGTGGCCAAAATACTTCAACTTTGCCTCCAGTATCCTTCCCTCCAGTAAGCACCTGGGCATTATTTACTGGAAGATGGATAATAATATGGATTTTACATAGCAGTGTAGATGGAGCCTTAGTTCAGACATTAAGAGTACTGTCCAAGGTGCTATAGTCTATTACCCAAATAGATACTGTATGTTGGAAAGTTTCTTTAATATCTAGCCCAAAATCCAGATCAAACAAACTAGTCAAATTCTGGCAAAACAAACTAGTCAAATGTGGGATAGGCAAAACTAAGGTTAGCTTGATCTGTAATTAGTTTAATGAACAAACCCAACGGGTGCTCACCAATGCTTCCTCTTCATCCTGGATAGAAGTGATGAGTGGAGTGCCGCAGGTTTCCATCCTAGACCTGGTTCTGTTCAACATCTTTATTAATGACTTCATCTAAGGGTTAGATGACAAAGGAAATTCCACCTGAATGTTAGGAAGAATTTCCTAATTGTGAGAGATGTTCAGCAGTGGAACTCTCCTGCCATGGAGTGTGGTGGAGGCTCCTCCTTTGGAGGAGGCTAGATGGCCATTTGTTGGGGTTGCTTTGAATGCGATTTTCCTGCTGCTTGTCAGGGGTTGGACTGGATGGTCCATGAGGTCTCTTACAACTCTATGATTCTATCATCCTAGGGGATTAAATGCAAACTCTTTAATTAACTACAGTGAGAAAAAAGATGCTGAACTTGATAAATCTTAGATCTAAAGCAAGCCTTTTTATATGTTCTTTTGTCACATGCATGCAGCGCAGGTAACAAATCTCTACAGGCATATTTTTTCACATCTGGGGATAATTTGCTCTATTTCTGACCCATGTCAATTTCATATGTGATCATTCATAGGTAGGTAAAGATCTTCCCTTGACATTAAGTCTAGTTGTGTCCGACTCTGGGGGTTAGTGCTCATCTCCATTTCTAAGCCGAAGAGTTGGCGTTGTCTGTAGACACCTCCAAGGTCATGTGGCCGGCATGACTGCATGGAGTGCCATGGAAATCATTCATATATTCACTCAACTCACTGCTATATTTAGGAATCTGCATAATAGCCAATATGGAAGTAAGAATTTAAATTAGCAATGGCTTAACATTCTGTTTGGTTTTCTTTGGAAAATCCTTTTCTAAAATTTACAAATTTCTTCATAAATTTCATGGAAAGCAGAAGAGGAAAAACAACTATGGAAAAAAATAAGACTGAGAAATATCTCCATCATAACTTCACCTGCATGGTTTTTAAAAGGGGGAATTCAAATGCATGTATGCTCAACCATAATTTTGATGTTGAATTAAGGTTGCCCAATCTTGATTGCTCAGAGCTCCTCTTCTTTAATAGCTTCACCATGGCAAGCAAACAGAACACAGTCCTCTCAGTTTTCAGAATAGCTGCCCATATTGATTTGGAGTTGTGCAGCTGAAAATGTTTGATTTGTTTTTCTTTTCATTAGAACTTGTTTTCAAAAAATTAGCCCATAATTTTATTTTAAAATGGCAAACTAAAAACTTCAGATTGTAAATATTCAAATTTGGGAGGAGGCAAAACTGATTGATGCATCCACTCTCATTTAAATACAGGTTTTTGAAGTGATTGATTTTTCCACTATCACAACTCACACTTTAGAAAACATATCTGACTCTGGAACACATTTCAACTTATATATTTGATTCATGTAGTCTGGACCTTTTTGAGCCAAGGATTGTATTTTAAAATGCATGGAAGTGCAAAATCTAAATTATAATTAATATGTACAATAGGTTGGAAACTAGCGAGCACGTTCTTTTGTATCACAATTTACGAAGATCAAATTCCTCAAGCATTCCTATTCACATCTGTGGTTACTTCTCTACCATTATACAAATTTATAGAATTTAGAATTTATATAAGCATGAGCTCATGCATATTGTCATACCGTAGCTAATGTGTCCCTCATGATCCTTCACATACAATAAAATGCTTTGATTCTTTTCTCTCAAGACTTCTTCTAAACTATGGTTGGGAATAATGTAAGTCCCTAGGCATAGTTGTCCCAGTAACCTGAACCAGCTTGGGAGTTTCAATCCAACAACTTAAGAAGAAGTACACAATTCTCTCTCCTGCTGTAAACTATACTAAAACTATAGGTGTCTGTATTGGTTTTGTGGGTTTACCATTCCCTTGAGAAAACCTTGGACTTCAGTTAGGTTGAAAAGGGGGAAACAATGGCTGTTTATTATAGTATAAGACATAATATAAGTTATAATATCTTTTGTTATGGCATAGGTTTTCTCACAGAATGCATTCCAAGTGAGGAAGAAATTTGTGGCCAATTCTTGCTGCCAATCTGAACGAAGTAGACTCTTTTAACTAATAGATCTAAATCAATATTTGTGTAAATCTCATTGATTCACAAGGTCAATCTCATGGGAGTAGCCACTGAATTTAGTCTGTATGTCAAAATAATTTGCCAACATGGATTCATGCCATCTTTTATTGTTCTTTAAACATGTCTTGAAGACATGTTTTGTTGCCAGTACACTTATACACTTTCTGAATGTACCTGCCTGAAAGGGATCTTTTAAACTGGCAGTTGTGCATCAGTTTGAGTACTTAATAACTCACATTCTTATAGAACTATTTACAACTGAAGTTTTGTGAATGTGCAAAAATCAAAAGGTGTACAAATATTGCCCGGGGATGTGGGAAATTACAGTAGAGTCTCACTTATCCAACATAAACGGGCCAGCAGAATGTTGGATAAGTGAATATGTTGGATAATAAGGAGGGATTAAGGAAAGGCCTATTAAAAATCAAATTAGATTATGATTTTACAAATTAAGCACCAAAACATCATGTTATACAACAAATTTGACAGAAAAAGTAGTTCAATATGCAGTAATGTTATGTTGTAATTACTGTATTTATGAATTTAGCACCAAAATATCATGATATATTGAAAACATTGACTACAAAAATGCGTTGGATAATCCAGAACGTTGGATAAGTGAGTGTTGGATAAGTGAGACTCTACTGTAAATAGAAGAGTTACATAAATAGTAAATAGCATCGCCATTTATGCATCACAGTAGCTGTGAGACAAAAAAGAAACTCAACTGAGTGGATTTAAGATGCAAATTGCTGTTACAAAGTCTGGGCATGCTGTGGACATATAGATTCAGTATGTGAGATATGGCAAGATTTAGGGCTAAAACAATTTGGGATTCAGGGACACTAAATTATATGTGAAAGGAGCCAAAGAAAAAGGTTCAAAAGTAAATGCAATGCGATATTTTTCTAAAGAATAAATGCAACATCAAAGAAGTAGTAGGGGTAAGCTGGTTAGTACTCCGGTGTGTGTGTGTGTGTTACAGAAACAATTTTTCTTGAAGAACTGCTGGGAGTGGTTTGTTTGGAACAGAATGAGGAGTTTGGTATGTTTGGCAGAGGTCTCCAAATTCATCAGTCTAGGACTTTAAGAGAGAGATAATAGACAAATAGACTAAAAAATAAAAGGTTTATTATCTTTTCTCAAGTTTTTTTTTCATGTCAGGAGCAACCGGAGTTGCTTCTGGAGTGAGATAATTGGCCGTCTGCAAGGACGTTGCCCAGGGGACGCCCGGATGTTTTGATGTTTTTACCATCCTTCTCTCATGTCCCCGCATATTTTACTTTTCTCAAGTAAAATATGGCCATTCACATGTGGAAGGGTATACTTTTGTGTTTGTATTCTGTGCTTCTAAGGTTAATGACATGAGGTTGTGAAGAATGACTCTAAGATCATCAACTAATTACTAGAGATGTGCATGAAAAAAATTCCTTTGTTTCCTTCATGCTGTTGTTTTGTGTCAGCCAATTGTCTACACAAAACAATAGACAACATTTTCGTACGAAATGATAGGCGACACAATAAGGAAAGCCTCACAGTCATCGTGCTGGCTTTCATTTTCTGCCACATGGCCTCCATGGCTGCAATTCACTTCCTCATGCATCAGAGAAGGAGGCAAGGAGGTGATCATTGGCCAATCGGAGGCCAATAAATCACTGAAGTGGGCTGGGCAGGGAGGGCAGGGAGTGTATATAAAGGGAGGACTGCACCCAAAAGCGCTATTTGCTGCCGTTGTTGGGCTGTGGGCTGGTTGCGTTTTGCGCTATGCTGTCTCTGCTTGGGCTGAGCTCTTGGCTTGCTTGGTGGGTGGCTTGCCTTCTTTATGCCTCCTTGCCTCTAGTGAGGGCACTAAGTTGGGACTACTGGGGGATTTGGGGTTTTTTGTGTTGGGGGGGGGATTTGGACTGACTGGAGGGTGGCTGCTGCTTGCCTCATTTTAAAAGGTTTTCCATTTTCATTGGTTTCTTTCTTACCATCCTTTCCTTTCTCTGTTTGTCTGCCTGTCTGGCTGCCTCAATTCTCCCTCCATTCCCTTGGGTGTTTAATTTTTATTTAACATTTTTGAAAACAAATACTTTTTGTGGTTTCATTGTAATCCCCTCTCCAAGTGCACTGCCAATGGCATGAAAATGTTCATGTTTTTTGTTAGCGAGATTAAAATTTGTGTTGTATAGGTGGCCCATTTTTGTTAGCGGGAAACAACTACGAAAATGAGGGGACACGAATGAAACTACACAAAACGAACAAATTCCATACAAAAGCACAACACTACTAATTGCCACTGAGTTCGTTTTAAACCAAAGGCCGGTGTGAACTCCTGGAGAGGTGGCAGACTGATTCAAATGTTCCACCCTGGATGTCTGATGTATGCAAATGGTATCATGAATTTGAGGAACATTTTGCCATCCCTTCCTACTTTGATTTGAACTAGCATATTGGGAGGCATGTTAACTTGATGTAACTTTGGCAGCTGCTAGTCCAAATATGAGGAATTTCCAACTCAAGGGCAGCCTAGATCATATGAAAACATACCTCTCTGTTGTTGATGGAATTGAAAATGTATTACTTGTCTTTTAGTTCTCTTTGTCTTTAGTCTCTACATGGTAATGAAAGGGAGTGGCATTTGTCTGCATTGATATTCCTCCAGATAACCTTAAATGAGAACAAAGGTAATCTCTGAAACAAAAGATAAGCATTGATGCTAACAACATCACTTTTCTTCCTCTGTATGGTTTTTAAAACCTGATGAAGAAGCCAGTAAAGCTTTAAACACATTTTCTGCATTTTGGTTGGCCAATAAACATATCACTGTTCTGTAGTTTGGGATTTTAAAATTTTTAATGTATGGCCAACAAAGATACCCCTAAAACCAATGTCATTGTGGGTCAGGTGGAAAGAGGAGATAATGACCACCACTAACCTATGATGGTAAAAATTCTGACCTGCTTCATGACAGAGGGGAGTGAACTTGAAAGTCCCAGATTTTGTCTTTTTGAGCCTTTGGTACAGCACTGTATGCAGAACAAGAAATGCCTCGTGATCTGTTTAGCATTTTGTCAGATCATATCCAAAAACCACACACCAGAGTAAAGCAAGATTTTAAATTGAAAGCTTTGCTACTCTAACAACTAACTCTGTTTGATATTAAATTTATCAGTGGCTTTATGACAGATAACAGAATTTCCTAGGAAATGTAAAGGTAAAGGTTTTCCTCTGACCTTAAGTCTAGTTGTGTCTGGCTCTGAGGGTTGGTGCTTATCTCCATTTCTAAACCGAAGCATGGTGTTGTCCGTAGACACCTCCAAGATCATGTGGCTGACATGACTGTATGGAGCACTGTTACCTTCCCGCTGGAGTGGTACCTATTGATCTATTCACATTTGCATGCTTTCGAACTAGTAGGTTGGCAGAAGCTGAGGCTAACCTCAGATTGGAAACATCGACCTTTTGGTCAGCAAGTTCAGCAGCTCAGTGGTTTAACCCGCTGCGCCACCACGGACTCCTGAATTTCCTAGGCATCTACATAAATCAAATGTTGTTTTTTTCTTTGAGCCATTTAAAAAGTGTTTTGTACATCTCTGTCATGTGTTTTAGACAATTAAGGTAAAAATATAGTCTGGCACATTTCATACGGTTTTGTAATTTTCTATTCCCAGTTCACAGCAAAAGTTTTAATTATGTCACCATTTTCTTTTATAGTCCTCTTGAGCTGTTCAGAAGCTGATTAACACTAATGGTAATTTCCTTTGTTTGTGTAATGTGCCTATAATGCTGTATTTCTCCATATAGATAAAATTACCTTTTATTCCAAATAGCACATTCCTGTGCTCATCTAATTGCACTGGTTGCAATAACAAAGTTCAGCTCATCAGCAGTGAGGTTAATGAAAATGCTTTTTTTAATCCCAGACTGTTATGGAAGCAAATAGTCAAGTACTTGAAATTGTCTTAACAGGAACAAAGAAAAATAGTGCATGCTGAAAATGATTTATCACACTGTTAAATTCAAGTCTTAATTTGTAGAACTTTTAAAATGTTAAATGTTTAAAAGAACACTGCATTTTGTAAATGAAAACAAGTATATAAAATCTTTTCTAGCACCTATTTTTTCCTCATATATTTTTGTACATATTCTATTAACCATTCTCATAAACTATTTTTATCACTTACTTTTTATTGGAAAGAACAGGACATACTTGCATCTAGAGGAAAATTTTGGTTAATCTTTTGACCCATCTTGCTTGAGATCACTGCTTTCCTTTCCCTATTAAGTTCCAAAAAGAATACCATAGATTTGATGAAATTGCTGGAAGAAAGGTGTTCATGACTCTCCTGCTCCTCATAGATCTCATTCAAGGTTGACAATTTGGGTCTTTGGGTGGTCTCCCTGATTTTCATATTAAAAGTGCCATCAACATTTTTTTTTTTTTGGTGGGGAAGGGGAGACATTTCTGATTATGTTATTGCAGATAATAGTAGATAAGAAAGATGTGTTCTCCAAATGCCATTAGACTGCAGTTCCCATCTGCCTTGACCATCAGATGTGGTGCAGCTATTGTGGCAAAAGCTTAAGTCGACTGCACTTCAACAACTTTTTGGGAGCCACACATTGTGCATCCCTGATGGAAATGTTCCAATGTTTTGTCTTCTATGAGATATTTTCCTGTGATCATGATCACTACCGTTTGCTTGTAATGTTTAGAAATATTCTATAAGGTGAGTCAGTATAATAGTTTTCCGTAGGGCAGACAAGGCATGTAGCAAACATCTAGGGCAACTGATAGTTCAGGAAAGTACTTCATAGCTTATTATTAGAGAACTTCACAGTTTATTAGGCTGGTTCTTAACACATTGGGGAGGGGTCTCAAACACCTTTGGAAATCTGATCAAACCCCTGCTTTACTTGACACAGACTCTGTGAAGATCCTTTGGTGCTGTTGTTTTCCATCATCATATGCCTTGAGGTCAACTTCGACTTAATAATAATATCATAGGGTTTTCTTGGCAAGATTTATTCAGGGGAAGTTTGCTATTGTCTTCCTCTTAGTCTGGAATAATGTGACTTGACCAAAGTTATCCAGTGGGTAAATGTGGCTGCTCTTCTGGAATCCTAGTGCGACACTTAAATTGCTACTCCAGTTCATGAAGAGATAATTTTGTTGTTGTGTTATTTCTTGTTGTGTCATTTCCAAATCTAAGATGAACTCACCATGAGGTTTTTCTGGGGCTGAAAGTGTGTGACATTCTTTTGGTCTTGCAATGGCCAAGCATGGAATCAAAGCTTGATCTCTAGAGTTAGGACTTCATCCCATAGAACAGGTCAAGTGTTTGGAAGAGTAGATTTTCCATACTCCATTTTGAAATTAAATGGAAGATTTCCTACCTCCATCACATGTAGTCCTTCTCTCCACTTTCTTTAAGATTTATCTGTTTGATTTGCACATCACACTTGTTTCCCCCACTGTCCCTCTCCTGTTTTCTTTTCTTTTTTAACTTTCTTAGGAGTTCAACTTACATCCCAAAACCAACAACATATATAGAGGGGTTATTCTTGTGTTCTTACAGGAGGGAGGAGTGTGTGTGAAGCTTTAGCTTTCTTAAATCCCTCTCTCCTGTCTTTTTGATAGGCAAAAGCAGCACAGCAGGCATTTCAGGCAAGAATTCAAAAGGACTTTTATGACCCGAAACAAGAAGAGGGAGTAGAAAGGGAGAGCTTGCTAAGGAGGTTACAGAGAAACGGAGTGCAGAATTTGCATGCTTGCTATTTTATCCTGAATGTTTTGAATATTTTATTTGCAATACCTCCTTAGTCCCAAAATGGTAATGGCAGCAAAAAGGAATCAATTCTGCCCATCTCGACTCCTCCCTCCACGACAACATCATCATTTTATTTACAAACAGGCAAGGGGGAATTCCCAGCATATGTTAAATTGGGCGTTTTTACAAGTCTCTATGTGGGGAATTGAGGAATAAGTCATTTGCTAATCAACTCAGGAATCATGAGAAAAACCACACTTTAGAAGCGGCTAGATACCCCTGCCCCACATTTAAATCTTGTGTCATGTGAAGGGCACCATTGGTGGCAGTTTCTTAAGTGTGTAGAAACACTTATTCAATTGTGTGTGATGGAGTCATTATAGTCTAATGCTCATTCCACCATATAAAAAGCTATTATTAGGCGAGCTGACACAAGGCTTCCTAACTGGCAAAGGAATTGGGGAGTCCAGGACCTATGGTGGTGATTTATAGGGAAAGGGAGCATGGCTCTGTCCCTTTTCCAAACATACAGGGAAATTTCAACCACTACGAGAACTTTTCTTTCTCTGCTGCAATCAAATCAGACTCATGGGAACTTGAAGGCTACTTCTCCTCCTACTGATCTTCTGGTAGTCAGAGTTCTCTCATACTATCCTATGGTGAAAATAAAATATGACTAAATGCACACCACTAGATCCTTGGTATGTCATGTCTGTGTAACTGAACTTTGAACAGCATTCTTTTTTAAAAAGCCTTTATCTTGGCAGGAACAAAGTACAGGATTGTTGTTATTAGCATGCCTCAGTCAATGTGTGAGAAGAACACCCTGGCCAGGACCCAAACACCATGAAAATAGTTCGGCACATCCATAGGGGCTATTGACTAATTGTTTTCAACAGAACCTCTTCATCTCACCCATAATACCATATCAAATTGATTTGGAAATAGGGCCAGGGTGAGGAAAATTTAAAAGAAGATTGTGATACACTATTGAAGTCAACTGGGTTTAGAAAAGATCTCACGTGAGCTAAATGCTGCAACCCAATGCGTGCTAGGAATAAGATTCTAACAGGAAAAGCAAAAGAACAACCCAGCAAACTTATTTCTCATTGAGCACAGAAAAAAAATTGGTTCTACAACTGCACAGGAAGAAAGCATAGGGTTATTTTAAAAATAAAACATGCATAAGCTTGGGGTATGTGCATCTCTTTGGGTCCCATTCCACATTCTCATGTTGCGTATATCAACATAGAAAGTATGTAACAGAAATAAATATGTGTCTGTAGAAGGGATGACAAGTAAATTCTTATCTGTTCTACTGGACTATTCCCTGAGCAAACAGGGGAATTGTACCAAGATGGCAAAGCTCACAATTTATTAACTGCATAATTAAAGATGAAAGTGAAATATTTATTAACTAAGCAGAGGAAAGCATTCATTTCACTGAAAGTAGTATGATACTATGGGATTGTGGCTGCTACTGGTGTTATTTTGTTAGCAGACTACCTTGGGGACTCGGTGGTGCTAGATAATATCACTGAAGTTTGGTCCAGATCCGTCACGGGCTGGGTTTAGTGGTGTCTGGATAAGGGTGAACTATAACTCCCAGATTCCTAGGGCAATCACTCCCAAACCCTGCCAGTATCTGCAGTTGGCCATTTTTGGTCTGTGTGCCAAGTTTAGACCAAATCCATTGTCGGCTGGGTTCAGGGCTCTCTGGATAAGGGTAAACTACAACTCCCAGATCCGAAGTCAATCACCCCAAAACCAGGCCTGTATGCACAGTTGTCCATGTTAGATCTGTGTGCCAAATTTGGTTGAGATCTGACGTCAGCTGGATTTAGTGCTTTCTGGATGCAGGTGAACTATAACTCCCAGAATCAAGGTCCATTCCCAGTAACCCCTGAAGTATGTTAAGTTGGTCATGGGGCTTCTCTGTGCCAAATTTGGTCCTAGTTCATTGTCGGTGAGGGTCACAGTATCAGTGAAGGTACTGCAAGTCCATGGCAAATTTGGTCCAGATCCATCGTTGGTTGGATTCACAGTGATCTCTAGATGTAGATCAAGTACAACTTCTGTAAATCCTAGTGAATTCTCCCCAGACCTCTTGTTCAGTTGCTGATCTATTCCTTTCTTAACTGTGTGCCATAGGAAGAGGTAGGAGGCAGTGGGCAGAGTCATGCAACTTAAGGAACCCTGGGATGTCCATTCTGGAGGAAAAACAGAACATCTAGGATGACATTGTCCCCATATGAAAGCCTTCACTTGGATGGGGGATGGTGTTTGTGGAGGACACTGGCAGGGTTTGGGCTACATGTTCATGGTACTCACTATAACATGTATGTCAGTGGAGGGAGGGCCATTGGTGTTTCTTGCTCAGTGGGAACTATAGCTGTTTGTGTGTAAGTGGACACCTCCACCACATACACACATACACCACTTTTATTATGTGTATAGTTAATACATAGCCTTGCATACATAAAGTGTTGTTCCCAGTGTTATCAGATTGCATAACTTAAATTGCAAAGCATAGTGCCTATTTTATGACTTTTACTTTAATAGCAAATAAGAGCTGATTTCATGTTTTCCTGTACATTCAATTGGGAGGGGGGACCTCAGTGCTTTCCCCCTGCTTGACCTTCTGGTTGTGACTTATGGCCATTTAAATAATCTGTTTAAACTGTGGGATGAATGGTTACATTGACTGCCTTTCTGGTTTGCGCGGAATGTTTCACATGGCTAGGGATGGACAAATAACAATAGATGTTCTTTGTCTTGTAATTGTTGAATGAGGTAAAGTCTGTGTAACCTTTACAGACTAAACCTTTTTTGTATTACGACCCAGTTGTACTGGTTAATATGATACATTTCTGGAACAATAATTAGAGTTTGTAATTTCAGAGATGAGAGCAGTTTTTGAAACAGTGAAATCCTTCTCTAGCTCCTGATGAAATAAACACAAATCTTAGGAAAGCTATATTTGTGTGGGGCAGTGAGAGAGAAACCCTTCTGAGTAATAAAATATGCATTAAATTTTACTATGAAGTCATAAGAAAACAAAAAGCATGGAAAACTATTATGTTCTCCCCTCTCCACCCCAACTTCCATCTTTAAAAGTAATTAAGTTTCACATACAAATTGTTTTCAGGCTACTGAAGAATTTAAATTAGCATTTGCAAGGTTCCACTGGAATGAAACAGAAAAGAGAACTTGAGTCCTCAATGGTTTGAGAGATTTATGACCTGTCTGTCTATGGAAATCCAAGGCAATAAACAACAAAAACAGTGGTGCTCAAATGTAAAAAGCTGAGAATCAAAGGGCTTCTTAAGGAATGCTGAAGCCTTTGGGCATGAAAAATTTGATCTTTTTTGTTAACTTCCCACCCCTATATCCAAAGATCTCAGGGTAGGATGAGAATATTTCTGTACAAAATCTAAAAACATTAAACAATGCCAAACAGATCTAAGGAGTACAGCTTCATGTATAAGGCAGAATTATTTCAGTTTGATGCCACTTTGACTGCCATGATTCAGCTGGAGTTGCAGTTTACAAAGTCTTTAGCCTTTTCTGTCAAAGAATGCTGGTCAACTCCCATGATTTTGTAGCATTGAACCATTGCAGTTAAAGTGGTGTCAAACTGCATTAATTCTACAATGTAGTTGCACCCTAAATATGTTTACTGAAACAGCTTCATCTGTATAACTGCATATAATAATAATAATAATAATAATAATAATAATAATAATAATAATAATAATACTTTATTTTTCTATCCCGCCACCATCTCCCCGAAGGGACTCGGGGAAGCTAACATGGGGCAAGCCCAGCATAGAAACAAAGTATAACAATTTAAAACGCATAACAATAACTAAAAACAATGGTACAACAATCAAGTAAAACATAACAAATAATAAAACATAAAATGACTAAACAAGATGAAGTAATAATAAAAACATCAACCACTTATGGATAAACAGGGTCGAGCATAAGAGAGTACACAATTTCAAGGGCTTTTGATAAAGTGCATGGACAAGTGTCAGAGAGTCGGCTGGGATAATGCTGGGTAGGATAAATAGGAAGGAAATAAAGTGCTAAAAAGTAATGTATCAGTGATAGGGGTCTATCAAATGGTGGTTATTCAAACACACACTGGCAGAGCCATGTCTTCAGCTGTTTGATAACACCTGGAACAAGTAGCATTCAAAGGAAGGCACATAAGGTGTTTTTCCTGTCCAAATCCTGGAGAATAACTCTGCTCCTCACCATGTCCAAAACGTCAAAACTATGTTTCTCCATAGAGTGGATGCTA
The DNA here is from genome assembly GCF_035594765.1 of Anolis carolinensis. NCBI lineage: Eukaryota > Metazoa > Chordata > Lepidosauria > Squamata > Anolidae > Anolis > Anolis carolinensis. The sequence continues at coordinate 88,040,905 of NC_085845.1, read as the reverse complement.
TCTCGTACTATTACCATCTTATCCTAGCACTATCTATGGGAAAAATGACTAGCAGAAGGCAGACAAGGGGCAAGTACCCCATTGTCTTCAACCTCAAAATATGTTTGAAAGAAGAGCGGGACAACTGTAAGTCAGAAAAGTCTTCAAGGATATCAGTTAAGCCCAAAATGGAATATTTATTGATCTGCTGTTCACTAGCAAAATACATTTGGCCCTGGTTCAAGTGGCTAATAAGGTCACTGGGATTTGAAATCCATACAAACAGGGTGAAAATTGATCTGGTGAGTAATGGGAAAACTTTTTGGGTGGGGGTAAAATAATCCCTTCCTATAAAGAGGAATGCACTTCTCTCATGACCTCTGTGTCATCACATTCAACTTTCATGTCCCTGGAGGTATACTCTCATTTTACTACAGTTGAAGAACTGTACCATCACTTTGGGCCCTTCCACACAGCCATATATCCTAGAATATCAAGGCAGAAAATCCCACGTTATCTGAGTGTGGACTCAGATAATTCAGTTCAAAGCAGATATTGTGGGATTTTCTGCCTTGATATTCTGGGATATAGGGCTGCGTGGAAGGGCTCTGACACATCAGGAAAGGGCAAGTAGAGAACTTACATACCTATAGTTGGATTGCATTTCATAGTCTGTAGCAATCTTTTTCTTTAGTTTTGAAATCCGCTAGATACAAAATAGAAGAGCAGAAGTTAATTTCTAAAGAGGGGCTTTGAGGTGCAATGCTTTGGAAGGCCTTCTAACTTGGGCTCATCACCTTAAATGTACAGGTGAAGGACTTTGATAACAAAGGTAGAATATGACAAGAAAATTACGTAGTAGTATATTGCTCTACTTCTATACTAAGTCTTAGGACCTCATCACAAGGATCTTCTCTGTGCTTTTCGGTGTTGCCTACACACTGCCAGCAAGGAGTCCCCTGGAGCCTATCAACCATACAGAGCTACATCCAGTGGTGCTCCATCAGGCTCCGTGCCAGCAGCATGCCAGCAGCGCTGAGAAGCAAAGACCAGAGGAATTGGGTATATATCTAACTCCTCAAGAAGTAGCCAAGGAGGAAGCAGGAGGAAGCCAGGGACAGCTTCCGATGGTAAAGGGGATGTGGCTTTGCACTGTCCCACAGATTTCATCATTGTCCCCTGACTTCTTAGTCTCAATGTGATAAGGTCCTTAGTGTACTACTCTGATGAAAAACGTTGTGGCATCAGCAAATACTATAGGAGCTGAGCCTCTTGTTTAACACCACAAACTAATGTATACTTGGTTTACTACTGTAAGATCAATAGTAAACCCTAGTCCAGAATTCATGTTGATTTTTTTCTTCCAAGATTTGGACTGAATCAATTAGGCCACGTGGAAAGTAACATTTTACTTTGTGTCAGAAAGATACCACTGGTGGCATTACTAGGCCTCTGAGACTATCCTGTAATGAAGGTATCACAACAAAGAAATACCTCTTCCATATACAGTAGAGCAGGGGTCCCCAAACTAAGGCCCGGGGGCCGGATGCGGCCCTCCGAGGTCATTTACCTGGCCCCCGCCCTCAGTTTTATAATATAATATATTGTATATACATATAATGTTGATAATAATATTATAATGTAATACAATATAACACTAATAATAATACCGTATGATAATATTAATTATATATTCTATATTACATATAATATTACTGTGAAGACTTGATGTGATGACAGGGATGGAATCTTTTTGGATCCCACCTCTGCCACCAAATTGCGAAGGATTCAACTTCTACCTCTATGTATCCTACTTTTCAATGTTGTCGCTGCCACCACCTTTGAAAGATGCTTTGCTCAAATAATAAGCAACATTTGAAGAAACAGTAACTTGTTTATTTATGGCACAAAGCTTAATGGTTGCAAGAATGTTATAACTTGAGGTGAACGATGTTACTTCTGTACAGTAAGTGTTGCAAGACTTCTCAATAGTTTCACTGAGCTTAGTATGGTATCAACTTTATATTACTTGTTTCTTTCAGTTAGGAATACTGTCCTTCTTGAACTTAGTTGACCTGTACCCGATCAAACTTGGATTGGGGAGTTTAACTGGTTAACCCTAGTCTTCCTTGACTTAGGGATGCAGCCTCAGCTCTTTAGTTATCTCTACTAAAGGCTCAGCAACTTTAATTTTAGCCCTTCTCCGCTAAAACTCTCTAGCTGCTCAACTTCCTCCCACAATCTCTTTTTTTCGATCACACTCCTTTCTCACTGAACAGAACCAACTGCTCTGCTCAACCGACAAACTCCAACTGCCAAATTCCAACTGCTAAATTTTGAATTCTAAGGCTTCCACCAGCAAGGTGAAGCCACGCCCCTTTTCCTGGCCATGCCTTAGAGGCTCCCAGCTTCTGTATAAGAATAGCTGAAATATATAACCTTAAACAGTCAACCCTAACATAGCAATCATGAATAAAACACAATGATCATGACATCTTTACATACCTTCCAACCCGGAAAGATTATTTTTGCTTTTTCTAGACCCAGAATAAGCAAAAATAATAGAGAGTAACACAAAATACATATCTATACATAAACATAGCATCATACCTTAAACTCTAAATACAAACCTGTAAGTCTTCCAATCAAGGTGCTCTGGATAGAGCATCAGCTACTACATTACATTTGCCCTTTATATGTTTAATATCAAATGTAAAGTCCTGTAGTGATAAACTCCATCTCAATAATTTGTTATTGGTCCCTTTTACATTATCCAACCATCTTAGGGGTGCGTGATCAGTTTGTAACATAAACTTCCTTCCCCACAAGTATGGTTTCAGTTTCTTTATGGACCAAATTATCGAGTAACATTCCTTCTCGATTGTGGACATGCTAAGCTCATTAGAATGCCACTTCTTACTGAGGAATAGTATGGGCCTATCCTCTCCATCTTCATCAATTCTACTTATTAATTTGGCTTTTCCAATTCTTTCTAGTAAATCATCCAAACGGGGCATCGGATACATGTCGTTTTGAGTGATTTTATTTAACCGCCGGTAATCTATGCAAAACCTTACGGTTTTGTCTGGCTTCTTTACTAACACTATGGGCGAAGCCCAAGGGCTGTTAGATGGCACGATTATATCCAAATCTAACATCTCCCTGACCTCTTGCTCTATGCATTCGCTTATCTTACCCGTTACCCTATAGGGAGGGGATGCTATCGGTGCGGCGTCACCGGTGCATATTTTATGTTGCACTCCCTGCACTCTCCCGGGTAAATCCGAAAACATGACTTTATACTTAGCCAAGATTCCTTTAACCTCTCTTTGTTGTGATGGAGATAAGTATGAATTTATGGATACTTTATCCAAGTTTCTATGTATCTCCCTATCACCTTCCCAAAATGAAAAAGGACCTGTATCTTCCTCTGATACTATACAGTAAACATTTGCCGACCTATTTACATACGGCTTAATCATGTTTACATGCACCCGTTTCTCAATCCCCAATTGTTCATCTAGGATGTCTCAGTTCACATGGTTCTGCTTCCTGAAGATCCTCCATGGTCCAGTCCAGTCTATCTGTAGTTTGTTGTTCTTGTTGGGTGTTAAAAACAGGACCTCATCTCCGACGTTGAAGTCTCGGGGTCTCGACGTTGCGTCGTACCGGATCTTTTGTTGCTCCTGGGCCGTCATAAGATGTTCCTGGGCGATGTCCCTGGCCATCTTTAATGTTGACTGAAGATCTTTGATGTAGTCGTCGACAGGAACAGGATCTGGCGTAGGACTTGCTTCCCAGTGCTCTCTGATCAAATCAAGGGGTCCACGAGCCTTCCTTCCGAATAACAGTTCAAAAGGCGAGTAACCAGTGCTGTCCTGTGGGACTGATCGATATACGAATAACAGCTGCTGCAACTTGGTGTCCCAGTCGTGGGGTCTCTGCTGGCTATAGGCCTTGATCATTTTCACTAGTGTTTTGTTCAGGTTTTCTACTAGGCCATTCGTTTGCGGATGATAAGGTGTGGACGTTAGGTGTTTAATTCCGCACAACTCTAATAACTTCTTCATTAGCCGCGAGGTGAACTGAGTCCCCAGGTCTGACACAAGCTCTCTGGGAAATCCAGTCCTTCCCCAAATTGATAACAGCGCATTGGCTATGGTGGAAGTTTCAATATTGGTCAAAGCCACTGCATCTGGATACCTGGTTGCGTAGTCTATTACCGTGAGGATATATTTGTATCCTCTCCGACTGGGCTTATACAAAGGACCAACTAGATCAATCCCTACTCGGAAAAAGGGTTCCCCAACAACCGGCATGGGAACTAAAGGTGCTTTGGTCTTATCTCTTCCCGTGCTAAACCTTTGGCAAGTATCGCACGACCTGCAAAACTCCTTGATATGTTGATACATGCCAGGCCAGAAAAAGTTCTTGCTGATTCTTTGGGTGGTTTTTCTAACCCCCAAATGCCCTCCTTGTGGATTGTCATGGGCCACATCTAACAGTTGTTTCCTGTAGTTTACAGGTACCACTATTTGGGTACGTGTTTCTGGCTTATTCAAAGTCTTATGGCTTGTACTTTTCCTGTACAAAACTCCCTCCTTAAGTACGAACTTAGGAGTTTTACTTTCTTCTGTTCCTGTGGCGCTCTGAGCTTGCAAGAACAAAGGTTGTAATGTTTCATCTGCTAGCTGCTCTCGCAGTATCTCTTGTTTTCCCTCTATTCCGCTGACCAACTCAGTGATGTTCGAACTAGACTCAGGAAGTTGCTCTGAGCTAGCTTGGATGGTCAAACACTTGGCTTTTGGAGTGTGGACCTCCATGTTGCCTTCATGTTTATCAGCTTCTTTCTGCCAATTCCTAACTTTTCCATTTAAATCATTCCCAATCAAACATCTGTATGGGATATCCGCGCAGACAGCGAAGTCCCACAATCCTTCCCAGCCTTTGTACTTGATGGGTAAGGATACTACAGGGGTTGGTATCGACGGGCCTATCCCCTTTAAGTTTATCTCTGAAGAGGGATGTTGGTATCTCTGTGGGACCACTTCAGGACGTATAATACAGACATCCGACCCAGTGTCTCTCCATCCCTGCGTGTGTATTTCATCTATGACAATAGATTCTAAATAGTCTTCAGAGATTTCTCTTGAAAGGATAAATAAACATTGTTTTTCTTTTGGCCTCGCATCAGGGCTTCTAGACTTAACTTCAGGTTCCACTTCTTGTTCTATTGGAGCTCTATTTACAAAGAAAGTAGACCTGTCTTTCTTGATTAAGTTACATTGATATCTAAGATGCCCTGGCCTTCCACAATGGTAACATTTTATCTTTTCCTCAGGCCTGGCTTGGCCTGCAACTGCCTCATGCTTCCTATAGGCGGTGTTTTCTCCTGAACCTCCCCTTTGCATCTGTGTGCGTGCGTGAGGGTAAAACGTCGGCTTTAGAGGTTTTTTCTCTTTTGGTTCTTCCTCCTTCCTAAAGCCTTCTTTCAAGGTAATTAGCTGGTCAATCATAACTGCAGCTTCGTTGGCTGTCTTTGGGTTTCGGTCTTGAATTAGCCATCTGTATTCTGAGGGAACTAGGTGAAAGAGCTGCTCCAGCTTCAATAGTTCCTTAAGTTGCAGAAAGGAATCCACTTCAGAAGTCCTCACCCAGCTGTCAAAGTATTGAGCTTGCTTTGAAGCAACTTGCGCAAAACTTTGGTGTCTGTCCCTCTTTAAAGTTCTGAACTTTAACCTGTAAAATTCAGGCGTCAACTGAAACTTTTGTTGTACCTGCAGTTTAAACATCTTATAATCTCTGTGAGTGTCTTCAGCCATATCACTATATATTTCTAGAAGCTTTCCACTAATTTGTGGCCTCAGATATAACATCCATTTGTCTTCACTCACTTCAAAATCTTTACAGCACCTTTCAAAGGATATAAGGAACTTTTCTATATCATCTTCCTTGTTATATCTGGGAAACCTTTTTAAAATTACATCAGGTGCTTCAGCTCTCAAATCCCCTTCTTGGGTATCAGCGTGAGGTTGAGAGTGTGTCAATCTTTGCTTCTCCAAATCTATTTCCATTCTCCTCAACTCTGCTTGCCTGGCCCTCTCCTCAGCTTGTCTCTCTTTCTCTTTTTCCTCAACCTCCATCTTTTTCATTTCCAATTCTTTATCCTTCTGCAGTTGCCATCGTTTTTCCTCAACCTCTATCTTTTTCATTTCCAATTCTCTCTCTCTTTGCTTATCCTCCAATTTCTTCATCTCTAATTGATACTTGAGAGACATTTCAGACAAGGTTACTTGTTCTGAATCTGAGGAGGAAAGCTCTCCTGCCTCCTCTGCCAACTTTTTCTGTTTCCTGGTGGCCATTTCCAGACAAGTTTTACCTCAGCCCTTTTACCTAAAGCTGATCTCCGGCACCAAACTAACTTTTGCCAAACGAATTTCAGGCACTGAATCAGTTCTTGTTACACGGATCTCAGGCACTGAATCAGTCTTTGTTACACGTATCTCAGGCACTGAATCAGTCTTTGTTACACGTATCCCACCGCTTGGCACCAATTTATGTGAAGACTTGATGTGATGACAGGGATGGAATCTTTTTGGATCCCACCTCTGCCACCAAATTGCGAAGGATTCAACTTCTACCTCTATGTATCCTACTTTTCAATGTTGTCGCTGCCACCACCTTTGAAAGATGCTTTGCTCAAATAATAAGCAACATTTGAAGAAACAGTAACTTGTTTATTTATGGCACAAAGCTTAATGGTTGCAAGAATGTTATAACTTGAGGTGAACGATGTTACTTCTGTACAGTAAGTGTTGCAAGACTTCTCAATAGTTTCACTGAGCTTAGTATGGTATCAACTTTATATTACTTGTTTCTTTCAGTTAGGAATACTGTCCTTCTTGAACTTAGTTGACCTGTACCCGATCAAACTTGGATTGGGGAGTTTAACTGGTTAACCCTAGTCTTCCTTGACTTAGGGATGCAGCCTCAGCTCTTTAGTTATCTCTACTAAAGGCTCAGCAACTTTAATTTTAGCCCTTCTCCGCTAAAACTCTCTAGCTGCTCAACTTCCTCCCACAATCTCTTTTTTTCGATCACACTCCTTTCTCACTGAACAGAACCAACTGCTCTGCTCAACCGACAAACTCCAACTGCCAAATCCCAACTGCTAAATTTTGAATTCTAAGGCTTCCACCAGCAAGGTGAAGCCACGCCCCTTTTCCTGGCCATGCCTTAGAGGCTCCCAGCTTCTGTATAAGAATAGCTGAAATATATAACCTTAAACAGTCAACCTAAACATAGCAATCATGAATAAAACACAATGATCATGACATCTTTACAATTACTAATAATATTACAGTATAGTTCAATATAGTAATATATAATGCTAATATTGTGCTATGCTAATAATATAATATATTGTATGTACTTATAATTTGTAAGCCACTCTGAGTCCCTTTGGGGTGAGAAGGGTGTGATACAAATGTAGTAAATAAATGCAGTAAATAAATAAATAATAAATAAATACATTTTAGACTTAGGCTCGCCCAAAGTCTGAAATGACTTGAACAACAACAACAACAACAACAACAATCCTAATTAACTTGACTATCTCATTGGCCAGAAGCAGGAGCACACTTCCCATTGAAATCCTGATAAATGTATGTTGGTTAAAATTGTTTTTATTTTTAAATATTGTATTGTTCTTTCATTGTTCTTGTTGTTGTTGTTGTTGTTGTTATTTTTGTACTACAAATAAGACATGTGCAGTGTGCATCCAAATTTGTTTGTATTTTTTTTTTCAAATGATAATCCGGCTCCTCAACAGTCTGAAGGATTGTAGACCGGCCCTCGGCTTAAAAAGTTTGAGGACCCCTGCAGTAGAGTCTCACTTATCCAACAAAAACAGGCCAGCAGAACGTTGGATAAGCGAATATGTTGGATAATAAGGAGAGATTAAGGAGAAGTCTATTAAACATCAAATTAGGTTATGATTTTACAAATTAAGCACCAAAACATTATGTTATACAACAAATTTGGCAGAAAAAGTAGTTCAATATGCGGTAATGCTATGTAGTAATTACTGTATTTATGAATTTTGCATCAAAATATCATGATATATTGAAAACATTGGCTACAAAAATGTGTTGGATAATCTAGAATGTTGGATAAGTGAATGTTGGATAAGTGAGACTCTACTGTACTTCCATGCTGAACTGATCTCATTTGTGGGATATAGAGAAGGGACTGCTCCACCAGCAGACCTCAGTCCTTGGGGAGGCATATTCTGAAGTAACAGAAAAGTAAATCTTGAAGCTACAACATTTTAATCATCCATTTTAAGTTTCAATTGTAACTTTTCAAATATAGGGTGGGGACACTACACATCTGCATCAGGACATGTGTGGCTCTCCAGATACTATTGGGCTGCAACTTACATATTTGCCCATTATGGACTATGCTGGTTAGGTTAGAACTGCCAAATAGTCATTTTTTTTCAACTATATCTGGAGGACTAAGGTATCACCTCTCAGTTATGAAATGACAGCAGCCTTTCCATAAATCATGACACAACCTTAATTAGCAGATATAAATAGGAATAATATTAGTACTATATAACCGATAAAGTAATGGGATGAACAGGGAGACCAACATTTTGTACTGCCTAATAAGGAATGAGACAAGTTGAATAACTCACCCAGTAGTCCATAAGACTACTGTCTTATGGACTACCATAAGATTACTGTATGTTTGGCCAGACAGCCGACATAGCAGAAAAATTTAAAGACAATAGTCTGTTGGCTCCAAAACCACATTACCATCACTCTTGCAGTATATTTTCATGCCTTTTAGGTGTGATTGTTAGAAATCTGTTATCAATTTGGCTGGCAGATTTCTTCTTTGTTGGCTTTCCCCTAGACCTACTAATGGCAACATTAATTAAGGACTACTCTGTTTTAATGGAAATTTCATGCCAATCTCTTTTAAATAAAAAGCTTTTTAGCCCAGTTTAAATTTATAGAAAAGTGTTTTTACCTACAATTATCAAGGGGATATTTCTTGGTGAGATCATACCTCTGGAAATAATCCATGTTCATTCATTCACATTTGGCTTACATGTGAACTCTTGCTAACTACAGAAGACATTAATGCATAGAAGGGTTGTGGACTCCAGTCTTATCAAAGGTTAGCCTCAGAGGGATAGAACAGAACTTGTGTTTATCACTGATTCCAACAACATGTAGTAGATTCAAGCATTCAAAAATAAAATAAAATATGTGGGAAGATAAAACCAATTGAATAACAGAGAAAATGGATATGGAACCAATCTCTTTTAACCTAATTTCTTCTTTAACATTTGTAATTTTGCCGACTACAACATGGTTCTTATTAAACTTTAGACCCAATGTGAATTGTTCAAAGTTACATTATAGAAGCAAACTTGGCAGCCACACAGTTTTTTTCCTCCCTTGAACAGACAGTAGCAAAGCAGGGGAAAGACTCCTATTGGAAAAGAGAGTGGGAAAGATCAGTCTTGAGACAAAGGATTTTTCTTTTAAATGGCACATACATCTATCTACACATATAAGATGAAAGAAAAAGGTAACTCAAATATCGAGCGTGTGTGGCCCATCAGATACCATTGGATTCTGAGTGCTATCAGCCCTATAAAACATGATGAATGATATGATGCTTTATAAAAATTGGAGTTGCCAATAAACGTTGTGGGGTGACAACATTCTTCATTAAGGTGTAAACAAATGCAAAACTGGAGAATTAAGTTTTCCTTATTGCAGTCAAGGAATTAAGAGACCTTAATGTTGCCTGGATTTTTCCCATACACTGTAATCTTATGTACAATTTTACATGTGGAAATCCTATTAAATAAATAAACACAAATAGTCAGCATGGTTTGGATGTTGGAATAGGAGTCTGTGTTTTAAATTCTCATTCAGCTCTGGAAACCCACTGGTAGATATTGGGCAAGTGGCAGAAAAAGGCAAAAGCACCCCCACATATACACACACAAATATTGCCAAGAAAACCTTGTGTTAAGTTTCTGTCACCATGAGTTAAAGGCACACAACAACAGTAACAAAATATTGGCATTCTAAATAGAACATAGATAATGCCTAAGCGGGGCTTAAAGTTGGCCACACATTCCTAGAATAACTATATAACTATAGAATAACTATATACAGTAGAGTCTCACTTATCCAACATAAACAGGCCGGCAGAACATTGGATAAGCGAATATGTTGGATAATAAGGAGGGATTAAGGAAAAGCCTATTAAACATCAAATTAGTTTATGGTTTTCAGATTAAGCACCAAAACATCATGTTATACAACATATTTGATAGAAAAGGTAGTTCAATACGCTGTAATGCTATGTAGTAATTACTGTATTTATGAATTTAGCACCAAAATATCATGATGCATTGAAAACATTGACTACAAAAATTCGTTGGATAATCCAGAACGTTGGATAAGCAAGTGTTGGATAAGTGAGACTCTACTGTATATGCTTACCTTGCCCAAGTTAGGCCCAGAGCTATAACATTAAGATTATGAGAATGAGTAACAGATCAGAATCTCAAAAACATAATCTTGTTGATTTCCTTGTGTTGAGGAAAACTCTGTGATGCAAGATTGCAAGATTCTCTTCTTGCTATCTCTCTCCCCCCCCCCCCCCAATAATTTCACATTATATGCAAATTGCACAGTCTCTGATTTGGATATGATGAAGAAAGAAGAAATTGAGCCAGTATGCTCTTGATCTTCCCCTGTCTTCTAGTGCTGTTATCAGCCACTATTTGAACTGACTCATAAAAACAAAATGTACAAGTTGTTGCCAAGATTTTTCCTCATGTCTTAATTTGGAATAAGCCTGCCTAAAAGCTTGCAGATTCCATCCTACTACTTGCAGAAATCTGCAAATACTATTCATAAAAGGTAAGGAAGAAAGTGCAAAAAAAAAACAAAACAGGGTTGCAAATGAAAATCAAGAAAATCAAAACAATTTTTATTGTGTCAAAAGTGACTTGGAAACATACTGCAAGTCACTTCTGGTGTGAGAGAATTGGCCGTCTATAAAGACGTTGCCCAGAGGATGCCTGGATGTATTACCATACTGTGGGAGGCTTCTCTCATGTCCCCACATGGGAAGTCGGGACTTACAGTCGGAAGCTTACCCTGTCTCACAGATTTGAACCGCCAACCTTCAGGTCAGCAGTTCAGCCAGCACAAAGGTTTAACTCATTGCACTACATTGCGGCTCCTTAACTAAAACAATGATCAGAGCTTATTGGCATATCATAAAAGTGGATGGTGATGACATCATCATTTTAAAGGAATTTCTATATCTTGGCTCACTCATCAATCAAATGTAGTAAAAAAAAGTCAAAGGTTTAGAAGAGTAATATGAAGGAACGAGATAAGATCTACTAATTGTCATTGTCATTGAATAATAATGACAGCACATGAAGATTGGAAGGTTCAAAAAGTAAACCAGCATAGAGTTCTATTGTAGGCCTATTGATACATTACAGGTAAGCTAGGCTTATAAAATATGTCTTTGTGTTTATATCTAACTGCAGGGATTTTAAAAATAATAATTTTCTGCTGAAACACTGAATAAAATTCAGATTGTTAATTTGGTGTTACCCACTCTGATGGTTTTGGCCAGTGCTGTTTGAACCCCCCCCCCCCCATGCCCCTTGTGGATAACAACCTCCATAGCCTCTTACACAACTGGGCAGGGTGGAGCCCCTGGTGGTGTAGTGGATTAAAGCCTTGTGACTTGAAGGTTGGGTTGCTGATCTGAAAGCTGCCAGGTTCGAATTCCACCCGGGTAGAGCGTGGATGAGCTCCCTCTATCAACTCAAGCTCCATGCGGAGACATGAGAGAAGCCTCCCACAAGGATGATAAAAACATCAAAACATCCCTGGGCAACGTCCTTGCAGACGGCCAATTCTCTCACACCAGAAGCGACTTGCAGTTTCTCACGTCACTCCTGACACGAAAAAAAAAAGCTGGGCAGGGTTAAAGGATACTTAACCTGCCACATGGAAGGGTCAATGAAAGTAAAGCAAAGGGTGGAACAGAGGGAAAACACTTTCCTGAAATAGTAATGCTGTATAAAACACAAAACATACATAAAAAATTTTTTTTTAATACTGAGCTTGTGGTGAGGCCATCTTTTAGGAGGAGTTCCAGTCCTACAAAATTCATTGAGGGATTTGCACATTCCTATTGTGAGGAAGGGAATAATCTGTCCTTTTTTCTGATGGTTTCTACCATTCCATAAGCAGAGGTCCACTGTTGGATTCTGTCCCTCAGTTTGCATCTCTTCCATAATCAAAAGAACCAAGGGCAACTCAAGACTCTTTTTTTTCAATGGGTGAGTGAATCCATTCTAATTTGAACACAACTTTTAAATGAGCTATCCATGATGCTGGACCTGATCTTTGAAATCGATCCAGCATCTTGAAAGCTGCCTCATTGACATATTGTTATGATAGAATCATAGAATCGTAGAGTTGTAAGAGACCTCATGGGCCATCCAGTCCAACCCCCTGCCAAGGAGCAGGAAAATGGCATTCAAAGCACCCCCGACAGATGGCCATCCATCCTCTGCTTAAAAGCCTCCAAAGAAGGAGCCTCCACCACAGTCTGGGGGAGAGAGTTCCACTGATGAACCCCTCTCACAGTTAGGAAGTTCTTCCTAATGTTCAGGTGAAATCTCCTTTCCTGTAGTTTGAAGCCATTGTTCCGTGTCCTAGTCTCCAGGGCAGCAGAAAACAAGCTTGCTCCCTCCTCTCTATGACTTCCCCTCACATATTTGTACATGGCTATCATGTCTTCTCTCTGCCTTCTCTTCTGCAGGCTAAACATACCCAGCTCTTTAAGCCACTCCTCATTGGGCTTGTTCTCCAGACCCTTGAACATTTTAGTTGCCCTCCTCTGAACACATTCCAGCTTGTCAACATCTCCCTTCAACTGCAGTGCCCAGAATTGGACACAGTATTCCAGGTGTGGTCTGACCAAGGCAGAATAGAGGGGTAGCATGACTTCCCTGGATCTAGACACTATACTCCTATTGATGCAGGCCAAAATTCCATTGGCTTTTTTTGCTGCCACATCACATTGTAGGCTCATGTTTAAAACTTGTCCACAAGGACTTCAAGATCTTTTTACACGAACTGCTTTCGAGCCAGGCATCCCCCATTCTGTATATTTGCATTTCATTTTTTCTGCCTAAGTGGAGTATCATGCATTTGTCCCTGTTGAACTTCATTTTGTTAGTTTCGGCCCATCTCTCTAATCTGTTAAGATCATTTTGGATTCTGCTTCTGTCTTCTGGAGTATTAGCTATCCCTCCCAGGTTGGTGTCATCTGCAAACTTGATGATCATGCCTTCTAACCCTTCATCTAAATCATTAATAAAAATGTTGAATGGAACCGGGCCCAGGACGGAACCCTGTGGCACTCCACTTGTCACTTCTTTCCAGGATAAAGAAGATGCATTGGTGAACAGCATTTGGGTTTGTTTGCTTAGCCAATTACAGATACACCTAACTGTAGTTTTGCCTAGCCCACTTTTGACTAGCTTGTTTGCCAGAAGGTCATGGGGGACTTTGACGAAAGCCTTACTGAAATCCAGATATGCTGCATCCACAGCATTCCCCGCATCTACCCAGTTCGTAACTCTATCGAAAAAAGAGATCAGATTAGTCTGGAATGATTTGTTTTTAATAAATCTGTGTTGACTATTAGAGATGACCGCATTTGTTTCTAAGTGTTCGCAGACCACTTCCTTAACAATCTTTTCCAGAATCTTGCCTGGTATCGACATGAGGCTGACTGGATGGTAATTGTTTGGCTCATCCTTTTTTCCCTTCTTGAAGATAGGGACGGCATTTGACCTCCACCAATCTGCTGGGACTTCTCCCATTCTCCAAGAACTCTCAAATATGATTGCCAGTGATCCTGAATTAACTTCCACTAGTTCCTTCAATACTCTTGGATGTAGTTAATCTGGCCCTGGGGACTTGAATTCGTTTAGAGCGGCCAGGTATTCCTGGATGACTTGTTTCCGTATTTGGAGTTGGATTTCCCCTAATCCTTCATCCACTCCACGTTGCTGAAAGAACTCAAAATTGAAAAAAAAAACTTAGAAGAATGTGACAGAAATACAAAATCATTAGATTTATCTTCCCAGGCCCAAAGCACCGAGTTTTTTAATTTTAAAAGCCTCTTTCTTTGAATTCAGGTGTGTTCAGCCATGCTTGTTGCCATCTTTTTTTTTTTTTAAATGAGAAACTCTTCATTTTTGACATCTATATGACAAATGGTTCCAACAACATGGTGCTCATGCCCAAAACAACCATGCCTATTCAACTGGTATGAATGTGGAAGAATTTCATTTAATTTCATTTGTGAAGGAGATACCAAATTCACAAATTTCTTCCTATTGGGGAAGGACAAACATTTCTGTTTGAAAATTTCAAAAACAGGATATAACTTTATTTGATAGCATTTATGTCATTTGATTTTCACACTTCAAGTTTGTCAATAATAACAAACTGATGTAATTCATCCCTCTAAGCCATGCAAAAATTTAAGGAACAATTTACTTGGTTTCATTAGCTAAATAAGGTAAAGGTAAAGGTTTCCCCTGACATTAAATCCAGTCATGTCCGACTCTGGGGGTTGGTGCTCATCTCCATTTCTAAGCTGAAGAGCCGGCGTTGTCCATAGACACTTCCAAGGTCATGTGGCTGGCATGACTGCATGGAACACCATTACCTTCCCACCGGAGCAGTACCTATTGATCTACTCACATTTGCATGTTTTCGAACTACTAGGTTGGCAGAAGCTGGAGCTAACAGTGGGCGCTCACTCCGCTCACCGGATTTGAACCTGGGACCTTTCGGTCTGCAAGTTCAGCAGCTCAGCGCTTTAACACACTGAGCCACTGGAGGCTGCTAAATACTGCTAGACAAATTAGAGTTTGCACATTTCCTTGACAACCTTAGGACTATGAGATTTTTCTCATTCAAAGATAAATTGGTTTCAATAAAATATTTTTATAATGAGCAGGAGATTTTGAAATTGATGAATTTCCCCATCCCCTTTTGAAAACACTGACACACATTCTAACCTTCACTCCTCAATTATTTTATTCTTAATAACTTGTACAGTTTTGTGTGATAATCAGTTAAGGATTTTCACAGCCAGACTTCCCTTGTGGTTTGTTATGCTGTTAAAATAAAAGGAGCTCTCAGTTAACATGATACTGCTAACCAACTGCCTTTCCTTTCACTTGGAAACAGACTTTAAACACTGTAACAGTGGTGATTCAAATGGCACCCAAACATTAATGAAGTAGGTTTTCAGCAAAGTGTAACATGATCTGTTAGGCTCCATTTCCACTAAATGATACAACAGTACTAAAGTGGAGGCAAAGTCACCATAGTTATCTGCAAAAGATCAGAAAGGCACTGTTTACAAAGACTTCACTCCCTTCTTTTTTGAACTGGTGCGGTACTAATTGATTTGCTATCCCTCCTTTTTTTTTTAATGACTACTTTAGTGGGAAATTGAGCAAAATCTGAAACTGAGCTTCACCTGGAAGACCAGTATTACAATTTTGGTTGCTGAAGTAAAGTAGATGCAATGGTCTATTACAGTGGTTCTCAACCTGTGGGTCCCCAGATGTTTTGGCCACACTCCCATGTGGTAAAGTGGCTGAGATTTTTTGGGAGTTGTCGGCCAAAACACCTGGGGACTCACAGGTTGAGAACCACTGGCCTATTAGAATATTTTGCCCCTGTTTAAAACCCGTGATTTAGTGCTGTCTGGAAGCAACCTCAAAGAGCATAGGAAGCATTTTTATTATATCTTGCCCTGCTGAGTCATTTTAGGTCTGGGAAAGACTTCTTTCTAAAATGGGAAGTCACTTTCTTGATCTTTTTTTGGACCAAAAAGGTCTCTCTCATACCAAAAGGATTCCAACTGCACCTAAACTCTCTATCAGTGTTTGGGGATAAAATTGATGTAGAGTGGATGTTGATGGAGGTGCAGCCATCTAATGTTTTCAACAGTTGCATATTCTTGGTTTTATACTTCAGTTTAGAATACCTCGGCTCTGCTCATTCAAATAATTCTGATAGTTCGTTTTTTATTTTAAAAAATCTGTACTGGCCTAGATCGCCAATCACACCACCTTGTCCCAATCACCAAGGTTGACTAGATGGATGAGAAAGAGAAAAGGAAGAGAGGGTTCTACTGCACATCTTGCAAGTTTTTTGTTCACATTTTTCCTTATAGGCTGAGTGACAACAAATTGTGGAAAGAGGGCTCTGTGTTGAATGGATCACTGAAAACTTGGGTAATAAAACTTCCCTACCAGAGCCGGTCCAACAATGAGGCGAATTAAGCGGTTGCTTCAGGCGCTAAAGCAGTCGAGACTGCTTTTTCTGTTGATTTGTTGTAAAACATGATGTTTTGGTGCTTAATTTGTAAAATCTTAACGTAATTTGATGTTTAATAGGCTTTTCCTTAATCCCTCCTTATTATCCAACATTTTCGCTTATCCAACACTTTTATTTTTCAGTGATTTTTTTTTGGGGGGGGGGTGCCAAAATTCTGTTCGCCTACACTTGAAAAATACCTAGGGCCTGCTCTGTTCCCTACCCCGATTCCACTCCTTTTCACCTCACTGAGCTAAGATGCAAATGTTTGGGTTTTCCTTTTTTAAAAAGAACAGCTATTGAATAGGATGGTGGGAAACACCAAGACAATGGAATGAGAGGGATATGTGGTGAGAAGGTATTGCCTGACATTGCGAGCTAAAATATTATTTTTTTGAGTTATTGTCAGTATTCCATTTTAGCACAATGAAAATGTACCTGTTCATATATGTAAATGTTCCAATTCTCAGTCTACTTTTTTCATCTTTCCACCCTATGCAATTACTGCTTGTCCAACTCAAATAATAGTTTTAAACAGTTCTTGTTCTTTTCCATTTATTGTCTTGCTTCCTAATATTCCCATTAGTGTGTTTCCTCCCCTCAATATGCCATTAAATAAAGTTTTCATTTCTGGTGCTATTATTTCTATTGTTTCTTTGTAAAATTCAGCTGTGAATCCACCCACTCCTGGTGACTTGGCTTGTCTAAGATTTTTACTACTTCTATTATTTCTAGTATTGAAATTCCCCTACTTAATGTTTGTCCATTACATATATATTTATTATTTCATCTAAATTCCCTTTTCCCCCTCCTTATATAATTTTTGGTAATGTTTTGCAAATTCTTTTTTTATCTCCTCTGAATTTCTTGTAGAACTATTCCCTTCTTTTTTTTTCTTTTTAAAAAAATGATAAGCCATTCTTTTTACTGAGTTTATGTTGGCTCTTTGAAAGTCATTTTTAGAGTTTTTCTTTCCACATTGCATAAATGTCTAAACTGTCCAATTCCCCATTGATCTTTGTAATCTGTTTCTGCATCTATTATATTTAACCTGTTGCCTATTTTGTAGCTTGGTCAACTCATTAATTTTCCTCTGTTTTTCAGCATTCCAAAGCTTTTAAATTGTTTTCTCCATTAAAATACAATGTCCTCTTATGACTGCTTTAGCCACATCCCATACTGTACTTATTGTTTCTGACTCTTTATTTTCATTGAAATAATATTTGATTTGTTTTATTATGTATTCCTTCCTGTTCATAATCAAATTGTTATATTTCCAGTTCTTGTGTCTTTGTTCCTCTTTTACTTCTATCTCCATAGTTATCGGTGCATGCTCTGAAATTCAAATTCCTTGTGTCTGTATATTTCTTACCCCTATTTCATTGGAGTCCCTTATTAGAATATGGTCTATGCAAGTATATTTTACGTCTTTTAGAATAATATGTTTGTTTGGGATTTTTAAAAATTAATTTGTATCCCTCTCATAATCCCCATTATTTAATTTGATTGTTTTGGTTGGTTTAAGCCTATATTAAAGTTCCCTGTTACTATAATTTCCCCTTCATGGAATGTTTGGAGTTTCTTAAACACTTTATTAATGCATTTTATAGGTTTCTTATTTGGGCTATATATATTAGCTATTGTATATTTCTTATTTCCTATTTTACATTTTCCAATTATAAATCTTCTCTCTCTATCTTTAATTTGATCCAGAATTTCTATGTCTGAACTTTTATAATTGCAACTACTCTTGCCTTATTTGTTCCTCTAGATTTTGCCATTACTTTCCATTGCCCTGATCCTAGCAGTGGTCTATTATCCCCTTTTATTTTATGAGATTCCTGAAGACACAGTATTCAAATACCTTTCACCAGGTTCAATAGTCTGTTTCTCTTTAAATTTGTGGATAAGCTATTTGCATTAAAAGACATCCCCTTAATTTTTCTATCCATTTTCTTTTAAGGGTATTTTTATTTTGTGCTCATGCTTATTTTAAGTGATCTCTCTCTCTCTCTCTCTCTCTCTCTCTCTCTCCCCCCCCCCCAGGTGACTTAGAGACCTTTTCATTGGGAGTACATTTTTCACCCCCTCTCTTTTCCTCCCATGAGTGATATGCATTGAAAATTCTTCCCTCTCCCCTTTAATGTTTCTTTACATACATTATTTATCATTACTATAGCCCCTTCCACTGGCTGCATCTTCCTTCAGAAATTCACCCTTTTAAACATTTAAGCATTTAGGGTTTCCTTAGAAGTGTCCACACATGTTTTTTTTTCCAGTCCCTCTGCCTTGTGTTATAGTTTCAGGCTCTGGACTCAAGCTCAAATCTTCTTCTTCACTTTGCAGTTGGCCTTCACTATCTCCCAGATCTACTCCCAAGTCTGATAACATTTTTTCTGCTCCCATTTTTCTTGCTTTCAGGCATTTCTTGTCCTTTAAAATAATTAAGCTGGTAGGATAGCCACAGCTGAACTCGATTCCTTTCTTATATAGTCTCTGAGCATATGGTTTCATTTGGGATTTTTCTTGCAGAGTTTTTGTGCAGAAGTCTTGTTTCATGAAGACCATTTCTCCCTTTGAATTTTAGGTCTGTTGTCTCTCTAAGGGATTTATAGATCAAGTCCTTTTGTCTTTCCCTGGCAAACGCCATAATTACATCTCTTGGTGTCCCTGCCACTGCTTCAAATCCTGTATTTTTATTTCAGTATTATTTTCTTTCAGCCAATCTACCAAAATCCTTTCAAGTTCTGTTTTGCCACTATCCTCTGAGATTCCATATAATCTAAGATTTGTTCTTCTCTGTTTATTGGACTGGTTGACTAATTTTTCCAAGAATCATAGAATCATAAAAACGAGTTGGAAGAGACCTCATGGGCCATCTAGTCCAATCCCCTGCCAAGAAGCAGGAAATCATATTCAAAGCAATTTTATCTTCATTCTGCCCCACTTTCTTCTTGGTTTCTAGCTGGGGTTTATCTCTTTGACAGTTTTATGAAGTTTGGTTGTGTTGTTTCTTCTTTGGGGGGCTATAAATCAGACATTTACTCAGAGAGTTGAGGTTGGTCATCATATTTATTATTTATGCATGCACAGATCTCAAGTAGTCTCAAAAATTACCCAAAAGACAAAAAATTGCAAGTTCAACAAAAAGCTCATAGTTAACAAAATATCATTTCATTTGTAGGAGATGGTAAATGCAATAGAGAAAATTACTGCTTGCATGCCATATTTGGTATATTTTGATAAGTCCAACAAAGAGATACTCCAAGCTCAACTATTATTTTGGTGAGTGAATAATGAGGATGGGGAGAAAAAGCAAGGCAATTCACCAGCAGTATATGGAAAAGTGTGCGTGGGGGGGGGGTCTTGCTCAGGGCTTCTCTTAAGCTTACAGTGATATCATTACTTCTTGAGCAAAAATACTGGTAATTTCATTTCAAAAATTGGCTGTAAACCACCTTGGGTCCTTGGAGAAAGGTGATATAGAAATTTCTGAAATGAATAAATATACTATAGCTATACTTCAATTAAATATTCCTTTGATGTCTCCAATATTGTGAAAGAGGATTAATTGTACTTTTTTGTAGTCTTCTTCATCTTATTATAATAGGGGTTTTTTTTTGTCCTTGCACACATGTTGTTGAACAGTTTTATTCAGGATTCTGCCAACATTTGCTTTTGTTTCTCCTTCTCACATTTAAAAAAAAGCATTTTAAGACTTATCCAATAAGGCTTTTCTTTTTTTCTGGCTGCAGATAGTGCTTTGTTTTTTGTTTTGTTTTGTTTTGTATTGCTCACTGATATCGTCTGCCCCTGGTTTCAGTCCAGAGTTCTTTGAGTTCCCAGTTGATTTAGTTTAGCAGTGAAAATATTTATACGATCTTTTAAGTCCACAGGGATGTTCTATAGAATTTATTTTGGCATTAATATTTATTCAGTGCATCTATTTAATTTTAGTCTTTTAAAATAGATATTAGCCTGTGCCACAATCTGCTCCTAGCCTTCTTCTTTTCTTTTCTTTCTTTCTTTCTTTCTTTCTTTTTTCTTTTCTTTTCTTTTCTTTTCTTTTTTTTTTTTTTGCAGATAGATTACAGCAGAGAGATTAAGGCAAAAGAATGCTGACCATGAGAAATTCTACAAGAAGTAGTGCTGCTAATAGCAAATCTCCCTTCCTCATGGAACCTGAGAAATTCCAGTTATAAGATCTGTGGAATCATTGAGCATTCAGGAAATCAATGCTTATGCAAATTCCATTGATTTGATAGCCTGCCTTAGTTACAATGATAAGATTATAGCTATAGTTTCTAAATTGACCAATAAAGCACTTGCTTTGGCTCTTAATCCCATTGATGTCAGTGGGACTTATTTCTTGGTAAACTTGCATAGGTCACTCTGAATGCCAATGTTCTTTTGAATCTGCTTCATAATTATGTCTGAAAATATTGAAAATATGTCTCCCTCCCCAACCCAGCAGCAGTTGCCCAGAGAAGCTTGTTATTGCTTGTTATGTCTGAGATCATCCAGGCAGTTTGTGCTTCTTGCATTTGGTTAAGATTTCAGTCACCATCTTTCTTTTTTATTGTTATTATTAACATATGCAGAACTGTAATAAACTCCAGATCTCAGAGCTGGCAGTCCTTTCATAAACAACACAAACAAAAGACAATGTCTTCTTGAGCAATTCAGTGAATCTGCAATTATTTAAATCTCTCTCTAATAAAATACTATGGATTCCCCCTAGAATCAAGGTACTGGAGATATTTTATCATATTTAATTTCTGCTATTAAATAGTCTTTATAATGACTTTTTGTCTTGTCAATGTGACATGGAACACACCTGGCAACAATACAATTTTAAACATTTAAGAGTATGTATTCTAAAGTTAGTCATGCCACAGGCATCATGGAATAAATACAAATGCACTTGGTGCCCAGAAACAGTTGGAAACTACTACTAGGTCCTCTAAATGCCATTGCCATGCCTCCAGAAATGTGTGAGGTCCAAAGCAATATTCATGCCTGCAGTCTTGATTTCTGCAGAAGGTCTGAGGTGCTATCCAGACTGAGTTGCTTGGAAGAAATCAAAACGGTGGATATAGTTTCTAAAACAGATAGAAGTGCTGTTGGCTGAACCAATTAAATGAGGAAGATCATGTAGTGATATAGAGCAGGAACCACAAAGAGATGGGGAGTAGCAATGATAAATAAATGTGTGAGAGATTGAGCAATACAAGCCAGGGTAGGCAGCCTTGCCAAGCAGAGGTGTGTGAGAGAAAATTTGGGAAAAACTGGGAGAGGGTAAGTCATAACTCAGATAATTCAGACACTGAGGAGTTTTTTGAGTCAGGGAGCTGGAGATTAAAAAAGAGTATTGGATGCCAAGGATGCAAAAATGTGCACTTTTCTGAATGACAAAGAAATACAGAGAGGTTAGGCTGATTTCAATAGCTGTTAAATAGGAGACACAGACTTAATTAGGCAAGTGGTGTTTTCAAGACAGCTGACCACAAATCTCTCACCAGCAACTCCGTTGTCTCTGTTGCTGACAACCACCTTATTTGAGTAACTGGCAGTACCATTCAGGATGATGATTGCTGGGTTTTTATACCTGGTTCTTCTTATAACAAATTATCCGCCAACTGATCACTTTACTCGTGTTTTGCTCTATATCTTGTTGGATAACCTGTGAATGGATTAGCTATTTGACAGCTCTTGCCAATTCCTCAGACACAGCTTTATGCCTGTAAACCCAACAGTGCCACCAATCAGACTGGGGAAGAAGTGACTAGATCTTCCCAGGGTAAGGAAGCTCACAACCTAACAGAGAAGCAACTGTCCCATACATTCACAAATTACATATTCAAAAAGGGCAAAGCATGGAGGAGAGTTTTCCCCTGAGTGGACCAGTTTGAACAAATTGGAAGGAGACAAAGGTGAGAAAAATTGTTTATAAAACGTCACTTGGTGCTTATGAATGCTTTTTCAATAGCATTTTCAAGTTGAGCTATATTCAAATTTCTGTCATAGCTCTGCTTCCAATGAATGTTTTGGTGTAGAGAGAGAAAAAGTCAGGGAGCTGGAGATTAAAAAGCCAGAAAAAAGGCAAAAAGAGATGCAAGAATCTCCTTCAGGGACAGACGCAATAACAGTTTGAACTGTTTAATTTGATTGATTTGAATTGATTAATTTGTTTAATTTGATTGAGTGACAGTCCCCATAGCAAGTTCTCCCTGATGGGAAACAGAATAGATTGCAGAAAGTTCTCAATGTGAGAACAAATTTTGTTTTTATTTCCATTTGTTTGTGTGATAGTAAGACTTTTCTATAAACTCATTCTATATGCAGTTGTATTTATTTATTGTGTCAGAAGCGAACCAAGGGTACAAATTGTAATGTACAGTAGAGTCTCACTTATCCAACATAAACGGGCCAGCAGAACGTTGGATAAGCGAATATGTTGGATAATAAGGAGGCATTAAGGAAAGGCCTATTAAACATCAAATTAGGTTATGATTTTACAAATGAAGCACCAAAACATCATGTTAGACAACAAATTTGGCAGAAAAAGTAGTTCAATACGCAGTAATGCTATGTAGTAATTATTGTATTTACGAATTTAGCACCAAAATATCATGATATATTGAAAACATTGACTCCAAAAATGTGTTGGATAATCCAGAATGTTGGATAAGTGAGTGTTGGATAAGTGAGACTCTACTGTATTTGCAAACATAAACAAAGTTAAAAACTTGGCATTATACTAAAGGTACTTTGACCAGTAGCTGGCCACTTGGAGTGTCTCTGGTGTTGCTGTATGAAAGGTCCTCCATAGTGCATGTGGCAGGACTCAGATTGCATTGTAATAGATGGTCTACGGTTTGCTCTTCTCCACACTCACATGCCGTGGACTTCATTTTGTAGCCCCATTTCTTAAGGTTGGATCTGTATCTCGTGGTGCCAGAGCGCAGTCTGTTCAGTGCCTTCCAAGTTGCCCAGTCTATTGCAGTTTCAAGGTTAGAAATACATAGGAAGTGTATTCCTGGATTAAACTGGAATTAGTCTTCCTAAAAAGACCATACAGAGAACATTTGGACCTTTCTTTATTTTGAGTGTATCTGCACTGTATAATCAATGCAGCTGGACATCATTTTAACAACCATGGCCCAATGGTATTGAATCATGGAGGTTGTAGTTTTACAAGGTCTTTAGCCACTTCTGCCAAATACAACAACCTCCCACAATTTCAGCTAGAATATTATTTCAGCCTACTCAACTCATGGAAATGTGAATTTCTTGTGAAAATAATGCATTTCTAATTGTGATAAAATAAGCATGATATGGTAATTAACCAAGAAGCTGCTTCAAATTAAAGACAAACTACATATTGGAGAATATTTTATAAATCTGTAAATCTGGTAAAACTCATTGGAAACATGATAAAATAAGGTGTTTATGAGTATGATGAGTATTAAAGGTGGCATCGATGCTTGCCAATCTGCACCTTCACAGACGAAGCTAGGGAAATTGAGTGGAATCATCGTCTTTGCTTGTGGAGGAGATTCCACCTGAACATTAGGAAGAACTTCCTCACTGTGAGAGCTGTTTGGCAGTGCAACTCTCTGCCTCCTTTGCAGGCTTTTAAGCAGAGGCTGGATGGCCATCTGTCGGGGGTGCTTTGAATGCGATTTCCTGCTTCTCGGCAGGGGGTTGGACTGGATGGCCCATGAGGTCTCTTCCAACTCTATATTCTATAATTCTGTGATATTAAAATCAAATGTTGGTATGTGAGCCATATTGATAACTTTGTAACCACCAAAATAATTATCATTAGACTCATAATGCTAATGAGAAAAAACCCTTGTTTTTCAGTAATGCCAGTATGATGTTTTCCCACATAACTGATTCAATATTAGGTTGTATGTGCAAGCTGTGTAAAAATAAAAAATGTTCATCAACATAAATGTTTTTGTAGACATTTTCAGACTTTGAAGCTGAAAGGCCATTCAGTGCTTATCAATGTGGCAAATTTGCAACATTCATACTTGCCTCAGGCAGACAAGAGTTCTTTCTCCCACCCTAGACATTCCACAGATAAATAAACCTCACTTGCCTAGTTTCAAACAAACCTCACAATTTCTGAGGATGCCTGCCATAGATGCTTCTGGAATATGGCCATACAGCCCAGAAAACTCACAGCAACCCAGTGTTGCAATACTTTTACAGCTGTGACTAACAGCCTTAAATTCCTTCCTTCTGTGTCTCTTAGCAGGGATGCTTTGGGACCGAACTAAATACTCAAAATTGTCATTATTTGTTCTAGCAGTTGCAAAAGCAGTTGCCTTTGTTCTGTACTTTGATCTTGGCAGGGTACAAAAAGCTTTCAGATGGGATATTAAAAATGCATATCCCATTTACTTTGCATGGTTATTGAACAACCTCTTGAGGAATTTTACCCCAGTGAAGGTATTTTCCTAATGTATTTGGCCAATGTACTTTGCAGAGCTCACATTTCATCTTCCGTCTATGGCTGGCTGCATTTCGCTACACCTCATTTTCAAATA
Organism: Anolis carolinensis; assembly: GCF_035594765.1. Lineage (NCBI taxonomy): Eukaryota > Metazoa > Chordata > Lepidosauria > Squamata > Anolidae > Anolis > Anolis carolinensis. Next base: position 88,015,884 of record NC_085845.1, on the reverse strand, counting down.
TACTTTTAAACTCTGACCTGGAAACAAAAGTTACCTCTGAGTTTGACTTTAAGCAAAATTTAAATGATGTTTCAAGATTCCTTACCAGGAGAAGTATATCCAGGAATGTCAAGGGGACACAACAATACTGAGATGAAGTGAGATACACAGAAATCAAGGCAGAGATAGAAAAAGGCCTGATTTTAATGCACAACCATAGTTGAAAAGGCAAGGATTTATATCATGGATTTTTTTTTTTTACAATAACCTGCTCTTTGATTCACTAATACTGTTTTATTGACTAAGCTACCTTAGCCCATTGCTGCCTAGCTGCCTGCTAAAGCTCCTAAGGACCAAAGGTTGAAAAAATTACTGTTTTAGATGGAAGCTCCCACATACATCCGGTCATCATGCATTGTGACCATATTGGCTGGGCTGGATTATTATTATTATTATTATTATTATTATTATTATTATTATTATTATTATTATTATTATTACCCCATTTTATCTCCCCAAAGGGGACTCAAAGTGGCTTGCGGCAGATGTTGTTGTTATGTTTATTTATACCTTCACAAAAGAAGAATCAGTTTTATTAAGAAAGGAGTAGCATTTCAAGATTTGTTGAGGAGAGGCAAATCTTCACCAGCAATTCACAGGTGGATGCGAAATGTGCAGCACGGAAATATTCTTAGTGATTTTGGACTGTTTTTGATACTACCTATTAAGCATGTGCAATCAATTTTAAAAGTTTCAAAAGTCATTACAAAATGGGGGGGTGATGTTTCATTTCTAAAGTGTTTGCAAAGTATAGCTAGTGAAAATATTGTTACTATAGTGAGAGTAACAAAATTTTGTTACTTTTTTGTTATAGTAATCGTACATAATTGCAATAATTGGAGAAACTTCAGGGCTTCCTTTCGCCCTCATTTTTACAGCTATTGGGGTGAATCTTGCTACAAGGGTAGAACACATTTACCATTGTTAGCCCATCAAGTTTCAGAATGTTTAACGTATCCACAGATTTTTGGAGAATTTTCAAAAATTTTATGAACAACATTTTTAAAAAACTACAAGAGCTATCTCCTTGAATTTTCTCTACAACAGCATAAGATAACAGAGGATCATTCCCCCTAACTTTCAGAAATATTCATACATCTACTGATTTTAGGGAATTTTAAAAAATGTTCTGACAAAAACTTTTTTAAAAAACCACAACAGCTATCTCATTGAATGTTTCTCATATATTAACCAATAGAAACCAATATTGACCCATTGTACGTTTTCATAGAATCCTATACTTGGAGGGGACCACCAAGGGCCATCTAGTCCAACTCCCTTTTTCCAGGCAGAAGGACAGATCAAAACTGTCCTGACAGATGGCCATCCAGCCTCTAAACTAATTAATATGCTTCCCCTATTGAGTTGGGATCCCCAAGGGGGTTTTCTTCCCAGGTTAGCACTGATTTACTTACTATAAGTATCAGTCAGTCCTCCTTTTTGCAGATTCCACAATTTATTGGAACTCTGGCTGGCTGCTGCTAGAGAGGGACAAATCTCTCCCCTATCCTGATTGGGGATTTCTGATTCGAGCAGAATTCTGGAGAATGTGGTTTAGGGCAGGGCTTTTTGCAGTCTTCTATAGGAAACCTCACCTTCCCAAACTACATTTCCCAGAGTTCTGTGCTTTCTTTTCCAGAAGGCTCTGCTTTCCTCCTGCTTTCTCCATCCTCATGGCAATAAATCATTAATTTGAAGAGGAAAGGCAGCCTTTCTGGCTTTTCTTTTCTTTCTTGCGCTGGAAATAAAACTGACTTTGGGAGGCTTCCGAGATCTACAAAATGCAAATAAAACAGTATTGGCCCACATGTCATATATCACTCATACATACAAATTTAACAAAACTGATACGACTTATGAGGACTAACAAGAAAATGCACACTTCTATTACCTATGGTAAACCAAACTCCTAGAAAATAATTGCCTCCCCCATTTCTAAGCAATCACTATAAAACATATTTCCTCCCAACCCTCCCAAAGGATCTCCCTGCTGCGACAACACTTTCAACAAAGACACAAGAGAATTCAACCCAGTACTAAAACTTCACTGGTAAATAAGAGGAAGAGCAGGTGTTTGCAATAGCCTTGGTCTAAAGGGAAGAACAGAGAGACGATACCTTTCTCAGTGAGTTTCCATGGTTGACACAGATTCAAACCCTGGTGTCTTGAGATGTAATCCAACACTCAAACCACTGCACCATGCTGGTTCTTTGACTTTCACCTAATAAAGCATTTTATTGTTTTTAGTGAGTAATGTTTTCTCATGATATGTCCAAAGTACAATGATCTCAGTCTTCGTTACTTTGGTTTCTAGGGAGAGTTCAGCTTTAATTTACTCTTGAAATCATTTACATGTTTTCAGCTTCCAAATCTTCTACTCCAAAAGCAAGACATGGGTAGATATGGGTTCTATGCATCTCAATCTATATGTGGAAAATATGCACAAATACGTTAGTTAGTGGGGAAAATGCATTAAAATTTTGTTAAAATGTGTATTTTGTGGAGGAGAAATTGTGAAAACACACACTATTTCCTGTATCAGATGAAACCAAAAATTCTTACATATGTAAAATTGTAGAACCTAACTACTGATAGGATTATGAAAAATACCATGAACTGAAGAACACAAATATTCACATTTTTTGTGTCTTATGTGTTGTATCAGGTTTGCTTGAAATAGCACACTGTTCAATTCATAGCCCCGGTGGTGAAGTGTGTTACAGCACTGAGCTGCTGAACTTGCAGACCGAAAGGTCACAGGCTCAAATCCCGGGAGCGGAGTGAGTGCCCGCTGTTAGCTCCAGCTTCTGCCAACCTAGCAGTTCGAAAACATGCCAATGTGAGTAGATCAATAGATACCGCTCCGGCGGGAAGGTAACGGCACTCCATGCAGTCATGCCGGCTAAATGACCTTGGAGGTGTCTACGGGCAATGCCGGTTCTTCAGCTTAGAAATGGAGATGAGCACCAACCCCCAGAGTCAGACATGACTGGACTTAACATCAGGGGAAACCTTTACCTCAATTCACACATAGTCAACAAAGGAGAGCTCTTTTTCAGCAGCATTTTACAATTCCTTCAATATATAGGGAAACATACACACAAAGGATTGTCTTTGATGATATGAACATTTTAAAAGAAAATATAGCTGGTTAATAAGTTGATTTATTAAAAAAAAACAGACTATGCAATCAAATTTTTTACATCCATTTGCAGAGCCCCAAAGATAGCATCCTGTCATTAGTGAAGTTTGGTCGTCTTTGTCTTTTACAAATAGCTGGATGACATAGCTTTCATTTTACTTCCTTCTTGAACTTTGCACAATGACAATTCTGTGGAGTACAATAATCGCATATTTGAACTCTAGGTTATAAATACTGTTTGTTCTCATTGTGCCTCAGACAAAGGGAAACTTTTGTGTTGAGATACTTCTAGGCAACAGTACTTGGGAGTGTCACTATGTACATATTTCTCACTTACATCTTGTGGCTAAAGCACAGGGTGTCCTTGACACAGTCACTCTGAATATGTGGGGGAGGAATACAAGTGAGGGTTGAAATGTATTTTTCAAAGAGTGGTGTATATGTGCGTGTGTGTTTGAGAGAGAAAGAGACAGACGGACAGACAGACATGCAGACAGGCAGAGGTTAATGCTGATAGTGTCACCTGAAAACATCAGAAGGGCATTTAAAATATTATTTTAAAATATTTGAAAGAGAGTGAAAAGGTGGGGTTTTGTGAGCATTGGAAACCTTGACAGAGAGAATCATAGCCTGATGAGAAGTTTGGGATTTTATTCTTGACACAAAAAATAACATGCTTTTTTGCACAGAAAAGGACACCAAAGCAAGTTATTTTTGTTTGTTTTCTGTGCAGAATTTATTTTTGGAGAAAATGTTTTTTTCTACAAAAACTCACAAAGCACAAGCAAACAAACTGCATGCATGTTTTGCACAAAGTCTTACAACCTGCTATAGAACTGTGAATAGTCTTCGAAAATTGCTGGGTTTTTAATTCTTGCAGTGAGTAGAAGAAATTGTAAAATTGTTTCTTGTTCTTGCCTCAGAGAACAAAATGTGTAAATATAGGTTTCCTTGCTCTTAATTGTGACACCAGTTCTTTCTTCTAAAGGGGGAGTAATACAAGGCAACACAGATTTTCTCTCTCTTTTTTTGCCTTATGCACAAAATCCATGCAGAGCCGGTCCAACAATGAGGCAAATTAGCAGTTGCTTGGGGCGCAATACATATGGGGGCGCAGTTGAGACTGCTTTTTCTGTTGATTTGTTGTAAAACATGATGTTTTGGTGCTTAATTTGTAAAATCTTAATGTAATTTGATGTTTAATAGGCTTTTCCTTAATCCCTCCTTATTATCCAACATTTTCGCTTATCCAACGCTTTTATTTTTTAGTGATCGGTTTTGGGGGGGGGGCGCCAAAATTCTGTTCACCTACACTTGAAAAATACCTAGGGCCGGCTCTGAATCCATTTCGGGTGGTTTCGTGAAAAAGTGCTTGCTTCATGAGACAGAACTTTGCATTCCTAGGCTATGCACAAAAAGATATTAGATTCCTATCCAGAAGAAGATCCTGGGCTTAATTATTTTCCTTGGTACAGATTAGAGCCACTGTGTAGCTTGAAACTGCGGAAATTGTTACATCTTTAAACAACCTCTTGCTTTGCTTCCACTAATCCTTTGTGAAGTTAGGCGTTTTAATGCAAATGTGAACATGGCTCTTTGTGACATTGCAGCCTACCATTTTAAGACGTCAATAACCATTTTAATGGTTGACACCCCCTCCATCAACATGGAGAGCTGCAGCATGCAATGAAATGGGCACTAGTGTTATCTAGAAGCTTTGGGAATTATGATACCGCACAGCATTTTTATCCCATTCCCTTGTTCCTTAGCGACAACTTGCACTATCCCTTTCCTTTCTTCTTGTATACAGTTGGCCATGTTTTTACGACAGATGACACTATAGGTTATTGGCACAGTTCTGAGTTCAAATTGTTGTTTTACATACTAGTGATTTTATTTTGTATTGTACTGTGTGTTTATTTTATGCATTGTTTTGGGCACTTTGTGCCATATGTAAGCCACTCCGAGTCCCTTTGGGGAGATGGAGGCAGGGTATAAAAATGAAGTTATTATTAAGTTATTATTGGGGAAGAGTTGCTCTTGATCATTTGTGGGTCAGAATAATGTTTTAACCACCCCACCCACCCCGCACAGGGGCAAGAATGTATGGAGCTTTGGATGCTGAAAAACAGTCTTCCCTACCTTTGCTCAATTACTTTAATTCCATTTTGGGGCCATTTCACAATCATGTATAAGGAGAGTTTTTACACGCATGTGTGTGTGTGTGCACGCACACACACACACACATACACACACATCTTGTGTCTCCTGCAAGGACAATATAGATGGGCATTCCCAATATTTCCTTTACCTTAGCTAGAAATATTCAATAGGCACTTGTTGCTAATATCTGATTTGTTTCCAGACATTGCTAGAAAGGGGTGGGGGTGATGTTCTAGATAAAAGATGGATATGTGTGACAAACTGAGAAGTTAATTTTCTGTTTAGGGGTAACCATCTGCAGAATCTCTCTACCTCTAAATATTTCACAATATCAAATAAAGCAGATGCCAGCACATTACTAATAGTATTAGTATTTACAACTCACTTCCTGTTTCCCAAAGGAGTCTCAAAGCAGCTAACATTAAAAATCATACAATGGGATAGCACTAGGTGAAGGGTAACAAAAGGTAAATAATATGAGTATGTAATATAGTTAGAGAGTGAGAATACTATAGGAGCTATGGTATACATAATTCTGTACTGCAAATTTGTTAAAGAATGTACAAAAAGTTTTAAGTACCAAATATGTAAAATTCACAATTATTCAATAACATTTATTTAAAATTTTAAAAATCAAGAAAATAAATCATACAATATGTAAATTAAAACCCAGAGCATACAAACATTAAATTGAATTAAACACAGAATGCATTAAAATACATAGTTAAAACCAATTAATAATCTGTTCAACTACATAAAACACAGCACCTGCTGTCTCAATCTTTAAAAAGTTCTTCTTTAAAGGTCTACTTGAAAAGAAATGCCACTATCAGGCAGCCTACCTTATGTCTCATAGTTTCTATGATGTTTTGACCTTTGGATCCATATCTCCATGCTGTACACTACATTCAATTGAAATGCTATTTTTATTTTCCTCTCCATTAAACACAGAGCATTATCTAACAGGTTGGACTTTCTTTTAGTGCATTCCACTATTCTGACTGCTAAACATGCAGGAAGTCAATGACTCAGAACATCTTCCATATTATATTTTGTATCATACCATGTTCCATTCTGTATTAGCTCAAGTACCCCATATAGTGCCACTACATCATAATTGTTTCTTTCGATTATTGCAAAACAAGATTATCTTTATTGCTTTGATCACCTTTTGCCTATATACATCGTACTTCCTTCTTGGAGGCAAGCCCCATTTTTTGCAATGGGACCATCATCAAAGCAAGCAAAAGTTCGTGATTTCATTTCATGAGTCAGTCATCACATTTCTATAATACTTTTCATGGCAAAATTAAAACACTTTAATATATTACAGTGTTAAAAATACAACAAAATAGAATGAAAGCAAATAATGAAATAGTAATAACAATAAAATAAAAAGATATAACCACGTCAGAAGAGATCCAACAGCCAAATGAGCCATTGGAACTTAAAACACATCTGAAGACTATCTTCTCTGTCAGGCCTACCCAGCCAGTTTTAATAATGAATTTTAAACTCATCTTGTGTTCACTATATTTTAATCTTTGTTCTGTGTATTTTAATATATTTATTTTGCAGAAATACATTTTACATGTGTAGTTTATATAATTATTATAAGGTTTTAGCTAGCTTTTAACTTTACCCCGGTAGCAAAATGAGTTAAAGCACTGAGCTGCAGACTGAAAGATCCCAGGTTCAAGCCCCGACAGCGGCATGAGCAGCCGCTGTTAGCTCCAGCTCCTGCCAACCTAGCAGTTCGAAAACATGCCAATGTGAGTAGATCAATAGGTACCGCTCCGGCGGGAAGGTAATGGCGCTCCATGCAGTCATGCCGGCCACATGACCTTGGAGGTGTCTACGGACAACACTGGCTCTTCGGCTTAGAAATGGAGATGAGCACCACACCCCAGAGTCAGACATGACTGGACTTAACGTCAGGGGAAACTACCTTTTTAACTCATCTCAAGCCACGAGGAGAGATGGGTAAGAAATAAAATAATAATAATAATAATAGTAATCTGGAATATCTGAATGCAAAAGACCACCTAGCACAGTGGTTCTCAACCTTCCTAATGCCATGACCCCTTAATACAGTTCTTCATGTTGTGATGACCCCCAACCATAAAATTATTTTCATTGCTACTTCATAACTGTAATTTTGCTACTGTTATGAATTGTAATGTAAATATGTGATATGCAGGATGTATTTTCATTCACTAGACCAAATTTGGCACAAATACCCAATACACCCAAATTTGAATACTGGTGGGGTTGGGAGGGAGTTGATTTTGTCATTTGGGAGTTGTAGTTGCTGGGATTTATAATTAACCTACAATCAAAGAGCAGCCTGAACTCCACCAACGATGGAATTGAACCAAACTTGGCACACAGAACTCCCTGGAAGAAAATACTGGAAGGGTTTGGTGGGCATCGACCTTGAGTTTTGGAGTTATAGTTCACCTACATCCAGAGATGATGGATCTGGACCAAACTTGGCACATAAACCCAACATGGCTAACTGTGAATGCTGGTGGGATTTGGGGAGGATTGACACACTTTGATATTCCAGATTAAAAAGTGTTTTAAGAAATGATCTTATTTAAACTTCACTTTTGGTAGTGGGAGTTGATCCATGAGTTTGAGATTCCTTTGTTATTAACAAAGGCTAGATAGCTATAAGACATTAATCAGTTTCTTCCCCCGCCCCTCTTTTTAAAGCTTTTAGTATATTGAACACTCCTTTGAAAACTCAATAGAACAATTATTCCAAGCACGACTGGTTACTAATGAAAGTGCAATGGGATTTAGCCTTTCTTGGTGAAATCATTAACCCATCTCATCCACTCATGAGTCTCAAACTCAAACACATACACACACCCTCCTTGTCTACATACCTTATTGCTCCTTCATCTGCCTGAGCTCCAATGTTGCTATGTATTTTCCCATATTTCTGGGAAATGCAGATTTTCTAGGTGTCTTTTTGGGATGTGGAAATCTTTCCCTTTTAATGTTGTTATAGTTCTCTGGATTCCAAATTCATTGTCTTCCCAATATAGTTTTTAACATCAAGCTGATAATTTTTGGGCTTTTCTTCTTACATTGATTCATACTCAACTTCAGTGCATTTTCCACATGTATGCAATGGCACAGCCAATTTCTAAACTGGTGTAGGAATGAATCTATTCCAGATAATAGGCTGAACTTTAATGGAGATATAATAATAATAATAGTAATAATAACAATGACAATAATAATAACAACAACAACTTTATTTTTATATCCCACCACCATCTCCCCTTGGGGACATGGGATGGCTTACATGGGGCAAAACCCAACAACACAATTAAAATAGAATGAACAAGAAATACATACTGCACAATTCACAGTATAAAAATAGAATTAAAAACAGATATCAAAAAATGCCTGATGTATTTTAAGTACAGGATTCAGTATACTGAATAGCTCAATTGAAGTCAGTACTAAAAACTGAAACAGGTTCACCTCCCAACTGACAGCAAAGTTACTTTAGGTTGAGCATGTCTTATTCAAAATGTCAGAATCTGGAAACCTCCAGAACCCAAACCTTTTTGTCAACAGCTACCCATCCTTTTCATACACCAGAAGGAAGCAAAAGCAAAAGTTAGGCCAATGCACCATGTCAGACCTCTCCACCCATCATCCCTATGAGATCCCTACCACCACTATTGCCACATCCAAAACTGGGATAAAATTTGGAGCTGCTCTCTGCAAAATGGAGGAGATGGAATTTTCCATTTAGTTATCATCCCTGCCACTGCTGAAACTTCAGGAACTGAGAAGAGCTGCCAATGCCTTTGTACATTCTCCAGGGGCTGACCTATGTCTTCTGACACAGGTTGGGGTGCAGCAGCCTAGGGCTCCTCACTACCACCCAGCCAACTGAGAGAGGTTCTCAACCAGGAGGGAGAACAAGCCCAGTGTGCACACACTTTCCTTCCATCTGCCCACTCTCCATACACTTCTGCTCTGTCCGGTTTCTCCTCATAATTGCCCTGTCAATGCCCCTTTTTACTCTCCTACTCCTCTGGACTTTTCTTGATCCTGTCCTTCACTCTGCTGATTGTGAAGCAACCATTGGGCTGGAAGAAGGGCAAGCAGAATGGTCAAATACATTTTACTTCCACAGGCTTGGAGAATTTGGCACAGCCAATCCATACTGTGTTCTAATTCCAGGGAGTCTACCCCATTGGCTGGGCAGAAGGAAAACACAGCATGGATTGGCTGGGTAGTCAGGGCTTTGCAACATTATCTGAAACCACAGCAGCCATGTACCGTATGTACTGTATATACTCGAGTATAAGCCGACCCGAATATAAGCCGAGGCACCTAATTTTACCACAAAAAACTGGGAAAACTTATTGACTCGAGTATAAGCCAAGGGTGGGAAATGCAGCAGCTACTGGTAAATTTCAAAAATAAAATTAGATACCAATAAAATTACATTAATTGTGGCATCAGTGAGTTAAATGTTTTGAATATTTACTGTACTTCAAAGAAAAACAGTAAACTAACTCTATAAGTGGAAAAGCAAAAATAACTTTATAATCATCATCATCATCAACAACAACAACAGCTTCATTTGTACCCTGCCCTATCTATCTCCCCCTGGGGACTCAGGCCAGCTTCCAACATAGTAACAGGCAAACATATAATGCCTACATAAACAATGCAGAGCTAGATATAGATCTATCATTATATATACTAATTTCACATGTGTATTCCCCCCTGAAACCTTTGCAAATCCTCTCTCTATGTGCATTTTCCTCCTGCAATATTTCCAAGCCTGATTTATCAATGTTTATATCTATCTAGACATCTGTGTGTGCGTGTGTGCACGCGCATTTTCCCTCTGCACTTGCAAACATGTGAGGGTAAAATTCATACAAAATTCATATATAAAATTAATGTATACATATAGGAACAGATATACAAGTACATGGAAATCTCTAGTTATCTATATTTACATAGGATTTGCAAAGACCTGTAAACTTGTGAGGGGAAAATTCATATATTAATGTATTTGTAAGGGGAACATCTATATAAATATTTAGAAGCTTTGGGGCATGCATTTACCCAAGGAAGAAATGCAAGCAAAGCCCCCCTAAAAACAACTTTGTCCTCTTTTCTCCTGCCCTTTCCCACCTCTTTTCTTTCTCCCCTTTTCAAACTCTAAAAGTAGCCAGAAAAGGCTTTTTAAAACTTCTCTCCCCCTCCCAAAAAGCCCACCTCATTTTTGTTTCCTTAGGATTAAAAAGAAATACACACCTTCTGTTGCTCTCTTTTCCCTCCTTCCCTCCCTTTGGACTCAAATGTTCTTGCAATAGTAGTAGTAGTAGTAGTAATAATAATAATAGTAATAGCAATGAATCGCACAAATTCTTTTTTTTTCTTCCCCTTCTGCCAATGCAATCTGGCTTGCAAGGGCTTCTCTCACACTCTCCTTTCGCTTTTGAAAACATTCGCTTCTTCTCTGTCTCTCTCTCAAAAAATATAAGATAACCAGCCTGGGAGGAGAAGCAGAGGAGGGAGGTTTGGGAAAAGAAAGCATACTGTGGCCTCCAGGCTCCACTGCTGGCTTGACCTTGACCCGAATATAAGCCAGGGGAAGCTTTTTCAGCTCATAAATAAGGGCTGAAAAACTTGGCTTATCTTCGAGCATATATGGTAAATCTAGCAGCAGAGCCTCTCCACTTCCCAGCTCATTGAGAAAAATTAAGCTGGGACTGGATGTTTCCTCAAAGATTCAAGAAGGGGTGGGGGATAGCAAAACATTTCATTTTGGAGTGTTTTAGAATTCGAGATAAAGGAGACCCAACCTGTATTGCACTTTGAATTCAATTTGCAACCAATGAAGTAAGCTGAGAACAGAGAGGGGAAGGAGAAGGAGACGGGAGTAAGGGTCCTTCCACACAGCCATGTAATCCAGAATATCAAGGCAGAAGATCCCACAACATCTGCTTTGAACTTGGTTATTCGAGTCCACACTGCCATATATTTCAGTTTAAAGCAGAAAATGTGGGGTCCATTCATCTGTGTGGAAGGGACCTTACTGGCACACTTTAAAAGCAGCTGAAAAAGTGGGACAGCAGAAAAAGAATTAAGGCTGCCCTTGCCTAACCAAACAATGATAGTGAGAAGATAGGCCTTTCTGCTTGGCAGTGCCTAGTAGAGATGTTTGCTTCGTTTCTTTCATGCTATTGTTTCGTTTCGACCATTTGTCTACACAAAATGAATGGCGACATTTTTGTAGGAAACGAGAGGCAACATGAAAATGAAAGCTGCACAGTCATTGTGCTTGCTTATGTTTTCCTTTTGTTTTGGCCCCATAATAATAAGCAGGTAATGACAGAGGGCTGCTTACAGCTGATGTGTAGTAACCCAACGTTCAAGTCACAAAGCTTTAACCCATTGCGCCACCAAGGGGCTCCGGTGTTAATAATCTTCTTCTTCATTCAGTTAGTTGTTTCTGACTCTTCGTGACCTCATGGACTAGTCCACGCCAGAGCTTCCTGTCGGCTGTCGCTGCACCCAGTTCCTTCAAGTTCATGCCAGTCACTTCAAGGATACCGTCCATCCATCTTGCCCTTGGTCGGCCTCTCTTCCTTTTTCCTTCCATTTTCCCCAGCATCATGATCTTTTCCAAGCTTTCCTGTCTTCTCATGATGTGACCAAAATATTTCAACTTTGCCTCCAATATCCTTCCCTCCAGTGAGCAGTCAGGCATTATTTCCTGGAGGATGGACTGGTTGGATCTTCTTGCAGTCCAAGGTACTCTCAGGATTTTCCTCCAGCACCAAATTTCAAAGGCATCTATCTTCCTTCGCTCAGCCTTCCTTATGGTCCAGCTCTCGCATCTATAGGTTACTATGGGGAATACCATTGCTTTGACTATGCGGGCCTTCATTGCCAGTGTGATGTCTCTGCTCTTCACTATTTTGTCTAGGTTGGCCATTGCTCTCATCCCAAGAAGTAAACGTCTTCTGATTTCCTGGCTGCAATCTGCTCTGCAGTGATCTTTGTGCCTAGAAATATAAAGTCTGTCACTGCCTCCACGTTTTCTCCCTCTATTTGCCAGTTATCAATAGGTGTGGTTGCCATAATCTTGGTTTTCTTGATATTCAACTGCAGCCCGGCTTTTGCACTTTCTTCTTTCACCATGGTGATAAGGCTTCTAAGCTCCCCCTCACTTTCGGCCATCAGAGTGGTATCATCTGCATACCTAAGGTTGTTAATGTTTCTTCCAGCAATTTTAACTCCGGCCTTGGAATTGTCAAGTCCCGCGCGTTGCATGATGTGTTCTGCGTACAAGTTGAATAGGGAGGGTGAAAGTATATAGCCCTGCCGTACTCCTTTCCCAATCTTGAACCAGTTTGTTGTTCCGTGGTCTGTTTTTACTGTGGCTACTTGGTCTTTATACAGATTTCTCAGGAGACAGACAAGGTGACTTGGTATCCCCATACCACCAAGAACATGCCACAGTTTATTGTGATCCACACAGTCAAAGGCTTTGGAATAGTCAATAAAGCAGAAATAGATGTTTTTCTGAAACTCCCTGGCTTCCCCCATTATCCAGTGGATATTGGCAATTTGGTCTCTCATTCCTCTGCCTTTTCTAAACCCAGCTTGGACATCTGGCAACTCTCACTCCATGTATTGCTGGAGTCTTCCTTGAAGGATCTTGAGCATAACCTTGCTGGCATGGGAAATAAGTGCCACTGTACGGAAGTTTGAGCATTCTTTAGCATTTCCCTTTTTGGGTATGGGGATATAAATTAATTTTTTTTCAATCTGATGGCCAATCTTGTGTTTTCCATATTTGCTGGCATATGGCATGCATTATCTTGACAGCATCACCTGCCAAGATTTTAAACAGCTCAGCTGGGATCCCGTCGTCTCCTGCTGCCTTGTTGTTAGCAATGCTTCTTAAGGCCCATTCAACCTCACTCCTCAAGATGTCTGGTTCTAGTTCACTCACTACACCATCAAAGCTATCCTCTATATTATTATCCTGCCTATACAGATCTTCTGTATATTCTTGCCACCTTTTATTGATCTCTTCAACTTCTGTTAGGTCTTTGCTGCCTTTGTTTTTGATCATGCCCATTTTTGCCTGAAATTTGCCTCCGATGTTTCTGATTTTCTGGAAGAGGTCTCTTGTCCTTCCTATCCTATTGTCTTCTTCCACTTCCATGCATTGCTTGTTCAAAAATAGTTCCTTGTCTCTCCTGGTTAACCTCTGGAATTGTGCGTTTAATTGGGCATATCTCCCCCTATCGCTGTTTCCTTTCACCTTCCTTCTTTCTTGGGCTACTTCCAGTGTCTCAGCAGACAACCATCTTGCCTTCTTGGTTTTCTTTTTCTTTGGGACGTACATTGTTGCCGCCTCCTGAAAAACATTGTGAACTTCTGTCCATAGTTCTTCTGGGACTCTATTTGATAAATCTAGTCCCTGAAATCTGTTCTTCACCTCCACTGCATATTCACTAGGAATATTTGTTAGGTCATATCTAGTTGGTCTGTTTATTTTTCCCATTCTCTTTTGTTTGATTCTGAATTGTGCAATAAGAAGTTCGTGATCTGAACTACAGTCACCTCCAGGTCTTGTTTTCACCAACTGGATGGATATCCGCCACCTTTGGCTGCAGAGCATGTAGACAATGTGATTTCGGTGTTGACCATCTGGTGAAGTCCATGTGTAAAGCCATCTTTTAGGTTGTTGGAAAAGTGTGTTTGTTATGCACAGTGAGTTTTCCTTGCAAAATTCTATCAGCCTGCGTCCTGCTTCATTTTGTTGTCCCAGACCATGCTTGCCTGTGATTCTGGTTGTCATTTGGCTGCCCACTTTACATTCCAATCTCCTGTAATGAAAATAATGTCTCTTTTTGGTGTATTATCCAGTAGGTGCTGCAGATCCTCATAGAACTGATCTAATTCTGCTTCTTCAGCAGCAATAGTTGGGGTGTATATTTGAATCACTGTGATGTTAAACGGCTTGCCTTGAACTCGAATTGAGATCATTCTGTCATTTTTTGGGTTGTATCCAATCATTGCTTTCGCAGCTTTATTATTAACTATGAAGGCTGCTCCATTTCATCGGTGTTCCTCTTGTTTGCAGTAGTAGATCTGGTGGTCATCTTTTCTGAAGTGGCCCATTCAAGTCCATTTCAGTTCACTGACTCCCAGAATGTCTATCTTTAATCTTGACATCTCACTGATAACCACATCCAGTTTGCCCTGGCTCATAGATCTTACATTCCAGGTTCCTATATTGTGTTGATCTTTAAAACATCGGATTTGTCGTTCACCTCCAGCACCGTCGGTCGTTAGCCTTCCTTTCAGCTTTGAGCTAACTGTGTCATCACATCTGGGGCTAGTTGGACTAGTCCTCTGCTCCTCCCCAGTAGCGTTTTGACCATCTTCCAACCTGGGAGTCCTATCTTCCGATGGTATACAGACATTTCTCTGGTTGTACTGATCCATTTAGTTTTCATGGCAAGAATACTGGGGTGGTTTGCCATTGCCTTCCCCAGGGATCGTATTTAGTCTCACCTCTCTGCCATGACCTTCCCGTCTTGGGTGGCCCTGCACGGTATAGCTCATGGCATCATCGAGGCACTCAAGCCCCAGCACCATGTCAAGGTAATGATCCTTTGCATGGGGGTGTTAATAATAATACTAATATTAATAACAATAGTTATTCTGGTACCCTATGGTGAGCCTGAGAGAGGGCTGCTTCCCCATGACAGCTGATGTGTGCCAATGAGTGTTATTCATAATATTATCATTAATATCAATAATACTCTGAGGAAGACCCAAATGTTTTAAAAGTTGGTGGGCTAAAAGGAGTTGAAATGCCCTCTGTGTGTGGTGATTTTCACCCCTCTAGCCCAAAAACCGAGCTGGGGGGGGGGGGTAGCCTCAGAAGCCCTCCCATTGCAGCCAGTGGTCTGAACATTTTTATTTTTTTCATAAGCCAGACAAAAATTCAATTTGGATAAGTGCCCCATTTTCGGAAACAGGGACAACTACAAAACTGATACAAAACGAATGAAACTAAACAAAACTAACAGTGATTCCATACAAATGCACACCAATAGTGCCCAGTGCCTATTTTTATTCATGTGATGCTATTCTCTCTCTTTTTCTCTCCCTATTACTGACAGTAGCAACATGTGGAAAACTCAGGAGAAGGTAAAGGCAAATCAGAAAGCATTCTACATTGCCTTTGGCTATCGTTGTATTAGAAGGCCAGTGAAACTTAAATAACTAGGTATACTTTAAAGGAATTGTGAGTTTTAGACTGGCAAAGCACCACTAGTTGTTTGCCAATTGCGGGAAAATCTTAGGAATGAGCAGCATGAATGTTGTATGACATTACTGCACATTCTGGCTGATCAATAGCATTCCTGACTTAAACTCATCAAATCCTTCCAGAACTATATCCAAAGTTAAGTAAGTAGTCTTCGTTGCCAAATCTCACTGTTGGGATATTCTTTTAAAAAAGAAAATGGGAAAACTGAGATTCCACAAGAGCCATTATGATAAGGCAATCATGGACATTATTCCTCATATTACTTGGAGGATTCATCCACAAGATTGCTACTTACTCTGGAATTGGCTCCCACTCCAGAGTATGGCTGCCAAGATGGTTTTCACAATGCAAAACAGGGTTGTACATCTGCTTTCCTGTTAAGCATTAAGGATCACAAAAAAATCTAAGTGGGAATGTAAAGGTCCCTCTCAACAAGAGCAAGAAAGAATAAACTTCAGGGACATGAGCAATGACAAGGCTTAAAGATACTAGGGAACAATTTGGACTGTGTCTTTTAGAGGGATAAAATCATCATTTTGAAATTTGTCATTATCAAGAGGAAGAAAATTAGTCTGTTTGAAGAAGAAAATTGTTATTTCCCAATTTTGCATCAGCACAATTTTGACAAAAAGCAAATGTATATTTTGACATCTTTCTGGGGAAATCATCATCTTCTGTAGGCTTTAAATAGAATATAACTAATTATCCAGAGACCAAATGTAAAAAGAAAGCATACGCATTTTCATGTCTCTTAAGCTTTCTGTGAATACACTTTGATTTTAACTCTTTCATATTTGAATTGTAGTATTTTCTGCAAATTGCTAAATATGAAACTTTTTTTCATTTTGTGTTTAATATCATACAGTTTCAATTCTGTTTCTTTGTTGGCTAGATATGTTGAGCTGAACTCTTTCCTAAGTGATTGGGTGTTCGGAAGATCTTTTCTAGATGCTGACTGTTCACATTGTTCACATAATTAAGGTGTTTGGGATCTTGAGCATAAAAGGATTGTTGTTACAGATTTGCTATCACCAGTATATGGCTACACTTTTTAGATTTAGGGCCAAGTGTACTCGCATTGTAATTATTTTAGTGTGACTTAATGCCACACAAAACATCCTTGCAATGGGGGCTTCTGGAACAAGTACAGTGTTCCCTCACTATTTCATGGTTTGCTTTTTGCGGATTCTCTGTTTCGTGGTTTTTCAATAAACTGTAAAAGAATATTATAAATCATAAAAAATTGCAATTTACAGCCTAAGGATGGGAGGAAGGAGAAGCCGAAGGGAGAGAAAAGGAGCCCAAGCAGCAACAGGAGGAGAAGGAGGCGATTTATCAACACATGATTGGTTGATAAAGACTTAAAATAGTGTATAACTACTAAAATAATGTATAAATATATAGCATCCCTACTTCACGGATTTTCACTATTGTGGGTGGTCCTGGAACCTAACTTCTGCGATAAGCGAGAGAACACTGTATAGAACTTTTTTCAGCATTTGCTTGCATGATCGAGACTCACAGCTGCTGGCCCATGCCTTTCCTGTTCTTAATGCCAATTGATTTCCAGGAACATTTTTTTCTTGTAGTTTTTGTGTGTACTGCCATTTGTGTAACTGGTGATGCAAATAGTTCTGCAACTGGAAAACTGTACTGGATTTCACCTTATGCCTAGTCTACAGCTAGGGGTCTATAAAGACATCTTTCTGTTAGTGGAATGGGACCTTTGGATATGAAACATTACAAAGATCTTGGGAATTATTGTAAATGTTAACACAAGTTCTGAATTCAGAGTTTTAAAATGTACAGTGTTCCCGTATTCTAATTCTGTTTCAGGGTGACAATAGCATTGCCTTGTCATAAACTGGTGAAAGTAACTAGGGGGAAAGTGAGAAAAAGAGCTGGAATCAAGAATTCCACATACTTTAAAAATAAGAACAATAAAAGATGCTGAGTAAGTAGCAGTTGAAGTTCTCAACTCAGTGATGCAGTGAATCCACTATGGATTTTATTCAAGGCGCTGTATGAACTATCCAAAGAGATGAATATATTTTGGCATAAAACTAAATAGCCATGGCAGCCACCGACCATCTCTGTGTTGAGTTCATTGGAATAACTGCCTTTTGGCATCAATAAACCCTAAAATGCTTGTGGTAGTAACAGATTAACAATTACAGTAGAGTCTCACTTATCCAACACTCGCTTATCCAATGTTCTGGATTATCCAATGCATTTTTGTAGTCAATGTTTTCAATACATCGTGATATTTTGGTGCTAAATTTGTAAATACAGTGATTACTACATAGCATTACTGTGTATTGAACTACTTTTTCTGTCAAATTTGTTGTATAACATTATGTTTTGGTGCTTAATTTGTAAGATCATAACCTAATTTGATGTTTAATAGGCTTTTCCTTAATCTCTCCTTATTATCCAACATATTTGCTTATCCAACGTTCTGCCGGCTCGTTTACGTTGGATAAGCGAGACTCTACTGTACTTGCATACTACCTTTCTGGTAGTTGAGCCATCTAATGTTGTGGGATGGGCAAAAGTAAATCAAAAGAGGATGACATTTACAGGTCCTCACCAGCTGTGTTTTGTATATCTTTATTTTCTTTTTCTGTTTAGATCTTAGAGTTAAACGGACAATGTGATCCTATGGATTGGGAGCCAGTTCCAAGGATACACGTACCAAAAATGTATAAAAGGGGATTTAGCAAGCCTGTCCAGTAACAGGAGCCATTAAATTGTATGAGCATTTCCAGTGATACTAAGTGCTGCATTCATCTTGCAATATAATGCCGAGTACCTGCATTTGTAAACAGAGTACGCACATAGATGACAGGAAGGTAGTGAGATTTAAGTAATTAGTGTTGAACGCTATTAGACTCTTCTGAATACAAATGATGACTTTGAATCTGATTAGTAAACCCTTCTACAGAGCGTCAAATTTGACTTTCCAGCCCATGAAACAAATTGAGAAAGAAAATACAGTTCTGCATGTAAATTACAGTTTGCCTTGCACTTTAAATGCAGATGTAATACATACAGTCTTCTAGCCATTAAGCACTGCCCCTGCAAGCATTTCAGTCATTTTGACAGGGCATCCATACAAGGTGCATATAATTCACTTGGTCAGCGAAACAATTTAATTAAAATGCAACTCATTCTAGCAATCTCTTTCTTTGTGCATTTGTTGATTAGCATAGTAATACAAAGGGAGCATTTATAATGGGGGGCGGGGATACCTGCAAAGAGATTAATCTCTCCCAGTTACTATTTCTCCTCCAAAAGTTTCTGGTTATCCTAAGGGGCTTATCTCTAGGACAGTGGTTCTCAACCTGTGGGTCCCCAGGTGTTTTGGCCTACAACTCCCAGAAATCCCCGCCAGTTTACCAGCTGTTAGGATGAAAGCCAAAACATCTGGGGACCCATGAGTTTAGAACCACTGCTCTAGGGCTTATCTCTTTTCTCAGAGGTGGATGAATTTGAAATGTTGGCTTAAAAATTAATTAATTTCTCTAAGATTGATTGTTTTTAATGTTAGCAATTGAAGACTTTCATTTGTTACAGCCCCAGTACATTAATCATTACTCTTCAGAAAAACTGTTGGCAATCTGAACAAAATTCATGTTCCATGCAAACCGTTCATGTGCCGTGCAAATAGTTGCCAGGTTGCCAATTGCAATTTGATATAAAATGCCCTGAGGGTGTAAATACATCCTTGCTTTTGATCACTGATAAGATATGGGCAGAAGGAAGCTAAGGAATGAATTGGCATGGGGATTGTTGACCATAATCTATCTATTGAAATAAGCCTAGTCCAGCTACCTCTGTGGTCATCCTAGGATAGATGATAAATTAGACCTGGACCCAAATTAAAAACACAGACCTTGAGCCAGTTTTTAAGAGCCAGCCACCAAGCTCTTGTTGCCTGGGGTATTTCCCCAGATACTAGCAGCAAGACACAGGTTGGAACACATCTGGCAAACTGAAAGAGGGCCCTCAAGAACACTGCTTGCTGCTTGTCTAGCTGAGATGTTAAGCTTGCACTATTCTTGCACATTGAGGATGGGAAGTGTCATGGAGTTGTTATTGCAAATTCTCCAAAAACTCCTGACGGTGAAGTAAGCAAAATTCAGTATTGAATGTGAGAGTTCACCATAATAAAATATAGCAGATGAGTACTCTGGAATTAAGCCATAAAGAACATGACTCAAGGGGATTTTTTTAATTGAAGAAACTACATATATGAGCAGAAATAAAAAATGGCAGAGTCCTCCTCCTTCCGTCATCCTCCATGTGCCTTCAAAACCTTTTTCAGGAAATGCCCCAGAACAATTTTTGCATGGTAAAGGATGCTGCTGAGAAAGAAGAAGAGAAAGAAGTCTTGTAAGTAGCCATCCATTACTATGCAGTTAGATTTTGGCCAAAGTCTTAATAACATGCCTTCCAGCTTCTCCCATCCTACCCTGTTTCCCCAAAAATAAGACATCCCCAGAAAATAAGACCTAGTAGAGGTTTTGCTGAATTGCTAAATATAAGACCTCCCCTGAAAGTAAGACCTAGCAAAGTTTGTGTTTGGAAGCATGCCCACTGAACAGAACACCAGATAATGCAGGATCGGTAAATGTACATACCATAGATTGTTGAACATGGAAAG